>NW_022145945.1:2645441-3845441 GCF_002938485.1 Sitophilus oryzae
TATAGTCAAATTCATTTAAATTTAAAGAATGTTTTTTCTACTTTTTTAAGTAACACTGCGCCACTGGTTGGGTGATGTACATCACGGTTTCAGAATGGCTTCACAGCGGTAATACGGTATACGTAACACCGACTGTTCTTTGTGAGGTTTCCTTAAAAAACGACGGAAGGAAGAATATATAGGGCGTATTACTTCCTCGATGGAAATTTCGGTGCTTTCTAATTAGAAGAAAATAAATAAGTTTACCTCTCTTAAAAAAGTTTTTCATTCTTTATTTCTCCTTTTATACTCTTATCGCACAAAAAATGATTTGTATCATATTTTATTAATTAAAAAGTCAATAGTACAATAAATAACGACACGAAAAGACACAAGTCTCGGTGTAATTCGCCGACCTTGACTTTTTAGGCGGATTCTGTACCTTTTGGGGAGTAGTTTTAGAGGAAAAAATTGCAACACCGTGCTGGCCTCAAAAAAATGACCCTAAATGGCCGAAAAATCAGTTTTTGCCAATATCTGCAATTTACAATTTTTTTTTAGAATAAAAAATGAAGCTTAGTTAATTACCTACAAAAATAGTTCTTATCATTTTTTACGTAGAAGCAGTAGTTTTCGAGATATTCCACCTCGAAGATCGCTGAATCATACAAATATAGATATAGATACAAACTTATTCATATTTTCATATACCTATATAATTTTTAAAACTCTTTAAGCAACTCAGAAAGATTGAAATATTTGTTTAATAACATTTTAATAAAAAACAACTATTCGTGAATGGTTTCTTCCGTTTTTTGGGGATTTCCGGTAAACAAAAGAATACTGCATAATAACTTTATTAGTAACAAACATCAATGAGGAGTTGGAAATTAATAATAAAAGTTCAAAATTACCTGCAATATCTTGCAACTCTTTGAGAATATATTGTTCTTGTTCGTTTTCCCGGATATAATTGACTGCCTTCACCATTTGGTCTGAATATCAGCATCCAAGGGACGTCCTACTTTTCTAGGGGCTGTGGAACATGACTTATAAAATTGTGTATGACAATGCTTGTGATATCCGGCACCCGCACAAAAAAAATCTTGACCAGTATGCTATTATTAGTGAATAAGATTATAAAAATCTGAGCCAAGCCAATTTTTGAGCCAAGGAATGTTTGCCCGGTTTTTTTAGTATCATAAAAAATGAGAAAATTCAAACAAGTTCCAAAATGTTATAGCTGTTGATTTTATCTTTTAAATGAACTTTGAATCCTCAAAAAATATTAAATTTTAGCCGAGTTATTAAACAATTTACCTTATCAATCAATGATACACTCATGAAATACATAATATCTCCAGAGCCGTTAAGACTTAGAGAGAAAATTCAGGGATCTTCGAAGCGGAACATCTCGAAAACTTCTGATTCTACGTAAAAAAAATGATTTTTTATTAAACGGACCATTTTTGTAGGTAATTACCTAAGTTTCATTTTTTATGCGGTATATCTTCTTTTCAATTAATTTACACTAAAACCAAAAATATTTATTATGGGTCAACTTTCGTTTAGCTGAAATCAGTTATTAGAAAAAAAAATTGTCGTTAAAAAGCTACTGTGAACCACGGAAAACACAAATTTTCTTGCGGAAATGCGTAATTTCCAAATTTCGCACTTTAGAATAACTGAAATCTGCTATAAAAAAAATACATTTTGCGTTTTATTTTTAATATTTTTCTGAACATATAAACACAAAAATTTTCCTGCGGAAATAAGCTGTTTTCATTTTCTAAGGAAATTTATTAGACTTTAGAATAGCTGAGATCAGTTACCTATATAAAAAATAAATATATTTTTGCCTTTTAGAAGCATTCACGAATTGAGGAAAATAAAAAAATTTCCTGCGGAAATAAACTGTATCCATTTTCTGAGGAAATTTAATAGACTTTAGAATAGCTGAATCATTTATATAAAAAATAAATATATTTTTTCCTTTTATAAGCGTCTACAAACTCAGGAAAATAAAAAATTTTCTGCGGAAATCCTTGATTTTCATTTTCCATTTTGTAAGCATAAATACATAAAAAATTATCTTTTTATCACTTTTGAACCAAAAAAATCATTTAAAAGTGTCTAAAATGCTAACCAATCTAATAATAAGTCCAATAATATTTTTACAAAATCACAGTTAATTATTAAAATATAATAACCACAGCTTAATACCCTCCACAAAGAAAAGCTAACCAAAGGAACCCAAATCCTAACCAATCTAATATTTTTGCAAAATCACAGTTAATTATTAAAATATAAAAGAAAACAGCATGATCCAATGATTTTTTGTTTTGAATCAGCCCTATTTACGTAAAGCTTTAATAAAAACAAGATAAGAAGTGCAACATTCCGAGGTACTTATAGTTTACAAGAACCTATATTATCTATTCTATAAGAATTGTTATTTCTCCGAAAGATGTTTAACCCCACCCAGCACCCCTATTCGCTCCCGGGTCCCGTAAGCTTCTAAACTGAAAAATGTATGAAAAACAAAGTGCACAAAATGACATTGACACATTTCCGCAGGACTTTTTTTGTATTTCTTTGCTCGTAGAGGCTCGTATAACAAATATAAGTTCATTTTTCATGTAACTGATTTCGGCTATTCTAAAGTCCAAGCATTTTTTTATGTGAAATAAAAATAAAAAATTTCCGCAGACACTTTTTTGTGTTTTTATGTTTAGAAAAATGTCTAAAACACACCCCGAAGACTAGTTTTGATGTAACAGATTTCGGCTATACTAAAGTCCGAAAAATGAAAATGACGCATTTCCGCAGGAAAATTTTTGTATATTTCTACTCCTAACACCTTCTAGGTAGAACGCATATATAAAGTCATTTTTTATATAACAGATTTCAGCTAAACGAAAGTTGAGCCTTTATTATTAATCATTAATAAGTGGTTTTAATAAATAATGAACTTTACTCTGTGGTCTATAATTTGGTAATAAATTGCTATTGCTGTTTAGGTATTAATTGTATAAAAACGCCTTTATAAATATTAAAACAAATGCTCCAAATTAAGTAGAAGCCAATTTATTCAAATAAAAAATCAAAATCAATAAACATAAAAAGTCTAATACGAAATAAAAAAATAATATAATCAAAAATGGAAAAAAATCTGCCAATACAAATAAAATTACATTCACATTTGTATCTCTTAAGAAAGTTATCATTTATTGTTATATTAAGAATCAATAGATACAAAAAATAAAAAGGCAATATACTATCTTCCAAGAGCGAATATGTAATCAAAAATAATTAAAAAAAAATAACGACCTATGGTAAAAATATCTCTCGATATAATTCGATTATAAAACAGTTTCAATAAGTACAAGGTAAAACAATATCGGCTTCGGTATTACACCATCGAGCAGTGGAGGGGGTAAGTATAAGTTATATAGGGGATGAAACCCGTCAAAAACATTAGTAATATCTTCGTCAGGGTGTAAGTGACAGTGCTACGGGTTCTCACGAGCTAAAAAAAATAGGTAAGTATATTTATTGCCAATATATTCAGTAGGTAGCTTATTGAAATATTACAATTTGTACACAAAAAATAAATATACACTTTTTGGTATATTTTCTAAATTTAAATCAGTTTTTTAAAGTTTTAACTTTATTATACAGGATGATCCGCTCTTTACTAATAGTATTTTTACTGATATTTTACTGAGAACAACATACAGGGTCCGGCAATAGTGCGTCGGGCATCTGTAGCTCTAAGAATAAAAACTTGGAAATTTTGTTTAAATGTGAAAAAAATTAGTTAGATGAAATCAAATGCTCAAAATGCTTCCTTTCCTGTTAACTACATAAAATAATTGTCTTTTCAAAAGGACCTTTTCATTTTAAAAGGCATATGTGGAGTTCTAACTCGAAAAGCAGCTACAATAATTTCACTCATGTTGTCGACAATAGTTTGTCGAGTTTTGTAAACATTGTCTTAAACATATCTCCATAAAAACCCTGACTAGATAAAATCAGGAGCATTTAAGTATTCTATTAGTGCATTCACCAACCATAATAACAATTCTTTCTGATGTAAAATAAGTTTGCATTTTTGGCAAATTTTTGAGAATTTTTTTTGTTTTAACTGACAAAACACAAAATGATAACTAGTTGTTAAAGTTGGATTAATTAGACAGCTATGTTAAAGTAACATCAGACATATTCCTGCCACCTAGATTTTATCGAATAATAAAGATACTCAGACCAAATCATGTAAATGAAAATATCTAGGAAAATCTTTGTTTGAGTTTTAGGCAACCTTAATAGTATTTTAAAAAGACATAAATTCTCCATTGAATATCAAAATAATATACTGGGTGTTCCATCTGAAATAAAAGGGTAACATGCTTTTAAAGGTGACCAATGTTCAATATTAATTTTGTCTCACTCTGTATAACTTTTTGTATCAAGTTTTAATTTGATTTAAAGTACAATAGTTAATTTAACTACATATTAGGCTATACCTGGTAAATTCCAATTTAGGTAGCTTTTATGTAAGGTATTTATTTTATTTTAGATATTTATAACCGTTGAAAGGGTCATATGAAATAATACCGAGAGTATCTGCGAAGCCGTTAAAAATTTTGAAATAGTACTCTAAATACAAAAAATGTTCATTTTTTAATTCTCCATCTAAGAAAAAATAATATACAGGACGTTCCATTTAAAATAACGAAAAAAAAAATTATATTTTAGAAAGTTTGACGTAGAATTTTCCAACACCCTGTATGATGTAAAATTACGATATTTATAGCAAAGTAAGTACAGACCATCTAAAGTAAACACCTAATATAGTTTTGATTTCAGGACAGTTCTTAAATTTTTAATATTTTCTTTTAAAAAGGCTGAATTTTTTTTTTATTTATTTATTAGTACGAGTATCTGTGAAACTATGCTCTAAAAGGTGCCCGGTGCACAGTGGTTCCCCTTAATTAGCTGCGCGGTCATAACAGTTAGATATCTAGATATAGCTTGACTGCACCTTTTTTAATAGAAATTGATAACAAATGCTAAATAAATGTATATAAAAAACTTAATGTAATATGTATTAAAAAACTGGGCCCAGTTCGTACTGTTCGGAAAGGTATACAGATTATGTTTGTACATATGTATATGTTTTTTCATTGAAGAGGTCAAATTTATTTTAAATGTTGAAAAAATAAAAGAGACAGTTGTTTTATTTTATAAATACAGTTTTATTGTCAATTGATATACAATGTTTCCACGAAATAAGTTGACACGAAGAGGAAAAAAAGTTACTTTTATTTTAAGACAAAAAGTCAATCTTTAACCACCCGGTATAAGATCCGGCGGCAATTCGCGGCCGCGAGTGGCAATTAATTTATATGCAATATACTTTAAGCAACAAGTATTATCATGTCGTTTAAGAGGATTTGAAGGGGAAAGTAGTTAAAAGTCTTAAAGAGTGACAAGCAAAAATGTAAAAATACTATTTTTGTTGCCTTCAAATAAATTGCCATAAACTAATATTACTTAGGTATAATTAAGCGCAAAAATGAAAAAACAGTTCTTTTTACCTTCTTTTCGAACGTCCATTACAGAAAAGGCAACAGTTTTTATTCATTTTAATAAAATAAGTAATTAATTGGCGTTATCTGAAAACTGTTTATGTCAGCTTGATACCAGTAGCAAAAATGTGACATTTCTAATATAAAAAAAAGGCTACACTAGGCTTACTTGATTTTTGTTATTTATTATGTATCGTTTACAGGGGAATATAAGAAAATTATTAGCAACAGTTTCATGCAAACATTTTGAAATTAATATTTCTAAGTAATGACCTATCTGGGAACCACTGTGCGGTGGCGTAGAGGTACACCTCTGGTTCTCGTCTACCAATCTCAAGGTGTGGGTTCGATTCCCACACCCGGCATTTCATGAGCCGACTATTTTTATTAAAATAAAAATAGTTTGGGTACCTAGGTCGACTCAGCCTTAAATGAGTACTTGGGATTCACAATCCTGAGGTAATAATAGGCGGTTGAAGCGTAGTGCTAGCCACATTCATTACCTTCCTTGTATACCGAACGGCTCTAGTATATCAAGCTGTACCTTGCTACTCCCAAGGCGTTAAACGCTATATACGGGAGCTATTGTTATTATCTTTGAAACTATAAAAACTTATTTAAAAATATCTTAACATTATGTAAAGTGATCAGAAAGGAAGCCAAAAATGTAATAATATACAGGGTGTTCCATTTAAAAAAAACATCGTGGTCCACTCACACTTTTTTTAATCACCCTGTAGAGGTTAAATTATTTTCCTGAAATACATCCTAATACATACTTTAGTACTAACATACTTAAACAAAATTGCTAAGTTTTTTATTTAAGAAGCTACAGATGCCCGACACACTATTACCACCGGACCCTGTGTTTTTAAAAAAGAAGGAAACTTCAGCATAAATTTCTTATCAGCATAAGGAGCCTTGGAAAAAAAGATTTGATCGTCTCATATTTTTCGTGCCTTGTTCTGACCTGTTAGAAGATACCCAAATCGTATTTTTAATCATATCTCATTTTTTATTCAATGGAACAAGGGTGTCTCATTAGCATATTTGAAAAACACATTTTTTACGTATAATTTGGTAACACATACATGGTATTTCGGTCAAATTGTCGTTTAGAACCGCATGTTATAATTTCAAATAAACCATACGCTAAAATGTCAAAAGCTGATATGTTCAAGGTGTCATTTTCTATCGAATAAAGTAAAAAAATACAGAGGGCGTCATTGGAAAATCAAAAATTGTAGTCATTTATGGTAAAACAGGAAGTGACCGAAAACCATTTTGAATACGTCAATCAATCCTGATTTATGTCATTAACTAACATACCAAATCCCACTTTTTTATCTGAACAAAAAATAAAAAAAAATATAGAGGTGGGTCACTTTTGAGAAGCACCCGGTATATGAAAGGTACATATTACAGTTAAAAAAGCCAATTAATAATTGAATAGTATTGATAGGCAGTCTTTATTTAATAGTAGACCGTTCTTTATGCATAGCATATAAATATTTTTTTTATAAAACTAGCAGGATAGTTGGCAACAATATAATAACAATTTTTTTTAATTGAAACTTTTTTAAAGTTGATTATAAGGAACTAACTAACTTAAATATAATAAATATTTCATAAATCTTATAAATCAATACTAACTGCTTCTATTTCAGATGACCCACAAATTGAATTTTAGCCATAATTATACCGTCAGGGATACCTGAATGGGGACTAGCAGATGTTTTTTATTCCCATCAAATATGTATTAGACTTAGCTACGATCTATTTCTGCATATATATTATTTATGTTTTATGTAACGGACCATGTCTATTACGATAGCTGTCTGAAAAAGTTTCTTGTCATGCTATGTTTTAAGCAGGAACTTCTGACAAACTGTAATTTGAAAATATTAGAACAAATACAGCACTAACACAAATAGTCAGTTATATCGCTTAACCTAAAGAGCTACTTTGAATAATAAAAAAGACATTTAGGAAACAAACTATCGATCATTTATCTATTTGACATCAACTTAGGAACAGCTTTAACAACAAATTTAACACAACCATACCAGGAAGGGAAGACTGGAGAAGAAGTGTACCCACTAGAGATGGGAATTCTAGTTCCTTGAGAGGATGTCTTCCCGAAAAACTAGTTCTTTGAGAAACTGGGAACTAATTCCTTTCATTCAGCTAGTTCAATGGAACTAGTTTCGTTCACACCTCTAGAACCCATTCAAGCTGAGGCACCCGGGCATACAGACGAGACGGCTCAATAACGTCAGAAGGCGTAGGGGAGCTGGAATAGTAGGGCCGAACAAGGAATATTTTTCCACGTAAGCCCATCTAAGAATGTCACAATTTTCCAGGTGGAAGTAACGGCAATCCACTATTCTTCTTCTTCTTCTACTTATTTGAGATCTAGTCGATCTGTTAGTTTTAAGGTTGCCTCTGTAGAAGTTCTTGGGAGATGGACTGCCAACTGTCTTTCTATCTTTTTGGAGGTCCTCCCGGCTGTCTCTTACCCATGGGTTTCCCTTCAAGAGCTATGCGTGGGAGCCTGTTTTCTTCCATGCGTTTTACGTATGCGAATCATTGTCTTTTTCCTTGCCTACCCCATCTCACTACGTCCTGTGTTCCGCATTGTTGTCTGATATTTGTGTTTCTAATTCTGTCTCTTCTAGTCTTCCCCATTATGGTTCTTAGGTTCTTCATTTCAGCGACTCTTAACATCCTTTTGGTCTTGTTTGTTTCCTCTCTGATTTCTATGCCATATGTCATTATTGGTCTGATGCAGGTCTTATAAATTCTAATTTTGCTGTCTGTTCGCATGGGGGAAGGGGTTTGTCCACACTATTTTTGTATAAAAACTGAAAAAACCAAGTTTTGTTTTTTAGTTTAGTTTGGTAAGAAGGACAACAGGAATATTTAATGCGAATTATAATTACAGTGGCTTTCTGAAAAAGTTTCTTGTCATGCTATGTTTTAAGCAGGAACTTCTGACAAACTGTAATTTGAAAATATTAGAACAAATACAGCACTAACACAAATAGTCAGTTATATCGCTTAATCTAAAGAACTACTTTGAACAATAAAAAAGACATTTAGGAAACAAACTATCAATCATTTATCTATTTGACATCCACTTAGGTATAGCTTTAAAAACAAATTTAACACAACCATACCAGGAAGGGAAGACTGGAGAAAAGGTGTACCCATTAGAGGTGGGAATTCTAGTTCCTTGGGAGGATGTCTCCCTGAGGAACTAGTTCTTTGAGAAACTGAGAACTAAATCCTTTCATTCGGGGTCGGAATAGTTCATTGGAACTAGTTTCGTTCACGAACTACACACCTCTAGTACTCATTCAAGCTGAGGCAACCTGGAATACAAACAGCTCAAGAACGTTGGAAGACGTAGGAAACTGGAATAGTAGGGCCGAAACAAGGAATATTTTTCCACGTAAGCCCATCTGGATGTCACAATTTTCCAGGTGGAAGAAACGGCAATCCACTATTCTTCTTCTTCTTCTACTTATTTGAGATCTGTTAGTTTTAAGGTTGCCTCTGTAGAAGTTCTTGGCAGATGGACTGCCAACTGTCCTTCCATCTTTTTGGAGGTCTTCCCGGCTGTCTCTTACCCGATGGGTTTCCCTTCAAGAGTTATGCGTGGCAGCCTGTTTTTTTTTCATGCGTTTTACGTGTACGAACCATTGTCTTTTTCTTTGCCTACCCCATTTCACTACGTCCTGTATTCCACATTGTTGTTGATATTTGTGTTTCTAATTCTGTCTCTTCTAGTCTTCCCCATTGCGGTTCTTAGGTTTTTCATTTCAGCGACTTTTGACATGCCTTTGGTTTTGTTTGTTTCCTCTCGGATTTCAATGCCATACATATGTTATTATTGGTCTGATGCAGGTCTAATAAATTTTAATTTTGCTGTCTGTTCGCTTGGGGAAGGGGTTTGTCCACACTATTTACCTCAGAGATCCTGACATGGCCGTTGCTCTGTTTATTTGGCTTCTCAGATCTTTCGCTGGATCATGGGAGTACGACATATCTATTATAGGTATCGAAACTGTGATACTTGCTCAATAATTTTGTTTTCTACTACAAGTTTGCATCTTACCGCCTCTTTAGTGAAAGTTATGCATTTAGTTTTTCCTGTAAAGATAATCATATTTAATTCCCGGCTTACTTGATAGAATTTATGATTTCTGCATATTCTCCTCTGTCTCCGCGATAACGGCTGCATCATCACCGTAACACACCATCCACTATTTTATACAATCCACTATTAAATACAATGATATATGCAATATGCAATATACATTTCCGTGATTTTTTTACGTTTCAGAGTTCACCTCACAGTTCATCTCCCCATCCATGAGGATTGTGAAAATTTCTTGTACCACAATACCGCCATTTTTATTAGACCAGCAGCTACTAAATTCAATCTTTCAAGTTGACTGTTGGCGAGATGACAACTTATGAGGGCGCAGTTTTCTCTTTTCGTCATCTTCGTGAGACTGACTTGGATGCTATAGATCGCAGAGCTAAATCCTATACTGTACATTAATGCAGTTCATACCAAATAAATTTTTAGTCACGTGATTAAGCTTGACCGACACAGCGTTGCCCACTTTTACATGTATATCTTCTTTTAATCAAAATATTTTAGGAAACATAAAAAAATAATTATAAATATAAAACAGTTATTATTTACATCGATAAAACTCACCTTCACAGCTCTTAAGGGATATATAAGTTACGATGAGTTTTTTCTAATAAAGTTACGATGAGTTTTTTCGGCATTAAGCTATCTTGTACACTTCGCACTAAAAGAGGTTCTAAAAAGAACAATGTTCTACTGCAAGGTCTGCTAGTAAACATTTTCAAGCTTAAAGTATCACAACACTGTTTATTTAAACCACATTTAAACCAAAAATTCGTAATGCAAAACTAAAGTGTCAAAACGAATGACAATGTCAGGATATAAATACGACAACTTGACATTTTTTACAGCAGAGCTACCACCTGAATCCACAGCGCAAAATTTAAATTCCAGTTAGTGAGCACGGTGCCGAATATGTCCATGGTTGGGGCAGCACTTTGAATAAGAAGACTAAGGAAGGAGCATAATGCTATCCATGTATTCATGCACGGTGGGCGGAAAAGCCACCATAAAAGCTCTCTAGGGTAGGGATGCTTGACAGTTCTGTTTGACGATTCATTTGACACATTTGAATTTGATTTGAAATTTTGTGGATTTGTCAGTCTTTACGGAGCTTATTTTATGTTATTTATTATTTATTCTACTACTGATAGTTGTATAAAGGTAGTAAATCTAGATGGAAATTGTGGCAGAACTTAAATTAACAGTGACACTATCGCAATTTATCGAAAAAGACTCTAAAATAGTTGGTTGTGTAGCGTGCGGTAGATCTCGGCAAAAATTGAGTGAAATAATGGAACAACTTTTCGCTAGTAAGTGACTATATAATATACATACGTGTAGTAAACCGATCATTTATGAAATTCACTTAAATTAACTAAATTATATATTTTTCTTGCATTTTAGCTTTTATTTATTACTTGTCAAAGATTAGATGTCAAAGAATTTAGATACGTTAATTTGACTCAAGAATTTGACTTACCTGCTTCAGTAGCGTATCGGATGTTTTTGTTAATAAATACTTATTATAACTTATCTATTTTTATTAGAATTATATATTTTTATAACAATTTTAATAACTACCAACATTTATTCACAACGTAAACTAAAACAACAAATTATGGAGTCTACCCCACGTCTACCCTACATCATAGTTTTACATTTTTTAAATAAAATTAGAACGACACTGATAAACCGGAATTTAAGTCGGCCATATTTGAGGCCCATCGCGGTGTACCTAAGATTTTTGATATGCTCCTTCCTTAGTCTTCTTATTCAAAGGGGCAGCAATGAATTTAAAACTCGCGCACTCGATTGCGTAACTAAAAGTATAATTGATATGAAATGTAGTTCTTTGTTTTTACTGTAACCTAGTGATAAGTCTCCTATACCACCGATTATACAGATTATAAACTTATCGTCAAAAGCATTGTGCACGTTCAGGGAACACAGCGGCTGACCGACCGCTGAGTATTTTGCTCAGCGGCTGACTGTTTTTGTGTGTAAAAAAAGACCGTTTAGGGAAATCGCTTACTCAGCCACACAGCCGCTGACCGTCCCTGAACGCGCCCATTGCTTTTCGTGGTTCCAATTTTCGGAGTCGCGCACTAGTTGGCCTCTAAAATTGTGCACAGCGCCTGGCCGGCCTTGTGACCGGCCCAGTTATTACGCTGTTTAAACGGGAGTTTATTTTTGCACACAAGAAAATTTGTTGTGTGCTCGTTTGCTCATCGTCATAAAAACTCGTTTGCTTATCGTCATAAAAAACAATTTTCGTGCCACGAATCAGGGGCAAGATTTTTATCTGTATAATTATAGGATACCTTATAGGTTTCGTTTGACTATATATACAATTTAAATGTTTGTATTTATCGTATGGCTGCACATGACATAAAATGCATAAAAGTGTATAAAAACACAATTCACAAACAAACATTTAATATATATTATTATTATATATATATATATATATATATATATATATATATATATATATATATATATATATATATATATATATATATATATATATATATATATATATATATATATATATATATATATATATATATATATATATATATATATATATATATGATACCTAATCTGTGCCTATACATTTAACTGTTAATTTTTGAATGTTTTTTTTACATATCGACTCATTTTATTTTATTGATATCATGTGTACTCTAAATATAGTACGAAAGCTAGCAACATCGGGAAAACAAGTATTTTAAGAAAGCTGGCTCTTTAATATATCGTTTACTATGCTCTCTGGAACAGCATGCGGCCCGTCTGGCTGCCGGTAAACGTTACCTTCCCTACTGCGCATTGAAAGAAGATCCTATATTTTTATTAGCCCTTTAAATTCTAGTATTGAATATAAACCGACCGAGTCTCCATCGCTCAGCCCGTAGAGGCACAGATTATAATCTTTGTTTTTTCTTTATTGTTTTTCGTGGTTCCAATTTTCGGAATCGGGCACTAGTTAGGTTACTAGTTTGCGCACATAGCACGCCCACTTATGGCCTCTAAAATTGTGCACAGCGCCTGACCGGCACAGTTATTAGAGAGATATCGGGAAACCGAATAGCGTCATCCAGTATTTACGTGTACCTTATCATGGTTACGATATGCGCGAGTCAATTTTTAACGCAACGCCCGCTAATAACGTTACCGCCTGACGTAATTTGCGGATCAATTACACCAAGCGCTCTTTCTAAATAACCTCTGATAACGTTTAAAAATTGCTTAAATGGGCATGTGCGGGTATTTGACAACCGGAGCCGGCCGGGAGATCTTTTATTTTAGGTTATGTTTGAATTGTTTTGAATTATTGCTTTAGTTTTTTTGGGTAATTTGATATTTAAGTAGCTGGGATTAGTTTTAATTAAATAAATATGGCCCAAAATATGGATTCCACCTCTTCCAATAATAAAGAACCTATAAAGAGTCTTTATAGGTTTACAGCAGATGACGACTTAGCCCTTCTAAGAGAATTTGTTGCTTGTTGCCCTGAACCCACTGGCAGACGTTGAACAATAAAGCACTGAAAATAAGCACTTTAGCCCTTTAGTTTTAAAATACCTAGTAAACAAAACAATTTCAAAGTTTTAAATTCAAAGTTAGGTTAAGTTTAAATAGCGGACGCGACCTTGACGCGACGCGATCAGAATTCTTTCCGATCCGATAACTATAAATGAAGAGAGTTAATACCACCTCACGTAAAGGAAATAACACCCGGCCTTATTAACGTCCATGCACGCTATTCGGTTTAGCGATATCTCTCTATTACGCTGTTTATTGTTATTTAACGGGAGTTTATTTTTGCGCACAGGAAATTTGACTCGATTGCACATCGTCATATAAAACAATTTTCGTACCACGAATTAGGGACAAGATTTTTATCTGTATACTTATAGGATACCTAATCTGTGGTAGAGGTTTCGGGTATCAAGCGAGGAGTCAGAGTTCGAATCTGGGTCAGGAAAAAAAATGTTTTATTTTATTTTCGTTTATATTCTGATAGTAAAGTATTAAATATTTGATTTTTTTGAATCGCCAGAATTATTTAATACTTTACTATCAGAATATAAACGAAACTAAAATAAAAAGGTTGTTGCCCTAACCCAGATTCGAAATCTGAAAACTCGGTTCGTAGTCGGAAACTGTACGCGCTGCGCTATAGAGACATATTTGATTTATATTCAATACTAGAATTTATAGGACTAAATAAAAAATATATAGATCTTCTTCCGATGCGCAGTAGTGAACGCAACGGGCATCGGCACCCAGACGGGCCGCATGCTGTTCCAGAGAGCATAGCAAAAGATATATCAAAGAGCCAGCTTTCTTAAAATACTTTCTCGAACACGTTGCTAAAAATGCTTCTGAAAATTTTAGAAAACCTAAAAACTGAAAAAAACAAGTTTTGTTTTTTAGTTTGGTTTGGTAAGAAGGACAACAGGAATATTTAATATGGAGATAAAATTAGAAGCGAAGAGGTCTTCCAAAGTGTTGAAACCCATTACAGCTGCTGGACGCTGCACAAGAGAGATATCAAAAACTCTTGTGCGTGTGACAGCGGCTATTGTGGGATTTCCTGTCTTCAACTGAAGAGCAACAACATGGGTCCGTCAACAGAAATTGTGGTTAGAACTTAAAAGTGTATTGTTTTCTCAAAACATCCCCCTTTAGAACATTTTCTGTAATGGCAATGGCTGGAAGCAATGACTAAAGAATACAAGGACATGTAACGCCCATATACGGGCTGCAGCAGAATTTGTCACGTTAGACGCCATCATTTTGGAGCCAACGGATGAGTCACCACCTCGCCAACAGCGACAATTTTAGCGATTTTTAATAATCTGTTGTGTGTAGTGAACTTTGTATAAACTACAATGGCTGGAAGCAATGACTAAAGAATACAAGGACATGTAACGCCCATATACGGGCTGCAGCAGAATTTGTCACGTTAGACGCCATCATTTTGGAGCCAACGGATGAGTCACTACCTCGTCAACAGCGACAATTTTAGCGATTTTAATAATCTGTTGTGTGTAGTGAACTTTGTATAAACTACAATGGCTGGAAGCAATGACTAAAGAATACAAGGACATGTAACGCCCATATACGGGCTGCAGCAGAATTTGTCACGTTAGACGCCATCATTTGGAGCCAACGGATGAGTCACTACCTCGTCAACAGCGACAATTTTAGCGATTTTAATAATCTGTTGTGTGTAGTGAACTTTGTATAAACTACAATGGCTGGAAGCAATGACTAAAGAATACAAGGACATGTAACGCCCATATACGGGCTGCAGCAGAATTTGTCACGTTAGACGCCATCATTTTGGAGCCAACGGATGAGTCACTACCTCGTCAACAGCGACAATTTTAGCGATTTTTAATAATCTGTTGTGTGTAGTGAACTTTGTATAAACTACAATGGCTGGAAGCAATGACTAAAGAATACAAGGACATGTAACGCCCATATACGGGCTGCAGCAGAATTTGTCACGTTAGACGCCATCATTTTGGAGCCAACGGATGAGTCACTACCTCGTCAACAGCGACAATTTTAGCGATTTTTAATAATCTGTTGTGTGTAGTGAACTTTGTATAAACTACAATGGCTGGAAGCAATGACTAAAGAATACAAGGACATGTAACGCCCATATACGGGCTGCAGCAGAATTTGTCACGTTAGACGCCATCATTTTGGAGCCAACGGATGAGTCACTACCTCGTCAACAGCGACAATTTTAGCGATTTTTAATAATCTGTTGTGTGTAGTGAACTTTGTATAAACTTTATTACAATGGTGATGTGTTCAGCTTTCAAGTGTAAAAGCCGCAACGATAAGAAAGAGCCAGGAGCTGCTTTTCTTTTAGGGTTAAGTTAGGAAGCTAAGCTTCAACTTCGCCTTTTGTGATTTTTTTAAATTTCGCAATAAAGTCTTTATTATTATTATTATTATTATAAGTAAATAAACAGTCCACTCCACCTTTTTAACGTTTTTTTATTTGGTAATTATTTTTCTGATACTATATGTACTTGATATGCGCTATACGTCGATACTAGTTTTGTACTTTTTTTAACATTTTAATACGTTTTTTTCGTAATTAATTACTATGATACCACTGACTACACCATAGGCGTAGTCAAAACATTTATCAAAAATACTAGCGTGTACCAGCGACTTCGTTCGCGTCAAATTAATCATTTGTAATGGCGATGATAAAGCAAAGCAAGAATTTCCATTAACATACAAACTGGATAAAATTTTCTCACATTTAAGTCAGCATGAGAAAAAACAATATGGCGATATTAATATATAACTTGGTAATATTTGAGGGGTAGTTTCATCTCGTTGGAATTTGACTTTCGAAAAATCCGTTTGCCAAAAATAAGCTTTTTACATCAAGCAGTTTAAGCAGAATCGTGATTAGGAAATTACCCAAGTTTTTGGAACACCCTGTATGATTTTTTAAAAAATTTCAAAATATGTAAAAAAACAAATAAATTATGCTTGTCCAAGCGTTTTCCCCAAAGACTAATCGTTTTTTAAATAACAAATATTGTAATATTTGAGGGGCGTTTTCACCCTCTTGGAATTTGAGATTCGAGAAACCTCTCCTTATCGAACCTCTCACCCCACAGTCAAACCGTTTGCAAAAAATCAGCTTTAAACGTCAAGCAATTTAAGCAGAATCGTGATTACTCAATGATGATATTTTATGAAACACCCTGTATAAATTTTTAAAAAATCTTAAAATATGTAAAACAACAAAATAAAATATACGTGTTTACGTGTTTTTTTATATATGTTTTTTTTCCGAAAAACTTACCGGTTTTTAAATAAAAAATATTTTAATATTTGAGGGATAGATTCACCCCCCTTAGAATTCCAGTTTCGAAAAATCCCTTCTTATCGAACCTCTACACCCTAAAGTCAATTTATTTTCCAAAAATCAGCTTTTTTACGTTAAGCGCTTTAAGCGGGATCGTGATTAATCAATGACCAGATTTTTCGAAACACCCTGTATACATTTTTAAAAAATCTTAAAATATGTAAAAAACAAAATAAAATATACGTGTTTAAGCGTTTTTTCGCAAACTTGACCGTTTTTTAAATAAAAAATATTGTAATATTTGAGGGGTGGTTTCACCCTCTTGGAACTGGATTTTCGAAAAATCCCTTCTTATCGAACCTCTACACCCTAGAATCAACCTGTATGCCAAAATTGAGCTTCTTACGCTGATTGGTTTGAGCAGGATCGTGATTAATCAGTATGTCAGTCACTTAAGGATTTTATATATTAGTATAGATCATTAGGCTTCCTCTATGTCTCTATGGATACAACATGAAAATAAAAATCAAAGAAATAGACATATATCAACATTTATTTTTCATTTTATTTATAATACAATAAATATTCGGCCCATTTTGCCAATATGACAGGGTACATTTGATAAAAAAATAAAACTAACATTTAGAGTCAAAGAATAAATAATAATTGACATTGACAATAAATTTTAAATTCGTACGAGGAGATACAACATCAAATTTTAATTTTTAAAATAGTCTTCGACTATTTTCGCTTTTATGAGACCCTGATTGGGTCTATCTTCAAACAACAGCTTGCACAAAACTGCCTTTAATCTGATCCTAGCCGGATCGAACTTGTCGTTGAGTTGAAGACTGGACCTCAAGAATGGAATCGCTTGATCATATCCATTCTGAAAAATCGACCAATAATGTTAAATATACAAGGTGGTTCGAACTGTATTCCGGAAACTTCGGCAGCATATTCTGCAAAAAAATAAGTAAAAAAGTTCGTATATATATATTTATATATATACAGGGTCCGGCAATAGTGCGTCGGGCATCTGTAGCTCATAGAATAAAAAACTTGAGAATTTTGTTTAAGTGCAGACCTAAAGTATGTACCAGGATGTATTTCAGGAAAATATTTTAACTTCTATAGGGTGGCTCAAAAAAGTGTGAGTGGACCTGGATAATTTTTTTTAAATGGAACACCCTGTATATTATTGCATTTTTGGCTTCTTTTCAGATCACTTTACACACCCCAAAAATATGAATAAATATATTTCGATAGTTTCAGAGATATTCAAAATTAAATCAAAAATATATATTTTTCAGCCCTTCTTAAAAAAATTATTAAAAATACAGGAACTGTTCTGAAATCAAAACTATATTAGGTATTTACTTTAGATGGTCTGTACTTACTTTGCTATAAATATGAAAATCGTAAATCATACAGGATGTTCAAAATTCTACGCCAAACTTTCTAAAATATAAAATAATTTTTCTTCGTTTTTTTTTTTAATGGAACGCCCTGTATATTATTTTTTTCAGTAGACGGAGAATTAAAAATGAACATTTTTGTATTTAAGTATTTGAAAATTTTTAACGGTTTCGCAGATATTTGCGGTTATATATTTCATATGGCATTTTCCACAGTAAATTTTTATCAAAGCCACCCAATGATTTTTCTCTCGTATTTTACCATTGAAAGCGCCATATGAAATAATACTGCGCGTATCCGGAAAACTATTAAAAATTTTGAAATACTTTAAATACAAAAAGTGTTCATTTTTTAATTCTCCATCTAATAAAAAAATAATATAGAGGGTGTTCCATTTAAAAAAACAAAGAAAAATTATTTTATATTTTATAAAGTTTGGCGTAGAATATTGAACATCCTGTATGATTTACGATTACCATATTTATAGCAAAGTAAGAATAGACCATCTAAAGTAAATACCTAACATAGTTTTGATTTCAGAACAGTTCTTGTATTTTTAATAATTTTTTTAAAAAGGACTGAAAAATATATATATTTTTTTTATTTATTAATATCTCTGAAACTATCGAAATATATTTATTCATATCTTAGGGTTATGTAAAGTGATCTGAAAGGAAGCCAGAAATGCAATAATATACAGGGTGTTCAATTTAAAAAAAATCAACCAGGTCCACTCACACTTTTGTGAGACACCCTATAGAAGTTAAAATATTTTCCTGAAATACATCCTGGTACATACTTTAGGTCTACACTTAAACAAAATTCTCAAGTTTTTTATTCTAGGAGCTACAGATGCCCGACGCACTATTGCCGGACCCTGTATATATATATATATATATATATATATATATATATATATATATATATATATATATATATATATATATATATATATATATATATATATATATATATATATATATATATATATATATATATATATATATATATATATATATCTGTATATATATATATATATATATATATATATATATATATATATATATATATATTATACAAAGAGGAAGTCTTGACCGATCAATTATAACCAAAACTAAGAAGGAAATTTCTTGGGGATAGCGGTCTAGAGGCAATAAATTAAACAATTTATTACAAACGCCGAGCTTTCGGAAAATATATTTCCTTTTTCAAGGCTAAAACATATCACAAAAGTCAACTGAATATAATATAATATTATATAAACTTACGTGTAAAAAGTTTAATTATTAAAATAGAAAAATATATCAATTTCCATATTGAAGAAAGGAACTAAAATTTTGTATAAAAGTTAAAATCTTCTTAAATATTCATGAATTCTGACATTACTAAAAATTATTTTGACATAGAAAGGTAAATTTAATTATTAATAAAAAAACACGTAAAAAACATATAAGATTAATCACAAGTTACAAATAAAAATAAAGAAAAAATCAAATTTTAAATATTATTTTTATTTTTAATAAAATGGAGTAAGAAAGAATATATATTACTAAGATCCTCAATATCTTTTCTTTTATTAATACAATTATCATTAATGTAAATTTCTACCATTTCAAGAAAAAGTCTTTTATTAGTATTAAATTCAGTAGTATTTAAGTAATTATGTAAACGTAGTTGTGCATTATCAGAACATGTGATTGATACACTACATAATATTGATTTTAAAAATGCAAAAATTTTGGATACTGAATTTAATACTAATAAAAGACTTTTTCTTGAAATGGTAGAAATTTACATTAATGATAATTGTATTAATAAAAGAAAAGATATTGAGGATCTTAGTAATATATATTCTTTCTTACTCCATTTTATTAAAAATAAAAATAATATTTAAAATTTGATTTTTTTTTCTTTATTTTTATTTGTAACTTGTGATTAACCTTATATGTTTTTTACGTGTTTTTTATTAATAATTAAATTTACCTTTCTATGTCAAAATAATTTTTAGTAATGTCAGAATTCATGAATATTTAAGAAGATTTTAACTTTTATACAAAATTTTAGTTCCTTTCTTCAATATGGAAATTGATATATTTTTCTATTTTTATAATTAAACTTTTTTACACGTAAAGTTTATATAATATTATATTATATTCAGTTGACTTTTTGTGATATGTTTTAGCCTTGAAAAAAAGGAAATATATTTTCCGAAAGCTCGGCGTTTGTAATAAATTGTTTAATTTATTGCCTCTAGACCGCTATCCCCAAGAAATTTCCTTCTTAGTTTTGGTTATATATATATATATATATATATATATATATATATATATATATATATATATATATATATATATATATATATATATATATATATATATATATATATATATATATATATATATGTCCTAACATGCTTAGTTTCGGAGATACAGGGTGTAGAAGATTCATTTTTATTTCGATTTTTTCCAACTAATTTCTGAAGTAACGTCAATGTTTGGATGAAAATTGGTATCTGGGAGTTTTTTGACATGAGAAATTTGATTTTAATGTTAATATGATTCCTGTTTGTAGGGGTTTAATTATTTTGAAGAGTAATCATTTTTTGTCCGTTCCTGTATAAAACTACTGAGTGAAAAAATATACATTTCCGTGATTTTTTTACGGAAAAAATGTCTCTTGGTAAAAATCGCTACGAGCCACCGTTCTCAAGATATTTAGAAATGAAATAGTCAATACATGTCATTATTGACGAAAAATAAACATGTTGAGTAGATAGTTACTTGACTGAAATGATAAATTTGGGCACTTTTTATTTTTTAAACGAATCATAAATTTCTCTTTGAAAAAATGATGATAAACCAGTTTATGTTGAACTTTTGGCACAAAAACATTTGAAATTTATGATTTCAGTCTCATAACTATTTAGTCAACATGTTTAATTTATATCAATGATGACAGGTATTGATAATTTCGAATACAAATATCTCCAGAACCATTACTCGTAGCGATTTTTACCAAGAGACTTTTTTACGTAAAAAACGTAGTAAATGCATTTTTTTCAGTAGTGTTATACAGGAACGGACGAAAAGTTATTACTCTTCAAAGCAGTAAAAACACATGTAGGTGGCGCTCTCTACAAGTAGGAGTCATATTGACATCAAAATCAATGTCAAAAAACTCCCAGCCACCAATTTTCATCCAAATCTTGTACAAACCAAACTTCCACGCCCTGTATCTCCGAAACTAAGCATTTTTGGACATACATTTATAAGAACTTTTTTACCTATTTTTATCTGCAGAATATGCTGCCGAAGTTTCTAGAATACAGTTCTACTAGGACTACCCTGTATATAAAAAAAGATAAAATGTAAAAATATGATTTCAGATTCCACGAAGACGAATGGGAGATTTTTCATTGACTCTTACAGAAAAATCTGCCTAACCAACAAAAATCAGTACTGTAGAGACTCAATAATCAGAAGAAGTTGCAGTGAAGAGGGAAAACATCCCAAAAGGGGCGACCATCACTGTCTTTCTGTCGAGGAGTAAGGATAAAGATGGCAGAAATGTAAAGTGTTATGTCACTGTCATAAATTACTTTACAAAAATACGTAGTAGTATGCCCATTTGGGTGGGTCAAAAAAATCGACTATTTTTTGTCACTTTATACTCTGAAAAAAGGTTGGTAGACACCTCAAAATAATTCTCTCCAAGTATGAGCTCTTAATTTTAATAGGAAGATCATCCCTGCCTTTCAGTTTTCTATTTTTTCCTTATTATTAGAAAGAAAAATTTATATTTCGGTGTCTACTATTGGGAAAAAATATCCAGTCTCATATATTTGTAGGAAATTGAATTCTCTACAAAAAGTGAAAAGAAGTGAAAAAGAAATAGTCGATTTTTTTGGCCCACTCTAATGCCCATGGATTGGACAACCTGTATTTCCAAAGAAAATATTTTGAAAAAAAAAACAATCACAAAATTACTCACCACCTTGATATAAATTTCAGCAACCATATAATGGTTCCAGACAGCCTCGGAATTGATGTTTAACGCAAGGTTGGCTATATCCAATGCATCTTTGTGCAATCCCAGGCTAAAAAGAACAATTTTTACATAACGATTCTCAAAATAAAAAATATAACTTACTTTTGCAATAGATTACTAAGGAACGACAAAGGAATATCTAGATGAGAATTAGGTACTTTCGTAATGGCTCCTCTCAGACAGACGACAGCTTGTTCGGTGTTGCCATATGTCATCCAGTAAATGGCTGAAGCTGTTAACAGCTCCCAGTTTGTCTCATCCTGTTTTATATAATTAAATAACTCAATCAGAATTACTGTTAAATATTGCTGTTAGGTTATCACGTCAGAATTACCTAGGGTAATTGCAAAACATTGTCCGATGCACGTTATCAATCATATCGACATTGACACTAAAGTCTATAAAATTGACTAAATGAAATTTTGGAAAAAATGTTTAAATTTGTTGAATAATTTAAGATACCGAGCAGCTCTTCATTTTACTTTATAGAGCAAATGATTGTAACAGATATTTTATTTAGATTAAAGCTGCAAAAATTAGTTTAAACCGAATTTTATTATCGCTATATTAGTCACATTGCGCCGTTTTCAGCAAGGTTGTCGTTTATTATTTGACAATTATCCTAATGTCAGTCATTATTTTGTATAATATCGTGTTGTTGTTGAATCTTTGTGAATAATTCTAGTTTTTTGCCTATTTTCATAGTCTTTTTTTAAAAATGTACTTTTAAGCACAAGCAGTCTTTAATCAATCGTTGACTCAGCCTGTATACAGTGGCGGTTTAACCAAGAGGTCAAATGGTCAATGCCCCCCCCCACAAAAAAAAATCAGGAGAAAATTAGAAAAACTTAAATTGTACTTTTTGTAAATCACTTTTTTTCATCCTAAAATATTCAAAACTTGTAACGTTTTTATACGGTTGTAACGGTTTGGTATGTATACGTTACATATATTTTTTATATATGATATATATGATGTCTGGCGTATCGTCATCGGATTCCGTATCGTTCAGGCCTGATAATTTATTTGGCACGCTTGGCGTAATTTTTACATTCACTGCTCTGTGGAGGCGCTGTCAACATCGCTCCAAAGTTATGGTGGATTCATACAACCAAATAAAATAAAATAAAATAAAATAAGAAAGTTGGTTATATGGGATACCGTACATGCGTTCATACAGCCAAATAAAAGAAGTCTTTATCTTTTTACTTCTTGTTTTATTTTATGTGAAAACGGCTTTGCGCAAGCTTAATTCTAACCTACAAATATTTTCAGTTTGGATTTAATTTATTTTATAATTTGACATAAGTAAAATTTATAATATAGTAGGCAACGAATAAATAAATATACTATAAATAGTAAAATTACTATAAACAATCGTAAAAGTTAACTTTTATCCAGCTTCATCGTACAGCGCATGAGCAAATATATATTTCTTATTTTATTTTATTTGACTGTATGAACGCGCACAAATAAGAATTCCTTATTTCTTATTTTATTTTATTTTATTTGGCTGTATGAACCCACCTTTAGGTCGCTCTCCGAGCTTAACTTCACTTTTTGTCTGGCCTCTGGCCGGACTGTCACCTTCAGAGCCCTTGTTCAGAGCCCTACTTAGAGAAATTGCAATTATTTAAATCTTGCTGTATAATTTGAATCAGCTGCTATTTCGAAGCTACAGGTAAAAATGAGATATTATCTTTTTTGATTCGTTATTATTACTGCGTATTTTTAGGGTAGAGTTTTGGATGTCCCAACCTAACTTGTATTTGTATTTTGCTGGCACGTTGGCGTCCCTTTTCTTTTGTCCTCCAGAATGTTACATGGAAGAAAGGAGATGTTCTTTATTATTTAGTGAGCCCTCGGAAGTAATTCGAGGTAGGTTCATTTTGTTTATTAGACCTTGTTTGATTTTAAAGAGTTTCGTATTTTTAGGGTCTTATGGACGTACATTATCTTATGGACGGACTGTGTCCAAGGTACAGGCATTATCCAAGGTCCTAGTAGTGTTCCCTTGTACCATCACCTTATGGACGGATGTCCCGTGGACGAGTGTCCACAGTAGGAGTGATTTTTCTTACATATGAAGTGCCCCAGCGTGGATGTAGCTTGAGCCCCATGCTGCTTCGTTCCCATCTATAACTTAGTTAGTAGTTACGGCTGTTCCAATTCATGATGTCCTCATTCTGACCCCTTTGGTTGTGTTGGATGGCCGAGTACAGAGATGCGAGACCACCTCACGCTGTTACTGTTTGAAGCAAGATTACATAAAGAACAGCTAAGTGTAGATTTAAGTTCTAGTTTTACATTTAACATCTAAAACATTTTCAGTCTTAAACAATAACGTACATCTCTTAAGTAATATCGTACAGACATGTTTAGTGGTTAGATTGTTAAGAACATTCATGTCGATTTAATATTTAAAATATAATTTAGATCTTAGGTTTCATTACATTACGTCTTGTAATGGTATTACTTTCATAGATATCATTATTGCACTATTTTAACAGATGAATAACCAAACATAGATTCTAGAATCTACGGGTTGCAACATCTTCGATTTAACATCATATAAAATGTATCAAATTAATTAAAGTAATGCTACATTTCATATATTCTCTTAAACTTTACATGTCTTGTATTTTATCATAGTTGTTTTCATAGATATTTAGTACAACTCTTAACACCACTTTCTTTGACATATAACCACTAAATATTTACTAGAACTCTACAATGTCATGTACCAGCAAAGAACATCATGAATAAATATAGTCATTAGTTTTAAGTAATATACAACTGTGTTTTCTTTCTCTGTACATGCCTGGCGCCCAATATCTATATTTTTTTGTTTATTGTTATTGATTAGTTTTCTCTCTAGTGAAACACCTTAGCCACGACTGCTCTCCGATGAAAACTGCCGTTCACCCAGTGGTAATGTATAATAAAATATATATATATATATATAACATATATATAACCAACTCTGTAACATATATATATATATATATATATATATATATATATACTTATATATATATATATATATATATATATATATATATATATATAATAAAAAACGCTACAAACTATTCCCAATTTGTCCAATTCTCGCTTGAAAACATTTTATTTTACCCATTTTCTCTACTGCCGGTCAAAATTTAATTTTGTCCTTCGTTCCCACTAGGTTTTACACGTATTAAACTTCAAGTGCCGCGGCTCGTGATGCCAACAAGGTAAGGTATACTACGTATAGAAAATATAATGGGTTACGATGCGATAGATATAGTTTATATTGGCCATTGACCGTGTCATTCATAAAATAATTTCTAAGGTAGGCAACTTTATATACACTTGTATTTGGTAGTTTACTGACCAATACGTTTAAATAATATATACGACGGCCTCCCCATAAGAGCAATGAGAGGATTTACGTCCCAGTATTGAAGGAGGACAGAAAATCGAGTCGAATGTTTCAAGGAATAGGTTCATCCTTGTTTAGTCAAACCTCCTACAATACAAGGATAGACTTATGTAGGAAATGCATTGAAATTCTATAGCCATCCTTCAACATCGGGGCAGGAATTTAAGCGGTACCCTCCGTATACTTTATTTTAAACGTATTTGCTGACAGACGATAGAAAAAGTGGCGGTTTTTGTCTTTGTCTAGTCCCCCCCCAGCGTGTTATTATTATAATTTGTAATATTGTTTATTAGTTGAGAATAAATATAGTTAATTAAGAAATATCGAGTGCATTATTTCTATATAAATATATATTACAGGATTTCAGTCATTTCGCTGGAAAAATTTCGCCATTTGAGCAGTTTGGATGTTTATATAAAAACTCAATTGTAAAACAACCTAGGTTTTTGTATCGTTTATCGCCTATCGCGTATAATGTTTGGTTTAGTCAATATAAATCGATATTGTTACGTTTTTCGTCGGTTCCGTGTGGATAGAAAGTCACAATTTATTTAAACACTATTTATTTAACACTAATTAACAAAAACAATAACGATAAAAGACTTATAGAACTATTTACAAACGATTTATAACTAAGAATTTATTTTTAATTTTAGCGCGTCAACTGCGCCTGGCATATTTATAACTGCCCCTGTAGGCCACCGCCGCTTTATACCGACAGGTAAAAGAACTCTAGAATAGTCCATAGATCGTTAGGTGCGTAGAGAAGCTCGAATGTTCTCGTATGTACTAGTCCATTCCAGTGGAACTCCGATTCTTCTCGAACGAATGAATCATTGCGGTGTCTATGCGATGTTAAGGTCATCCGAAGGCGGGCCATATTGTGAGGTTAGGTCGAGTCCACACACCGGCCCGCAACACCTGCCCTTCTTAGGCACATGCTCGTCCCGAGATTATACGGTGAATGAAGGTATTTGCAAAGCTGGCCCCTGGTACATTGCGAAGTCTGGTAGAAATAGCAGTCTACAGTTTTCTCTCCCGATCTCAGCTTTGGGTTGTAGCAGCAAACGAGGATCTCGATTCCCGTAAATCTGAACAAGACTTCAATCATGTTCCGGATTGTACGCCAACTCAAACCATCGAGTCCACACGCCAGCTTCGGAATGGCTAATCGTGCAATGTTGTTGTTTAGCAGGGCTTCTCTCAGTTCAATCAGGGTCTTCCATAGATTGAGATAAGTCGGCTTACTCGGGGACCATTCCTTGGTGACCAGGTAGAAGATGTGCCTTGCTTGACCATGTGCATTGTCGGTTAGCCTCAAGACGCTTCCAACCTCTGGATCCTGTCGGCGTAGTTCTCCGACACGCCCAAACTTCTCATTGAACGTCGCAGCGATTCCTCTGGACATCCGCAAATCTCGAGCCACACAATGAGCGAGCGAATAATCAGGAGGCACGGAAAAGAGGTCTCGTTGATCTTCTTTGGTTACACCATAGCGAGCCTTCTCACTGCTGTTGTATCGGGCCATGAAATCGTCAAAGGACATCTCCGAATCAGGGGGATCAAAGCTGCAGGTTCTCACGGTCCCAGCACGATCTTCTATTTCGCCTTGGTAGGGGCTCAAACGGTTGAAATGGACTACCCTCGGTTTTCCTTTTGGCAATTTTCTGATACGGTATACGACGTCATTAATTCTATCCATGACTTCGTATGGCCCTTCCCACGAGGATTGTAGCTTCGGAGATAACCCACGACGTCTCTGCGGGTTATATAGCCACACCAACTTCCCTGGTTGGTATCCTCCATGCTCAGCTTGAATGTCGTAGTGTTCCTTCATTCGGTCACTAGCACTTTGAATATTTAGGCGGACTCTCTGATGAATGTCGTCCATCCTTTGACGTAGTGTGTGGACATAATCTTCTCCGGCGACTTCTTCTCCCGGTCGGCAACCAAATTTCAGATCACAGGGTAGGCGCACTTCCCGTCCCATAACGATGCTGGCTGGAGTTTGCCCTGTAGATTCTTGGACGGATGAACGGTAGGCCAACAGGAACAGGTGAAGAAATTTGTCCCAGTCTCTTTGGTGGTCAGAGACTACTTTGGCCAGATAACGGTTGATAGTTCTGTTCATGCGTTCAACCATCCCATCGGATTGTGGATGTAGAGCAGTCGTCCTGGTCTTGCGGATGTTCAGGACTTCACAGACGCCTTGGAACAGATTGGACTCAAAGTTTCTTCCCTGATCTGAATGAAGCTCCATGGGAACACCAAACCTGCAGATCCATTCTTTAACAAGGGCATCAGCAATCTGGACGCTTCTTGATTTGGCAACGCGTAGGCCTCGACCCATTTGCGGAGTAATCCATTACTACCACAATATATTTGTTGACATCGTTCGACTCTGGGAAAGGACCAACCACGTCGATCGCTATTCGTTCGAAGGGACTGCCTACATTGTACTGGCGCATTGGGGCTTTACCGCGCTTTTGTGGTCCATTGATGGCGGCGCAAACGTCACATTTCTTGCACCATTTCCTCACATCTCCTTTGCAGTTCACCCAATAGAACCGTTCCCGCAGCTTGCAAGTGTCTTGGTAACACCGAGATGTCCACCGCTGGTTCCATTGTGAACTTCCTCCAAGACTTCCGGGATCCTCTTCTTTGGAATGACGATCTGCCTTCTCTCTTCTTGTCCCTC
The DNA here is from genome assembly GCF_002938485.1 of Sitophilus oryzae. Lineage (NCBI taxonomy): Eukaryota > Metazoa > Arthropoda > Insecta > Coleoptera > Curculionidae > Sitophilus > Sitophilus oryzae. Next base: position 2,673,618 of record NW_022145945.1, read on the forward strand.
CGGTCTCTCGATCACACGGCGAAGTAGTCCGTTATCTATTACCAAGGAATTCCACTGAGCCCAGTACGACTTTACGTTCGGCGAATATCTGCAAACTTCTTCCCACGTTGGTCTTAGGTCTGCATTTTTCTAGTTAATTACTAAACCTAATTCTGGGTCACTGGTTTGGTCATTTGCAAGATCTTCGGGTTGCCAAGTATCATTAACCACAGTTGTTCTTACGAGTTTCGCTTCTTTCTCTTCTGCTCGGGAACAATGCTTACAGTCCTTATCGCAAGGTCTTCTGGAAAGTGCGCCGGCATTTCGATGGATTGCCCCAGCTCGATGTTCTGTGTCGAAGTCAAATTCTTGTAATCGTTCGATCCATCTAGCTACCTGCCCTTCAGGATTCTTAAACTGCAACAGCCATTTCAAAGCAGCATGGTCTGTTCTTAACAAGAACTTTCTTCCATAGAGATACTTGTAGAAGTGTTCCACTGCTTTAACTACGGCTAGTAATTCTCGTCTGGTCACGCAGTAGTTCCTTTCCAGTTTTGACAAGGTCTTACTAAAATAACCAATTACTTTTTCTTGACCATCCTGGATTTGAGACAGAACAGCGCCTAATCCAACATTGCCAGCGTCGGTATCCAATATAAAGTTTCCGTTGCCAAGGGGGTAGCTAAGTATGGGCGCACTAGTCAGGGCCTTCTTCAATGTTCGGAATGCCTCGTCAGAATCTGAGTCCCAAGAGAAACGCCTCTCGCCTTCGGTAAGTCTGGTCAATGGTTTTGCGATGGTGGCGAAACCCTGTACATAGCGGCGATAATATGTGCATAGTCCCAAAAAGCTTCGTAGTTCATGTTTATCTTTAGGTATTGGCCACTCTTCCACTGTCTTGGTCTTCTGTAGATCTACCGCAACTCCTTGGGAGGAGACTACATGTCCCAAGTTTCAAACCAGAGCTCCCTAGTCGCTTGAAAACTTCTTCCAAATTCTTCAGATGATCGTCAAAGGATTTCCCAACCACTATGATGTCATCCAGGTACACTAAACAGGTAGTCCAGGATAGACCCTTTAACACAGACTCCATTAGTCTCTCAAAGGTAGCTGGCGCGTTGCACAATCCAAAAGGCATGACGGTAAATTGCCACAGTCCGGTGCCCACCGAGAACGCTGTCTTCTCTCTGTCTTTCGGCGCCATGTCGACTTGCCAATATCCACTCTTCAATCTAAGGTAGAGAATATAGTCGATCCCGCCAGCCTGTCTAGAGTATCGTCTATCCTCGGCAGGGGATAGCTATCCTTCTTGGTAACATTATTAAGTTGCCGATAATCAACACAGAACCTGGTGGTACCGTCTTTCTTCTTTACTAGTACTACCGGCGATGTCCACGGGCTGTTAGATGGTTCGATGACACCCTCTTCTTTCATTTCTCGAAGGATTTTGTCAGCTTCTTCACGTTTGGCGAGCGGCAGTCTACTCGGATTTTGTTTGATTGGTCGTGCATCTCCGGTGTCAATTTTATGTTGTACTAAATTGGTACGACCTCTATGTCCTGCTTCTCCTTTATCAAACACATCTTGATACTTGATTATCAGGTTTCTCAATTTTCTACTATCTTCGGGAAATAATCCCTTAACGTTTACTAACTCCTTAACCATTTTGTCCGGAATTTTTGAAATCGAAACTTTGGAGGCTTCCACGCTTCGAATGACTGAGGAGGCCGAACAACAGTACCCTAACAGGGTTCCCTTCTTCAAGGATACAGAATGATAATTCGTGTTCATTACTCTTACCGGTACAGACTTCTTCGCTCGTAGCAGGGGTTTTCCAACAGCGACCCCTCGTCCTATTTCGCTGTCATGGTTCCTTGGCTCCAACAGAATAATACTCCCATTATTCGTTTTACCTTCCAGGCGACCATCCAAAAATATCTCACAGCGCTCAGGGATCGAAACATCTTCTGCTACTACCACGCGAAGCGTCTCCTCACATTTTCGATGTAGAACCACTTCTTCTTCATTTATTTTCAAAATTTCTTGTTTGAGGTTTAGTTCAAAACCTCTAGTGGTCACGATGTCCATTCCGAGAATAAGTTCATCTTCGATGTCTGCTACTAACACTCGATGATTAAAACAGGTGCTTCCGATAACAAAATTAAGATCTACCTCTCCATGGATGAGAGCGCAGCTTCCTGTAGCTGTACGTAGTCGCCATTGTGTTGTTTTAATCCTTTTTGATGTTTTAAGGATATCCGGCCTGATGATCGTTTTGGTCGCACCCGTATCCAACAGCATGGTCCGTAACTCTCCATCCACGAAACTAGCCACAAAAATGCTGTTGAACTTGTGTTGTAGCGATGCGACTTGAACAGTTTTCGTTGGAACCTGTTGGGTACTGCTCCATATGTGTCCCTTTGATTCGACACTTGGCGAAACCGAGTCCACGTCTTTTTCTTGACAGTGACTTCTTACGTGTCCTGCCTGGCCGCAATTCCAGCAACAAGTCGGTCCTTTCTTGCCCATGTACTCCTCCATGACTTTCCGTACAATGCTTTCCACGGATTTGTCGGAACATTGGTTGACCGCCCGTACTCTCACTAGAGACCGAGAACTGTTTCGCGGCCTCAAATTCTAGGGCACGTGCTAAAGCATCCACCAAGCGCGTTGGGTGGGCTAGAAGAAGCGCTTGCCTTGTCTCCCTGTCACGTAAGCCATCGAGAATGCCTGTACTGCCAACCGCTCCATAACATTCTCGGGCCTAGCAGGGTACGCAAGGCGAACGAGGCGGGCTACGTCGGCTTCAAACTCCTGCAGAGACTCATTTGACTTTTGAATGCGATTTTTTTAGCTGGGAATGATAGACATGTTCCAAATGAGCCTGGCCGTACCTTATTTCTAAATGTCGTACCAATTGCTGATAATCTCCCTGTTCCGATGGTGACAGTGTCTGCAGGATGTCAGTCGCATCTGCTCGCAGTGCGACAGTCAAAGCGGTAGCCTTTTCAGCGATTGTCCACCCGTTCGCTCTCGCAGCGGCCTCAAACTGGCAAAAATAATTGGCCCAAGCGGTTTTTCCGTCAAACTGTGGAGGCTTAATAACTGACTTTGAGACATACTTATTTTCAACCAGTGTCGGGTTCTCCGTTGATTCTTGACATTTTGGTGAATTTGCCTTTGCTATTCGTTCTTTCAAAATTTCGATTTTTCTATTTACATCGTCCTCAATTTGTGTTATTTTGTCTTGTAGTTCTGTAGAATTATCTATAATCTTTTCTTCTAATTCCCTGGAAGATTCCTGGATTTCTGTTATCTTTTCTTCTAAATTAAGGATTTTATTATTAAAGTTGGCCTGTATGTCTTTAGAATTTTCCGCGATCTTATCTTCTAATGAATTAATTAAATCCTGGGAATTTTTTATAATTTTATCACTGATTTTATCTTCTAAAATATTCATTTTATCGTTTAAATTGTCTTGCAAATTTTTAATGACGAGTCAAGGTCACCTTCCAGCTCGAAGTAAAATGTGTCAGAATCCTCACCTTCCTCTACCAAAACGTCTCTCAGTCTGGCTTGCAAAATGCTTTTTTTTCTATCTGTCTCGCACTCTCTCTCTTCCAATATGCATTTCAGTTCGGACACTTTCAAGTCTTTCAACAATTTTTTCAGAGCCATAATTCAGTCTTTTTTATTCTTCTAGTCCTATCACACCCACACTTGACACCAATTGTTACGTTTTTCGTCGGTTCTGTGTGGATAGAAAGTCACAATTTATTTAAACACTATTTATTTAACACTAATTAACAAAAACAATAACGATAAAAGACTTATAGAACTATTTACAAACGAGCTTTTTTTATATAACTAAGAATTTATTTTTAATTTTAGCGCGTCAACTGCACTTGTATATTTATAACTGCCCCCTGTAGGCCACCGCCGCCGGCTTTTATACCGACAGGTAAAGAACTCTAGAATAGTCTATAGATCGTTAGGTGCGTAGAGAAGGTTTTCGAATGTTCTCGTATGTACTAGTACATTCCAGTGGAACTCGATTCTTCTCGAACGAATGAATCATTGCGGTGTCTATGCGATGTTAAGGTCATCCGAGGGCGGGCCATATTGTGAGGTTAGGTCGAGTCCACACCGGCCCGCAACAATATTTAAATTTTTAATATCGAAAAAAAAATTTAGTTTTAGTTGCCGTAAGCTTTGTCGTAGCCGAAGGTTTGAGATGCAGCGCGAAATTTGTGTAGGTAATAATTCATAATTTTCTGGTTCTGGATAAATGATATTTACTTGATTTTTTAAATGATATTTTTATTTCTTCTTGATTCTGGAATAGATATTTTCAAAAAGACAGCATATGGTATTCAGTTTGTAAAACCCGTGCGGTTAAAAGAAAACAATTGCTTAAATGTCGAAAAACGTTTAGAGAAAGAATTGACTTAAAATATAAAAAATATGTGAAATAAAACTTCTAGAAATGTGTATGTGTATATATGTATTTATATTTTTGTGACATTATTATTTAAGTGTGTTTTAAATCCAACCGTGGAAAATTTGTGTAAAGAACATTGACTGGAAATTTAGTGAAATGGCACCTGTTTAAAAATGTAAGGGTAGGTTTCATTTTAAGATAATTCGTATTTATTTCTAGATCTATTTTCCTTTAAGTAAAGTACAAGTACCTTGTAAGAAACCAATTAAATTTGGCCGCGCCTTAAAAAAATCGACGCAATATTTTTAGATATTGACCTCCCTACAATAATAACCACGAGCCACCACTGCCTGTACATGTATTTTTTAGTTCTCAAAAAATTGATCTTACCTCTGATAAAGCTTTGGCAATCTTGATCCCCAGCTCTCTGACAGTAGATTTCTGATTTCCACAGATTAATTGTAACAAATCGGTCAGCTCCTTGTCCGGCCCGTTTAATATTTTGACACCCAATACTTTTAATGTCAATTCGTTAAGACCAGAGGGCATACTTGGATTGAGCACTTGCATGCAGTATGGCTTGAAATCTTTCGGGTTTTTGTCAATAGGGTACTTGACAAACGGAGAAATACTAAAAAAGTTAGTTAGTTAGTATGCTACTTCGAATAAAAAGATTAAGGAAGGGGCATATAAAAAATCTTAGATCGAACGCGAAGGGGTCCGAAAATGGCCGACTTAAATTCCGGTTTATCAGTGCCGTTCTAATTTTATTCAAAACGTGTAAAAATATGATGTAGGGTAGACTGAATAATTTGTTTTTATTTTACGTTGTCAATAAATGTTTATACGTGAAAAAATGCAGTTTTAGTGTTTATTTAGTGATTTTTTTTTCACTTTTCAAAGCTTTCAAATATACGAATTAAAAATTACTCTCAGATAGATTTTTTAGAAAATTTTATGCTCTACAAGAATTCGCGATGTAATTTTTTTTATCGTAAACCGTTTCAAAGTTATGGTACTTTTAATGGAAAAATATTTTTTTACGTGTTATTTAAATGGAAAACTTTGAATGTTCACCGACATTTTTTAAAATTGAGCTAAAAATCCTGCCTTCCGGGGATATTTTTTTCTTGGTTATTACGTTCATTTTAACCCATAAATTCGTTAGGTTAGTTTTTTGGTTCACCCTAACGTCCATCCATACATCCACACACCGAAACAAACTTTCGCGTTTATAATATACACGGTGTCCCAGGAACTTCCCAGGAATTAGATGTTTCTAGAGAACCACAATATCTAGATCGGAGTTTTTTTGCACATCATTGTTTTACAGCGAGATCTATCGATTAAAAATATTTTCAATATGGCGGCACTTTCGGAAATACCGGAAGTTGACGACAACTTTCATATTTTAAATAGGTGCTCCCATTTTTTATTCCATACTTAAATTCTCTGTAAAATTTTATGAATTTTGATATCAAACACTCTATACCTAACATTAACCGTTTTTGAGAAAAAAAATATTTAACATTTTTGGACGAAAAAAACTGCCTGTCAAAAATATGTGTATAGTCTAAACGTCAAATTTAGTGATTACCACAGCCACTGTGCCATAAAGAGAAGACATGTGGCTATCTATTTCAAAAATTAAATTGTTTGAATGTCATATAATAATGCAGCTGTCATGAAATTGAGAGATTAAAAAAGTATCATAAATCATTTTTTTTTCATAAACCCACTTTTTTTATTTCGCTAGTGAAAAGGCTTTTCAATTCGTTTCTTTTTAACTATACATGTTCCTATACCTAAAATAAATCGTTTTTAAGTTATTTAAAATTTAGTTTTAAAGCGTATATTTTTCTTGATTTTAACAAGTAGCCTATGACTTTACACGTCAAGTGATGTAAAACAATAGATCTGACCATGCCGTATTGTGACACTTTATTATATTACCGACAGCAGTATATTACCGATCATCATTTGCAAGCCAACTTTGCGTTGTTTTTATTTCAGGGTTGATACAGTACATTATTAAAATAATTAATAATATCAACTATTAGATATCACTAAGGAGCGAAAATACGAGATATATTTTCATAAATACACTTTTTAAACTTTTAAGCAACAGTATTTACAACTTTGTCTGACTTTTTGACACTTAATGTCAAAGGAAGCTAGATAAAATCAAGAAAAATATACGTTTTCAAACTAAATCTTAAACAACTTGAAAACGATTTATTTTTGGTATAGGAACATGTATAGTTAAAAAGTAACGAATTGTAAAACCTTTTCACTAGTGAAAAAAATTATTTATGATAACTTTTTAATCACTCAATTCCATGACAGCTACCGCCATTATCATATGACATTTGAACAATTTAATTTTTGAAATAGATAGCTACATGTCTTCTCTTTATGTCACAGTAGCTGTACCAATCACTAAATTTGACTTTTAGGCTATACAAATTTTTTTGACAGGTTGTTTTTTTCGTTGAAAAATTTTAAATATGTTTTTTTCTCAAAAAACGGTTAATGTTAGATATAGATTGTTTAACATCAATATTCATAGAATTTCACAGAGAATGTAAGTATGTAATAAAAAATAAGGGCGGCTGTTTAAAATAAGAAAGTTGTAGTCAACTTCCTGTATTTCCGGAAATGCCGCCATATGGAAAATATTTTAATCGATAGATCTCGTTGTAAAACAATGATGTACAAAAATCTCCGATCTAGATATTGTGGTTCTCTAGAAACTTCTAATGCACGCTCAACCTGGAACACCCTGTATACTTAAGAGAACTTACTCTATAATATTATCTTTCATAAACTCCCACAACTGTGTATATTGAAACGGAGCCAGCAGATTCGCATATTGACAGACCTTTGGCGACAGAGTATATGTACCATATTTGTCATAAACATTAAGCCTTTGTTCATTGTCAGGATTTTCATTTATGTCCAAAGATACTGAAAAATAAAATCGCAAAATTCATAATTTATATACAGAGTTTGCTAAAAAGTTCGTAACAATTAGGAGATTTTATATTATTGACTAACTGAAAACCTATTTATGCGAAATTATTTTTGCACAACCAGTAACAAAAAAAATATTTTTTTCACAATTTATTGCGGTACAAATTCAAGTCGTCGTCTAAGTCCGTACGTCGTGTACGACGTGTAGTGGCTCCGGCTCCTGGCTCCGACTCTCTAAGGACCTGACGGCCGCACGCACCGCCCGTCTCCAATTTTTCCTGTTTTCTGTCCCTCGAACGGCTCCCTCCAGGTTGGTATTCATAAGTTTTTCAACCATGTCCACCCACCTGGTTGGTGATCTGCTTCGGCGACGGGCTCCTGCAGGTCTTCCTTGTACTACCAGTCTCTCCATGTGCACGCTCCTGTTGACATGGACGAAGGAAAGTATACGTTTATGAGGAAGTATACGTTTACGCTGGAAAGTCTTTGTGGTAATTGGATTTCGTTAAGGACCGACATATTGGCTAAAAACACGCTTTTAGATGCATCAAAAAAATGTTTTAATAAGAGTAACTTTAACTCTACATATATGTTTCGGCTTGTTAGGCCTTTACAAAGTTACTTTAAAGTTACTTTTATTAATTTTTTTTGATACATCTAAAAGCGTGTTTTATTAAAATACTAATATTTCAACGATGTTTCGCAATGAACCAACCACAGCCTCAGTACTAGGTTTATTTTTGTCGATTTTGTTAATGACTGTTCGACCAAACTTTGGTGAGCTGCGTCATAGTGTTACGGGCCAGTTGAATTCTGCGGCGTATTTCCACTTCGCAACTACCAGTATTAGATATAAGTGCACCTAAATATATAAATTGTTACACAACTTGGCAGCGGTTTATGTTTGTGATATCTGGGCGGTGGTTGTTTTCGCGATCAACGATCATCACTTTCGTTTTTTTGTATTGATGCGAAGGCCGAACTGTCTACTGATAGTTTCCAATCTTGGTATAATTGCTTCCAGTTCTAGCTGGTTTGCGGCTACCAATACTGTGTCATCAGCAAAACGCACATTTGATATTCTGTAGCCATTCAGTGATACACCGCCTGCCCATTCCTCCAGTACAATCCTCATAGTGTATTCGCTGTAGATGTTGAAGAGCATTGGGGACAGTACGCAGCCCTGCACACATTCAAGTACTGCATTAACAATATTTTTTATTAAATTTTCTGGTTTTTATGTCATTCTAACCAAAAAATACTATTTTATACTTTTTCTTCAAACAGTATAAAATATATATTTGGGACACAATAATATAATAATAAATAATACACAGCTCGGGATCTTTACTACCAGAAATCAACAGAAGAATTAAATTAGCATGGAGTACTTATGAAAGAAACTCCATCATATTCAAATCTAGAATGCCCCTCTAGCTAAAGAAGAAAACATTCGACCAATGTGTACTACCAGCCATGAACTATGCATGCGAAACCTGGACACTTAATACGGACATCATAAGGAAACTACAGGTCGCACAACGCTCAATCGAACGAAATACGCTAGGAATAGTCAAGAGATACCGTAAAAGGAATAGAGTGGATACGACAAAAGACCCAAGTAGCAGATATCATCCACAGAGTCAAATCCCTCAAAGAACAGACAACAGATGGACCAAAAAAATTACAGCATGGTACCCACGAGGAATTAAGAGACTTAGAGGAAGACCAAACATGAGATGGGACCATATTAGGAAATTAGCAGGGATAACTTGGGCCCGCATAGCCAACAATATATAACAATGGGCCCAACTAGAAAGAGAGTATATAAGGGAGGCTACTCCATAATTGGAAATGATTGAATACGCTGAAAATGATAACGAGACTTTTTCTTAAAAAAATATTCAAAAATCTATATTTTTTAAATTTCCTATATATTTAAGAAATTTGGTACATCTCAAAACAACTGTTCTCTTTAACATTTTTAGATATTTTGTTACCTAACTCTACTTTTGCATATGTAAAAGGGATTTTTGTAATAATTTGTCAACGATATGTCGACTGTCGTATGACATATGTCAAAATGATTTTCTACGTTATTGGACATGCTGAATCAAAGCTTCTTATTCCAATAATACAAATAAAAATATCTCCATTTGTTACGAACTTTACAACAAGCTTGTTTATAGAGTTATTATACCAAAAAAATCTGCCATTTTCGAATATTCTCTTAGAGGATGTTCAGCTCCCAGAGACAACCCAACTTGAACCCGATGGTGTATTTGATGGTATCTAAACCCGCTCTGCGAAGCTTTGATTTTCTCAAGACGTGAGAGTTCAGTCAAGACATCCGAATTTTCAGCAGCCATCAGAGAACTTATTATTTGCTGCCCTTTAATCAAAAATGTATTAAAATATGTAGCAAAAAACCTTGATATATTGATTAGTAGAGTAGAGATGAGCAAAAAATCGCAAACGGCGATTCAATCGCAGCGATTTTAAAACATCGCAACCTGCGGTTGGCTCTCATAGGAAACTGCTATTGCGATTTCCTCTATTTGTGAGGTTCAATTTAGGCAACCAATATTACAATAGTTGCGATTTTGCTGCGATTGTGTTTTTGTAAACTAGGACCGTGATAACCTTAATCTGCGAGTTTGGTTTAGAATTTTTCAGAGTTTACAGACAATTATATACCTATTGTACTAGCAAAACATTTTTCTATGCACGTCATCAATCATATCGACATTGACACTAAAGCACAGCTTAAGTAAAAAACAGCTCGGACAGTGCAGCGTGCACTGTCCGAATTTTGATATTAAACACTCTATATCTAACATTAACCGTTTTTGCGAAAAAAAATATTTAAAATTTTTGAACGAAAAAAACTGCCTGTCAAAAATATGTGTATAGCCACAAACTGTGGTATAGCCTAAACCAGAGTACGTAGATCGCCGAGTAGCGACAGAAACCGTCGGCTCTTTTGATGTGGTGGGACCAAATTTTCTTTCTCTCTCTTTTGACGTGTTTGACAGATAGATTACGTATTTAACTGCTCAACTTATGAAGTGGTCCTATAAACATGGTATACACTGCTCACAATTTGAAGTGGAATTAATTATAAAGTTTTATACATATCTTTTTTGTTTTGTTTTATCCTTATTTCTAAATTTGAATGTATAAAATATCTTACTGCTAATAAATAATTAAAAAAACGATTCGTTGCCTGAGGTATACTTGAAATAAAGTATATGAGATATTTGATAAATGACAACAGTGGCAACTTCGCTTCTTTGTATGACAGATAACCTACTTATTTCGCGCAGCCGCAAAGAAAATTGAAAACGGGACTGTCGCTACTCGTTGGTTTAGGTACTCTGCCTAAACGTCAAATTTAGTGATTACCACAGCCACTTTGCCATAAAGAGGAAACATGTACCTATGTATTTCAAAAATTAAATTGTTCGAATGTCATATAATAATGGCCGCAGCTGTCATAGAATTGTGCGATTAAAAAATTATCATAAATCATTTTTTTCAAATGGAAACCCACTTTTTTTCATTTCACTAGTGAAAAGGCTTTTCAGTTTGTTACTTTTTAACTATACAAGCTCATATACCTAAAATAAACCGTTTTTGAGTTATTTAAGATTTAGTTTTAAAGCGTTTTATATTTTTCTTGATTTTACCCAGTAACCTATGACTTTAAACGTCAAGTGATGTAAAACAATAGATCTGGCCATGTCATATTGTGACGCTTTGTTCAAAGAGCAACTTCATTTTCGTGCCAACTTTGCGCTGTTTTTTTTTTCGATCATACGGAATATTATTAAAAATATCAACTATTAGATATCACTAAAGAGCGAAAATACGGAGATATATTTTATAAATACACTTTTTGCTTTTACAATACGCTTTGATCTTTTTACGCTCGGATTTGCGATTCGAAAGAGGGAGAACACTAGAGTGGCGAGCTCTCTCGCCACAACCAATAGCCGCGTATGCGTCAGTCAGTCAGAGAAGTACTAAAAAAAATTTTACACGTGACGTAAAAAATTATTCGACTGGTGCTAGAACATAATTTAGATACACGTTTTTTAAATTTTTGACTTTAAATAAATATGCATTCTCAAAGAAAAACATTTAAAAAACAAAGTAATTAATTTATTTCTAGAAATAACAGCAAAATGAAATAGGTACATTGATTACTTATAGTTATTTACGAACGTTTCCAAATTAGGAGCTTTCGGTTTTTGTTTGCTACATTTAAGTTCTTGTTAATATTCTTTAAGGTATAATAAATTCTAACTTTTGCGTATAATTTTAACAAAAAATACATTATAGGAAAATGATATGGTATAATGAAAATAAAGATGGTTGAATTTAATTGTCTGAAATAATTTAACGAATTTACATAATATATTTTCATTTATAGAAAATTCTTCAATATTGTTCTGAAAAATAGCCTCCATTGAGGACACTAAATAAAAAAAGGGTCACTTGGCATTAGCAAGGCTCCAAATAAGTGGTCTTTATCGTTTTGAAAAGCTCTAAAGTGCGAATATACTTTTAAATTGAAAATTAAACAGACTATATTTTGAATTATTTCAATAATTATTTGTGCAACCAGCAGCCGCACATCCTGGAAAACCTTTTCCCATTCCAACAATAAAAATAAAATTGAAATAAAAGCACCAATACCTCTGGTTAAATACAAAAAGAAAAAAATCGAATTAATTAATCTTCGGTAATACGGCTCTACTCGCCACGGTGGAGGTTATGCATCGACTGAATGCGGCTGACTGTAGCTCGCTTAATTCAGTTAAGCATCGTCGGAGTGGGGCATTTTAAATTCGAGCGTGGGAAAAATTGGCGACTGTCCAAGCTATATTATTCTGTAAGCTGTGACTAAAGTCTATAAACCTGACTAAATAAAATGTTGGCAAAAATGATTAAATTTGTTGTATAATTTAAGATACCGAGCAGCCCTTCATTTTACTTTATAGAGCAAATGATTGTAACAGATATTTTATTTAGATTAAAGGTACAAAAATTAATTTAGACCGAATTTTATTACCGCTATGTTGGTCACATTCATTCATATAGTAAACGCCACGAATGTTTGGGAGTGATTCATCGCTTGATGAAGTTAGAATCGAAACGCGCGCTATCATTTTTACATTAAAAACGTTAATTTTTACCGCAGACGTAGGTTTTTAAAGGCCCGGTCTAATCATCTGCCTGCGCTCCTCCTACTTATTCTAAAATGTTAGCGTGAATGACAAAGACCATACTATATCGCGTTTCTTTGATTGATTCGTTTTTGTGCGTCAGTCCATTGGTGTACTTGCAGTGCGACCAATGGGGCATTCCAGTTTATATTTATAACCAAATATATGCTTTGACAAGACTTTGACAGTTAAAACAACCAATTAGAACAGATTATATATTGATTATTATATGACTTGAAACACCACGGCACTGGAATTAAGTTTTATGTGATCTTGAACAGATTAGTTCACATGGTAGCGACCGATGAGTCACTCCCAAACATTCGTGGCGTTTACTACATGTTGGTCCAGTCATTATTTTGTATAATATCGTGTTGTTGTTGAACCTTTGTGAGCAATTCTCGTTTTTTGCCTATTTTCGTAGTCTTTTTTTAAAAATTGCACTTTTAAGCACAAACAGTTCTTTTAAGAACTAAATTTTCGAGTTTTGGTATTGCATTTCTTGATTGTGTGTTGAAAATAGCTGAAGCATTTAAACAGTCGAAGCAAAAAGCTTGTAGGTTCCCTGATAAACAATTTGAACGAGAACGTGACAAACAGGTTCTTTATTACTCTTGGCTGTAGTTAGAGAAGTAAGTTTGATTGATAAGCACATTATACCACTTTCAAAGTTAGTTTTTATTAAATTCTGTGATTATTAGTTAGTGCATTAATAGCACCCTCTTACTTGTACCTCTTACTTACCCTCTTACTGTTACCTACTTACACCCTCTTACTAGCACCCTCTTACCACTTATGGCGTGGTAAGATCTACACCAATAAATAAATAACCCATAATAATGTTTAGAATCTTCATAATGGACTAGTTTTTGCCAATATGTAATAAGTAAAATAAGCTATAAAACAAATAAATCAATTAATTACTAAAATATTAGTTATTAAAATAAAAATAAAACGTAAAACTCTTTAAAAAATGATATAATATATTGTTTGTCAATTTTAAATTAAGATTCATCTCATAAATCCATCACAATCTGGCAGCGCTGTCGCCATCGCTTGTCACTCAAAGTTGTCACTCATCGCCTGTCATGTGCATCGGAAATTGTTTTGCAATTACCATAGTACAATATTTAAATATTAAAATCGCAATGACAGGTTACAGTCGCTGCGATTTAAAAATCGCAATCGCAGTTTCAATTGCGATTGGAGAATCGCAGTTTTTGCTCATCTCTATTGATTACTACCAAAAGTCATAGGCTGATATTTGCCACCACAAATCTGTTGATCGTTGTCTGTTATAGGGGGATCTACAGTGTGTTGCTGCTCTTTATCGGGACAATGAAAGTTTATTTTTTCAGAATCCGGCAATTCCCCAAATCCAGATCCCTCTTTGAATGAGCGACGGTTAGAGCAAGACGAGATTTTTGAGTCTGGCGAAGACTTTGCCATTTTCGGTCCCGACCCTAGTTTGATCCTGCAAGCCCAAACCTTCAGGAGTTTTTCGGCAAGACCGTCGTAATAGCCAGGCTCGACTCTGAGGGCGTTTTTCATATAATACATCGCTAGCAAGGGATTGCTACTTTCGTAGTGTAAAAGCGCTAGGAGAAAATTTGTACTGGGCTCGACGTAGTTGATTTTGAAAGCCAGGGTAGCGTACTTTAATGCTTGGTCCTGAAAAATAACGTTTATTTGACCTGTGATTGAACAATGAATAAAAATAATAATAATGAGAGTTCTAATATGGCTGACATTAATTCCTATTGATCAGTGGCGTTCAATTTTCTAAATGTTAAAATATTATACTAATAAGATACATTCTATAACTTGCTAGTTTTGTCTTACGTTGAGCCAATAAATAATAATAATAATAGCTCCCGTATATAGCGTTCAACGCCTTGGGAGTAGCAAGGTATAGATAGCTTGCCATACTAGAGCCGTTCGGTATACAAGGAAGGTAATGTGGCTAGCACTACGCTTCAACCGCCTATTATTACCTCAGGATTGTGAATCCTAAGTACTCATTTAAGGCTGAGTCGACCTAGGTACCTAAACTATTTTTATTTTAATAAAAATAGTCGGCTGATGCAATGCCGGGTGTGGGATTCGAACCCACCACCTTGAGATTGGTAGACGAGAGCCTGTACCTCTACGCCACCGGGCACCTTGAGTCAATAAATACTAATAATTATACAGGGTGAGTCTTAAATAAATGTAAATATTTCTAGGGGTAGTATATTTTTTTACATCAGAAACACGTCCATGAGTTTTTTTCGCGAAAAAATAAAAATTTTGAAAAAGATTTTGGAATTTGTTTTAATTTTTAGTTAAAAAACACGTCTTAATAATATGGCAACATATGTAGTGGATTAAATTTACCAGAAAGAAAACCCAGAAAAGATCTTGCTCTGAAAATTTAAACAAAAAATCATTTTTTTTTTAATTTTCAAAGTAAAATATCTCGGTTATTTTGGACTTATTTGAAAAACGGTAAAGAGAAAATATGTTTCTTTTATCAAGATCTACCAGGCGTAAATATATTTGCACTTATTTAACACTCACCCTGTATATAAAACATTTTATTCATACTAATATCTCATAAATACAGAAATAATTTAACTATATTTCATACCAATTAAACACTTAATTAGGTAATCGAGTGCGCGATTTTTAAATTCATTGTTGCCAACCATGGACATATTCAGCGCCGGGCTGACTAACTGGAATTTTCCCGCTGGGGATTCAGCTAAAAAATGTCAAGTTGCCACATTTATTTATTTACTTTCTGACACTTTTTTTGACACGTTTCGTTTTGGCACTTTAGTTTTTTATAACGAGTTTTTGGTTTAAATAAATAGTGTTGAGATACCTTTAAGCTTAAATATGTTTACTAACAGATCTTGTAGTCGAACACTACTCTTTTTAGAACCTCTTTTAGTGCGAAATGTTCAAGATATAATATAAAACAGCCGTAAAAAACTCATCGCAACTTTATTAGAATATTTTGAACGGGAAAGCGGTAGTAATGGCCCTTTATGTCTCTTAAGTGCTGTTAAGAAATTAATTTATTTTTGTTTCCTAAAATATTTTGATTAAAAGAAAATATATAAAAGTGGGCAACGCTGTGCCGGTCAAGCTTAATCACGTGACTCAAAGTTTTTTTTGGTATGAAGTGTAGGTAATTTAACATTTGGGCAATAAACAAAATTTACCTTAAATCCCATTTGGTTCATGACAGAGCTTAGCGACACCAAAACTACATCAGTTTGGTCCTTAGGAGCCCTCTGGAACGCCATTTCAAGACAATCCAAAGTTTTTCTAAGATTCCCTCTTACACGCCAATATAAGCCTGCTAAAGTGGCCAACACCCACTTTGGAGAAGTTTTCTGTCCAAAAAAATAAGATTCGTATCCAAGTTACTTTTTTCACAATTTTACAATACTGTTTTTTACAATAATGTAAAAAACTAGCTTTTTGCATGCCAAAATATACATTTTATGATAAGCTAAAAATGGTATATTATTCTTTGCTAATTATAAAACCTGTCCTTTAAATCCTTCAATTTAATAGCTGTGAGTAAGAAGTTTCACTTCAAATATGCGCACATAGTGTACACACAATTTTTTTTTCTATCTCGCTAATAGTTAAAATCTCATCTGCAAACCCAAAGTTTCAAGTTTCGATAGTAAATTAATTATTCAAACATTAAATATTAAAAACTGAAAATGAAGCCCAAATTTGTATAAAAAAATAAACTTAGTTTGTAACTCAAGTTGTTTAATCTACAGTTATTGTAATCACAAAACATTTTCCGATGCACGTCATCAATCATATCGACACTGACACTAAAGTCTATAAACCTGACTAAATAAAATTTTGGCAAAAATGTTTAAATTTGTTGTATAATTTAAGATACCCAGCAGCTCTTCATTTTACTTTATAGAGCAAATGATTTGTAACAGATATTTTATTTAGATTAAAGCTGCAAAAATTAGTATAAACCGAATTTTATTATCGCTATGTTGGTCACATATTGCGCCGTGTTCAGCGATGTTGTCCTTTATTTGACAATTATCCTAGTGTTAGTCATTATTTTGTATAATATTGTATTGTTGTTGAATCTTTGTGAGTAAATCTCGTTTTTTGACTATTTTCATAGTCTTTTTTAAAAAATTGCACTTTTAAGCACAAACAGTTCTTTTAAGAACTAAATTTGCGAGTTTTTGTATTGCATTTCCTGAAATTGTGTGTTGAAAATATGCCGAAGCATTTAAACAGTCCAATCAAAGAGCTTGTAACTTCCCTGATAAACTATTTTGAAAGAAAATGTGACAATAAAGGTCCTTTATTACCCTTGACCGCAGCCAGAAAAGTAAGTTTGATTGATAAGTAGATTATACCACTTTCAAAGTTAGTTTTTATTAAATTCTGTGATTATTAGTTTGTGCATTAATAGCACCCTCTTACTTGTTATTACCACTTATGGCCTTATGGCGTTGTAAGATGTACATCATTAAATAAATAACCCATAATAACGCTTAAAATAATCATCATAATGGACTAGTTTTTGCCAAAATGTAATAAGTAAAATAAGCTATAAAACAAATCAATAAATTAATCACTAACATATTAGTTATTAAATTAAAAATAAAACGTAAAACTCTTTAAAAAATGATATAATAAATAAGTTGTTTGTCAATTTTAAATTAAGATTCATCTCATAAATCCATCACAAACTGGCAGCGCTGTCGCCATCGCTTGTCACTCAAAGTTGATCACGTGCATCGAAAATTGTTTTGCGATTATCATACCTTGTTCATTGCACTAATTATTCTCTGCCCAATCTCATGCTCATCCGCCTTCCCATTGTTGACATATCTCAATAACTCCGCTTTTAAATACTCATCTCCCTTCATTTCGATATCCAACACATATTTTTCAGCAGCTGGAATAAATTTCTCCCCATTGACATTCTGACCTTCGCAAACAGGTGGATACCATGGAAGATCATGTTGAGCGCCCTCAGAAAGACCTAAATACTCGGAAAGAGCTTGTTTTAACCTAGAAAAATAAGTTATATTGTTAAAAATACATGAAAAAGTGATAAAATATAAAAATTATTACTGGTATCCTTTATTTTCTGGTGGTAAAAATACGGGTAAATTAAAATTATCTTTTTCTTCCAGAGGTAAATTCCATTGTGTGCACTCTTCTTTCTCTGGCCACCCAGTAACATCAAAGTACTGGTTGCCTAAAAAATACAACCAAATTTAAACAACCACTAATAAATTACGACACTATCGAAGAATTTCCTTCAATATAAAGGATTTTACAGTCAAATTACGTCGACTGGAAGGCTGAAAGATTTTTATCAAAAAAGAAAACAATAATAAGGTTTCTGGCAGTTTTGCACAATAAAAATTGATAAAACATGTAGTAGGAGTATTTATTATTTTTCCTACATCTATTTTTTTCACTTTAACGATGTTGCTGTCAAAAAGTCTGCAATTCGAAAGATTTTAACATTTAAGTCCATTTCACTAGTCCAAAAAAGTAGTAAAATAAGCGTTCGGCATTTAAAGTTATATGTAAAACTGGCTAGCTATTTTTACACAAATGAAGAAAAAAATTAAAGATAAAGGATTATATTATATCCGTATTGTAGCACATTTTTAGACAACTTCTTTATTTTTAAGATTTTGATGGGCAAACATCAACAAAATATTCCTTATGTTTAGACTAAATTTTCTCGAAAATAAAGACATAATTTAAAATTCCGTTACAATACGAAATAGATTGAAGTTTTGTGATTACAGTGATGTATAATTTATATAGTTTTGTAACAAATTGCTAGCTATTTTATGACAAATGCTGAAGCTCTGCAAACTTTAATCAAGCCTTACTCAAAGCACGTTTGTTTGGAATTTTGGGTGTTGCTTAACACGACAGGATCGGGCTAAGCTTTAGGCAGATTTCTGGAATATAATATATATTTCTTTCGGCCACACACTCGCTTTACCCGACCCCTGAGGGCGACCCGAAAGTAAAGCATAATAGACTCTTAACAAAAAATTAATAGATACATTTTTATCTTTCTACAAGTCTTATTACACATATACAATATCTAAACCAAAGTTCTTCATGTTGAAATGAAATAAATAGGTATACGGAAAACATATCTAATAAGTCATCACATCATGGCGTGTTGCACGATTAATTATTTTCGGTTCAAGCAGTCATTGTAAGCAATGAATTTTTTGAAACATACTTTATAATACTGCTGTCGAGTATCTGTTACGGCACTTTTGATCGTGTTATTTTTTATAAAAAAAGTTTTATTAAATAAAAAGTTAAAAAAAATAAAAAAAAATAAATAAAAAATAGGTAAAATACACGAAATTTGGTGATTTTTCCCAAAATTGATAAAGTTATTAAAACTAGTTATAATCATCTGCTGCTGATGCGAACATGGTCAGCGAAAAGCGCAAAGTGTTTAGTATACTGTGGTGAATCAGTGTTTTATTTTGCTACATAAAATTTACAGTTGAAGGTTGGAACTTTTGGTGTTACACAGCAAAATAAAAACACTAAATCACCACAATACACCAAAACACTTTTACTTTTACACTGGACGCGCGTTTCGCTAACCATGTTAGCATCATCAGCAGATGATTATAAACTCAGTTCAATATCAGTTTATAATCATCTGCTAATGATGCTAACATGGTTAGCAAAACGCGCGTCCAGTGTAAAAGTAAAAGTGTTTTGGTGTATTGTGGTGATTTAGTGTTTTTATTTTACATAAAATTTAAAAAAAAACAGAAAATCTGTTATGGAGCTCTATATCATTTAACCATTTCATTTAAAAAACTGACATAAAATCTACACATATATTTGATACCAATTAAACTTTTAGTTACGTAATCGAGGGCGCAATTTTTAAATTCATTGTTTCCAACCATGGACATATTCGGTGCCGGGCTGATTAACTGGAATTTAAATTTTCCGCTGGGGTTTCAGGTGGCAGCTCTGATATAAAAAATGTCAAGTTGCCACATTTATTTATTTCCTGGCACTGTCATTCGTTTTGATAGTTTAGTTTTGAAATATAAGTTTTTGGTTTAAATCTTTGGTTTAAATAAATAGTGTTGTGATACCCATAGATAAAGGAAATAAATTTAGATTGGAAAGCCCCTCAAATATATAATTGTTTTGGATCACGACCGTTGTACGCGATCTGGCGCTGCTATAGCGGCTGCAACCGCTGCTAACCGCAAACAATAACAGAAATAATTTTCTCTTGTCAAAGTGAGAATCTTTAAAAATTATAAAAACTTCTAAAATTTAAACCGCCCTCATTGAAAAAATACCAAAAAGTTTTTAAAGCGTCTATTCTCAAAGTAATTATTGCTATCTTGTGAGTTTAATTTAAATTTTACTTACTCAAACCCGTGACAATTGTGAAAAAGTGGCATTAAAAACTAAAAAACTGTGTTGTGAACTGTGAACCAGGCCCTAGACACTTGAATGGTAATTTTATGGAACTACGAATTTAGTTTCTTCCGCATCGCCAGACGGCGCAAAAGACATTAAAGTACAGATTTCTAATTTATATATGAAGATGACATAACAGCCTCTATATTCACCACCATCTATGGTCTAGTTTTGGTTTAGTTGTCAAAATGTTGGTGTTCCGTGAAGTTATTTTTAAAACATTTTTAAATAATTATTAATTCAGATATTTCTGATTTGCCGGAAAGTTCGGTAATTTGTGTTTATAGTTTGTATTTTTATTAGTTTGTGCATTTTGATATTTACAGTCGATCATCATTTTCGTGTGAGATTCTTAACTTTTTTTAGTAAAGACATTTTAGACATCTTAGATTAATAATACATTTATAAACTAAATAAAAAAATGTTTAATCATAAATAAGTACGTACATAGTTTAGTATTTTTAGTAACAGTTAATTAGTAGTCTATAATATTTTTACTATATTATGATTTGCTCTATTGTTGGTGTTTAAAATGTATGTATTCATAATTTTATTTTTAATTTTGAATATGTTAGACTTCTAATGATCTAATACAACATAAAATATAGTAAACAAGTCTAAATTTATTATATTTTACAAGGAATAATTTTGCGCTTGAATAACGTTACCGTTTTTGTTAGCGTTAATAAATAACAAAACGCTAAAATTATGTTATGCCAAAACTCTCCATTATATTCTTCCGGATCACCAAGTGGCTCTAAATGACGGACATATTTGTTTTATATCAGTGTCCAATCTATCTGTAGTACGTGACATTATTGCAAAAACCATCGTGGATCGTGGCATAACGTCGGTTTCCAATGTTTCATAGATATTTTATACATGTCCTTATATAAAATAAAGTTTCTTGTATGCATCACACTGTATTTTATTTATAAAATTAAAAGAAAATAATAATAAATTTGAATAAACAATATTTGGCGACATAATTCCGGAAAAAGCCGAACCGATCCAAAATTATCAAAAGCTTTGGCTCGCGACCGTTGCAAGAATAGCGCCAAATAGTGTTTACATTGTCCTTATCGGCACTTTCCAATCTAAACTTGTTTCATTTATCTATGGGGATACTTTAAGCTTAAAAATATTTACTAGAAGACCTTGCAGTCGAACATTATTCTTTCTAGAACCTCTTTTAGTGCAAAGTGTACAAGATAGCTTAATTGCCGTAAAAAATTCATCACAACTTTATTAGAATCTTTTGAACGGTAAAGTGCTGGTAGTAATGGCCCTTTACATCCCTTAAGTACCGTTCAGAAGGTGAGTTTTGTTGATGGAAATAATAACCGTTTATATATTTATAAGTAATTTATTTTTGTTTCCTAAAATATTTTGATCAAAAGAAAATATGTAAAAGTGGGCAACACTGTGCAGGTCAAGCTTAATCACGTGACTAAAAGTTTATTTGATATGAACTATAAGTTACCTTTTGTTGACATTGTTGTGGGAAACTTGGCATAAACCATGTCAAAACCCTTTTCTTTTGAATCTTTCTTCCCTTCCTGTTTATTTAAATTAAAATTGTTATTGCTTGCGTGCAATTTGTGTTTTTCATTCTCCACAATCTGATACAGGTTTTGCAGATTTAGAGTGCCTACATCGGGTGATTTTTCGTAGAAATCGCATGAAATAATCGGTTTATCGCCAATAGTTTTCTTAATACACCTCTGGATTTTTTTAGGTGCTTGCAGCATTTCGGGAGCTGTATCATAATGCAAGTCAAATGAAGCATGCTCCCACATAAGCCGTTCTTGAAGACGCAGCCATTGCTGTTGAATGCTGTGGTAGTCGTGAAGAGCAGTTAAAATGCTTTGTAAATCGCTAAAAGTAATCGTATAATTTATCATGCATTTTTCCAAAAAAATCCTTTATGGGTATTTCGCCACTGCACTGCAAGAAAATCTACAAAATAAAATAGTTATTTTTTGTAAACACTTCTGCGTTAAACCTAAACGGACGCTGCTTGTCAGAATTATGTTTACAGTAATACAAATTTACCTAACAAAGAAAAATTGCTTAATGTTTCGGAAAGTTATCTCTTTCCAAAAAATACAAAGAATAAAGAAAAAAACTATTTAAAATATTTAAATTCAACTATTCGAGAACGCTTTACTTTTTGAAAACAGATACGTCTACAAGAAACCGTTGACGTTCTGTTAAAATGACATTATATCAAGTTAAACTTCAAAATTAACAATTACTACCTGATAACAATTACCTAATAAGGTAAAACCAAAAAGCCCCAAACTTTCTGTATGTTTATTTTTAAATTTTACGTATGTTATGTTCTTTAAAATCAAAGAAGCGATTGCCGTACATTACTAACATCTACAGATGCATGAGCAACACGCTTATTTTTATTAGATTGAATTAAAAAAATTGGCGCCGGGAGCCACGTATAGCCGCCCATACTAAAATATGTCAATATCTCGAAAACTGCGACTTTGACTGATTTTGATGTTATTAAAAATTTTGTTGCAAATATTATTCCTAATCTTAATTTGAAAACCGCGTTTCGCTAGCTACTGTAATTTTGGAGTTACGATTTTTTTAAATTTTTAACCCCCTCCTATACCCCCTTACCAACCCCCCACCCCCACAAAACTAATGGCCAGATTCTCGGGTGCCACAGTATTTTTGTGCCAAATTTGGTTAAAATCGGTTCAGCGGTTTTTGAGTTATCGTGTTACAGGCGGCAGACGGACAGACGGACAGACAGACACGAAAATATTTTGTATTTAGGTCATTTATGACCCAAATAACTCATTTTGAGTAAAATTAAAAAAAAAAAAATTGCCGATCCTAATAGCCTACCATATACCTATTGGTATGGTCGGCTAAAAACCTCTTTTATTTTTCTTTTAGAGGCTATCGCTTCTTTCATTATAATTTTGGCGTTATTACCAAACCGTTTACCAAACCAATAGGTATGGTAGGCTATTAGGATCGGCAAAAAAAAATTTTTTTAATTTCACTCAAAATGAGTTATTTGGGTCATAAATGACCTAAATCACAGAATATCTAGCTACGCAAGATAGAACACAACGCGTAGCTAGATATTCTGTGCCTAAATACAAAATATTTTCATGGTGTCTGTCTGTCTATCTGTCCGTCTGTAACACGATAACTCAAAAACCGCTGAACCGATTTTAACCAAATTTGGCACAAAAATACTGTGGCACCCAAGAATCTGGCCATTAGTTTTCGGTGGGGGTTAGGGGTTGGTAAGGGGGTATAGGAGGGAGTTAAAAATTTAAAAAAATCGTAACTCCAAAATTACAGTAGCTAGTGAAACGCGGTTTTCAAATTAAGATTAGGAATAATATTTGTAACAAAATTTGTAATAACATCAAAATCAGTCAAAGTCGCAGTTTTCGAGATATTAACATATTTTAGTATGGGCGGCTATACGTGCCCCCCGGCGCCAATTTTTAAAATTTATTCTGTGCCCTGTGTCCCATGAATGCTGACTAATCTTAGATTTCTGAAAATCTCCCTTTCTTAAATAACCTTTATGTTCTTTAATTCTAACTTTTAAGGGTCTAGATGTTTCACCAATGTAAAATTTATCGCATTCACAGGGTATTTGATAACTTTCCGAAACGTTAAGCATTTTTTTCTTTGTTAGGCAAATTTGTATTACTGTATACATAACTTCTGACAAGCAGCGTCCGTTTAGGTTTAACGCAGAAGTGTTTACAAAAAATAACTATTTTATTTAGAGTGGAAAGAGTGGCATCTGCTGTCGACACTCTGGTGAATTATTTCAATAATAATGGCTTGACATTAAATATTTCAAAGACACAATGCCTTCTTTTTGGTAATCGGAAGTTTTCAGATTTTGAGCTGATGTATAATAATATTAAAATTAATTCAGTTAAAAGTATAAGGTTTCTGGGAGTGGGAATTGATGAACGACTGGACTGGAGAGGACATATTGAAACCGTGGCGGTTAAAATTGCACAATTTTCTTTTGCGCTGAGGATAATATCAGACGCTGTTGGGGTAGATGCTGCACTTTCAGCGTACTATGCATTTATCTACTCAAGGATAAAGTATGGCATAATATTTTGGGGAAACTCGAGCGATATCGGGAGAATTTTGCTTTTGCAAAAGAAATGCATACGTTCAATATTTAGAATGAAACCCACGGAGAGCTGTAAAAATTATTTTATTGAACAAAAAATACTAACAATAACAAGTATATATGTTGTAGAGTGTATAATGTTTGTTTATGATAACTGGCAATTTTTCAAAAATTTGAAACTAACTCACAATTACCCTACGCGAAATAAGTCCTATTTAGTCGGAGATAAATATAATTTTAGCTACCTACAAAAAAATGTTGATTTCTCATTAATAAAAATGTACAATTTCCTTCCCGAATGTGTTCGAGGTTTGGCAAGAAACAAGTTAAAAGCCACATTAAAAATCTTTCTAGCAAAGAAAGCCTTTTATTCATTAGAAGAATTTTACAGATCCGATAAAGCTGTGTTTATAAGTCTGATATCTAATGTGTAATATTTGTTGTTTGTATATATTAATTCTATCGTTTTTTATTTCTTCTATGTATTTGCTTATTTTACTTAGTTAAAATCTTAGTTTAATTGTAGTATTATCTTAACTGTAATTATATTATTTTGGTGTAAAATATTCTTATTTGACAATGTTTCCATACCTGTTTGGGCTATTTTATGTGTTTTTATTGTAAACATTGGAAATAAATAAAGAAATATCTATCTATCTATCTATTTTGTAGATTTTCTTGCAGTGCAGTGGCGAAATACCCATAAAGGATTTTTTTGGAGAGATGAATCCACCACTTAGGTATAGACATTTTTTACAATTCAAGCATTTTTATTAAGCAAATGTCAAATCAAAAAATTAATTCAATGTCAATTTTTAAAGCTAATTTTAAAAATTCCGTTACTACCTCATAAAACAAAAATAGCTAGTAGCTCCTAGAATAAAAAACTTGAGAATTCTGTTTAAGTGCAAACCTAAAGTATGTACCAGGATGTATTTCGGGAAAATATTTTAACTTCTCAAAAAAGTGTGAGTGAATCGGGAGGATTTTTTTTAAACGGAACACCCTGTATATTATTGCATTTTTGGCTCCCTTTTAGATCACTTTACGTAATCCTAAGACATGAGTAAATATATTTCGATAATTTCAGAGATATTAATAAATAAATAAAAATTATATATTTTTCAGCCTTAAATTTTTATTTATTAGCAATACAAGAATTGTCCTGAAATCAAAACTATAATAGGTATTTACTTTAGATGGGCTGTTCTTACTTTGCTATAAATATTGTAATCGTAAATAAATACAGGATGTTCAAAATTCTACGCCAAACTTTCTAAAATATAAAATAATGTTTCTTGATTTTTTTAACTGGAACACCCTGTATATTATTTTTTCAATAGATGGAGAATAAAAAAATGAGCATTTTTTGTATTTAGAGTATTTGAAAATTTTTAACAGTTTCGCAGATATTCGCGGTTTTATATTTCATATGGCATTTTCCACAGTAAATTTTTATCAAAGCCACCCAATGATTTTTCTCTCGTATTTTAGCATTGAAAGCGCCATATAAAATAATACTGCGTATATCTGCAAAACTATTAAAAATTTTGAAATATTTTAAATATAAAAAATGTTCATTTTTTAACTCTCCATCTAACAAAAAAATAATATACCGGGTGTTCCATTAAAAAAACAAAGAAGAAATATTTTATATTTTAGAAAGTTTGTCATAGAATATTGAACATCCTGTATAATTTACGATTACCATATTTATAGCAAAGTAGGAACAGACCATCTAAAGTAAACACCTAATAATAAATAGTTTTGATTTCAGAACAGTTCTTATATTTTAATTTTTTTTTTAAAGGGCTGAAAAATATATATTTTTGATTTATTTTTTAATATCTCTGAAACTATCGAAATATATTTACTCATATCTTAGGATTACGTAAAGTGATCTGAAAGGAAGCCAAAAATGCAATAATATACATGGTGTTCCATTTAAAAAAAAATAACCAGATTCACTCACATTTTTTTTGACCACCCTATAGAAGTTAAAATATTTTTCTGAAATACATCCTGGTACATAATTTAGGTTTGCAATTAAACAAAATTCTCAAGTTTTTTTGTTCTAGGAGCTACATATGCCCGACGCACTATTTTTTTTGCCGTGCCCTGTAGAAAGGGTCGCTGATACCTACATATGTATATAAAAAAGTTATAGAGTTTTTAAATGTCTATTAGCTATATAGTAGTAAATTTAAGTATACAGGATTGGTCATAAAGTTGTGACACATTAAAATTATTTTTTTTAAATGCAACTCACTGTATATTATTGAATATTTCACCGTTCCCATACATATCAGCGACCCTGTATATAATTTTATTTATAATTAACTACAGTTTTATCACGAACTTACCTTTGAAATGAGGTAAGAGCTTTTTCCAGTTTATAATAACACAAAACGGCATGCCTGTTATTGGCTGCATCTTTATTTGATGGCTGCAGTTCCAAAAGTTTATCATAAAACATGACTGACTTGTTGAAATCCCTCATTGAAGCGTAGATATTGCCCATAGCAAAATAATGAATGTTTTGCTTGGGAGCCAACTGAATTGCACTGTTTAAAATTTGAGTAGCTTCTTTGGAATGATGAGATTGATGCAGTATACCTGCCAGGTTGTGTAGTGGTATATCTTGAAAATTCCTATAAATATACGGGGTGAGCCTTAAATAAGTGCAAATATTTTCAGGGGTGGTATATTTCGACCCCAGGAACACGTCTATGAGGTTTTTTTCGCAAAACAAGATGTTGAAAATCGTGCGTTTTCTTTTAAATTTCCCTGTATATTTTTCGAAAACTTTTTAGAACTGCCTATTCACCGCATATTTTTCTACGGTATAATTTCTTAATCTCTGATATTACCATAGTTACAGCTTTTCTCTATGGTTACGGCCCTAAAAGGGATGCAAATACAAAAAAATCCGGTGGCTCTCAAAATTTTTCCAAAAAAAATCATTTTTTTTTAATTTTCAAACTTAAATAACTCGGTTATTTTGGACTTATTTGAAAAATGGTAAGAGAAAATATGTTTCTTTTATCGAGATCTACCAGCCCTGAAAATATTTGCACTTATTTCAAACTCACCCTGTATAATAATATACCGGACTGTATTCGGGAAACTTTGGCAGAATATTCTGCAGATAAAAATAAGTAAAAAAGTTCGTATAAGTGTATGAACTAAAGTTATTAGTTTCAGAGATACAGGGTGTAGAAGTTTCATTTTCATTTCGATTTTTTCCAAATAATTTCTGAAGTAACGTCAATATTTGGTTGAAAATTGGTATCTGGAAGTTTTTTGACATGAGAAATTTGACTCCTACTGGTAGGGGGTGCCACCTACATATGTTTTAACTGTTTTGAAGCATGATAACTTTTTGTTCGTACCTGTATAAAACTACAGAGGGAAAAGATATACATTTCTGCGAATTTTTACGCAAAAAATATCTCTTTGTAAAAATCGCTACGAGCAACCGTTCCCAAGATATTTAGAATGGAAATAGTCAATACATGTCATTATTGACAAAAAATAAACACGTTGAGTAGAGATATAGGGGGGGGGGAAATTTTATTTTTTTAAATTAATCATAAATTTTCTGCAAAAAATGATAAAACAGTTTCTGTTGAACTTTTGGCACAAAAACTTTCAAATTTATGATCTCAGTCTAATAACTATTTCGTCATGTTTAATTTCTGTCAATGATGACAGGTATTGATAATTTCGATTCCAAATATCCCGAAAACCAATACTCGTAGAGGTTTTTACCAAGAGACATTTTTTACGTAAAGAACGTCGCAAATGTATATTTTTTTACTCAGTAGTCCTATACAGGTACGGACGAAAAGTTAATACTCTTCAAACCAGTTAAAAAATATGTAGGTGGCGCCCTCTACTAGTAGGAGTCATACTGACAGAATCAAATTTCTCATGTCAAAAAACTCCCAGACACCAATTTTCATCCAAATAATGACGTTGCTTCAGAAATTATTTGGAAAAAATCGGAATAAAAATGAACCTTCTACACCCTGTATATTTTATACGAACTTTTTTACTTATCTTGATCTGCAGAATAAGCTGCCGAAGTTTCCGGAATACAGTTCGGACCACCCTGTATACAGGGTCAGAGCTGTAACAAGTCAGTTTTAAACAGACTTAAGTTTTAAGTCTTAAGTCATTATTTGACTTAAGTCTTTTTTTACTTAAATCATGATAATCTGCAAGTTAAGTAAGTAAAATTACTTAAATAAATATAATTTCCCTCAAGTCATGACAACCAGAACTCAATTTAAATACCTATTTTTTAAATGTTAATATTAATTTTCTTGTACTATTACCCATTACCAATTTTTTTTTCTATAATACTTATTAAAATATTATACCCTATTATAGAAAAAAATATATCATAGTAACCATTTTGTGGAGAGATTCTTCCCGTAAAAATGAGATTTATATTTTATATCAACATAGGGTCCACTTTTATTTGTTTTGTATCTAAGGGGGTATAATTTTTTTTTTCTCGATTTTTTAACTATCTTTCAAGTGTTATTAGCGATTTGAATGAAATTTTGAGGGTAAAGTTACTATGAGTGCGACATAGTAAGGAATCTCCCCACAAGAGATGGCACATATTTTTTGAAACACCCTGTATAATACATATAGAAATATTATATCATATTATCGAGAAGAAAAAGTGTCATAGTAGCCTTCCTTAATAACTTGAAAATTGCTATAATACATATTGAAGTACAATATGATCGAACAAAAAACGCGTCAGCGATGGCTATCAAATAAAAATTGCTGTCAAATTGTAAAATGTAAAATTATACGCAGAATGTCATCGATCGTCATTTCCAAGACAACTGGACGCCGTTTTTTTTTCGATCATACGGTATTATACCATATTATCGAGAAAAAAAAATGTTCTAGTGACCATCTTTGATAACTTGAAACTGCCTATATTCAATGCATATTGAAATAATACCATATTATCAAAAAAGAGTGTTTTTTGAAAACATAAAAACTCCTATAACACATATTGAAATAGTATCCTGTAAAATAGAAAAGGTGTCATAAGCGGCCCTCACAATGAGGATCAATAATATTGTCAAAAATTTTTTGATTATTGACAATATTATTGAGCGTTTAAGCGTACATATTGATGTACTTTCAATATATTGATGGACCCTGAAAATCCTCGACAATATTAACGGCGGAGCTAGTCGTATTGACAATATATTGATCGTTAGGTCGCATGATTGACAAATTTTGACTAGTTTATTCGTAACCATGGCGGAAGACGGAACATCGCCGTCGTTGTTTTCACCAGTTTTAGATCGCAATCGTCAGGCTCCTGTTTCTTAACGTACTCTAGAAGATTTAGTTGGCCAAACCTTTTTCTTTTTGATATCCATTTTTTTATCCAACGCCTTTCCTTAAATTTTTTCCTCGATTTTTTCTCACTTACATATGCCAAAATGCCAAAATGACACACTTTTTTTATCTTTCATTTTTTGGCATAGGGTATAATTCACACTTAATATCTGCACAAAACTTAATATTGATATATGTATTGACCGTGTCAGGCCGCCTTTCAAATATTGATGAAACATTGACAATAAAAAACATTGACAATATTATTGATCGTGTGAGGGCCGCTTTAGACCTATGATAATTTTCAAAGGCTACTGTGATCTTATGGTACTTACCCTGTAACAAATTGAATGGCTAGTTTCAAACAGTCGATTGCTTTATCACCTTCACCCTTTATTCTCCAATAGAACGAGGCTAAATTGTAATGGACCCATGAAGTTGAATTCTTTTGCAAAGACGATACCAAATAATTTCCAAAATGATCCAACGACTTAACAGGCAAAAAAGTCTTCCTTAAAGCTTCTTCCGGTTTGATAGCTATATTAGTTTTGTTCACTAACGATTCCGACTTTTTTATATTGGTAAAATTTATACAGAGTGGAACAAGTTGTTCTTTATCATTTGACTTTTTATCTGAGTTAATCTTTTTAGGTATAGAAATTTGAACTCCCCGTTCTGAACCATTCGTAGCAATGTTATTGTACAAATCTAACTCAGAAAAGAATTTATCAGCAGCAAGACAATCCACGTCTTCCGACGTTACTTTAACGCCAATATCAGAGTTTTTCTCTATATCCACCCATTTACTTTCGATAGAAATTTTGCGTTTGATTAGATCCTCGTGGAGATCATTTATATCGTTTCTTCTGTTTTCTTGATCTAACAAAGCCAACAGGTCATGAGGTCTTCGCAAGTCAAACGGCGATTCCAGCTAGAATATTAGAAATATAAAAAAATATTAATTTAATCTAAAGCCCCCTCTAGACATAACATTTATCATGTCACTTTCATTTAAGAAATTTCGTAGATATCTTATTTAAGCTTTTAAAATATTGTATACAGAAATATAACCTTCAAAACTAAAAGAAAATAAGTTTTTTTCTTACGTAGGCTTGTATTTTTCCTGTCTGGGTAACTATCCAGTGATTAACAGCAAATAATTGAGCGAATCCATTAAAAATTAAACAGAGAAGCATTAAAAATTTACGCATAATTACCAATTTTTTATTTTATACTTGATTAAAAGGAAACAGTATCATCTTTTTTGACAACCGAAATCAATAATCAATATTTGTAAACAAACAAGTAGATCTAAATTCGGCAACCAAATATACACCAAAAATTAAACCAGGTAAATTACAGAGAGACAGAGTATTTAGTTTATTATTATTGATTTGATTTAATTCAAAGAACAGGGGAAAAATAAAAGTTTAAATCGCACAAGCTTTATTAAAACTCTGTAACTCGATAAACTTAACGTAGTTTACACATAGAATAAATGAATCAATTAATACCTATTTATTTAATTTTCTTTTGACTTTTGAATCAAACAAGGGACTGACTATTTTAAATAGATAATTTTTCAGTATAACATCATGTTTTTCATTTTAATATATACAAAATCTGTGTTTTATTATTTTATTTTGTTTAAATACAGTAATTTCTTTACTAATCATAGTGTTCACAATAACTTTGTTTATCAAAATTTAACAACTTTTTGTATTTAAATCTCTTTCCTTGTCTAAGATTTAAATAAAGATTTAATATTGCACTTACAAGAACCTTAATAAATATGTTATCTATGAGAGTTTAGACCTAAAATACCAAAAAGTACCAAAATTTAAAAATAGCAAAAGGAAAATTAAATAGAGTTAATTCTTTGACAAACAAAGGGTACAAAAATTATTTAAGCTTCCCTGAAGCCAGGTGCTAAATAAGGTACTACAACGCATGCGCGCGCAATTGTACTTTTCTATAAAACCAACGGTCACCCTTATTTCGGCGCTCAGTTTCTTTTGTCAGTGTGTGGTGCGAAGTTACATGTTAATAATATGGATCTAGCGTGCGCCGAAACGTCAAACAGATGCATACGAGCTGTCAGAGACCGAGCGATTTTCGACGACGAGAGGGTGATAAATAACTTGTTGAACGATGAAATTTTCTACATTCCGACTTGTGATTATTTTACGGAGGTTCAAAACGATATTCAGCCGTTCATGAGGAAGGTTGTCACTACTTGGATGCTGGAGGTAAGTGTTTCAACGACATTCCACAGGTTTCCATTTGACAGAAAAGGCGGTTAAGCTTTCTAAATTTTCTCAAATTAATACCATTGTTTCTCTTGTTATACTTATTAATTTATCTATTCAAGAAATTATTTTGTGAATATATATTGTCATACATCTGGTAGCTAATTGTTCTACATGAAATTATATAGAAAGGAAGAGTTTTTGAAAAAATAGCGAACTTTTTACCAGTTGCCATTTTGATTTTTAGTACCTACCGGTTCAAAACATACTTGATTTTCTTATTTATTCAATTTTAATACATTTCTGTATGTCTATCAAGAGTAGGAAAATGTTATAGCTAATTAAGAAGTACCTAACTATATACTATGTTGAAAAAATATTTGTACTTGTAATACAATAATAACTAAATTGTGCTTTCGGTACACTTATCGTTGAAAGGATAACGCATTATTTCTTTCCCAACTTCCATGATGTTTATATTGTGATTCGTGGAAATGTTCTTTTACTTGTACCGCCCCAGAAAGATCAACAAGTTTAACATTGTGACAATCTCCCACTAACTTCCGGCCATATGATTTCCATTCATACTTCAGACATGCTTCAGACGTATACCGGGGTTACTTAATAAGTTCAGAAAAAAATAAGTTATAAAAAAGTTTTTTTTTTGATTTTCTACGTAATATTTTCTTAGGTGTGCGAAGAGCAAATGTGCGAAGAACAGATTCTTCCCCTGGCCGTGAACTACATGGATAGATTTCTATGCGTTTGCCGAATCAGGCGTCAGCATTTGCAGCTTCTTGGAGCCACATGTTTGCTGATAGCTTCCAAATTACGAAGTACAAATTTCCTGCCAATTGATCTGTTATGTGCCTATACTGATTACAGTGTTACCTATGAGCTTGTAGCGGTAAGTAAAATATATTTTTTTGTAATATTGGGCATAATAAATGGATTATGTCTTGGCTTGGCGTGTAACAAAAGGTTACTGTTTATATCCATTTAGGATCTTTGTGTGTCTAATTTCCTGGCTAGGTAGCTGAATATAATCTTCATTAATTCATGATAAAATTACAGTCAAACTAAAAAAAAATATTTTATTAGTCTAGGAAATATGTTCCGTTTTGGTCTATTTTTAGTACTCAGATCTTTGTTAAAGAATATTCAAGATGCAAAAACTGTGAGAACTGTTTCAAAAATAACTTTGCAGATTTGTTTTTTTACTTCAAGACTAGGTCTTAAAAATATGATTTTCGATGTAGATATTGGACTCAATTGTTTTATCTTTCAGTAATTATTATTATGTATGTAATAGGTACAAGTTATTTTAGAAAATTGTTGGGTAACTTTGTCTAGAAAAAAAAATCTTCTAGTGGGTGCCAATAAAGCTACAGTAGTAGAAGTTTTCATAGGAGATAAACTTCAAATTGTTTAAAATTTCTTGTGTTTTTATATTTTCTCGTTAGTTAAAAGTAAATGAATTTTAATATTGAATTATGTGCTAACAGTACATTAAGTTCATATCAAATTAACTTTTAGTCACGTGATTAAGCGTGACCGGCACAGCGTTGCCCAATTTTACATATTCTTTTCTTTTCATCAAAATATTTTTTGAACAAAAATAAATGATTATAAATATATAAACAGTTATTATTATTCTCAACAAAATTCACCTTCTTAAGGGATGTAAAGGGCCACTACTACCGCTTTTCCGTTCAAAATATTCTAATAAGGTTGTGATTAGTTTTTTGCAATGGCTATTAAGCTATCTTGTACACTTCGTACTAAAAGAGGTTCTGAAAACTACAATGTTCGACTGCAAGGTCTGCTAGTAAACATTTTTAAGCTTAAAGTATCACAATAATATAATTCATTTAAACCAGAAACTCGTAATACAAAACTTAAGTGTCAAAGCGAATGACAATGTCAGGAAATAAATAAATAAATGTGGCAACTTGATATTTTTTGCAGCAGAGCTACCACATGAATCCCCAGCGGGAAATTTGAATTCCAGTTAATCAGCCCGGCGCCGAATATATCCATGGCTGGCTACAATGCATTTAAAAATCGCACCCTCGATTACGTAATTAAAAGTTTAATTGGTATAAAATATACTTTTAACATTAGTGTTACAAAATGACATTTTAGACACTGAAACACTGAAGACATATCTGTAACACTGGCTTTGGTTTAAAAAGAATATATAAAGATTTACTATGAAACTGATAAAACTTTCTAAAAGTTTCTTCTCTTCATCTTTTTGAAAATGACACATTGACGTAATTTTAAATTTTCAAAACTTAAAATATTTAAGTGGGAATAACGATTTGTCTGGTCCAGACTCCAGACACATACAGCATTAAATTTAATAATTTTAAAGATTACTGGTAGGTACCTGTTAATTGATCCTGTGAGAAAATGACAAACTAACCATAACACCAAAGCTGCTTAATATAAACGTTTGGGCTTTGAACCCGAAACAAGGCTCTGTGAATGATTTAAAATTCAAAACTAACTGTTTGACAAAGTCAGGTAGCGCCACTATAGCAAAAGGGTAGCGGTTCCCACAGATAAGTTTACATAGGAAAATACCTAGGTATTTCAGCAGCATCCGACATTAACACTTTGGGTAAGAATAAACAGTTTAAGGGTCGGCGTCTTCCTCAAAGGGTAGACTTAATTTTACAACCAATATATTTTAAATATTATGAAAATGCTTATGATTTTTTTGTAGACTGGAAAAAGTTCCCATGAAATGAGGAGGGTGTGTTTATAAGCGTTTTACTGTTTTTAGCAATCCTTAAATTAGACCAGAAAAGTAAACTCTTGAAAAATTCTTTGTTATCAATCGTGGACATATTCGGCGCCTGGGCTGGAATTTAAATTTCCCACTGCTGGTTGTAGGCGGTAGCTCTGCTGTAAAAATGTCATTTTGCCACATTTATTTATTTATTTCCTGATATTGCCATTCGTTTTGACGCTTTAGTTTTGTATTACGAGTTTCTGATTTAAATGAATTGTTTTGTGATACTTAAGCTTAAAATTTTTTACTAGCAGACCTTGCAGTCGAACATTGTTCTTTTTAGAACATCTTTTAGTGCGAAGTGTACAAGATAACTTAATCTTAATAGTCGTAAAAAACTAATCGCAACTTTATTAAAATATTTTGAACGGGAAAGCGGTAGTAATGGCCCTAAGATAAAGGGCCATTATTCTCAGGATTTTAGTGCTATTAAGGAGGTTAGTTTTGTTGGTGTACTTATATAATAACTGTTTATATATTTATAATGAATTTATTTTTGTTTCCTAAAATTATTTTGATCAAAAGAAAATATATGCTGTGCCGGTCAAGCTTAATCACGTGACTACAGTTTATTTAATATGAACTATACATATAGTCTGTAAAACGAATAACTTTGAATTTGACAGTTCCCGCGGGCTTTTCTAGTGTTAATTTTATTACGTTAGCACAAATATGTTTAAAATAAAGTATACAGAGGGTACCGCTTAAATTCCTGTCCCGATATTGAAGGATGGCTATAGAATTTCAATGCATTTCCTACATAAGTCTATCCTTGTGTTGTAGGAGGTTTGACTAAACAAGGATGAACCTATGTATTGAAACCATTCGACTCGATCTGTCTCCTTTTCTGTCCTCCTTCAATACTGGGACGTAAATCCTCTCATTGCTCTTATGGGGAGGCCGTCGTATATTTTTTTTAAACGTTTTTGGGTTAGCAAAAGGGTTAGCAACTTGCGGTCATGCTGACGCAATGCCGTCTCTAATAGAACAGCCTAGGAGCGAGATTTATGACGTCACGCTAGTTAGATACTAAATTATTTAATAAATATATGATAATGATAATGATTAATAAATATGTTGTAGAATACATGGAAAACATAATTATTCCTCATATTTTTGGTTTGTATTTTAAAAATGATATAGTTTACATGAAATATACATAATATACAGTTAATAAATACAATATATATATATATATATATATATATATATATATATATATATATATATATATATATATATATATAT
Organism: Sitophilus oryzae; assembly: GCF_002938485.1. Lineage (NCBI taxonomy): Eukaryota > Metazoa > Arthropoda > Insecta > Coleoptera > Curculionidae > Sitophilus > Sitophilus oryzae. The sequence continues at coordinate 2,709,550 of NW_022145945.1, forward strand.
ATATATATATATATATATATATATATATATATATATATATATATACCTATTTATAGTAATAAATACTTTGGCAGATAAAACTATGAGCAATACAAATGCAGCAAATGTTTTACAATATGGCTGAAATCGTACTCCATAGTCAATGTAGATAGTTTTTGTGTTAAGAATAATAATTTAAAAAAATATGTGGTCATCTTTTGACAATTTTATATTAGTTTATTAATTGCAGTAAACATTATAATATATAAATAAATTTTGTGAATGCAAATAATAATACATCACTATTAGTAGACATTGAATGTTTTTTGTTAAATTAAATCGATTTTCAAACCCCAAAATTTAAAATATATTTTACTTTTTACCCATTATCTTATGTACCACCTATTCATTATTTGTATATTGTAAAACATTTGCTGCATTTGTATGGTTCATAGTTTATTTGCCAAAGTATTTATTACTATAAATAGGTATATATTATATTGTATTTATTAACTGTATATTATGTATATGTCATGTAAACTATATCATTATACAAATACAAATCAAAAATACGAGGAATAATTATGTTTTCCATGTATTCTACAACATATTTATTAATCCGTAGTATCTAACTAGTCTGACGTCATAAATCTCGCTCCGTGGCTGTTCTATTAGAGACCGCATTGGTCCAATATTTAGAAATGTCAAAAGCTGATGACATTTTACTTTTGTCAATTATGACATTTCGTGTTGATTTTTGCCAGAAGAGGAAGAACTGTAACTTGTTTTATTATTTTCCTTTTCTATTTCACGAAAGTAAAAAGAGTTACCTATCTGATTCGTTCAGGTACTCAATTTAAAGAATATCAGTAACTTTTTTGACAAAGGGATTTTATATTTGCCATGTTGGTAAAAAATAACGGTCAAAATTCAAAGTTATATATTATTCATTTTATAGACTATAGCATACTTATCGTTTCTAGACTAAAAAATATATAATTATTGACATTTATAAACCTTCAAATTCAATATGACAAATATTATTTCGTAAATTCTTAAAACCCTTACTTTTGGGCTTGTGCTAATTAATTTTGTGTTAGCGGTAGCTCCAATAATACAAAAGTCCTATATTTTTTAACATGAACCATCCCTTAGTGTTATAGTCGTTTCAATTTCGTTAACTGCATATCAGAACAATTATTCATTAAATAGAAATACACAAAAAACAATTCTGCAAATTTAGAGCAATTCTGTATTCTGATCAGCCAAGTCAAACTACAAACGAAACCTAGAATTTTCAAAATAACTACGGTCTTTATGATTACAATAAGGGTTCTTTTAGACTCCCTTGTATATTGATGTACAAAAGATTGCGATTTTTCGTTGTTATGTTTTGGCGAGTGTGGGAATTTTGCACCAACACCTGCATACGAGACTGAAAAAGATTTAGGCGAATTGAAATCCACAGGTAAACAACGTTACGTAAATACAAGTACGACTGGTACTACCAAACAGAGAATATTTTCATTCGGTTATACAGTATGTCTCAATAAAAAAAATTAAAAAAAATACTTTTTTATTATTGACATTTTGAGAAAAATGCATTCTTCATAAACATTTTTGCTTGTTCCAAAATGGTAATTCCCGTTTATACTTTTTCAAATTTCCATACTGTTTTAGGGAAAATAAAAAAAAACATGAAAATATAATTATTGAATTTTTCCTAAAAGAAGTCCTAAAAGTTCTGTAGTCCTAAAAATCAAAACGTGTTTCTATGGTAATATAACTTCGTTTTCATTCTTTGATAGATTGTTATTTAAATAATTAATTTTTAATTTTAATTAACGTCATATTTTTTGCTATTTTAATATGTTAAAGAAACACAACATTTATTTAGTTCAAGGGCGATGATAGTTATCGGAAAATGTGATACTTTAACAACAGCAAATAATATGACGTTAATCAAAATTAATACATAATAACCAAAATAATAACCATCTATTTGTGCCATCTATCATGCATCTATCAAAGAATGAAATCGAATTGATATTACCAAGGATATTACCATAGAAACACCTTTTGATTTTTAGGACAAATTCAATCATATTTTTTCATGTTTTTTTAAATTTTCTCTTAAACGGTATGGAAATTTGCAAAGTATAAACGGGATTAACCATTTTAGAACAAGAAAAATGTTTTTGAAGAATGCATTTTTCTGAAAATGTCAACAATATAAACGTTTTCCCTCTTGTAAAGACAATCCGGGGACATACTGTACATATAAATACCCAAAATAATGGAAATTTTGGTAAATAAATGCTGAAATCTCTAGATGTATAAAAAATTGAATTGTATGGGGATCGCGTATTTTTTTGGTGTATTTTTCTTTGAAACAAAGTATCAATTTTTTTGTCGATGTAAATTTTATTTTTAAGTAAAATTTAAGTTAAATAACCTAGTCAAATCAAAAGATGTTTTTTCTAGTTTGCCTTAAACAACATTGATTCAAATCAGTCTAAATTAGGCCCTTTAATTATCCTTAAAAGTCACATCCAAAGGCACGTGACAGGAAACACCCTTTATCTACACCAAAGTCCTCCTTCCACCAAAAACCATCGTATCCTCAATTAAGAATTTGCCCTACTTGACCTTACACCCTAAAACAAACCATATTATCGTTTGGTATCACAGGATATATGGCTTGGTGGACTCTCTTTTTGATATCGTCCACATTTAGAGACAATGCCGTAAGGGATGTGGTCTATTATGGCAGTAATATTTCAAGACGCTTGGCACGATCACGAGACAGTACCCTTTTCATTGTTTTGTAAAAAAGAGGAAGCTTCGATTTCCTTTAGAACAATCTTAGATCTTTGGAGTCGTCAAAAACAGAGAATATTGTCTTATATTTTACAGTGTGTATTATTTTTCGGATATACGTGTTCAAAAAGACGTTTATACACGGCGATTTTCTTATAGTAGATCCAATGCATACTGTTTAATTTTTGCATTCTTTACGAAATATTCGACATATGCTTTATAATAGGCTTGGTATATTCTCCGGTAGTGCTGCCACCAACGCCACCTACATCCCTACATGTGTTTTAACTGTTTTGAAGGGTAATAACTTTTCGTCCGTACCTGTATAAAACTACTAAGTGAAAAAATATACATTTCCGTGATTTTTTACGTAAAAAATATCTCTTGGTAAAAATCGCTACGAGCAATCGTTCTCAAGATATTTACAATGGAAATAGTCAATACATGTCATTATTGACTAAAAATAAACCTGTTGAGTAGATAGTTATTTGACTAAAATGATAAATTTGTGAACTTTTTTTTAATTAATTATAAATTGACAATAAATTGGCAAATGTTTACGACAAAACAGTTTCTTTTGAACTTTTGGCCCAAAAACATTTCAAATTTTTGATTTCAGTCTAATAACTATTTAGTCAACATGTTTAATTTATCTCATTATACCAGGTATTGATAATTTCTATTCCAAATATCTCGAGAACCATTATTCATAGCGATTTTTACCAAGATACCTTTTTTAAGTAAAAAACGTCGAAAATGTATATTTTTTACTCACTAGTTTTATACAAGTACACACGAAATGTTATTACTCTTCAAACCAGTTAAAAAATATGTAGGTGGCGCCCTCTACAAGTAGGAGTCATATTGACATCAAAATCAAATTTGCCATGTCAAAAAACTCCCAGACACCAATTTTTATCCAAATATTGACGTTAATTCAGAAACTATTTGGAAAAAATCGAAATAAAATTGAAAATTCTACACCCTGTATCTCCGAAACTCAGGATTTTAGGACATACATTTATACGAACTTTTTTATTTATTTTTATATGCAGAATATGCTACCGAAGTTTCCGCCATACAGTTCGGACCACCCTGTATAATTATTATTCTAAAAGTGCTAAGAAGTACCGTATGATCGAATAAAAACGGCGTCAGCGATGCCTATGAAATAAATGAAGATCGCTGTCATTTTATATGTAAAATTATATGGGAAATGTCATCAATCATTTCCAAGCCAATTGGACGCCGTTTTTTTTTCGATCATACGGTATAATTTGTGAAAGTTCTAAAAATAAAAATAAAAAAGTAAATATATTTTTATTCAAGTTAATAAAAGTTTTTGAATGAGTTCAACTACGGTAGCGAGCATAGTTTTACGCGTTTGTTTTTTTAATTATTTCTTTTATTTTTTTATTCGATTAATTTGCTACAAAACATTAATGGAAATTTTTAACAGAACAAGAAATTGTATAAAAATAATACTGAAATAGTTTAATTTTTTGTGCTATTAATAGAAAAAACGCTACTATTTTTAGAAACATTTATTTTTAGTAGTATTTTATATAGGTCTACGGTCCTCAAATAGTTATTGAAATATATCATTAAAAACTATACATATTTATAAAATTAAGTAATAAAAATTTGAAGTTAATATAAAAAAACCTCACGTTTTTGAAGTGAAGCTTTTTTACGCGTGCTGGGAGTAAAAATTCAAGGGCATAACACGACATGCGAGACGACATACGACAAGGACAGCCTACGGCCATCCTACAGCTTAGAAAATTTGGTATGTCGATAGATTGGACCAAAACCAATTTGACACTGTACGGCACGTGTCACTGGGACAGTTAGTTTTGATGTAAGAAACGTCAAAAGTTGATGTCGATGATGTCGACCAATCGCGACCAAATTTGATGGGGAGGCTAAGAAGTTCTGAGTTGAGAAGTTCCAAGATCTGAAGTTCAGAAAACCCTAATAAATAAAAAACATTGACCAAAACTTAAGAATAGCAATAATGAGTTTGTATTCCACGACACTAGATGTAGTATAAGGACCGATAATATGCACTCAGAAGAGTTTTCAATTCGTGAAGGTATTCGACAGGGAAGTGTCCTAAGTCCAGTTTTATTCAATTTAGTTATGGATGATGTAACGAGAGAAACCAGGTGAGAGACATCTAAACTTCTTGTAAGGTACCGAAATATGCAACCTGTGTGGATCAATTAAATGCGCTTTCGCTGACGACATCTTTATATTTGCAAGGAACGAAACAGAACTTAAAAAGAATCTCAATACATGGAATAACAAATTATTTACCAAAAACCTTAAATAAAATGAGAACAGAACAAAATTAATGATTAGCGGAAAGAGTGAAGAAATAGTTAACATAGAAACAAATGATCAAATAATAGAACAGGTAAATTCTTTCAAATATTTGGGAGTCCAAATAGAAAGTCAGGGACACTGAAACCCAAACAAGAGATCAAATCTATACCATAGCACGAACACCATTCTTGGTAAAAAAGAGGTATCACTGAAGACCAAAATCAGCATGTTTAATTCAGTATTCGTACCAATATTAACATTCGGTAGTAAGAGTTGGGTTCTCACCAAGAGACAAGAAAGCTTAATATAAGCAATTAGAAATAAAATACCTACGACATGTGCTAGGGGTTACGAGAATGAATAAACTGCGAAATTCCGATATTAGAGAGCAGCTGAAAGTCCAGCCAGTACTAACAACTATCGAAAACTACCATTTGAGATGGTACGGACATTTGAAGAGACTAAACAAAGAGATACCAGTAAGAAGAGTATGGGAGGCAAAAAGGCAGGAAAAGAGGAAGAAGGGTAGTCCTGCAACTACTTGGGATCAAAATGTTGCAAAATTACTTAAAACTAGAGGGATCGGCTACGCCGAAGCAGCAAGCATGGCACTGGACAAGAAAAAGTGGCAAAATTTTGTTTATGGAAAGAAGTAGCTACTAGAAGCCTACACCTTCGGGTAGAAAAACACCCTGTGCAATAATTTCGCTTTGGTTAATTTTTAAGAGCGAAATGAACTGATAACGATCAATTTGCAATTTTTTCAATTATCATTACTTTTTGATGTAATTTTTTTAATATGACGAGCTGGTTTTGGTGATTATTGTCGTAACGTCATATTACACTGCATTGGATACACTATACAAAATTAAAAAAAAAAACGTTAAAGGCTAATGATACAGTCCGGGTTTTAATAAACATTAATAACGATAACAAAACTAACGATATTAAAGAAAACATCTTTAATATTCAAGCAGGAATACAAACAGACAACATTGTAAAAAATACCCTAATATTTTGTATTGCCGCCCTTGGCTGCTATAACTGCCTATAGCTAGGTATACTTCCGTTCACACTATCATTGAATTGAGGCTGCATATATCATACTGCTTTTCCCATTCTTCTTTAAGGACCAAGCGAAGTTCATTTAAAGAAGCTGGTACTACTTCGCGACCTCTAACCCTCCTGCCGAAAGTTGAACATGATTGGCAGTTAATAGTGGTGTATAGTTCACAATAGTCACCAAAGTCACCTTGTCACATTGAAAAATTGAAAAATAACTTCAAAAAGAAATGATAATTGAAAAAATTGCAAATTGTTGGTGGCAAGTCCATTTCGCTCTTAAAAATTAACGAAGCCACCTATTGACATCCTTCAAAAAACAAAATGCTCAGGAGACATGGTTCTGGCCGCAAAATTATTTTTTAGGAAAATTTACCCACGAATAAATTATTGCACAAGGTGTTTTAAAGTTAGGGTAAAAAACAACCCCTCGATTAACCCAGTATAATATGCCAAATACTAAAGTTTATAAAAAACTGAGTTTACGAATTAAAGTTGATATAATTATATACAGCTTGCTCAAAAAATCATGAAAATAGAGCTAAAATCTAATTTTAAATTTGTCCAAAAATTTCTCTGTTGCTTTTTTTGCATCTGAGTGTATATATCAATTTTTTTTATTGGTACCTAACTATTGTTTATTGGTTTCAACAGTACGATGAACCCGGGCCATACCCTCTAATCCTTTTTGTAATATCCTTCGCCTAATCCTTTCATCTTTTTTCCGATGCTTTCGAAACTCGTCTTGTTCGAATTTCAAGAAAGAAATTTGGAAAAAAAACGGCCTCGTATGGGAATCTACGTACCGGATCTATTTCTTCCACCCATCACCAGACTATTATTATTATTTACTGGTCGTTCCGGTTTAGTTGCACCCTTGAAAGGGCCCGGGCGACGGTTAAGGGATGATGATAATTTAGGTGTTGCGTCGCAGTAGTGACGTCAAAAGAAAATACGGCCCGTTCGAGGATCTGATATACGCGTAGCGCGCATAACGCACAATAAAGGTGCGACCGAATTTTTTTTCTCACACTTGGCTAATATGGGGTATACGGTAGCTTATGGGGGTTGGCGGTTTTCGGTAAGGGTATTGTGTGAAGAAATGCAAATTTGGGGGTAGTTTTACGAAAAAGGGAACGAAATGAGGGCGAATTTAAAACGTTCGTTTTAAGGAAACTCGTCTGAGGTCATTGAATTTAAACACGTTTTTTGTCAGTTTTGTCAACAACATGTGTTTGACTTTTCTCGTTGTAAATTTGTTTATTTTTTTCCAGATTTTATAATTGGTTTTATAAATAATGCGTTTATTGTCAAGAAATTTTACAATTTGTAGACAACGGTAAAGTAAACAAACAAAAGAGAATACAAAACAAGTATACAAATTACATTGTCAGTCTTATTGTTCAAAATAAACATTTATATGTAAATGTTTACAATGTCAAAGAATAAAAAAAATAAAAATAAGATTCAAAAATATTTACTATATTTATAGTAAATATAGTATGTAATAGCAAATATATATATACAATATACCAGTGTTTACAAGATCAAATTCGATCATCAAAATATGTCATTTACGGCGTAGAAAGCCTTGTCTAGTTTGCGAAATGAAGAAAATTATGTTATGGATTTGATTTCAAATGGCAGGTGATTGTGCATTTTTTTCGAGTTGTATAATATTGAACTTTTAACTAACTCTGAGCGTGGGGTAGGTAGATAAAGATCTTGCTCCGCGATCCTGAGTGGATAAGTGTGAGATAGCCTTTCTTGAGAACCTGATACATGCTTACGCATTAGGCAAACGGATTCAAATATAAATAAGGAAGGAAGAGTTAATATTTTTTTTTTTTTAAAGTCCTGGCAATGAGTTCTGCTGTTTTTAGTCCCAGTGAATATCGAACAGCTCTCTTCTGGAGCTTGAAAATGCGGTCAAATTGAGTCGCACAACACGTACCCCAGAATGGAAGGGCATAACTGAGGTGCGACTCAAAAAGTGCATAATAAACAGTTCTAGCCACTGACAAGTTAAGCTTTTTAGAAACAGATCTTAATGCAAAACAGGCAGAGCTTAATTTTTTCGACAAAGCGTCGATATGCATGTCCCATTTCAGAGAATTGTCTACAAGCCCTAAAAATTTTACAGATTTTACGACTTCAATGGTGGTGTCGTTAAGTACAAAAGGCTGCAGCGAGTTTTTATACGACAAAGTTTTAATTTTAGAAATGTTGAGACTCAGGAGGTTCGAATCGCACCAATATTTAAGGGTGATTAAGTGATTTGATATAATCCTATGAAGTGCCGTGACGTCCTTGTTGCTCCTTGTTGCTAGTGTCGTCGGCAAAAAGACATATTTTACCACTGATGTTTACGTTCGCAATGTCGTTAATAAAAAGAACGAAATAGGGCCTAGTACTGAGCCTTGAGGTAATCCACCTTCTATTGGCTTGCTAGAAGACAACGTGGTATCGACCCTCACAAGTTGACTTCTGTTGCTCAGATACGATTTAAACCATTCGAGAGATGTTCCCCTGAACCCATAGTGCTGCAATTTATTAATTAGTATCTTATGATTTACACAGTCGAACGCCTTAGAAAAATCACAGAAAATTGTTGCTGTAGAATGATGGTTATTTGGTTGGAGTAAACTTTTTTTAGGAGAAATTTTTTTAGTTTTTAGTTAAAAAACATAATTTCTTGATAGTATAGCAACATAGGTATTAGATTAAATTTATAAGAAAGAAAATCCAGAAAAGATCCAGTGGTTCTCAAAATTTTAGGAAAAAATTTTTTTTGGAAATTTTCAAAGTAAAATAACTCCGTTATTTTGGACTTATTTGAAAAACGATAAAGAGAAAATATGTTTCTTTTATCGAGATCTACCACCCCTTAAAATACTTGCACTTATTTCTGGGACACCTTGTATAAAGAAAGTATGCTGAAAAAAACTTTATTTAACGAAATATCGTTACCCAATATTATAAATATACGATCTTCGTTACTAAACTTTTTTTAATGAATAAGTGGCAATCAAGCAGTTTCCACTTGGACTGAATGGAAAACGACCTAATTGTGGGAAAAGATTTTTTCACTGCTGACCACCGACATTCACAAAAACTACCATCAGTTTCTTCCTCTGATATTACACCGTACCATTACTCGAAATAATAAGCACGTAACCTCAAAATGATCGTCGTTTCAACCTCCACTTCCGCGTAAGGAAGGGTCGATTGATTTTTCTGTTGACTCTCACCCTCTTGGCGCTCACGGTTCGCTTCGGATGGCTTCTCCAGGGGGTGGTTAGGAAGAAAGGTGGCTGGTCCGTTTCTTTGCGCGCCAAGAAGACATACCAGATGGTACGGGGGTTAAAAAGTTGCTTTTTGGTCTAGTTAGTACGTGTTTATACGGTTTTTGTCGTAGCAGGCAATTTGAAATTAATTGAATGTTGGAACGTTCTAGATAGGGAATAACGAATATTATGAAAGTCGTTCTATAGATATAGGGAAATTAAAACAACTTTCGGTGCACGTCATCAATGACACCATGCGTCGTCTTATGGAGTTTGCTAGTGGTCGTATTATGATGTGCAACCAAAGTTATTTTAATTTCCCTTTACATTTATACGAATACTTTATATCAAATAAACTTTTAGTTATGTAATTAAGCTTAACCAAGTGGGTAACGCACTTTTAACGCACATAACATTTTCTTTTAATCAAAATATTTTAACAAACAAAAGTAAATTAAATTAAATTAAAAAAAAATAAAAAGTTTAATTAATTTTTTTTCTTTGTTAGGCAAATTTGTATAACTGTAAACATAACTTCTGACAAGCAGTGTCCGTTTAGGTTTAACGCAGAAGTGTTAAATAGTTATTACAAAAAATAACTATTTTATTTTGTAGATTTTCTTGCAGTGCAGTGGCGAAATACCTATACAGGATTTTTTTAGAAAAAAGTAAATTAATTATAAATGTATAAACAGTTATTATTTACATCAACAAAACTCACCTTCTTAACAGCACTTAACGGACATAAAGGGTTATTACTGCCTTTCCCGTTCAAATAATCTAATAAAGCTGCGATTTATTTTTTACGGCTATTAAACTATCTTGTACACTTCGCAATAAAAGAGGTTCTAAAAAGACCAATGTTCGACTGCTAGGTCTGCTAATAACCATTTTTAAGCTTAAAGTATCACAACACAATTATTTAAACCAAGAATTCGTAATGCATCAGAACTAAAGTGTCCAAACGAATTACAATGTCAGGAAATAAATAAATAAATAAATGTGACAACTTGACATTTTTTACAGCAGAGCTACCACCTCAATCACCAGTGGGAAATTTAAATTCCAGTTAGTCAGCCCGGCACCGAATATTTCCATGGTTGGCAACAATGAATTTAAAAATCGCGCCCTCGATTACGTAACTAAAAGTTTAATTGGTATCCAATATACATAATATAATACCTCATATCATAAGTAAATCATTTACATCAGTTTTTGGCTATCAGAATTCAATTTGAGAAAACCGCAATCTCTTTACTAGTTCAGGCACTTTAAGGTACAAGTTCAGGAGTTATTGCTTTGATTACGTTTTTTATGTTCCATTTTGTGTTTATTTTTTTTGAATAATTTGTGCTTAGAGGTTGGGAGATTTTTTTATCAAAATTGGATTCTTGGTAGAAGGATGGAACGTTTAAAGTCCATGGTTTGTTCAATATGCAACAAAAATGAAAACATAACCTTTCACAAATTGTAGATAGGGTAGACAGTGTAGATATTATATTTTATATCGTATCACTTAACCTTCAAATTTGGAAAATTATAAACAGCATTAGCCATTTTAGAAAAAAAAAATTTTGAAGAATGCATTTTCTCTCAAAACTAAATGCTTAACTTTCTTTAAAGAGCCGGTAAGATGCAAACCGGTAGTAGAAAACAAAATTATTAAGCAAGTATCACAGTTCAGATACCTAGGAATAGTTATATCGCACTACTATGATCCAGAGAAAGATCTGAGAAGCCAGATAAACAGAGCAACGGCCATATTAGCATGTCTGAGACAAATAGTGTGGACAAACCCCTTCATGCGAACAGACAGCAAAATTAAAATTTATAAGACCTGCATGAGACCAATAATGACATATGGCATAGAAATCCGAGAGGAAACAAACAAGACCAAAAGCATGTTAAGAGTCGCTGAAATGAAGAACCTAAGAACCATAATGGGGAAGACTAGAAGAGACAGAATTAGAAACACAAATATCAGACAACAATGTGGAATACAGGACGTAGTGAGATGGGGTAGGCAAGGAAACGCACACGTAAAAGGTATGTAAGAAAACAGGCTACCACGTATAGCTCTTGAAAGAAAACCCATAGGCTCGCCCATGGGTAAGAGACAGCCGGGAAGACCTCCAAAAAGATGGAAAGACAGTTGGCAGTCAATCTCCCAAAAACTCCTACAGAGGCAACTTTAAAATTAACAGATCAAAAGAACTCAAATAAGTAAAAGAAGAAGAAGCATTTTCCCAATGTGTTTATAATAAAAAAATTCTCTTGTAAAGACGATACACTGACATGCTGTATAGTCTGTCCAGCGAAATGATCCCCGAGAGTGGCAATTGTGTCTGTCATTTTGTATTTTATTTCATTTTTTTATGTCGAAATCTGGTCTGACCCGTTGAACAAACTCTACCCAACAAAAATTAAAGGACCTGAATTCATTAATTTTCCTTGATTCATTGACAATTTCACCAGTGAATAACAATGAATGACAAACTACCTTTTGTATATCGCCGTTTTATGAATCTAGAATTATTTCTCAATAAAAGAAACTCCATTTTTACCATTGGCGATATTCAAATCCGTCCACACGTGTCAGCATTTTTTTTTATTATACCTGACCAGATTACAAAACTATAATATACCTAAAATTTAATTATATGCTTGAGACTGAATATTATTCATATCACAGGTTCTGGGCGCGCTAGTCAAGGTTCATGGTTGATCTTTTTTATTGTGGAATATTCGGTATTTATTTTCCGATACACATCATGGACAAAAAAAGTCTAGACTGCTGTCTAGTCTAAGTAGGTCAGCTGTTTTTATCTGTTTTTTTAAAAATCTGTAGCTTTCTAGTTTTTATTATTCATATTTTTTTTGGATTATTTAGGGTCATTAACTATTTCGTAATCTATACAAGGTGAGCCTTAATACGTGCAAATTTATTAGGGGTGGTATATTGCGACACCAGAAACACGTCTGTGATTTTTTTCCCGCAAAAATCTGAAAATTGAGTGATTTTCGAAAAGAGTTTTTTAAAAATTTTGAAGTGAAAGTTCTCGAAGTTTACCACCTTTTCATGATATTTTGACGAAGTTTTGTGCACTATGGAACCCCATAACGAATGGCGAAAAAATCGTTAGATTTAAATGAAATTTGGTATGTCGATAGATTGGGTCAAGGCCAACTTGGCCGTGTACGACACGTGTCACTGTGACAGTTAGTTTTGACGTAAGAAACGTCAAAATTTGCTGTGGCCCGATCGCGACCAAATATGGTGGGTAGGCTATGTGAGTGACGGTGCCTACAGTCCCACCCTGCAAAGTTGGATACGACCGACGGACGTTTCGTTTATATTCTCATCGGGGTGGGACCAAGGATTTGGTATTGAAGAAAAATGTTGGTCGATTTCGGCATAATTGGGGACGGGCTACAGGATGACGCCCTCGACGTTTCGAACCGATGCCTCTAAATGGACGAAATCATCAGGATTCTTCTCTCTCTTAAATATAGGTCGATGGGAATCAAATTCGGCACGTGAATAGAGGTACCCGAATGGTGCCCTCAGACGGACAGACGGTCGTTTTAATACAAATTGTTTATTAACTTTTTTTAATTTATTACTTTTTCAACGTTTCAAACTACACTTTTGCAAACATGTCCTTCAAATCCTTCAATTTAATAGCTGTTAGTAAGAAGTTTTACTTCAAATATGCTCACGTAGTGCACACACAATTTTTTTAGTTGAAAAACATATGTATCTTCATAATATGGCAACCATAGGTAGTAGATTAAATTTACAAAAACCTAGAAAAAAATCCAGTGGTTTTCAAAATGTAAGCAAAAAAAAATTTATTTAATATTAATATTAACAATTTTATAATTAATACATTATTGGTGTTAAGCTTGAAGCTTCATTCAGAACCTCCCAATTAGTGGAATAAATCAGTGGTTTCAATTACACTTTATACTTTTTAGTTTACGATCATTCATAATCTCTAAAAAACACAATTAAAATTAACAAAATATCCTAGCAACAGCTTGCGGTAGTCTGTTGTATCCATAGAGAAAGCATAATATTTAGTTTATAAAACAACAACTTTTGATTTCTAACCAATATTTTTCTTAACGGGTGATAATGATAATCAAAGGCCAGAATGACATTCCTCGCAAATTTTGAAGTATAATTAGTGGAAAAGTCAAAAGTTTGTTAACTTTTTCCAATAATTGAAAACTACTACCTACCACTAATTATGACGTTCTAAATGCTTACATTAAAATTAGGTGAACAAACTTCTACGGCTAATTGAAACAACAAATAATTGAAATTTATTCCACTGAAGTCGAGGTTCTGAATGGAGCTTTAGATTTTAGAAACTCTTAAAATTCGTAATAAAAATTCAGAACCCTATTTAAAAAAAGTTGACGATGGTAATTCAAAGACGAAACGTCAGTTTGAAAATTTGACAACATCGTCTTGTAGAACAAAAAAAGTAGTTATGACAATGTGAAATTTATTTTTGCATATCGAAATTTTTAAACATTTAAGTTGGCATTTTGATCAAATTGTGCAAACTTGCCTTTGTAACCAACCTTGTAGATCTCTGGTTTCCGAGATCTCAATGATAAGGCTAGACACACTGTACAGGGTGTCCCATTTTAGTTGAAATCATACGGTATCTCCGTTATTAGTAAAGATAGGAGGATGCGGTTTTCACAAACCTGTGCCACTTTTTTGTCAAACGGAAGATGCTGTCAACAACATTTTTATAACCCTCTTCGTTTCTGTGCTGCAGGGTCTTTTCCAAAATTTTGCACTTTGGGACAGCCTCTATATGTCGGTTATTATGGATGATATCGAGAAGGTGAAAACTGATTCTTGTAGAACTTTTTACGTAGAATACAGTGGCATCATTTTCTTATTAGTGGGCCGTGATAAAAATCAAAATTGTACTTACTAAAATATACCATACACTTATTATATTTTTGTTTGGAATTGATATATTTTACTTTTGAACTGTTACCACTCAATCTCTGAATATATTTTTCTTTTTTTAAAACGGAATTTATTATAACGGGATGGGTTTGCAAATATCTAAAAGCTTGCATTATTTGCTTGTATTATTAAAGAATTTTCCAAGCGTTCGACATTGTGTTAGTTGCCCAGTTTATTGCCAATAATATATTTCATATTTCAAAAATCCCCAAAATCAGAAATCGAGAAAGGACAAATCCAGGACTTAGGGAGGCCAGTGGCGGATACAGAGGGGGGGCCCATGGGGCCCGGGCCTCCCCTAAAATCTGTAAATTGGGTTAAATCTTAAGCTTTTGGGTTAAAAATGGCGCCCTAAAGAGCACATTCTATATTACTTTTTGTTTTGGCCCCCCCTAAAATAAATTCCTGTATCCGCCCCTGAGGGAGGCCATCATATGGGTCCATTGGTTCAAATTCATTGATTTGAGAAATAATAATTTAACAGAATTCTAATATTTTCATAAGAGTTAAGTTGTGAGGGAGAGCTCCATCTTGCTCAAAGTATATTTCACGTTAAATTAGCTAAAGGAATATTTAAAAGTTCCGATACGATAGCTTCCAAGATTTAAGTTTCCCTAATATATAAATAATTTATTAGTGGCTCCCAAAATAAAACAAGAGACAGGTAATATACTTTTAGTAATTCTTTAGTTTCTTTTATTGTAAGTCATGGCCTACTAATAAATATGATCTTTTAATATATTTTTTTTAAATATTACAGTAAATAGTGAAAATAAATATAGAGTGATATATATTTTTGAGAAGCTTATGGCAAGCCAGATCATATAATTTATCAATATACAGGGTGTTCCATTTAATAAAACATAACTTTAGTTCATATTTTTTAAAATATTCTTATCAGACTACGCCACCGTATTCTATGTAAAAAGTTCTACAATAAACAGTTTTCACCTTCTCGATACCTTTAACAATAACAGAGATACAGGGGGTGTCCCAAATTGCAAAATTTTCAAAAAGACCCTGTAGCTCAGAAACGAAGAAGGCTATGATATATTAGCATATGACAAGAATTGATTGACGTATTCAATTATTTTCGGTCACTTCCTGTTTCACCGGAAATGCCTACAACTTTTGATTTTTGAATGACACCCTTGTTATTTTTTTACTTCATTTGATAGAAAATGACATTTTCTGAATAGAATGACATAGCATATGTCAACTTTTGACATTTTCAATTAAATAAGATAGCATTTTAAATTTTCAATTTAGATTGCCATGGTATACGTGCATAAATATAACGAGAATTTGACTCGAAATACCAAGGGTGTGGTACCAAATTATTTGCAAAAAAAGACTTGTTTAAATTGAGATATGACAAAAACTGCTATTTGGGCATCTTTTAACCCGCCAGGACAAGAGACGGAAAACATTAGACGATCAAATGTATTTTTTCAAAGCTCCTTGTTTAAAAATTAGTGTTTTTAACACAGCCATGGTTTTTAACACAGCCACTCTAGATTGAAATTTAAAATACGTTTTTAAGCGAAAATGTCAAAAGTTGACATATGGTATGTCATTCTATTCAGAGTGCCATTTTCTATCGAATAAAGTAAAAAAATACCGAGGGTGCCATTTAACAATATCGAATAAAGTAAAAAAATACCGAGGGTGCCATTTAACAATCAAAAATTGTAGTCATTTGGTTAAACAGAAAGTGACCACGAACAATTGAGTACGTCAATAAAACCTAATTTTTGTCATATACTAACATACCAAATCTCGTTTATTGTCTGAAAAAATAAAAAAGTTATAGGGGTGAGCCACTTTTGCACCCGGTATACTCTCTTTTACTTTTAATAAAAGTCGCATCTATATCTATATTTTTAGATATTAAATAATGTGCCACAGTTTTTAAATACCTATACAGGGTGATTCTGCATCTTGGAATAAATTCACTGATTCAAAGATATTTGTTTTTTTAATGTTATATGTAACTATTTGCGCTCTTCTTCACGTGAGAATATATTATACGGCTTGTCTCAAATATGCGATATGACGTCATCGATTTTTTCTATTTTTTGATATAACAACCCTAATTCTTTACGACTATTTTTAAAGGGTAGGAAAAATTACAATTAAGACAAATATTGAGTTTAAAGAAAGATGTAAATGAATAAGACAGGTTTACGGCATCTTTCGTTTGACAAAAAAGTAGCCCAGGTTTGTGCAAACCACACCTTCTTCACTTCCATCTTCACGAATAATGGAGATACCGTATGATTTCAACCAAAATGGGACATCTTGTACAGGGCGGTCAAAAATATTTAGAATTGATATCCAACGGTAAAAAATATTTTTTAGTACAGTTGCAATATAGAAACGGGTCCTTTTCTATTTTGCATGAGGCTCACACGGAATAAAACTAGTTACCTTATTGTGTCCGTATTTTCAAACAAATGACTTTGCGCTCTTCGGGGCCCTTCGCGTATTCTTTACGGTTTTCTCGAGTACTCTCTCGAAATTTATTGCAATTTAAACACCCATTCATGCCATTTTCCCTTCGCAGTGGGCCTGGGCTTGTTATTTCGCCTAGTCATCTACCCTTTACGAAGAGAATTCCATATTAATATGTAAATTTTTATTTTCGCTAGACGCTGTATAAATATATACGGCGGTTTCTATTATCTTAATACAATTCCTAGACTCGTTAGCTTGCCTCTGTTAGCTGGTGCAGTTTTTTTCTTCCTTCGCCACCATTGCAAACAACTAACTACTTTATGAATATGTAATTTGCAACAGTTATTTTGAGTAGTGGCTTTTTGGAAGAGGGTCAATTAATTTCGGGGGTAAGTTTGGCGCGCAAAGGGTTGGTTTTTCAAGTGCTGTTTAAGTTTAAGAGGGAATATGTTAATGATAACGAATGATCTTTGATTAACAATTTATACGACAAGCTTTTGCCCGAAACTTCAACTATTAAAATATCGCGAGATATTAAAAAAAAATATACAACAAATTATTTTTTAAATATACGGTATGTTCGAAAAAAAAACGGCGTCAGCGATGGCTATGAAATGCAGATCGCTGTCATTTTATATGTAAATTTATATGGGAAATGTCACCGATTGTCATCAGATCATACGGTATTATGTTTGGAACTCATTGGAAATGATATATACAGGGTGAGTCTTTAATAAGTGCAAATATTTTCAGGGGTGGTATATTTCGAATCCAGGACTCTATGAGGTTTTTTTCACTAAAAAAAGATGTTGAAAATCGTGGATTTTCTTTTAAATTTCCCTGTATGTTTTTCGAAAACTTTTTAGAACTGCCTGTTCACCGCAAATTTTTCCACAGTATAATTTCTTAATCTCTGATATTACCATAGTTACGGCTTTATGGTTACGGCAATAAAAAGGATGTAAATACAGAAAAAAATACGGAGGTTCTCAAAATTTAAAAAAAATTTTTTTTTTTAATTTTCTAAGTTAAATAAATCGGTTATTTTGGACTTATCTGAAAAATGGTAAAGAGAAATTATGTTTCTTTTATCGAGATCTACCAGCCCTGAAAATATTTGCACTTATTTAAGACTCACCCTGTATAGGGTGATTTGGTTTTATTTTATATGGAACACCCGGTATATTATTACATTTTTGGAAACTGCTTTCACACTTCATAATTTTTCTATTATACTAACCTATACTATCTCTTTGAGATAAAAAATGTGTAAAATTGACAAGAACATCTTGAAAATCACCAATTGAACATTTTAAAAGTTGAAATTTGGATTATAAATTAACGAAAGTCTGTATATTCGATCTGTCTAAACCAACTGATTGGATATTACACAGTGAGACCAAAAAAAATATTTATTTCCGTTTGTTATAAAATTGTATATACCGGGTGCGTCTCAAAAGTGGCTCACCCCTATAACTTTTTTATTTTTAAAGTTAAAGAAACGAGATTTGGTATGTTAGTATATGACATAAATTAGGATTGATTGACGTATTCAATTGTTTTCTGTCACTTCCTGTTTCACCGGAAATGACTACAACTTTTGATTTTTAAATGGCACCCTCGGTACTTTTTTACTTTATTCGATAGAGAATAACACTCTGAATAGAATGACAATCATATTTCATCATATCAGACTTTTGACATTTTCGCATATGGTTTATTTGAAATTATAACTTGCGGTTCGTAACGAAAATTTCACTCGAAATACCAATTGTGTGGTACCAAATTATTCGTAAAAAATGCTTTTTCCAAATATGCTAATGAGCCACCCTCGTTCCGTTTGAAAAAATTGAAATATGATTAAAAATACGATTTGAGTATTTTCTAATTGGCCAGGACAATACACTAAAAACATTAGACAATCAAATCTATTTTTCCAAGGCTCCTTGATTAAAAATTAGTATTTTTAACATAACCATGGCACTCTAGATTGATTTTAAAATGTAATTTTATCTTAAGCGAGAATGTCAAAAGTTGACATATAATATGTCATTCTATTCAGAATGTCATTTTCTATCGAATAAAATAAAAAAATACCGAGGTTGCCATTTAAAAATCAAAAGTTGTAGTCATTTCCGGTGAAACAGGAACTGACCAAAAACAATTGAATACGCGAATCAATCCTAATTTATGTCATATGCTAACATACCAAATCTCGTTTTTTTTATCTGAAGAAATAAAAAAAATTATAGGGGTGAGCCACTTT
This sequence comes from Sitophilus oryzae, assembly GCF_002938485.1. Classification (NCBI taxonomy): domain Eukaryota; kingdom Metazoa; phylum Arthropoda; class Insecta; order Coleoptera; family Curculionidae; genus Sitophilus; species Sitophilus oryzae. The sequence continues at coordinate 2,728,745 of NW_022145945.1, forward strand.
CGAGACGCACCCGGTATATATATTGTATATAGTATATATCACCCTGTATAGAAAATGCCTGAGTCTAAATGGAAACAAAAATATAGAGATCATATGAATACAACTGTCAAGTCGATTGACTTCAATCATTCCAAATTAAGGTTGATTCTCACTACTATACCTTCCGTTTCCATTCCATATCCGTTCCGTATTTTTTATTGTATTGACGCTATACGTAAGCTTCCGTATCAGTTCCATACTCTTTATTGTACAATAAAATTTATATCATTACGAAAGTTTTATTTTAAAAATTTGTATCTTTTGAACAAGGTAATAGATTTAATTAAGAGGTGAAAGAATAAATAAATATCAGCAAAATGTAAGAACTTGACAACGCTGTTTCCGATACGTTTCAGTCCGTCCGCCAAAAAATGTATGGAACGGAAGGGAAACGGAACGTATAGTGTGCATTGTCCTATTCATTTACATGATATAATATTTTATGTAAATGGAAGGGAAACGGAAGGAAGCTGATATGGAAGGTATAGTGAGAATCAACCTTTATGCTGTCAATCATTCATCTGTATCACATGATCCATAAAAAAACTCTCACTTCATTTCAGCTACGAAGTTAACCGGGTCTTAAGTTACAACTTAAGATCTTCTATAAACATTTTTTGGTTCATTTGTTGGTATCTGTAATTTAATTATTGGTTGTACATTTAACTTAGATGGGGAATGAGATCTTGCAAAATATACGCGGCTAGACAAGGGGTGAAAAATTTCAGACTATGTATGACCTCTGCCCTTCTTTATTCCCACAGACCAGACATATTGTTGTTCGGCCCTTGCTGCTCCGCTGGACCCTTTTCTTAACGGCGACCTCACAGTGTCGGGTATCTGGGCCGGGAAATTAATTTTTGTACTATTTTTACAGTTTACTATATTTTACAACTTACATAGTGTCAGTTGTTCATAGGCGTCAAGGTGCAAAACCCGCCTTATCATTTTTTTTAAATCGGCTAATGGCATGTATTAATAGTAGACCCTGAAATCTACATAAACATAGTCCCAAATTGCGGCAAATGTCGCCTATTGATGTATAAAATTCACTACGAATTTACGAATTACGTTACTACAGCAAAATCGGTCTTATCCAGTTATATTTGCTTTTTATTGTCATTATTGTTGCAAATCCCGCATTTTTTTATAGGCTTTTTTCACAAGTATATATTACTACTGATGTCTTATCCATTTCAAATCCTTGGGTCAACTTTCGTTTAGCTGAAATCAGTTATTAGAAAAAAAATTGTCTTTAAAAAGCTACTGTGAACCACGGAAAACACAAATTTTCCTGCGGAAATACGTAATTTCCAAATTTCGCACTTAGAATAACTGATATAAAAAAAATACATTTTGCGTTTTATTTTTAATATTTTTCTGAACATATAAACACAAAAATTTTCCTGCGGAAATAAACTGTTTTCATTTTCTAAGGAAATTTATTAGACTTTGGAATAGCTGAAATCAGTTATATAAAAATAAATATATTTTTGCCTTTTAGAAGCATTCACGAATTGAGGAAATTAAAAATTTTCCTGCGGAAATAAACTGTATCCATTTTCTGAGGAAATTTAATAGACTTTAGTATAGCTGAAATTAGTTACATAAAAAATAAATATATTTTTGCCTTTTAGAAGCGTTTACAAACTCAGGAAAATAAAAAATTTCCTGCGGAACGGCTTGATTTTCATTTTCCATTTGTTCCTTATATTATCGGGTCTTGTAAAGTATAAGTACCCACGAATTTAGCATTTTTTTTTGGCAGAAAGTTCTATGCTTATAGAACAGTTTAAAAGAAAAAAATCCTTGGATGAAGCACTTTTGAACCAAAAAAAAATCATTTAAAAGTGTCTAAAATGCTAACCAATCTAATAATAAATCTAATAATATTTTTACAAAATCACAGTTAATTATTAAAATATAAAAACCACAGCTTAACACCCTCCACAAAGAAAAGGTAACCAAAGCAACCCAAATCTTAACCAATCTAATAATATTTTTGTAAAATCGCAGTTAATTATTAAAATATAAAAACCACACCTTAACACCCTCCACAAAGAAAAGCTAACCAAAGCAACCCAAATGCTAACCAATCTAATATTTTTGCAAAATCACAGTTAATTATTAAAATATAAAAGAAAACTTGCAGGAAAAGGTGCCCGGTGGCGTAGACGTACAGGCTCTCGTCTACCAATTTCAAGGTAGTGGGTTCGAATCCCACACCCGGCATTTCATCAGCCGACTATTTTTATTAAAATAAAAATAGTTTGGGTACCTAGGAGTCGACTCAACCTTAAATGAGTACTTGAGATTCACAATCCTGAGGTAATAATAGGCGGTTGAAGCGTAATGCTAGCCACATTACCTTCCTTGTATACCGAACGGCTCTAGTATGGCAAGCTGTACCTTGCTACTCCCAAGGCGTTAAACGCTATATACGGGAGCTATTATTATTATTAAAAGAAAACTGCATGATCCAATGATTTTTTGTTTTGAATCAGCCCTATTAACGTAAAGCTTTAATAAAAAAACAAGAATAAGTGCAACATTCCGAGGTACTTATAGTTTACAAGAACCTATATTATCTATTCTACCAGAATTGTTATTCCTCCAAGATATTTTACCCCACTGAGCACCCCTATTCGCTCCCGGGTCCCGTAAGCTTCTAAACTGAAAAATCTATGAAAAACAAAGTGCACAAAATGACATTGACACCATTCTTTGCGCGTAAAGGCTCGTATAAAACAAATATAAGGTCATTTTTCATGTAGCTGATTTCGGCTATTCTAAAGTCAAAGCATTTTTTTATGTAAAATAAAAATAAAAAATTTCCGCAGGCACTTTTTTGGTGTTTTTATGTTTAGAAAAATGTCTAAACACACCCCGAAGACTAGTTTTGATGTAACAGATTTCGGCTATACTAAAGTCCGAAAAATGAAAATGACGCATTTCCGCAGGAAAATTTTTGTATATTTATACTCCTTTACGCCTTCTAGGCCGCATATATAAAGTCATTTTTTATATAACAGATTTGAGCTAAACGAAAGTTGAGCCAAATCCTACCTTACCTAATTTTAATAAAATAGCATATTATCTAGTTAAATCAGGTTAAGATGCAAATATCTTGTAGCAAAACCAAAAATAACTATAAGCTAATCTTGAATCCGCCTTACTTGACAGTATGTATAGACAGGGCTTGAGACATTTAATAATTAAATACCCAGAATGACAAATATTTCCCATACGAACCTATGTTTATATTTGTAGTTTTCTTAAATCAACAAAGACTAGTCAAGCTAGATTTTAATGCATTAAATGATCGCAGATAAGGTTTTGACTCATTTTTAGAAAATCAGCATATCGGCTAGTATACAAACATTTTAAGCAGTTCCCGGTTTCAAAATTTAAATATTTATGCAGTTTCCAAGAAACTTACAAAACAAATGGGAGTTTTTATTGAATAACAAACCAATATCAAAAATAAAAATGAGTTTGACATATCTGACAGCTGACATAGCATTAAATTAAATAATATCTTATGATAAGTACATGTACACATGAAAGCTGTCATTTGAATAAAAAATACTACAAAATAGCGCTTGTGATAAATGGTCTAAACCAATATTTGTTACCAATACACGTAGTACTTATTTATTTATTTAAGTTGCAAAGATATCTCATACTGCAAGTAAGTAATTAGCTTTTTGTATATCCCCATATTTTTTTGGTGATATAGTAACATTTGAAAAAGTACCTAGTTTTAAAGACTGGAACTTATCAAACTCATTTTTGTTTTTTCCCGTCGCCGAATATGTTCATGGTTGGCGACAGTGAATTTAAAAATCGCGCCTTCGATTACGTATCTAATAGTTTAATTGGTATCAAATATATGTTTTTGAGGATTTTATTATTAATACAAATTTCATTATTATTTTGATAATAAACAACCAGTGGGAATCAAATATAACAACATAATACCTCAGTTTGGAATGGAATACCCTATAATATTTTCTTCAAAGACAATGTACGCCACTGGAGGCCGCTGTTCACTGCCAATTCTTTTTATCCTATTATTCTATTACGTTCTATTCCTTAACCACTGTATAGGTTTCCCATTCCGCTACATAAATATACCGGCCGTAATAAAATTTGTCACAGATAGGGTTAAGGCCATACGGCATGGTAATTAGATCTGTGGTGGTCGAAGCAGTCTCGTGTATTTTTTAGGTGGTTCTATGGATTCTATCTGTCATTGCGACAGATAATGATCGAATCGCATGCCCGTAGTGGACATTCCCATGGAATTTAAGGACAATTAGGCGTTTAATTGCGGTATGTGGTGTGGCGTTTGGTGGAATCTGTCTTATCAATTTGTCATCGATAGTTTTTTTCACATGGTTAGAGAAAATTACAGAAAAATACATCACGAAACATCAAAACTTTTTATTTAATTTTTTTTCAGAATCACAATATAAACCGCTCTAAAAAACAGTTTTTTGGTTTAGATCAATCACTTGCCAACTAGATGAAAGAGAATGGTGACGTCATTACCGCATTTCTTAAATTACTGCATATTATTCTTTTTAGTAATTGTCATTTTTATTTTGATTTAGAGTTTATAATTTTATTGACGGACATCGATCAATGTCAAAATTATAATTTGATTGTTGCTGTAAAACAAAATTCAATTTTTATTATTATTATTTATTATTATTTAATTTTACTTAGGGTGTATTCCGCTGCTTACCTTGGTTCTAGTTTTATGTTCCGTTTCTATCGGTTTCCTGAAAGTTTTCTTATTACGGAATACGGTTCCTTAAAATTCGGTTATAACTGTCATCAAACTAGTCAGCGGGGAAGGCAGAAGTTTTGTTTGTCAATCAATATCATTTAAGTGAGAGAAATCAAGCAAATATTGGAAGTTCGAGTGAAATTCTCATTGAATTTCTAAAATTTGTTATAATATTTTGTATTTACATCCAAAAGCAATGAAGGTAGGCAGTGAAGGTAAATAAATTTCATTAACTAAACAGAATTACTTTTTAGGACCATTTAAACATATCATGCAGTCATTGTTTCTTAAAGTCTTTTTCTTTTTTTCTGTCTTAATTTTAAAAAAAATATGAAAAACAAGACTACAAGTAATCGTGAATGTTTTGTAAGCTATAAAAATATAAATATTGATTAGATTTGTTTATTTGTTATTGATCTGTTTTAATATTGGACGGGCAAATCTTCACTTTAGCTGTCTAACTAGTTTAACAGTTTATTAATAAAGTACTTTTCAATATTAAACTCCATTGAAAAGAAGAAGCAAATGTAAAAGCGGAGAATAGGTACATTAAAAATGCATAAAAGATATATTTTATAATAAAGGTATTGAAATTTAGAAAACGTCAACATTTGACACTTCCAGTATTTTACCAAACCGTTCCGTATCAAACCGATGTTTTTCCATATTCGTATAAATAAAATATACTCAGTGTTCCCTATTTAACCCTGTGTACCTGTGTGCTGTTTCCGTGCCGCAAGAAGAAGACAACATAACTCAGCTCCATATTAATGCTGCATAAGTCTATTTCACCCGGATATCGATTGGACTTCGATTGCGCCAAACTCCGATTGATTGTTGTTTTAGTTCTGTTTGGATTACTTTTTATTTGTGCGCGTAAAAGGGTGATTTTGTTTAGTTTATTGTTTCCAACTATTTTTTGACATTTTCCAATACCATGATAAGGTGTTATAAATAATAAAAATATAAATAAAATTGAAGGTTAGGTGAAATGTCAGTCAACCACTTCCCTTTAAAAACACGGATCAATGTCAACTTCTTCAGGTAAGACATGCGCAGTTAAATGAGTATCCGGGTGAAATAGACTTATACAGAATTCCATATTTCTCTTTCACTGTTTGGGCTTCACTTTTTAGAGATTAGGCTGAGTATATTTAGTTATATGTATATGTGTTTTTCAGGAACTGCTCTTTACCGTAGTTTACCGGTCTGGTTGGCCTGGTTTTACAACGGAATACAGCCTTATTCTACTAATATTTTTGACGAATATTTGAACGATACTCTTCAATGAATTTCACATTTTTGAAACTTCCTGTATACTAGACAATGGACTAAAATTCTGAATAATCTATTATTACCTCTTTGTTAAGATTTCTCTGTATTGCCACTTATTATAATCTCTTATAAAGTTCTACATTTAACCTGGTATAATCACAGGTAATAATACATAATATTATATCGAACATCTAGACCAGATAAATGTGTTTTTTACAGAATCGTGTCCCAGTCATTTTAAACTTGTTTTTGGCGAAATATACTTGAAAAAAAGATCAAAAACAATTTATCCGACATATTCGTAATATATACGGCTTTTTTCAAACACCGGTTTTTTCTTACATATAAGCTTCTCATGACTTCATCTTCCCAGATTTATCTCTTATGTCGTTGGATTTCTGAATGGCCCAGCTAAAATTGAAGCCTCTCATTAACCTTTACACGAGAAATGGATGGCTTCTGAGAAGTAAAGCGGTATTATACAGGGTGGCGTAAAAAACATAACATCAAACGTCAAATCGTTTTCTGTAGCTCGTATAGATCAAAACGTACCAAAACCGCTTTTTAAAATAGTTAAATTACTGATCTATTAAATAAAAGGAATAAGGAAGTTGTTAAATATTATTTTTATTTAATTTTTTTTTGAAAAATTTGATTTTTTGAGAGTTCATTGGGTTTTTGATTTGTATTAATTCTAGTTTATTCTATAATTCGTTTTAGAATGTAGAATGTTTAGGAGGGGAGTTAATCACCGCGACCTTACAGATCTATTGTGTGTTCCCCTTTCTTGAGTTATAACGAGTTATCATCATACAGTCTCAGGGCTTTAACAAAAGCCAGTATCCGAGACGGCTCCACAGAGGCCAGCTCTCCATCCTCGACATCAGCCGTACCAAAGTTCATGGCACGAATGGTCGTCGTCTCGGCGCACTCAGTGATAAGGTGTTCTGATGTTTCCCCATTTTCCCCACAGAATCTGCATTGGCCATTGTTTCTCAGCTTCAGCCTACTGAGGTGTTCGTTAAAGAGACAGTGTCCTGTTAGAAACCCCGTGATAATCCGAAAATTGTTTTTATTTAAATCAAGGAAAATCTTTGATTTTTCTCGGTCGTAAGTTCTGAGGAACTTTTTTGAGTGTCTTAGACCGTTGGAGGACACCCATTTCAGGTTACGGATGGGGTCTTCCAGATTCTGGAAAACAGAACGGTTCTGGTCCAGTTAGTGGAGTGTTCGCTCCTTTTCTAACTAGATCATTTGCTTTTTCATTGCCTTCTATCCCTTGGTGAGCAGGCACCACAAGAGTAGTAGGACTTTATTTTCTTTGCCTAATTTGGTGAGCTTCTCTAGGCATTCTTTGACCAACTTAGAATTGATGGTTACTGAGTTGATCACGTTTAGTGCTGCTTGACTATCGGATAGGATGGCAATTTCCTGTTTTCGATATTCCTATCTAAGATAAATTGTTTGCATCTTTCGATAGCGTAAATTTCTGCCTGGGGTAGATGCCCATTGGTTCGAAGTATTTTTAGTTTTTGGCCCAAATGACCTATCCTTGTCCCTGCTTTGGTTTTGGAAGCATCATAATTCGTTTTAGGCAACGTTTATATGTAATTTTCGCATTTATTATTACTACATATTTGTCAAGATTATGCATGGTATGTAACTTATATGCTTGTCTAGCAGGGTATCTGTGTTTTTCTTATTAAATAGTTATAAATTATGTACACTGTACACTAATTTAGTTATTTTGAGAAAAAAAATGAATTTTAGGTAAATATATTTTATATTCCACTCTGTATAAACAAATTTAAACAAAGTATAACGCTTTTAGAAACCTTGATGTTTTGCAAAGATCGCCATTCTGGTTAAAGATAACTAATTTTTCTTCTCAGTCGCATGTTTTTTTAACTTATTATGACTGAGACTATGATGTGACTGTGATACCGACAGATACCTTTCAAGTCTTTCTTTGAAACCCCAGTAATAAATTCCATTTTATTGAGTCTGGTTTATACATAAAATAGATATTAAAAAACATACTTATTAAAAATTATACCAATAGTGACTTCATTTTAATAGCCTAGTGAAAGCTTATTAATTTATTAATATGATGTAGTTAAAAATTGTTATTTTTATTTCTAACATTCTTGTTATCTAGGGTATTTTTTTTATAAATAGTAAAAGTAATTATACAGCATGTCCCCGGATTGTCTTTACAAGAGGAAAAACTTTTTTATTGACATTGTGGGAAAAATGCAATCTTCATAAAAATTTTTGCTTGTTCTAAAATGGTTAATCCCGTTATACTTTTCCAAATTTCCATACCGTTTTAGAGAAAACCGTTTAAAAAAACGTGAAAATATAGTAAGTTGAATTTTCTTTTAAGAAGTCCTAAAATCAAAACTCGTTTCTATGGTAATATAATTTCGTGGAAAATATTTCTACTGAATGTATGCAGGGGTGGGGGTAGTTTTCACCCTGCCCGTACTTTTTCTTGATTTTTGTGAAAGTCAAACGTTAAAGCACTTGGCAGCACATAGGCACCCCAAATCTCATTTAAATCGGAATAACGGTTCTTAAAAAATGTGTTTATTTTTTTAAAGTTCATGCCCTCTATCGGACAAACGAAACACTTTTGTATAGAGGTAAATTGTGTACAATGTACTTATTTTGATTCCAGAAATACGTAGTAGTTCTATGTCCACGGAATATTGGGACAACCTGTATAAATGTCATTTTTAGGGTTTCGTACTCAAAGGGTAAAAACGGGAACCCTATTACTAAGACTTCGCTGTCCGTCCGTCCGTCCGTCTGTCTGTCACAAAGGTCTATCTTATGAACCGTTATAGCTGGACAGTTGAAATTTTTATAGATAATGTATCTATGTTGCCGCTATAAGAACAAATACTAAAAACAGAATTAAATAAATGTTTATAAATAAAAAAGTACTTTCACAAAACATTATATTTTAAGTAAGAATTTTACATAGAATCTTTCAAGTCCTCGGTGGCCGCGTGGTTAAAGCGTTAGGACTTTACTCTGCCATGACGTTGGAGCCGTAGTAAGGCAGGTTCGAATCCTATTCAAGGCGACTTTTTTTAATCATGTTTTTTTTTAATTTTAACATATTTTTACATATTTATTTTTACTTTTTACATCGTTATTATTGATTAATACAATTTTTAGTAATGTGTTTCTTCATTTTTTTGTAAATTACTTATACGCGCATTCAAAATTTCAGCTAAATCGGAAAAACAGTTTATAATAATATAGTGTCTAATGTTGTATAGATAATGAATGGTACGGAACCCTTCGTGCGCGAGTCCGACTCGCACTTGACCAATTTTTACTCATACTCAGACTATATTTATTTATTTTCTTTTCAGAATTGGGAACAATTAGTACTGTCCAAGCTACAGTACAACCTGTCGGCCGTAACGGGATTCGATTACATCGACCAAGTGATCGAGAGGTGCTCCTGGAGTGGCGAGAGTCACCTGTTGCGCCGCCATGCCCATACTCTGATCTCCATTTGCTCAACCGGTAAGTGGTGACATTTCGAATTCTTCTCCGACTTCTGACGCGCGCATTTAACGCACTTACGTAACACAAACCTAGTAGAGTCATTTAAATACCGCCGTTTGCTCTATGGTACTTCAGTTGACGGTCTGTGTAGTGTACCTAATTGAATTGGCATCTGTTTAAATCTTGTTGCCGCATTTATGATTTAATGAATGCATTTATTTTGTCTTTAATTTTTTTTAAAGACACATCAAGCAGTTTAAGCAGTGATTACTCAATGGTCATATTTTATGAAACACCCTGTATAAATTTATAAAAGATCTTAAAATATGTAAAACAACAAAATAAAATATACGTGTTTAAGAGTTTTTCCGAAAAACTCACCGGTTTTTAAATAAAAAATATTTTAATATTTGAGGGATAGTTTCACCCCCTTAGAATTCGGGTTTCGAAAAATCCCTTCTTATCGAACCTCTACACCCTAAAGTCAATCTGTTTTCCAAAAATCAGCTTTTTACGTCAAGCGCTTTAAGCAGGATCGTGATTAATCAATGACCAGATTTTTCGAAACATCCTGTATACATTTTTAAAAAATCTTAAAATATGTAAACAAACAAAATAAAATATACGTGTTTAGGCGTTTTTTCGGAAACGTGACCGTTTTTTAAATAAAAAATTGTAATATTTGAGGGGTGGTTTCACCCTCTTAGAACTGGAATTTCGAAAAATCCCTTCTTATCGAACCTCTACACCCTAGAATCACCCTGTATGCCAAAATTCATCTTCTTACGTTGAGTGGTTTGAGCAGGATCGTGATTAATCAGTATGTCAGTCACTTAAAGATTTTATATATTAGTAGTATAGATATCATATAAGTATAAGTAATTAAAATAATTATATTATATGATCTTATATCTTTACTTTTTACAGTAAAGTTTGTCTCTGTTATTTAACTGGAATTGTAATGATGAGTTGAGGGATGATTTGTTTTATATCTTTTTTTGACTTTTTGTGATGGATTATTGTAAGTTTAGGCTTTCTAAAATAGGACTGAAATGTGAAATCTGTCTTCATTTTGTTCTGAAATATCTATTTGTTCGGCAAAATATTTCACACGGGTTTAACTATATCAGATCATATTTCTGCAGGTACCTATATGCATTTGAAGGGATTTATTTTATTTTTGTATCCGTACGTTTTCCCTTTAGTGCAATAGAATAAATGAATGAGTCATTGTGGAACAATTAACTTCACTCTGTTGTTCAGAATCACCCATAAGGAATATAATTTTTCGAGATAACGAAAAACCAAACATTTATTAGAACTCACTTTAACTTGAATGGCCTGAAAACCTTTTCATATTCTTATATGTATGTCTCGAAATATGACACCAAAAAGTGTTTTATTTTGATTGCATATACCTTGGGGATTTCTATTAAATGGAATCTACTTAGAGAACCACTTGTAACGAGGCAAACATATGTTGTTTCTTCTTGTTTTTTTTTCTTTACTTTGACTAGTCTTTATCTGCATATTTAGATAAAAAATGGCGCCTTTTAATGCAGTTAAATATTTGATGAACATTTATATTCCGAGATTGAATTTGTCAACAGAAATTTAAATAATACTCAGAATAGTTTTTTGTTTGCTAAATTAATATGCCAAAATGCATTATTTGGTTTTGCTATTTTGTATGATATTTGTATACTGTATTAACACGTACTGTGTGATAACGATTGTAATATTGCTTGTAGTATTTCTGATCAAATTTAATTTTTTGTAATATAAAAATTTGTTAAAAAAGGGAAACCAAATCTATACTAATATATAAAATCCTTAAGTGACTGACATACTGATTAATCACGATCCTGCTCAAACTACTCAACGTAAGAAGCTCAATTTTGGCAAACAGGTTGATTCTAGGGTGTAGAGGTTCGATAAGAAGGGATTTTTCGAAATTCCAGTTCCACGAGGGTGAAACCACCCCTGAAATATTACAATATTTTTTATTTAAAAAACGGTCAAGTTTCCGAAAAAACGCTTAAACACGTATATTTTACTTTGTTTTTTTACATATTTTAAGATTTTTTAAAAATGTATATAGGGGGTTTCGAAAAATCTGGTCATTGATTAATCACGATCCTACTTAAAGCGCTTGACGTAAAAAGCTGATTTTTGAAAAACAGATTGACCTTAGAGTGTAGAGGTTCGATAAGAAGGGAATTTTCAAAACTCGTAATTCTAAGGGGGTGAAACTATCCCTCAATTATTAAAATATTTTTTATTTAAAAACCGGTGAGTTTTTCGGAAAAACTCTTAAACACGCATATTTTATTTTGTTGTTTTACATATTTTAAGATTTTTTATAAATTTATACAGGGTGTTTCATAAAATATGACCATTGAGTAATCACGATTCTGCTTAAACTGCTTGACGTTTAAAGCTGATTTTTGGCAAACGGATTGACTGGGGGTGTAGAGGTTCGATAAGGAGGGGTTTCTCGAATCTCACATTCCAAGAGGGTTTTCCAAACGCCCCTCAAATATTACAATATTTGTTATTTAAGAAACGGTTAGTCTTTCGGGAAAACTCTTGGACAAGCATAATTTATTTGGTTTTTTTACATATTTTGAAATTTTTTAAAAAACTATACAGGGAGTTCCAAAAATTTGGGTAACCAATGTAATATCTTAACCACGATTCTGCTTAAACTGCTTGACGTAAAAAGCTTATTTTTGGCAAACGGATTTTTCGAAAGTCAAATTCCAACGAGATGAAACTACCCCTCAAATATTACCAAGTTATATAATAATATCGCCATATTGTTTTTTCTCATGCTGACATAAATGTGAGAAAATTTTATCCAGTTTGTATGTTAATGGCAATTTTTGCTTTGCTTTATCATCACCATTACAAATGATTAATTCGACGCGAACGAAGTCGCTTGTACACGCTGGTATTCAATAATATACGGGATGTCACTTATGAATTCACGGGATGAATTATCGCGATGCACTCACTTTTTTTAGCCACCCTGTAGAAATTAAAATATATTCCTGAAATCTATCCGAATACATGCTTTAGGTCTGCACTTAAACAAAATACTTGAGTTTAACTTTGAAAGATCTAAAAACGAATTGCGAAAGTTTTTTTTTTAAATTCACCCCCGAGAAGGGGTAAAATAAATACATAAAATTATCTTTTCGAAATTTCGGAGAAACGGTAAGAACTAGAAAAAAAAGTTGAAATAAAAGTTGTGGAGCGTCAAATTTTACATAGAAACGATCTCTAACCTTTTTTTGCTCAGATGAAAATTAACCGAGATAGGGTAGTCAGAAGCTAGGGGATGGTAGTAGAAATTAAAAAAAAATATAAGTCGCTGAAAAATTCATATATTTAACATTTTTATCCAATTTGTTTGGAAAATTATAAATTTCAATTATGATTTTTTTAACTTCACCCCAAGAAGGGGTGAAAAATATAAATAAAGTGTTTTTTTCTAAATTTCAGAGAAACGGTAAAGGACTTGTTGTTTGAAAAAATGTTTCAATAGAAGTTGTCTCCTAGCTTCTAGCAACCCTATCTCGCTTAATTTTGATTTGAGCAAAAAAGTACAGAAACCATTTTTATGTAAAATTGAACGCTCTACAACTTTTATTGAACTTTTCTTTCTAGTTCTTACCGTTTCCCCGAAATTTCGAAAAAATTATTTTATTTATTTATTTCACCCTTATTGAGGGTGAATTTAAAAAAAAATCTTTCACAATTCGTTTTTAAATCAAAGTAACTTACAGTGGCGGATACAGAGGGGGACTATGGAACCAAGGCCTCCCCTAAAATCTATTAATTCGGTTAAATATTAGACTTTTGGGTTAAAAATTGCCGTCTAAAAAGCATATTCTACATTACTTTTTATTTGCCCCCCCCTAAAATAAATTCCTGTATCGGCCTCTGGTAATTTTATCAAAAATTCAATTTTTTACCAAATATTCGTATTTGAAGGCCTATTTTCTTGGACTATATTGGTCCGGGTAATATGGAAAATACTTTAATCGTAATGTAAACAAAAATATAGAGAGATGAACCTTTTTTCAATTCATAACCAAACTTTCTTTTCTGACACATATTGTTATATTCTCTTTGAGAAAAAATTCAACCGAAAAATCAATACAAAAAATTATAGCAGTTGATTTTGGAAAGTCACTAATTACTCTTTTATGGCTTTTTTCGGATGGGTGAGGGCGGTAAAGCACCGAATTTACTCACCACCCGTATTATGGGGGTGGTTAGGCGTAACGCCGGAATTTGGGGTGAAAGGTGCCACTCTCGATTGTTCTAATGTTATTTTTCGAGCTGAGGGGGTGAATTAGATGATTGATTGGTTTCGACGATGGGAATCATTGGAAATTTAGACAAATATTTAGTTTTCCACAAATTATAATGAAACAATAGTGCCACTGATCAAGTACGCATCATATGGATTTATTTTTTTATGAATTGTTTATCTATTTTGGCAGGGATTTACCGGTTTTTTCGGTACTGACTAATTTTTATTCAATGGTGCTGCAGTACATCAATCAGAAAGCAAAGGATGTTTTTTCAAAGTAAAATGGATAAAAAAATTGAGATTTTTAATTAAAATAATATCAAATTATTAAGTAATCAGTAAAATAAAACACTAAATCAGCACAATACACCAAAACACTTTTACTTTTACACTGGACGCGCGTTTCGCTAACCATGTTAGCATCATAAGCAGATGATTATAAACTAAAGTACAATCTGCAAGTTGAGCGTTTATATACTCGCTCAGTGGGCACCGAGTGGGCGTGGCAAAATCTAGCCAACCGAGTCAGAGCCCACTGAGCGTAACAGTTAGATTTCCGCCACTAGAGTAGTGGGAACAAACACTGAAAAAAATATTGTTCATAATATTAATGAACATTGATTATTAACTGTTGTTTCATTGGGACAATGATTTTTTTCATTAATATAGTGATTTGTTAATCATAGATCGATGTCCGATTTATTAATACTATGAATCTAATTTCATCAATATAATGAAAATCTGGTTATTAAATTAATGTAAGATTTTCATTAATATAATGAACGCGTTCATTGTCCCAATGAACGCGTTCTTTATTTTAGTGCTGAAACTTTAATAAACACATATTCATTATATTAATCTTTACAAGAAATTTCATAAATACCCGACCTTTCCAGTGCAGTTGTTTTATCCTTTGGATTACCTAATAATTGTTGTAATTTATTATTAGCACTATACACAAGTTTATAATTGACATTCTTAAAAATTCTTTTTGGACCACGGGATAACTCTCTATCAAACGGTATTGAAAAATATTTAGACATATCTTTCTTCACTTGAAAAGTCGAATTTTCAGAAATCATTAACCTATACCTACATTTTCTAATTAATTTATCAACTAGTGAAGGAGAATATCCATTACACTCAGCTACATTCCTAATGTAATCTTTTTCTATTTCATATTTTTCGTTGGAAAGTGGGAAACTAAGTAATCTATGAACTAAGAAATTTAAACTAGCCATTTTATGTTCAACACGTTGATTCATTAGGAATATATCTGCGTGTGGTGGTATTTTTCCTATAGATATCAAATTCCAGGCAATTATTAGTATTTCTAATAACTAATACATCTAGAAATGGTAATCTGTCGTTGTTCTCAATTTTATGCGTAAATTTAATGGAAGGAAAACGATTATTTAACTTAGAAATAAAATTATCTATGGTGTCTGAATATCTGTCAAAAACAGCAAAAATATCATCCACATACCTAAATCATACTCTTGGAAAATACTCAAACTGATTCTTAGTCTCCACTTCAAACCTGCTCATGAATAAATTAGCCAAAAATGGAGACAATGGATTACCCATTGCTGTACCTTCCCGCTGTTCAAAAAAGTTGTTATTAAATTGAAAACAATTTTGTTTCATACATAACGATGTAAGGTCACTAAAACATAACATAATAGATATTGTAGGAACTTCAATAGAGAAAAGAAGCAAGAACAATAAGAAATAGCATCATTACTTTTTAAAAGAGTTTAATTTCGAGCGCTAGAAAGTATCAAAGGACTTTCTCACGTAACAAAAAAATAATTTTTTAATTATTGTTACCGATGCCCGGTTCTGTGATGGCCAAAAAGATCTGAACCTTAATTGGTAGTATTAATTAGAGTTTCCAGGCCGTATACTAAAATATTTTTGTTCAACGATTGTGGAGTTCGTCAATTAGCAAGCAAGGGATCAAAAGTAAAACCGATAAAAAATTGAGTTTCAAATGAAAATAATATCAAATTATTAAGTCATGAGAAAGTAAACATGAACACAAATATTGAACACAAGCGAAAAAAAAACACATAGGTAGCTTAAAAATTACATTAAACAACATTAACCAAGTTAACTAAATTGAAAAAAAAATAACATTCTTAACTTCAATTTATTGCTAATAAACATGATAGAAACTTTAAAATAACTTCAGAAGTAAGAACAGTAAGAGATAGCATAACTATTTATTTAGAAGAGTGTGATTTCGACCACTAGAAGTATCAAAAGTCTTTCGCACGTAACAAAAAATATGTTTTTAATTATTATTACCGAGTTTCGCAAGTACCGAAAGAACCGGGAATTAACAATTTCGAGTTCCGGTTCAAAAGAACCGTGAATTCCTGGTTCTTTCGGTACCGAGATTTCCCATTTCTGAACCCTAGTAGCTACAGGCGCTCACAGAAGCAGTGAGCGCCTTCAATAATTTTGAAGGTACCAAGAAGCGGGTGGAATTGCTCGAACTGCTTTCAGAGTTGGTTCCAACGTATGTATTTCTCTTTGTGGAGAGTACCTGGAAAAACATCAGTAGCATTTAAAAATTATCTACTGTTTTTTTCTACATCTGTATGCAAAATATAAAAGACAGCCCTCGTACAGCATTAATATTTTTTGTGTTCCGCTGTATTTTTACACCCCGTCACTACAGAACGTGCCACAGGCTATAAGAACCCTGTAATTTCACTCTGTTGCATTATTTCGCGACGATCTTGTATACATTAGGCCCGAAGAAAAAATATGCCAGCCCTTTCATTCAAATCGCAGCCCTACAGGTAGCGGGGTAGGGCGGTATTTAAATCCTTACCCCTTTCTTCAGTCTGCTAGTTATTTCTTTTAAAATTTTTAATAGCCGTTTTTTCTTGCTTTTTGCATACTGCGCCACCCTATACAGGGTGTCCCAGAAATAAGTGCAAATATTTTAACTGGTAGTATAGTTCAACCCCAGAAAAACGATTATGAGTTTTTTTCGCAAAAAAAAATTTTGAAAAATTTTTTGGAATTTTTTTTAGCTTTTAGATAAAAAACATAATTTCTTGATAATATGGCAACATAGGTATTAGATTAAATTTACAAGAAAGAAAATCCAGAAAAGATCCAGTGGTCCTCAAAATTTTAGCAAAAAATCATTTCTTACGATAAAGAGAAAATATGTTTAACGATAAAGAGAAAATATGTTTAACGATAAAGAGAAAATATGTTTCTTTTATCGAGATCTATCTCCTCTTAAAATATTTGCACTTCTTTCTGGGACACCCTGTATTGCGAAGTAGGCGGTCAAATGATTGCGATATTGACAAACGAGAATATTTTTCACAAAGAGTCTGCTAATTTATTTTTATGTTATACAGGGTGGTCCGAACTGTATTCCGGTGACCATATTATTCGGCATCATATTTTGCAGGTAATAATAAGTAAAAAAGTTCGTATACTAAATGTGTGCCCTAAAATGCTTAGTTTCGGAGATACAGGGTGTTAAAGTTTGATTTTTATTTCGATTTTTTCCAAATAATTTTTTGGGTAGTTTTTTGACATGAGAAATTTAATTTTGATGTCAATATGACTCCTATTTATAGATGGCGCCACCTACATATTTTTTAACTGGTTTGAAAAGTTATAACTTTTCGTCCGTACGTGTATAAAACAACCGAGTACTAAAATATACACTTACGACGTTTTGGTTTGGTTTGTTTTTTTACGTAAAAAAAGTCTCTTGGTAAAAATCGCTACGAGTAATGGTTCTTGAGATATTTGGAATCGAAATTATTAATACTTGTCATCATTGACATAAATTAAACATGTTGACTAAATAGGTATTAGACTGAAATCATAAATTTGAAATGTTTTTCTGCAAAAGTTCAACAGAAACTGTTTTATCATCATTTTTCGAAGAAAAAATTAAAAAAAATTAATTTAAAAAATAAAAAGTTCCCAAATTTATTATTTCAGTCAAATAACTATCTACTCAACATGTTTATTTTTTGTCAATAATGACATGTATTTACTATTTCCATTCTAAATATCTAGAGAATGGTTGCTCGTAGCTATTTTTACCAAGAGCAGAATATGCTGCCCAAGTTTCCGGAATACAGTTCGGACCACCCTGTATATAAGATGTCCCAAATTCAAGTGTGGCCATTAGGGTCCCGGAAACTATAAGAATTATGAAGTTATGACAAAATTTTGCAGCTTTATTACTAATAAAATGACGTGATGAATTTTCATGATTAAGTTGATAATATGCATCTTTGCATGCATATACAGGGTGATTCCTGTAAGTCGGTCATGCTTTCGAGGAATGATAGGGAATGTCGAAATATTAATTTTGATATAGCACACTATGGGTCAGAAATGCCTCTTGCGCAAGATACAGGGTGTTAAAGTTTTTGAAAAATTAAAGATATTCTTTAATAGTTTTTTAACAGGTGAAGGTATCGTTATAAAATTTTATTATAGGAGTCTTCCTAACAGAGACACTTTAAATGCAAAAAGAAGAGATTTAGTTTCAACCAGTGGCGTAGCTGTGATACGCATCGGGTAATATTTAAAAAAAATAGTACGTCACTGATAAAAATAAAAATTTGGGAGTTTTTTTATTTACTCGGTTTATTTCCAAGAAAAAATGTCTCTTGCAACTTTTTTCTATCTAACACCATTTTGTCACAATTTAAATATAAATATTTTTTTAATGAGAACCTTAAATATGCGAATTCTAATAACTACCTTAAAACTACGAATTTTATTATTAACAATAAAAAAAATTCTAGTTTAAATTTATAATTTTTTAAAAATTTATTTAGAGCTAATAGTAAAAAGTATTAAAGTTACCCAAGATGAAGGGAGCTAATGCACACGTGTTTCTGCCCTCTAAAAATTTATTTATTTTTAAATTGTGACAAAATGGTGTTAGATAGGAGAATGTTGTAAGAGACATTTTTTCTTGGAAATAAACCGAGTAAATAAAAAAACTCGGAAATTTTTATTTTTATCAGTGGCGTATTATTTTTTATCTCCCAAACACCAATTTTCATCCAAATATTGACGTTACTTCAGAAATTATTTAGAAAAAATCGAAATAAAAATGAAACTTCTACACCCTGTATCTCTGAAAGGAAGCATTTTAGGACATACATTTATAAGAACTTTTTTAACTATTTTTATCTGCAGAATACGCTGCTTAAGTTTCCGGAATACAATTCGGACCACCCTGTATATTAATTTTCAAGATCAATTTCCAAAGCAAAGATTCGTTGTTATTATTTGATACTACTTTTTACTTTTCAAAAAAAAATCAATAAATTCAGTATTTTTTTGCCCTAATGAAAATTTACTAATTATATTGCTTATAAATATTTACGATATTTTGTAAATTTATTAATATAAAAATAAGGCTAAAGTCTTAATTGGCTTATTATTTACTGCCATTTTTCATCTTTTGATTCATGTAAATGCAAAATTTAGATCTTTTGTACCTACACCATCCGATTTATATCACCCTAAGAATCTTTTTTTTCAATAACTTTTTCTACCTCACTTTCTGGCTTCTCTTTTAAGCAAAATTAGATCTTCTAGACCAGTTTTGAATGGATTCGCCCAATTGTACGTCTTAGGTAAACTTCGTAGCTAGAAACCTTTTGTAAACGATTTTACCTAGGGTCTCGCGTGGATTTTTGACAATAGGTCCAACTGAACCAAACCAAAATCGAAAAATACGACCCTTTTTTTAGTTCTTTGTGTCATTTTATTCAACGACTTGCTGCTTGTGTCTCCTGTATGATCAACGTCACGGTAAACGTAGAATTTATAATTTCTCTTCAAGGAACATTCAAGAAAATTTATTTTATTTATTGCGCAGGATTATAGTTACAATTATTTTTTTTTATTTCGTTATATATTTTATTCATCATTATTTCACTAATTTGCAAACTTATCGCCTATTTCTGCTCTGGCCATCCTGCCATATGCCATTTTTAAGATCCAAGATAAGGAAATTTAGTCATTTTCAAACACTATCTGACCGTTTGCCGTCTATAAACCTTCTCGAACAGCTGTTGCTTCTTATCTTTTTGAACTTCGAGGAAGCGCGACGTTAAAAAAGTCTACACCCTCTTGTTTGCTCTTGTTGAAAATCAAGACCGTGAAATCTTGGCAATTCGAAGTTTATTTATATGTATACGTATATCTAATATTTATAAGCTATATCATATTAAAAACCCTCCAAATACATGTTTCTGCAGTTCCTTTTTTATTTGCGTATAGGTTGCGAGTATAGGTATTGACGTAAAAAGTAAAAGCGAGTATAGGTATTGACGTTAAAAGTACTTCCGGAGGTTATAAAGACACATTTCTTGGTACTTTTTACTTATTTTATATCTTAGACAAAAATGTAAATGTAGAGACGCTCTAACATATATAGTTCATACCAATTAAACGTTTAGTCCCGTAATTAAGCTTGACCGGCACAGCGTTGCCTACTTTGACATATTTTCCTTTAATCATAATATTTTAGAAAAGAAAAATAAATTAATTATAAATATATAAACAGTTATTATTTACATCAACAAAACTCACTTTCTTAACAGCACTTAAGGGACACAAAAGGCCATTACTACCGCTTTCCCGTTCAAAATATTCTAATAAAGTTGCGATCAGTTTTTTATGGCTATTAACCTATCTTGTACACTTCGCACTAAAAGAAGTTCTTAAAAAGAACAATGTTCGGCTGCAAGGTTTGCTAGCAAAAAAAATTAAGCTTACACAATTCATTTAAACCTCTCAAAGCTTCTCACAACACAATTCATTTAAACCAAAAATTCATAATACAAAATTAAAGTGTGAAAACGAATGACAATGTCAGATAATAAATAAATAAATGTGGCGACTTGACATATTTTACAGCAGAGCTCCCACCTAAATTCCCAGCGGGAATTTTAAATAACAGTTAGTCAGCCCGGCGCCGGCGCCAAATATTCCATAGTTGGCAACAGTGAATTTAAAAATGGCGCCCTCGATTACGTAACTAAAAGTTTAATTGATATCGCCTGTATGAATGACATTAAAAAACTAAAATGATAAAACTAACGAAGCTGTATAAATATATCTAGCTCGCAGATGGTCTAGCTTGAAAAAAAAAAACATATTTGCAGACAATAAATTTTAGGTGACACCTTTGCACGATGGTCTCTAAGAAAGCTATTGTCAATTTTCGGCCATTGTCAATGAACCTCGCCCGATTTCTTAAGGCGCACCAAAATTGTGGAAGAATCATTATTTGAGGTCCGTTTTTATTATGGGACTTCGTATAAAAATGGCCTAGACAGAGTTGGATTCAGGGTTTTTTTATATTTTTTCATATATTTTATTTTAAAAATTGTTTATTCATAAAAAAATATTGATTAAAAATTATTTTTCTGTTATGCAGGGTGAGTCTTAGGTAAATAAATGAAAATATTTTTTGGGTAGTTTTTGAACCAAGAAACACGATTATATGAGGTTTTTTTCGCGAAAAAAAAATTGACAATTTTGAATTTTTTGAAAAAATTTTCGGAAATTTTTTCAGTTTTTAGTTAAAAAAAATAATGTTTTGATAATATGGCACCATAGATTAAATTGGATTAGTAGATTAAATGGACAAGAAAGACAAGATCCAGTGGTTCTCAAAATTGTAGCAAAAAATTATTTTTTTTGGAAATTTTCAAAGTACAACAAACAAACAAAGTGCGCATTACATAATCAAAATAATTGGTCAAGTGCGAGTCGGACTCGCGCACGAAGGGTTCCGTACCATTCATTATCTAATCAACATTAGACACTATAATTATAAACTTTTTTTCCGATTTAGCTGAAATTTTGAATGCGCGTATAAGTAATTTAAAAAAAAATAGAAACACATTACTAAAAATTGTATTAATCAATAATAAATATGTAAAAATAAAAAAAACGATTAAAAAAAGTCGCCTTGACTAGGATTCGAACCTGCCTTACTACGGTTCCAACGTCATAGCAGCGTAAAGTCCTAACGCATTAACCACGCGGCCACCGAGGACTTGAAAGATTCTATGTAAAATTCTTACTTAAAAGATATTGTTTAGTGAAAGTACTTTTTTTATTTATAAACATTTATTTAATTCTGTTTTTAGTATTTGTTCTTATAGCGGCAACATAGATACATTATCTGTAAAAATTTCAACTGTCTAGCTATAACGGTTCATAAGGTGACCTTTGTGACAGAGGGACGGACAGCGAAGTCTTTTTTTACCCTTTGGGTACTGAACCCTAAAAATTAAATAGCCATATTTAATTTTTAGGGTTCAAAACAAAGGATAAATTACAATTTGCAATATAAATGGTATACTCTTTTTTTAATCAACTAGTGCTTAATTTTTTTTATGAATATCTTCTAAAATTATAATTATGTACCTTAAAAAAAAATTATAACCGAAATAGCCCCAGTTACATAAAATCAAACTTCAAATTAACAATTCAAGCCTGTTATCAGTTACCTAACTAGGTAACATCAAAAACTTGGAGTTGTCTGTATATGAAATTGTTTTTTTTATCAAAAAAGATTCTTCTACTTTGATAAGCGGATACCGGTTTCTTCATTATAACTTTTGCATTGTTTAAGAGTAAATTATGGCCTGTATCCCATGAATGCCGACAAATTTTAGATTTCCCAATATTCTTCGTTTTTAAATAGTCTTTCTTTCCTTTAATGCGAACAAATAATGTAATTTAAAGATTTATAAGTATGATCTATTGTTAATGAAGGAAAAATAAAACGATGTACTTAAACAGCCGTTAAATGGTAGCCTACTAAAATGCCGTTAATAGATATTGTGACGTCGTTTATGTCGGCGGAAACTAATGCCTAGCCATAAGCATTTTGCAAGAGCACCTGTGGCTCCGTGGCTGAGGCTATCGCTTCGTGAGCGAATGGTCGGGGTTGAAATCTCACGCCGACCAAACTTTTTTATATTTTTTTTTGCTTATAGCGTGATCTTATTGCATTGGTTTCACTCTTTTTGGTTGGATTGGTTTAGTTATTTGGCGGGTTGGTTAGTGTGGTTATTTGGAAGGTGTTAATTCATTGGTTAGTTGGTTATTTGGTGGGGTTGGTTGCTTTCTACTAATTTATATTTGTTTTTTAAATTTTTTTATCAGTGTCGAGGTTAGTTGCGTTGGTTAAGTTGGTTATTTGGTGGGGTGGATAGCGTTGGTTAGTCCTTATAAAATTCCTATATTTCATAAAGCCGTCAAGTGCGTCACATCAACGACGTCATACCTATTAACGACATTTTAGTAAGCTACCGTTTAACGGCAGTTTAAGTACAGCCAAAATAAAATCATGTGTAGGAGTGAAATTTGAGAGGTACTATTGTTGCAAGGTCATCAACAGGCCAGCTGTCAATTTCACTGCTGTCCCTTCTTATCGTGCTCCTTCTCGCGTCCTTTCTCATAAATCAGCCATTGTGTCTTTGGGGTAGGTTAGAGCCGTACGTCTTGGCACGAGGACACATGTCGCAGGTTCGATGGACTAGCAACACCTTGGCAGACATTTCTTCTTTCTTAGTACAAAGTAAATTCAATTCGCTTTTGCGTATATCATATGGAGCGCCTTTATGAGAAATATGTACAGTTCATACAAAATAAATTTTTAGTTACACAGCGTTAACACAACTTAAAATATTTTAGGAAACAAAAATAAATTCATTATAAATGTATAAACTGTTATTATTTACATCATCAAAACTCACTCTATCTAAAGAAGAAAACATTCGACCAGAGTGGCATTCTAGATTTGAATATGATTGAGTTTCTTCCATAAGTACTCCATGCTAACTTTATTCATCTGCTGGTTTCTGGTAGTAGAGAACCCGAGCTGTGTATTAATTGTCCAATACAGGGTGGCGCACCTCATTCGCCTTGGTTGATTATACGAAAAGATGTAGAAACAAAATATTTTATGGGTACACGTGGGGAGGCAAAGTGCACAATTTAAATTATTTTGAAATATACAGGGTGTTTCAGAACTAAGATCCATACCAAAGTTATATTTTTTCTTATGGAACACCCAGTATTTTATTTCATTTTTGGATTCTTGAGCCCAAAAAAAAGGCGTTTATTATAAGGGTTAAATATGTTTAAAATCTTTGGTTTTTGAGATATTTAAAGATATTTAAATTAGCATGCTACAATAGAATAGATTATCAACACCCTGTGCATTACATTTCAGAATTAATTCTTGTGCTAAGTTTAAAGGTAGAGAAATAAACTTTACTGCAAAATGTTATTGCTTTCTTAAATTTATACAGGGGTATCAAAAATTACTGATCTATTTTAAGGATTTATTTTACATAAAAACTTCGTTATTTCAAATACAACACTCTGTATTTTTTTAAATAAATCGAAGCAGATTTAAATGCTCTTTTAAACTATATTAGGGTTACCTATACCTATCTAGCTTAGATTTTGAATAAAAAACGAGTTTTAAATAAAATTTCAATCAATGTGGCTGGTGTCGCTATGGCAATTTTCTAGTGACAGTTAATAACTATTTTTAAAGTCGACAATAGTTTATGGACTTAATTTAAAATTATTTAAATTTATAGCAGTTTACTTTTATTTAATTTATCTTCAATAGTTTAATAAGTAATATTTATTAAATATGTATTTATTATTCTACCAAGAAAAACAAAGAAGTAGTCTTTGATTTATTTTACAATGACTTGTAGATATATGGATTTTCTGTAAAAGAGCCAATTACGGTAAATTCATTTTCTTCACTTCTAATGACAGGTTTCTGCCCAATATTTTTTTTATAAACCACACTACCAGCTCTGCGATATAGGACAAGTAGTTTTTCAAAAGAACGCTTATCAGGAAGACTCCTATTTGGATATCTTTGAGCATAAGCCCTTGAGGCCAAAAAGCAATTTTCCTCACAAAATAAAATCACTAGTAACATATCCATTCGTTCCGCCAGCAGATACTGCTTTATTTTTCTTGATAAAATAGTGAATACTTACTTATATTAAACTATTGTAGGTAAATTTAAGTAAACTTTTATAAATTATAAATAATAATGTCTATAAACTAATGTCGACTTTAAAAATTGTTATTAACTCTCACTAGAAAATTGCCATGGCGACATCAGCCACCTTGATTGCAATTTTATTTAAAAATCGCTTTTTATTCAAAATCTGAGCTAGATAGGTATAGGAAACCCTAATATAGTTTGAAAGAGCATTGGAATCTGCTTCGATTTATTTAAAAAAATATAGGGTGTTGTATTTGAAAATAACAAAATTTTTATCTAAAATAAATCCTTAAAATAGATCAACAATTTTTGATACCACTGTATAAATTTAAGGAAGCGATAACATTTTTCAGTAAAGTTTATTTCTCTACCTTTAAACATAGCACAAGGATTAATTCTGAAATGTAATGTACAGGGTGTTAATAATTTATTCTATTGTTGCATGCATTAAATATTTTTAAATATCTCAAAAACCTAAGATTTTAAACATATTTAACCCTTATAATAAATGCCTTTTTTGGGCTCAAGAATCCAAAAATGAAATAAAATACTGGGTGTTCCATAAGAAAAAATATAACTTTGGTATGGATCTTAGTTCTGAAACACCCTGTATATTTCAAAATAATTTTAAATTGTGCACATTGCCTCCTCACATACACTCATAAAATATTTTGTTTCTACATCTTTCCGTTTTTTTCGTATAATCAACCGAGGCGAATGAGGTGCGCCACCCTGTATATATATTTTTTTCTACTATTTCCAGTGTTGTGTTATTTATTAGAATGTCTTTTCTTTCCACTAGTTCGTTGTACATTACTATAACCGCATTTTATACAAGGGTCTATTTAGTGACATCGATAATAATATGCATAAAATATTGCTTTTTCAAATCATCCCTCTAGGGATAAAAATAACATATATTGGACTCTAATATTTCATTTCAGGTCATTCATTTTAGAAACACAGTCTATATGGGACCATTGTAGGGCTCTATCCATAGAGGGCAAATGGACATTTCACTATTTATTATTATGGAGAGATATTATTTTTTTCTGATTTTGATTCGATTTTTATAACACCCTATACATAATTAAGAACTAAAAAAACACCAAAACGCCATCCACCCTCCATCCAAACTTTCATCTGAAACAGCTCTAAAACTATTACTTTTCGAAAATAGTTTAAAGAGTGCAATAGTAAGGCTCACTAGCTCTATCCATAAAGCGGTAAATGATCATTCAAAAAATAATTACATAAAAAACAGACCATGAAGGAAATGCATGAACTATTCGAAGTCGAAGGAAAATGCTAGTATTTTTATAATGTAGTTATTTTAAACATTTCTATAAGATAATCAAACATGTAGCTGCACGTACATATGATTTGCAATTACATGTTTAAGTAGAAACCAGCATTTCGACGGACGGTCGATGGTCTCCCTCTTCCTTCACCTCGATCGAAATCAGACATCGCCACCAGGTGTTTTCGTTTTTCTTCTTGTGCAACGGGGGATTTTTCTATTGTGTCTCTCTTTGAGCGAGAAGCAAATCCGTCGTCTCCGCCAGGACCAGAAAGGTCCTCGCCTGGCGTTACTACAGACTTACGTAGCAGCCCCAGCGTCTTTCAAGGGCTGGGCCCTAGGGGATGGGGACGGATGGCGTTGGCGAGACCAGACGTCTGTCTGCCCCTAGAACAAGCCCAGGGGTTTAGATTAATCCGTTTTCCGTTTGAAAATACATATCCAACATTATAAAAAATGATTAAAAATATTTTTGTAGAGCTGTTTTATTATTTTTGAAACTACACAACTACACCTTAATAACATGCCAGTGGCGTGCATATATAGTAACATAAGCAAAAAGGCGTTGCCTAGCCCAGACAAAATCATAAAACATTATAACTCATAAATAATAATAATAATAAATAATGCTTTATTGTGAAAAAAGCCAAAATAGCTTCATCGACAAAGCATTTACACAGCAAACAAAAGCACAAGAAACATACAAATAACAAAAAAATACACAATACAAATCATACACTTCAAAAAATATTAAGTCATCAAAATTACAAATAGATAGTTGTCCGACGATACGATGCGATGATACGATATTAATTTTATTGGTTGAATTTAAAGACTTCGATTGGTTAACCGTTTCTGACCAACAACCAAACCAAACCAAACCAATCGAGGTCTTTAAATTCAACTAATAAAGTTAATATCGTATCGTCGGACAACGGATGCATGAAAATCAAGCTTTACGAGTTTTTGGTTTAAAAGATTGTGTTGTGATACTTTAAGCTTAAAAATTTTTACTGGCAGACTTTGCAGTCGAACATTGTTCTTTTCAGAACCTCTTTTAGTGCAAAGTGTACAATATAGCTTAATAGCCGTAAAAAAGTGATCGCGACTTTATTAGAATATTTTGAACGGGAAAGCGGTAGTAAAGGTCCTTTATGTTCCTTAAGTGCTACCAAGAAGGTGAGTGTTCTTGATGTAAATAATAACTGTTTATATATAATTATATATT
Organism: Sitophilus oryzae; assembly: GCF_002938485.1. Taxonomy (NCBI): domain Eukaryota; kingdom Metazoa; phylum Arthropoda; class Insecta; order Coleoptera; family Curculionidae; genus Sitophilus; species Sitophilus oryzae. The sequence goes on from NW_022145945.1 coordinate 2,756,305, forward strand.
AAAATATTAATTTCTTTTAGTTTCCTAAAATATTTTGATTAAAAGAAAATATGTAATAGTGGGCAACGCTGTTGCGGTCACGTCAAGCTTAATCACGTGACTAAACGTTTATTTGATATATGAACTATATATTTCTCAATGTAAGCTGGTGATGTAAACTTTAGTTACTTTTATGGAATCGTAACTACTAGTTACTTTTGGTAATAGGACTCGTTACTTTGGACTCATTACTTTAGTTACTTTAGTTACTCGTTACTTTGGTACTTTAGTATCGTTACTTTATAATCGTTGTTTAGTGTACAGGTTGGAAGACTTGGGCTTGACGTTGGACGACTTGGGGAACTTCGTTACTTATTGTGCGCGGCGATCTTCGTTGCGTGCTCGGTTTAACCTATAAGGGGTTTCTACTTTCTTCTAGTGTAAGGGCTTTACAGGATAATTTCAATACTCGGTATTCAAGTACTGAATAATATGTTTTTAATAATATGTATAATATTTTTATAATGATATGTTAAATAAAACTATGTACTATTAATAAAATTTAAAATAAAAGAAAACAAATCAAACAAAGAAAATATGTGTATAATAAATATAAATTATTTTTTTTTTATATTTTCTCTCTCTCTCTCTTTGTATTACATTAATAAATAGGCAAACATTAAAGAGTAAAAATAAAAAAAAAATTATATATTTTTGTTAAAATGTAAAAATATTAAAAAATGTATATTCCTCTGTGGCGGGTTCATCTCTTCAAAAAAGTCCTTTGGATTAACGCCAGCAGTGTTTACTAAAAATTACTATTTTTATTTTGTAAATTTTCTTACAGTGTAAGGGGCGAAATATCTATTCTTTTTTGAAGAAGAAAAATATTTGCTCTGCTTTTTCAGATGTTAACATTTTTTGTGACTAACCTGAATCCATTTTTAATTAATATCTAAGACATGTTAATCTAAATAAACAATTCTATTCTATAAATAAAAACCGACAACAAACGGCAAAGGGACAGACCCACAGACCGCCTCCGGGTCGGCATGAGCCAATCATAATAATTGTAATAAAAATATCACACATTTGCCATCCAAAACACCGGCCGGCGTCAAGTCAACACTTATTGATAACAACTAGACCTACGTCGAAGTAAGGAATATTTCAGTATCGAGTTTCGAGTCCTCGGTTCGTGCATTTCCAGGGATTACGATTACTGGCGGCGCAAAAGTATCGAATTAGCTTAGTAACGAGTAACGAGTCCTAAATTCAAATAGTAAGCGTTACTTTGAGTACTCGTAAAGTAACTGTTACTTTGTAACGATTACTAGTTTTTACATCACTAATGTAAGCATGTTTCTCAGTGTGGTGTGGGTGGGGTTTAAATTCTCATTGCAGGTAAAAATTCAAATTCAAAAAGAAGTAGTACTATTTTACAATTTTTTCCGAAAAAAAAAAAGTAAACAAAACACCATAGGACAGGACGATTAAATGGGTGCCCTCCGAAAACGCACCCCCTGTGTTATTACGACGCCTGTCCGTGCAAAGTTATGTTCAAAGTGCATTAAAATGTTGGTCAGGTGGTGCCAGCACGACCCCTAATTGACCTTCCACTTTACGCCCAAAAATTACGCCACCAGTACTACCCTCCGGATCCAGATGGTCGCGGCGACAAGTCATAGCTCAGATATAGTTAGATAAAAAAATATGTAGAGTTTATTATAGCGTATCATGTAGAGGAGGAAAAGCAACAATAAAAAGCATACTAAAAGTTATAACCATGAGCAGCAAGCATTTTTAAGGCATTAAATTAATATTAATTTGTTTTTTAGTGTGTTGTGCACGTAATGCGTTAGGATCTGTTATCCTCCACCAGAGCTGCAACAAGTCGGTTTTAAAAAGACTTAAGTCTTAATTCTTAAGTCATTTCTAAAATCAAAATGATTTAAGTATTAAGTTATATTCAACATAAAGGTCAAATGATTTAAGTCTTAAGTCTCTGACTTAAGTCATTTTATGGTCATTTTTGTAAAGACTTAAATAAACATAACGTTATTTAAGTCGTTGTTATGACTTAAGTCTATATTTTTTACTTAAATCACGATGATCTGCAAGTTAAGTCAGTAAAATGACTTAAATCAATATAATTACCCTCAAGTTAAGACAATCAGAATTCAATTTAAGTACCTTTTTTTAAATGTTAAACGTATTAAATTTAGAGGAAACAGAAAAAAACCAGGGTTTGTCAAAATTTAAACAAAAAATTTTTTTTTTTTGTTAAATTTTCATAGAAAAATAACTTGGCTATTTTGGACTTGCTTGAAAAGCGGTAAAGAGAAAATATGTTTTTTTGTCTTGATCTTTTGAAATTTTGATTTTTTTTTAATTTTAGTTAAAAAACATAATTTATATACTTATCACAACTTAGGTAGTAGATTAAATTTACAAGAAAGAAAGCCCAGAAAAAATCCAGTGGTTCTCAAAATTTAAGCAAAAAATATATTTTAAAATTTTCAAAATAAAAAATCTCGGTTATTTTGGACTTATTTGAAAAACGGCAAAGAGAAAATATGTTTCTTTTATTGAGATCTAACAGCTCTGAAAATATTTGCACTTATTTAAGCCTCACCCTGTATATTTACCTATCTATATCTATGATTATACAGGGTGTCCCCGAAATAAGTGCAAGTATTTTAACTGGTAGTATAGTTCAATCCCAGAAACACGCCTATGAGGTTTTTTTCGCGAAAAAAAATTTGAAAATTTGAAATTTTTTGAAAAAATTTTTTTTAGTTTTTAGTTAAAAAACATAATTTCTTGATAATATGGCAACATAGGTATTAGATTAAATTTACAAGAAAGAAAATCCAGAAAAGATCCAGTGGTTCTCAAAATTTTAGCAAAAAATATTTTTTTTTGGAAATTTTCAAAGTAAAATAACTCCGTTATTTTGGACTTTTTGAAAAACGATAAAGAGAAAATATGTTTCTTTTGTCGAGATCTACCACCCCTTAAAATATTTGCACTTATTTCTGGGACACCATGTATATCAAGTTTTTAGTGGGTTTAGGGGTCAATTTATACCGCTTGCTTTAGATACATACATATTAGTACCAAGGTTCTTTTAAATGCTAGCTAATAAACTAAAATGACATTAGCTTATTAGCTAGACAAAGCGATGTTACGCAATCCATCACTTTAGAGAGTAAAGTATGTTGGAAAGTTCGTTGTATCAAAATAAATTACTATCTGGTCTAGAAGTTGCAAGCTTAAATTTGTTTAGATGAGAATAAATTTGTTCTATAACTGCTTTGAGAACACTTTAGTTACTTAGTACAGACACTTTTATAAAATGTGTATTTTTTTTACTTAAAAATTTAAATTATTTCGAGCGATTTTCTAAGGCACATTTATTTAGTTTGGTATGAAATTAAATATTGTCACATGCAAAAATTGTCTCTTAAAAAGAGTATTCTTAGGACTATGAACCTGATTTCCGGTCTAGGGTCAGTAGGTCCTTGGGAAAATCCGGAATTTTTATTGATTATTTGATTTTAAACATTCTTCATAGCAACGAACCCGTACACGTGTATAATACAAATTACAGGAATCTTTTCTGGGTTTTCTTTTTAGTTGGGTTTAATTTTTATTTAAAAACTAAAAAAAACTCCAAAAAAATTTAAATTTTGATTTTTTTTCGCGAAAAAGAACTTATAGACGTTTAAATATACTATCCCTAAAAACATTAGCATTTATTTAAGGCCTTGTATAAATAATATAAAATTGATAATTATTATGCCTAAAGAATTAATATTAAAACTATTAAATTTTTAAATAACATTATCTATATGAAAGATCATCATTAATCATATATTATCTACAGGGTGGTCCGCACTCTATTCCGGAAACTTGGTAAACATCGCTACGAGTAATGATTCTCGAGATATTTGGAATCGAAATTATCAATACCTGTCAGCATTGACATAAACATGTTGCCTAAAGAGTCATTAGACTGAAATCATAAATTTGAAATGTTTTTGTGCCAAAAATTCATTCATTTTTGCGAAGAAAAATTTATGATTAATTTAAAAAAATAAAAAGTTTCCAAATTTATTGGTTGCTTGTAAAATTCCAAAAAAAAGAGACGTTTTTTACATAAAAAATCATGGAAATGTTATTTTTTCACTGTGTAGCTTTATAATTTTTAACTCTATGTTTATACAGGTACGGACGAAAATTTATTACTTTTCAAAAGAGTTAAAACACATGTAAGTGGCGCCCTCTACGAATAGGAGTCATATTGATATTAAAATCAAATTTCTAATGTCAAAAAACTCCCAGACACTAATTTTCATCTAAATATTGACGTTACTTCAGGAATTATTTGGAAAAAATCGAAATAAAAAATATCTCCGAAATTTATGCGATTTTTTTTACTTATTTTTATCTGCAGAATATGCTACCGAAATTTCCGGAATACAGTTCGGACTACCCTGTATATTGGTCCAAACACAATATACAAAATAACTTGTGAGAAAAGTTAAAAAAATATTCATATCTCTGTGTAAACTGGAAAAAATTTCTAGAATTCTGCAGTGAAGGAATACTTTTATTATAAAATTTTAACAAATGAGAGGTGTCTTTCTCTTTCAATACGCATACACTGGTCTTATTAGTGAGCGACAGCAGATGCCCACCGAAGATCTCCGCGCACCTTTGTCTTTTTTCCTTCCTTCTGGCTTTCCATCCTTAATCGACGTCGAATCTCGCGAGTTTGACGCAAGGTGCACGCACCGGCACCGGACACCGTGTAGTACCAATCGAGGGTACCACGTGGTGCTACCTGCCGCCTTATGGCCGCCACCTGCCCATGGGCTAATCGCCGCCGCGAGATGACGTCGGAATGGTGCTGGTGGCTAAATTGCCCCTCGACACGAGATTGTTGTTGTTTCTTCGTACGCACTTGGTACCATGATGGTCAAAAGATAGCCTATAACCGTTCTTTAGACTTAGATTAAATGTGGAAAGACGACAGCATACCTGATTTAAGTCGTCAGCAGGTAATGTCGTTGGTGTAATATCAGGATCTCTCGAAAATTAACGGGTAGTACCTATAGTTCGATCCCAGAAACACGCCTATGAGGTTTATTTTTGCAAAAAAAAATGTTGAAAATATAGTGCTTGGAATACAATGTTGCCACCTATGTTATCCACATTCTGTATGTTTTTCTAAATTATAAGTTTCATTTTTAAACAAAAAAATACTCAAATTAATTTTATTCATTTTATATTTTTTTAATAATTTTAGATTACTATGATCCAATTTATTTGAGATTTTAATTAAAACAGTAAACATCTAACATCTCACAAAACTAAGAAAAAAAAAGTAAGTTAAACTAAGTGTAGAGTTGCGGTTTTAGGTAAAGTGATAAAACGACGCATTAAACGACCTAATTACATCGATCTGCTACATATCTATCGGAGTCCCGTTTTCTAATGTTAGATATTTTTTTTACACTTAATCTGGCTTTTCCAAGCCGTTTTTAAATATTTATAGTCGATGTGTCAACACTGGGCGTCGAACAAGCCGGGATCCAGGTAATTGCTTGGTATTTGCGGCTGATTATCGGTCGCTGCCGGCGGCTCTCAAAATGTTGCCATAATTTTTTTAATTTTCAAAGTTAAATAACTCGGTTATTATCAATTTATTTTAAAATACTAAAGAGATAATATGTTTCTTTTGGCCAGATCTACCACCCCTTTAAATGAAATTCTCTTTTCGAACATTAATTAATACATATATACGGTGTTTCATTACAAAAAAAGAACTTTGATGCTTTACTTTTTTGGGACACCCTCTAGAACTCTATATATGTATTTAAAAAAAATGCTCTAAATTAACCTATATACCGGGAGCGTCTTAAAAGTGGCTCTATAAGTTTTTTATTTTTTCAGTTGAAAAAACAAGATTTGGTATGTTAGTATATGACATAAATTAGGATTGATTGATGTATTCAATTGTTTTCGGTCACTTCCTGTTTCACCGGAAATGACTACAACTTTTGATTTTTAAATGGTACGACCCCGGTATATTTTTACTTTACTTGATTGAAAATGCCACTCTGAATAGAATGACATATCATATGTCAACTTTTGACATTTTCGCATATGGTTAAAGAAGTGTGTGATATCAAACTCTTCATAAAAAAATGTTTTTTTTCCGATTATGCTAATGAGCCACCCTTTTTCCATTTGAAAAATTGAGATATAAAAAATACGGTTTAGGCATCTTTTAACCGGCGAGGACAAGACACGAAAAACATTAGACGATCAAATCTATTTTTCCAAGGCTTCTTGATTAAAAGTTACCAAAAACAATTGAATACGTCAATCAATCCTAATTAATGTCATATACTAACATACCAAATATCGTTATTTTTTATCTGAAAAAATAAAAAAAGTTATAGGGGTGAGCCACTTTTGATACGCACCCGGTATATATTATGGCCCATAAAATTCATTTTAATACAAACTGTTCTTTTTTTTTGATTGGACACCTTCGTTTACAGCAAGAATTGTCTGTTTAAATTAGTGAAATTGATTTCATATAATGCTGTATTATCGAAAAAAAAACGGCGTCCAGTTGACTTGGAAATGTACATCGATAATACATACAATTATGAGCTTTTTGGCTGAAAATTGATATTTCATTTTTTTTCACTGTATATTTAATTCACATACTATGTTCTAAAAAGTATTGTTTTCATAATATTTACATACGTTGACCAACGAGTATCAGCAACAAGTTGGAAAAAACGAACTTCGTCATAAAGAAACCGACGAGAAGTAAAAAAAATGCGCCATAGGGGTAGCAGTAACGTTCCTACCCACCTGGCCGCGCTGAGGTCAAAAACAAAGGTTAGGGAACTTTCTGAAGTGATGGTTGTTGTTAGAATTTGGTCCTAAAGAGGGATTTTAAGCGCCCTTGATTTTCTGATGGCAAAGTGGTTTTTTCTTGAGGTATTACAAGAGCTTTCTTTCGAAAATATTATAGTCCTGCGGTTTTACTAGTCCCCTTATGAATAATTTGTTCGAGAAATTGTCTGGGAATAATGGCACTAGATAGATCGCCAAAATATTTGTTCTATTCACATCAAAGTCGTTTAATTTGCATCTTTGTATCAAAATTTGTCGTCTGTTGCATAAAGGTTGATTCTCACTATACTTTCCACATCAGCTCCCTTCCGTTTACATAGAATGTTATATCATGTAAATGAATAGGACAACGCACACTATCCGTTCCGTTTCCCTTTCGTTCAATATCCTTTCCTTCCATACATTTTTTGGCGGACGGACTGAAGCGTATCGGAAACAGCGTTGTCAAATTCTTACATTTGTACCAGCTCTGTTAAAATTTTGCTGATATTTATTTATTCTTTCACTTTTCACCTCTTAATTAAATCTATTACCTTTTTGGAAAGATACAAATTTTTAAAATAAGACTTTTGTAATGATATAAATTGTACAATAAAAAGTATGAAACTGATACAGAACCGAAGCTTACATATAGTGTCAATACAATAAAAATACGGAACGGATATGGAATGGAAACGGAAGGTATAGTGAGAACCAACCTTAAAACGTTTTTGACTATTTTTACCAAAGATAGGCTTGTAGAAGAGAGACATACATTGATTTTTTTTGGCCCAACATATAGAAGCAAAATACCGGGTGCGTCTCAAAAGTATCAAGCTCAAGCTCACCCCTATTACTTTTTTATTTTTTCAGATAAAAAAACTAGATTTGGTATGTTATGATATAGGTTTGGTATGACATGAATTAGGATTGATTGACATATTCAATTGTTTTTGTTTACTTCCTGTTTCACCGGAAATGACGACAACTTTTGATTTTTAAGTGGCACCCTCGGTATATTTTTACTTTATTCAATAGAAAATGACACTCTGAAGAGAATGACCTATCATATATCAACTTTTGACATTTTTGCATACCTACAGTTTATTTCAAAATGACAATTTGACTCGAAATACCAAATGTGTGGTATCAAATTATTCGTAAAAAAAATCTTTTTCCAAATATGCTAATGAGCCACCCTCGTTCTATTGGAAAAAATTGAGATATGATTAAAAATACGATTTGAGCATCTTTTAATCGGTCAGGACAAGACACTAAAAATATTAGACGATCAAATATATTTTCCAAGGCTCCTTAATTAAAAATTAGTGTTTCTAACATAGCCATGGCAGTCTAGATTGATTAATTTAAATACGATTTTTTATAAGTGAGAATGTCAAAAGTTGACATATGATATGTCTAGAGTTGGGATTTTGACCGTCAAAATCTTTTGTGGTCAATTGTCCAGTCAATTGACTGGTCAATTGACAAAGCACCAGTCAAATTCTTTCGTGATTCTAAAAAAAATAAAAGTAGGAGAAATTACATTTATACGTATATTAGTGATTAAAAAACAGTAAATAAAAACTAAGAGAATACAACAAAACGAAACATTACATTAAATGATAATTAAATTTAAAAGTTTTATATAAAATTTTATATTAATTTAAATGTAAAGCGTGGTCCACACGCGGCAACTTATCCCTACCCTATGTGGCGGATTCATCTATCCAAAAATAGCCTTATTTTTTGCTTCTGACGACGGAAAGAGAAAACTTTCCGAAACGTTAAGCATTTTTTCTTTGTTAGGCAAATTTTTATTACTGTAAACACAACTTCTGACAAGCAGCTTCCGTTTAGGTTTAACGCCAGAAGTGTTTACAAAAAATAACTATTTTATTTTGTAGATTTTTCTTGCAGTGCAGTGGCGAAAAACCCATAAGGATATTTTTGGAAAGACTAATAATTTTTAAACAAATATAAAGCCATTCTGAGGTAGCGAAAAAAATGCATAATAGCAATAAAAAAATACTAATGAGGGTGGTAGCACAGGCTAATCTAGACAACAGAATCTCATCTTCATCACAGTCATCATTGAACTCATTGAGTCAACATTAAAACAGCAACTAACAATTATTCTTTCGCGTCGCGAGTGCTTTAGGCAAGTCAGTACCTGTTATTCGGTTTCCGCCAATTAAAAGATTTTGACCTGACCTGGTCAAAATCTTGCCGGTCAAAATCTGTCAAAATCTCGGTCAATTGACCGCGGCCAAACCAAGCACAACTCTAGATATGTCATTCTATTCAGAGTGTCATTTTCTATCGAATAAAGTAAAAAAAAATGTCGAGGGTGCCATTTAAAAATCAAAATTTGTAGTCATTTCCGGTGAGACAGGAAGTGGCTGAAAACCATTGAATACGTCAATCAATCCTAATTTATGTCATATACTATCATACCAAATTCCCTTTTTTATCTGAAAAAATAGGGTTGAGCCATTTTTGTACACACCCGGTATAAACAAACTGCTTCCTTATTTACACGTTATCTCACAAGGCCAAGCATAGATTTTTGGCAATAAAAATATACGTACCATAGAAAGCTTAAACTTAAAAATGCAATATATGTGCTTTAACTGGTAATAATCAATTGTGGTGCTGTCAAATTGAATTTTGAAACCAAAAACTGACGTAGCATGTGCTATAACTTTTCAACAATGTGTATGTATTTAAGATTTTTCTGATAGAATTATTTTTGTCTGCTAGATATCTCCGATAGCAAGGGCGTAGATAAGGGGGGGGGGTACTGGGGGACAGTACCCCCCCCCTGACGCTTGACGAGATACGAGAATTGAAATAGTCATTGACTATGAAAGGATTTTTTTTAATTAAAATCCGACATATAAGAACACTTTGTATGCTTTTAATTATGTTGATTTATCGTTTATAATATGTTCGACCTAATTAAAAGCACACAAAGTGTTCTTATTGGCCAGGACAGATTAGTGGGGTTAACTCTAATCAATATCCATAAAGATATTGAAATAAATGTTGATGCTGTTATTGATAGGTTTTCCAAACAGAGTACTAGAAAACTTGATTTTGTTTTGTAGTTTTATTTATAGTTTATAGTTTTTATAGTTTTTTTTGATAGTTTAGAGTTTTTTTATAGTTTATAGAAAATTAACTAATAAACGTCGTTGTTTTATTTTTGTTTATGTTATTTACAAATCTATATTTTAATTTTTGTGTTATGTTTTTATATCTTTTTGAAGACAAAAAAATCGCCGTCGTTTTAATTCGACAAAAAAATTCCGACGGCGATTTTTTTTGCGACTTAATCATAGTACCACCCCCATAGCATACACCTATCTACGCCCCTGTCCGATAACTACACTTTTTGAATTGTTTTACCCTGTATATACACGCATGTAAAAACACGGTACAACATCCACCTGCGTCATACGAAATGCACCCCAAACGCCGTCATGTGGTCCCCAAGTCGATCATTTCTATTTTTTATCTAATTTCCGTAGTATCTACCATTCCTCCACCATAATATACGTGCAGATACACCTGTTCCTTTGGTACACGCCCCTTACCTTGTGTTTTCCTCGATACTAGAGAGGGGGTTAAGGAACCTTCGAATGACGTTTGGGGCGTCATTAACCTCGTAGACAGATGGTCATGCCTCGTTTCGACCTTTTGGTTTTTTTCTTTATTTTTTTATTTTTATTGGATCAACGTAAACACTCTGTATGACATTGTCTTAGAGATTCAGCCATTGTTGTGGTTATTTTTCTGGTTGATAGATAAAAAGACACGGACCGTCATTTATTATAAAACCAAAAACTCTTTTTAAAAAAGACAGTTTTTGTTTTTTTTAATCAAAATATTTTAGGAAACAAAAATAAATTAATTTTAAGTATATAAACAGTTATTATTTACATCGACAATACTCATCTCCTTAACAGTACTTAAGGGACATAAAGGACCATTACTACCGCTTTCCTGTTCAAAATATTCTAATAAAGTTGCGATGAGTTTTTTACGGCTATTAAGCTATCTTGTACACTTCGCACTAAAAGAGCCTCTAAAGAACAATGTTGGTCTGCAAGGTCTGCTAATATTTTTTTTAAACCGCAATTAGTTTTTCGTCGGCGGTCTCATCTAACTGTTTATATTTCTATATTTTTTCTTATTTTTATTTTTTATTTATTTATAACACTCTCATTTTTGTTTTTACGAAGATCCCTAAACTAAGCCAAAGGCATAAAATCTTGAAAATAAGGATATTTGTGGTAAAATCAAACTGTAAATAATCGTTGGTAAATAAACAAACGTTTTGTTTACATTTTTATACAGGGTGAGTCTTAAATAAGTGCGAGTATTTTAGGGGTAGTATATTTCGACGTATACTCATAACACGTTTATGAGTTTTTTTTCGCGAAAAAAAAATTCAAAATTTGGAATTTTTTGAAAAATTTGGAAATTATTTTAATTTTTAGTTGAAAACATAATATCTTTATAAAACGGCAACATAGGTAGTAGATCAAACTTATAAGAAAGAAAACACAGAAAAGATTAGTGGTTCAAAATTTAATCGAAAAAATATTTTTTTTTTAATTTTTAAGTAAAATATCTCGGTTATTTTAGACTTACTTGAAAAACGGCAAAGAGAAAATATGTTTCTTTTATCGAAATCTACCAACCCTGAAAATATTTGCACTTATTTAAGACTCGCCCTGTATATCTTTGGTTAATGATTGTAGTCTATCTGTATGTATATGGAAATAATTAGTGAACTTATACTTACTAAAATTATAGTTATATTGTTTTAGTTTTTTTTACTTGATAAATAAGTTGAATTCCTCATTGAATTCCTCATGATCGTAATATTTAAAATAATCTTGTCAAAATACGTTCCCACGCCTAAAAAGACATAAAACGATAAAAACGTCTAGAAAATCGAAAGTGTACAAAAAAACAAGTTTATTTAAATAAATACTCGAAAGAATGTTACCAGGTTTATGTGTTATCTAATTAAAAATCAAAACATTATGCCAGAAAAGTAACCACATTATATAATTCTCGGAACTTACTCAGATGATAAATGCGAATTTCTAGATAAAAATGCGGGGAATATTGTACCCATAATTCTGAATGGAATAGTACAACAGCTGTTGAATGGGCGAGATGACTAGATTTCCTTGAAATGTAGCGTAAAACAATTATTTATCGAGCAAATCTGCAGAGTATGGCTATGAATGACAAGAAGGACGTAAAGCATAGTTAGGTATCTCATTATCATGTTAAATTAAAGTGTCAAAACCATAGAGTTAAAAATGTCAAAACGAATGACAATGCCATGAAATAAATAACTGTGGCAACTTGACATTTTTTACAGCAGAGCTACCACCTGAATCCCCAACGGGAGATTTATATTTCGGTTAGTCAGCCCGGCGCCGAATATGGTCATATCCACGGTTGGCAAAAATGAATTTAAAAATCGCGCCCTCGATTACGTAACTAAAAGTTTAATTGGTATCGCTTATACACTCAGATGCGAAAAAAACGCAACGGAAATTTTTTCGTCAAGTTTTTAAAGTGTTATATTTTTTCTTGCTTTTAGCCCTATTTTCAGGATTTTTTTAGCAAACTATATATAAATCTATCAACTTTAATTCATAAACTCGGTTTTTTATAAACTTTAGTGTTTGGCTTATTATACATTATACAGGGTTAATTGAAGGGTTGTTTTTTACCCTAACCTTAAAACACCCTGTGCAATAATGTCGTGGGCAAATTTTCCTAAAACATTATTTTTCGATCAGAACCATGTCTTAAAAATTAACCAAGGCATGTGTTGACATGAGCCAAAAAAACAAAATATTTAGGAGACATATGGTTTTCATCTAAAAATAATGTTTTAGGAAAATTTTGTCACGAAATTATTGCACGGGATGTTTTAAGGATAGAGACACAAAATATTACTCAAATTATATATTCCAGAGTCGTTTATAACTAAATAAATTAATAATATCGTATTATTGGCTGAAACGAAGGGGGTGGCTTGAGCTTCCAAAGCCCCCCGTGGGTCTGCCGCTGTCTGAGACTGAATATATTGTATCGACTTTTTACGAAAAATAGGATATCTATTTTAATCAAATAAATAATTTTTCAAAGAATATATTCAAAGCTTCTTCAGTCTATTTATTAGTAATTACAACGTTATATAAAATCGGGATTAAAAGAAACGACCAAATTATTCCGTCACAAAACCTGTCCCTAACAAGCCTGTCTAATTGCTTGCCATTGTCACAGGCGCAACAGCCTTCGTTTTAACTGCCTTATTTTTCATTTTTCTTTGACGCCAGGCCTCGCACTCTGCATATGCCTCGTATAAATTCGTAATCTAAATAAATTGGCCAAATTATAACATCGTAAAAGTTTTAACCGTTACCCGATTTACATCTCATTATGCCACGCCACCCTGTTTTTTTTGCCTCTATAGCCTACCCTTGCACAGGGTGGAAAAAGCGTCTAAGAAGGGTCGGCATTTTCCTAGGACGGCATAAAAAGAAGGGTTGGTTTGTTTTACCTTTAGATATATCCTTTCCTAGATAAAGCCATAATAACTCCCTCCTATGATGTCGACATATACAGGGTAAAACGTGTCTATACCTCTGTGGCGGATTCATCTCTCCAAAAAAGTCGGGAGTATTATACAGGGGGTATTTCGCCACTGTAGTAAGAATATCTACAAAATAAAATAGTTGTGTTTTGTAAACATTTCTCCAAAAAATCCTATATGGGTTTTTCGGACTTTTTCGCCACTGCAAGAAAATCTACAAAATAAAATAAGTCATTTTATGTAAACATTTCTGCGTTAATCCCAAACGTAAACTACTTGTCAGAAGTTAGGTTTAAAGATATTCAAATTTGCCTAACAAACAAAAAAATGCTTAACGTTTCGGAAAGTGTATCTCTTTCCGTCGTCGGAAACAAAAAAAAATAAAAAGAATAAACCAACCCCCAAATGTAATCATCAAATGATTAAAACTTACTAGTTTTAATCATTTACTGATGATGCTAACATGGTTAGCGAAACGCACGTTCAGTAAGTAAACTATTTTGGTGAATTGTGGTGAACTAGTGTTTTGTTTTGCTCCCAAACAGAACAATAATAACAAAATATTTGTTGTGTAGAGGTATCTACGAAGGCATTTACATGATCTAGGGTTCTAGGACCCTGCGACAATTAAAAATATATTCCTGACGCGCGAACAGTGAAATCGAAACGAAACAGCTAGACAATAGAATTGGAAAGGGAAGAAAAGAAGGGTTTTCTTTCTGGGAGAGACCGGCGACCACGAAAAACGATGTTGAAAGAAGAAAGGGCTCGAAAAAACGAGACCGATGCGTCTGGACAGCACACCTGTCCCTTGAGGACGATGCACTTTCACAGAAGTTGCAATAGTTTGATAAATATCAGAGAAATATCGATATATAAACAGTTCTTACCTCCTGAAACGTTAAGCATTTTTCGTCGGTTACGCAAATTTGTTTTACTAGTAAAAAAAAAACTGGTAAGTTGGTTTCCGTTTGGACTCAAGCCAGAAATTTTACAAAAAATATTTTTTTTATTTTCTAGATTTTCTTCCAGTGGTGAAATCCGAAATCCCTAGAATTATTTTCAAGAAATTTACCCGTTACGAAGGTATACACGTTATTTAAAAAAATTGGCGCCGGGAGGCACGTATAGCCGCCCATATTAAAATATGTTAATAAAAAGTTGATAGGCAGTTTTTTTTAGTTTCAAAGTACATAAATTAATTTTTTTTTTATCTCAAAAACTGCGACTTTGGCTGATTTTGATGTTATTACAAATTTTGTTGCAAATATTATCCCTAATTTTAAATTGAAAACCGCGTCACAGAATATACACCATACAGAAGCGACAAAGAGCTTTGAATAGCATTGGTCAAATGGGAACTAATTGCGTGACGTCACGTTTGACATCCGTGCGCCTTGAACAGCATTTCACACTGAAAGAAAATTGTTAGATTTTAATAGAAAATGATGAAAAACAGGTTTATTTAATTTTTAAAAGCTAGAGGGATTTAAATCAGTATTTTTATTTAGAATTAAAAATAAATAGCGAAGGTAAATCATTTTTATTTAGAATTTAAAAAATTGGCGCCGGGAGGAAATATATTTTTAGTCCGCCCATGCATAAAATATGTTAAAAAAGTTGATAGGCAGTTTTTTAGTTTCAAAGTACATAAATTAATTTTTTCAATTTTTTATCTCAAAACTGCGACTTTGGCTGATTTCGATGTTATTACAAATTTTGTTGCAAATATTATCCCTACTTTTAAATTGAAAACAGCGTTTCGCTAGCTACTGTAATTTTGGAGTTACGATTTTTAAAATTTTTTAACCCCCTTACCAACCCCCCACCGCCACCAAAAACTAATAGCCAGATTCTCGGGTGCCACAGTATTTTTGTGCCAAATTTGGTTAAACAGCAACAGTTAAAATCGGTTTAGCGGTTTTTCAGTTATCGTGTTACAGACAGACGGACAGACAGACAGACACCATGAAAATATTTTGTCATGGTGTCATAAATGACCCAAATAACTCATTTTGAGTGAAATGAAAAAAAAATTGTCGATCTTAATAGCCTACCAGTTGGTATGGTCGGCTAAAAATGTATCATATATGACATGGATCTTTTTTTGCCGACAAAAGCGTCGCTTGTGAACATTTTTATAAAAACAAAAGCTCATTACTTGGCGCAAGCCATCTTCAAATTAGATTCAAATCATAAATTATGAATAGTTTTATTGTTATTTTATAACGAAACCTGTTATTTCATACCGCCAATCATGCTCTGTGGCTCGTACCTTTAGGGCGTTACGCTAGTACGCAACAAGTATTAAATCACGAAAGTTCTTCGCGAGGAAAGTTGAACAACTTCTAACGCGTTATAGTGACTTATTCTAGTTTAATTGGCCTTTAAATCTGGACTTTTAAAAATTAAAGGTTGCGGATAACGCACTAACAAACACCGTTAAATATTTCTTCAATTGCTCTTTTAAACCTCCGAAGGAAATATATATTATATTTCAGAAGTCTTAGCCCAATTCTGTCATGTTAAGCCACGACCAAAATTCTAAACACACGTGCTTTGATTAAGGCTTGATTAAGGTTTATAGAGCTTCAGAATTTGCCATAAAATAGAGAGCAATTTGTTACAAAACCATATAAATTATATATCACTGTAATCACAAAACTTCAATCTATTTCCGTATTGTAACGGAATTTTAAATTATGTCTTTATTTTCGAGAAAATTTAGTCCAAACATAAGGAATATTTTGTTGATGTTTGACCATCAAAATCTTAAAAATAAAGAAGTTGTCTAAAAATGTGCTACAATACGGATATAGTATAATCCTTTACCTTTAATTTCCTTCTTCATGTGTGTAAAAATACCTAGCCAGTTTTACATAAAACATTAAATGCCGAACGCTTATTTTGTTACTTTTTCGGACTAGTGAAATGGACTCTTAAGATATTACAAAAGAAAATCTTTTAAGAGTTTGTTTTATAAGTTTAACATCCATATAATAATATACGTATATTTAACATATACTTACATATAATTACGCATTTCTGCACTCGTGTTTATAGGAACTTTTTCCCCGTGAAATATGGTGGTGCATTTTTTGATATCCGTATAACTTTTTCCTTGGCAAAAATTCTATAACAAAAATTTAATTTAGATTATTCCAGTATTAGTAAGTGCTGATGGTTGTCTTAAGACAGTAATTAAGTAGAGTTATCGCGTCCAAAAAACTTTTTTAATTTGGTCTCCATTTGTTCCAGTACGACCAAATGTCGTGTGCAGACAAGGAGGAGTACTCAAGCGTAAAAGAAGTTTTAACATTACGAACAGAAGGCTCACAAACTGCCACGTGCTCTTTTTATATATAATTATAATTTAGGCCATACTTCCTGGGTGAATACAGATCGTATTCGATATAACTTTTTTACATACTAACAGTATATTTTTTTAACTTTTCTGTTGTCATATTGGACGCTTTTAAAGGGAAACAGCTTTTTCTATAGGAGATGACAAAAACTAATATCGGTGTCTGGAGCTCAATTTTTATCAAAAACATGATGGTGAAAACCGCACATCGATATCTGTTACCGTTTCGGAGTTACGGGGTGTTTTCAAAAATGTGCATTTTTAACAAATCGCTGTAACTTTTTTGTTATGGAAAATTTTGTATTTTTATGAAAACATTTCCAAAACACCTTTTTACGTAGAAATTAACAGTTTAAGTATAATTTTTTTAAAATTAATAATCAGCAGAAAATTTTATTTTTTATGTGGAGCACCCTGTATATTTTTAATTAATTAAAAAGAATTTAAAATTACCCTTCCAAAAATATAGCATACTTGATATTTTGCTCGATTCCAAAATTCGACCACTTTGAATAAGTAAAAAAAATAAACGAAACTACGCCAATGACCCCAAATCTTGGGATATATTAACTCTGTAGTGGACATTAAGTTTGTTTACGTTTTGCTTGTATATGTTGAGTCAAAACAAACCAATATATTGTTAGTCTACCTTCTATTGTTTATCTACCGTATGATCGAGAAAAAACGGCGTCCAAGACTGCTGGGAAATGACAATCGATAATAATTTTGGAGAGGTCAATCTCTAGACGTCATTTACTATAAGTTAACATAAAACTTGTCAAAAAATAACATTATAATTATGGAAAGATTAAAACAGGATAGAATGTTTCTAGACTACAATCTTAACTACACCATTTAAAGATCATTTTTACACAATATAAAAATAAATTACAACCTTCTTAAGGCAAACTGGCAGTGAGCGCCAAATAAATGACGTCTAGGACTTGACCTCGACAAAATTAGCATCGATTGTTATTCCCCAGCCGTCTTTGACGTCGTTTTTTTTTCGATCATATGATATTAAGGTTTTTTTAATTCAAATCAAAATACGTCGATTTTTCAATGTGTTATTGATTATATTTCTATTGTTTCAGAACCATCCCTTATCAGGACAACCCCCTCCGTAATAGCGGCTGCTTGCCTAAGTTCGGCCATCCGAGGCCTCAAACTGCCCTGCCAAATCGTGGCCGTCAAAGACATCTGTCAAATGCTCAACGTCAGCGTCGACACCATCGAGCGTCTGATCAACATCGTTGATAATGTGGTTGATAAGGTTGCCAGTCCTGCAGCGCCAGCGCAAAGTCAACCTGAACAATCTTCGACGAAACATCAACCTGCTGGATACGAAAGTCCGGGATACGGTCAACCAGAGACACCTACCGAGGTGGAGAATGTGTATTTTTGATATGCCAATGTCGTAAGTCAAAAATTGGATAATGTCTGAAGAGTACAGCTTTATTTGAAACCATATTGGTTTAAAAGTTACTTAATGAGGAGAAAATGGTATAATATGTGTATGGTTAAAGTTCAAAATAATTTGTTGTCTCATATTTTGTACGAGGGTTGTCTTTTATATTTTGCATATACCGGCTGGTGCATCATCGTTGGAAACATAGGAAATTCCATGCAAATTTTCAACTGTTCAGATATTGGCTCCCCTATTGATTTTACAGCGACGCCGTAAATAGATTTTTTAAAGATTTATGTATGGTAAATACACATGCCAAATTTGAACAATTTTGGACTAGACGATTTTGAGTAATTTGAGAAAAACTGAATCGACTTTTAAATTTAAACTCATAGATAACAATCAAACACCAGTCAAACACCTTAAGTTTTCAGCGTCATTTTCGAACGTAGCATAATTTTAATAAAATTTTAATATTCAGTACTATAGTCTGTCCAACGACAAGATCCTTGACAGTGATAGATGTGTCTGTCATTTTAAGTATAAGACTAAGGTGTATAAGACTTTCTGCCTGGTCAGCGTGTATTAACTATAAACTGTGCAGTGGGTCTACGGTTAATTTTCCCTCGAGTTTTCCTCCACTTGACTTCAAAAGACACAAAACAGGCGTAATAACACGAATCAAAATGCATCATCTTCGAAAACGCAGGGTATTTGACATAAGTTGACACAAAATTATAACCTATAATTTGGCAAGACTTTGACAAGCCTCAAAAATCTAAAGGCGAGTTTATCCGCATTGGCGTCCGTTTGTCGTTCATCGTTCCGTCAAACCAATAAAATTGAAATATGATCTGTCATCTTTGAAATAAATCAATAAAACTGGTTAAAAACAGCAAGAGACGACGTATGACGGATTTATATTTAACCCATCCATAGTTAACTTAAAAAATATTAGAAACTTTTTTTTAGTAAAATAAATAGATTGGTATGGGACGTCGTCTGCTTTTCTTCTGTCATCGTCTGTCGAAATCTTACCTGAGAAAAAAAACAGAGTATAGTAATAATTCATTGTTATACACATAAAGAAAAAGTGGGCATGATAAAATGGGACTGCGCGGGAAATAGCTTAGACAGTGTATCTGACATGTTTCGGTTAATTTCCCCTGAATATTGAAATTAAATTACTTTTGACAATGACAAAATTACAGCTTGTAAACCTAAGTTATATCAGTTTTTGACAGGTGTTTGATTGTTACCTGTTCGGTTTTAATTTAAAAATAAATGCAATCTTTCTTAAATTACTCAAAATCGGCTGGTCCAAAATTTCCCTTTAATTGACTTTCGACACGTCAAATGAACCAATGAGATTTGTTGTCGAAATTCAAACAGCTGTCAATTTTAAATTTA
The DNA here is from genome assembly GCF_002938485.1 of Sitophilus oryzae. Classification (NCBI taxonomy): domain Eukaryota; kingdom Metazoa; phylum Arthropoda; class Insecta; order Coleoptera; family Curculionidae; genus Sitophilus; species Sitophilus oryzae. The sequence goes on from NW_022145945.1 coordinate 2,776,018, forward strand.
GTACAACTCTCATTGGTTCTTTGAAGTGTCAACCAGTGCAGCCAGCGACAGAACGTAGACCTTAAAACTTTGGCGTTAAGTTAACTAAAGATGACAGTTAATTTTGACATTTGGTATATGTTGACAAGACGCCTGCTATGTTTCTATATGCAAAATATAAAAGACAGCCCTCATAAAACACCAATAAAAATACTTTTTGTTTTACGTTTGGTTAAGAAATATTAAAAAAAAAGATATGACTGTAAAAACGGTATTACGCTGACATTCGAAACAGAGAAATTATCATCTATTGTCATTTCAAAGGTCACTGTGACGCTGTTTTTTTTGTATCACTTATATCCAACCGAATTTCAGGTGTATTTTTATCAGACCATGATATTTCACTGCCTAATAGTAGAATTTGATAGGTATCAGGCGTGTATGTTGTTTTTAAAATTTAATATTTTTACTCCTTTTGACACTAATAATTGATTTTATGATATCAACAATTATTACTGGGTTCCAAAAGTTATTGTAAAATTCAAAATCAGCACTGTTACTACATCGTTCAGTTTTTTAAAGTTATTGTTACATTTAATATACTTTCAGTTAAAAAGCAGGTTGACTGTCGGTCTTCTCGAAATGTTTTAAAGTCGAAAAATAACAAAGTTATTACAATATTTTATTATTTATAATTCAATTTAAATTCTTTAATGATCTTTTATAAATTTCTTTTTATACATCAATAATTGGTTTCCTATACAGGGTGTTCAATACAAGAAACCTAAAAATACTGAGTAATATTGTTGATTTCAGTAAAAAAGCTGAACTTAATTTTTATACCGGGTGCGTCTTAAAAGTGGCTCACCCCTATAACTTTTTTATTTTTTTTTAGATAAAAAAAACGACATTTGGTATGTTAGTATATGACATAAATTAGGATTGATTGATGTATTCAATTCTTTTTGGCCACATCCTGTTTCAACTTTTGATTTTTAAATGACGCTCTCGTTATTTTTTAACATTATTCGATAGGAAATAACACTCTGTATAAAAAAACATATCATATGTCAACTTTTGACATTTTCGCTTAAAACAAAATTGTATTTTAAATTTCAATCTAGATCGAGTGCCATGGTTGTGTTTAAAACGCTAATTTTTAATCAAGAAGCCTTGGAAAAATGGATTTGATTTTCTAATGTTTTAATGTCTTGTCCTGGCGGATTAAAAGATATGTATGGCCGATTAAAAGATATGTATATAAAAATCGTATTTTTAATCATATCTGATTTTTTTTCAAATGGAACGAGAGTGGCTCATCAGTATATTTGAAAAAAACATTTTTTTACAAATAATTTGGTATCACACACTTAGTATTTTGAGTCAAATTGTCATTTGAACCGCATGTTGCAATTTCAAAAAAAAACATATTGGAGAATGTCAAAAGTTGTTCTATTCAGTGTCATTTTCTATCAAATAAAGTAAAAATGTGATCGTAACGTAGAATAACGAAGAAAGAGATAACCATCATAGAAGAAATCCAAAAAAAAAAACAATTAATCTGGTATGGGCATGTCAACAGAATGGGAGAAGAAAGTCTACCAAAGAATATAATGAAATGGATCCCAACTGGAAAAAGAAAACGAGGAAGACCCCGAGAAACATGGTTAAAGGGGGTAACAAAGGCAATGTCATTGCGTAATTTACAAGCCGATGACTGGATATACAGAAATGGCGGTAATGACGGCAAGGAACCGGAAGGCGGATCACGCTGTAGAACCGGACAAGTGATTGAAAACGATTGAATACGTCAATCAATCCTATTTTATATCATATTCTAACATACCAAATCCGGATTTTTTATCTAAAAAAATAAAAAACTTATAGGGGGAGCCACTTTTGGGACGCATCCGGTATAGGTAATATGACTTGATATATCTAATTCTACTCTTTAACAAACTATTGATAAGTGCGTTGTTGTTAGTGTTAATTATAAATGTATTTTTATATTGTAAATATTTATATTCAAGACTCATTTTTGAGCCTTCGTGTGCTATAAGTTAAAGACGTTTTTTTTTGTTTGAAACAAGTTTTCTCGTTTTTTTAAAGCGTTTATGATCTCTCTACTTATAGAATTAGACGATTTAGTTTTATATTTGTGCCTTAAATTTATAGAAAAAATCTCAAAGCTTTAGAATCACTTTAAAAGATTTAATGTATTAAAAGTTATAAGCTTTGAGATTGTTCAGAGTACAATAAGCACCAAGACAGTTTTTTTTCTTGTAATATAGTTTGTTGTTAGCTATTTAAGAACACCGACTTAGTAAAACGTATATGTATATACATATCAGATGTACTAATTACCTTAATAGAGGCTGGTTATTATTATTATTAAAGTTCCCAAATATTTATTATTAATGTTATAAGTAAATTATTGTACCAAATAATTATTTCGTCTCCATTTACACTGAGAATACAGATATTAAATAGATACTTTTCACAGATATTGTGATTAAAGTTAAAAACAATCCAAAAACCACTTAAAATTATAAAAAAAAACATTTTTTGCGTATCTTAATATTTTTGGAATATTTTTTTAATTTGTTTTTTTTTTGGTTTTTGTTATCTAGTCTTTAGCAATGTATTTTTTTGTATATTTTATATTGTTTAATGTAAGTTGTGTTACTTAATAGATTATTTTTAAGGAACGATCTATATTATAAACATGTTTTGTGTTTATTCTATACCTGTAACTTGTAAGTAACAAGTAACTTAAGAAACCAAAGTTTTTTGTAATGAAATTTATCAGTATTTATTTTTTTTAAGTATATTTGTATGATATGTACAGTTTTTTCACAATAAAAAAAGTTTGATAGAAAATCTAATATATCTGTTTTTTTTTTAATTTACATACTTTAATTGAAAACCGCGTAAGAAACCGCGTGAAATGGTCCTAGAAATGAGGATTGATTATATTCTCCCATTGATGACTAATAAGCGATACCAAGTAATCAAGTAAACATCAGTTACGTAATCGAGAGGGTGATTTTTAAATTCATTGATGGACCAACCATGGATATATTCGGCGACGGGCTGACTAATTGGAATTTAAATTTCCCGATGGGTATTCGAGTGGTACCTCTGCTGTAAAAAATGTCAAGTTGCCACATTTATTTATTTATTTTCTGACATTGTCATTCGTTTTGACACTTTAGTTTTGTATTAAGTGTTTTTGGTTTAAATGAATTGTTTTGTGATACTTTAAGCTTAAACATTTTTACTAGCAGACCTTGCAGTCGAACATTGTTCTTTTTAGTGCGAAGTGTACAAGATAGCTTAATAGCCATTACAGAAAAACTCATCGCAACCTTATTAGAATATTTTGAAGCCGGTGAAGCTCACGCGTCTAAAAGTTTATTTGGTATGATCATACCTCTGGTATGATCTTATACACAACCATTTCATAGATAATTTAAAAAAAATAAAATGTAGACACACGGAATTCTAGGGAATAAAAATACAATGAATTATATTTATGATTATGCAACCAAATATTCACGCATAACCGTCTTATTGTCTAGTACGAAATAAAAAATCCCTAAAATTCGTTAAATTCAAAATGTCAATGTGACACTTGAGTGGTTTTGTTGAACTTTTTTGTTATTGAAATATCGAGTGAAAGTAGGAGGATGTTTGCTAATTAATGAATGAAAGAGGCTTTGTTTTAAGTTACTGAAGACTGAAACCATATGAAAAATGGGTAAGAGTTCTTTTTTATATATCCTTTCGCCTATCTAATCTCTAGGTGTGGCTTATCGAGGACGTTATCTTACAATCAAAGTGATTAACCTTTTGTTTAGTTATTAATTGTGCGAATGCGCTAATTCTATAAAAAAATATCAACTCGTATTATTACATTGCGACAAGCTTTTAACAATGACTTACCGCAATAAAGAGCAGTTAGTTCCATTAAACTATTTGGAAACGAATCTGGATACAACATACAGTGACTCTAGATTAAGTTTAAATTCGGTACAAACTTGTTTAGAATCTATAGACGATCGTAGAGGTACACCATTCAATGATGGTCTTATTTTATTTGTTTATGTTAATAATTATTCGAAAATATCTTTCAGGTTGCTGCGAAAAATGTCTCACTCGCATACCTTATGCCACTCTCATTGCAACTATTATGTGTGCCCTGGGCATCATAATATTTTGCAGTACGATGTACCGAGGTTCAACGCTTACACTTCTAATGTTTAGTGAGGTCTTCAGTACACAGCTTGGTTGGTAAGGTCGATTTTTTAATTTGTTTATTCCATAGACCCAAATTTATGTATTTTTTAGGATAAACACTGTGAAAATGACATTCGTATTAATTGGTGCTTGTATGGGAGCTCTAGGTCTTATGGTTTTAACAGTTGGCTTCTTGGCTACTGGTGCAACAAGGCATAAGGTTTATAGAGGTTGGGGTTCCAGAGTAACGGGAAGACTAAGTTGTGCGATTGTACGATATAATTTTTTATTGTCCTTAATATTGTTTAATTAATCATCTGTGTTTTTAGTTCTTGGGAATTACATATATCCTTCAAATAGTTTGGCTAATGAAATTCTGTTTCTTAGTTATTGTAACGTTTGTCTTTACTGTATTTTGGAAAATGTGTGAAAATCCTAGAGTAGCTTCGTTACAGGATGATATAGATTTAACTCAGTTTTGTAAGTTTATATCATTTATTTTATTCTAACATCAATAATCTTGTCCAAATTTTGTTTTAGACTTTTTGTTTCCAAGTGGCACGAGACAAGAACACATGAAAGTATCCGGCGAGAGTAATGTAAAAGCTTTTTGCAAAGATTACGTTGAGAAGGTGGAAATAATGTTTATCTTAGCTACTGCCTCGGTAGTTTTGGTTATTCTAAGCCTGGTAAGGTTTATTATTTATGTCCAAAAATATATCTAACTTGCCATTTTTTATATATAGGTGCATTATCTCATGTGTTTGTCAGCTAACTATGCTCATATCAGGAACCAAGAAAAGTTTCTTCAGTTACAAGACTTGCAAATGGTTAATGATACCGATTTATTGTCGGGCAAAAATAAATTCTAGGATACGTCCCGGGAAATTCATATGCCTGATCTCAGCTGGCAAATTTAAATTGCTTAAATGGATAGTGTACCCATTAAAACATATCTCAGCTATAGGAATTTCCCGGATATCTATATATGTGTATATTTTTCCACTTTTACATAATCATTTGTTGAAACCTAAGCACAAATACGAAAATATATCATATTTTGCTTAGTATGTAGGAGAATACAATATATTGGAAATGTGACAATATATATCTTTGTATTTTATATACAGTGAACTAAACTATTTTTCACAGAAAATGTAACTGCACAATAATGAAAGTGGATTCTTACTTTTAAAAGTTTCATATTTTTAAGGTTATATTTATTACGTAGTAAACTTGAGCTTTAGAACTTAGAACTGAATATTTAATTTATTAATTTCTATTGTAGTATTTAGGTTGTATTGTGTTATTTGTCCGTCCAAAAATATCCCTATATGTAACATTCCTATGTTTGTCTTACTATGAAAATACTAGTACCTCTATTGTACCTTACCTATATACACTTAGATTAGTTAATTAATTGTAGTATATAACCCTCATTATTTTGCTTGAATTTCAGAGCTATTTTCCAGATTAAGGACTATTTGTTTATGTACTTTGTATTTTGTGATTGTAGTATTGCTTGAACACTAATTTAGTAAAATACAGTTATCTCTTTTATTATTATTGGTTATAGCTTTAGTTTCTAGATGTATGTTAGGGTTTTTGCAAGAAATTGCCTATATTTTGTCTATAAAATGAAGAAAATATTTTAATAAGTCTAAAAATATATGAAGGATATTTTCAAATTTTGTTCTTAGCTTTTAAGAACCTGGCTCATTGAGAAAAAAGATGTATAACTTTGTTATTTCGTAAAATAATAGCTGGACTGTATACTTTTGTAACCTTTTGTAATAAAAACACTTTTGTAAAAAAGTTGTACTGTAGTTCTGCTTTCAGTCGACAGAGTGAGTGGTTGCCGGAGACAGTGTTGCCAGAACTATTGATTAATCCGTAGATTTAGGCATTTTGGGTACAGTACGTTAATAATACGGATTTTCAATCATTAAACAATTTAATATAATATATGATTAAACAAAGAACGGCATCAAAGTTGGCTTGGAAATGAAGATCGCTATAAAATATTATGGTAGATGTCAATAATCGTCATTTCCAAAAAAAACGACTTTTTCTGATCATACGACATATTCACTACCATCTATAAAAGAATTTTTATTTTTGTTGTTATTCAATGTTTAACACGAATAAATTAAACACGGATTTTTCATCCAAAGATATTTTCGTCAAACATATTACAGATTTTACACAGTTTAATATGGCAACACTGTCGCTTTGAAATCCACATCGTCTTCGATATGCCTTCGCTGGTCGAATTAGAGAAAACCAGTGTTTTATGCGTTGACCGCAGAACGATTGGTGTCTCCACTGTACAGCACTTGAGACGTAAGGAAAAATCAAGTCATTCTTGTCATGAATTCGCCTATTAGGTTGCGTATCTTCCCAATTCTTTCAATCAACTGTAATGTTATTTAATCTCCGAAACTATTAAAACTTATTTAATAGGTTCTTCGGATTACGTAAGGTGATCAGAAAGGAAAGTAAAAATGCAATAACATACAGAGTATTCCATTTAAAAAACGTCCGTCGTTTTTCTAGACGATCTTCCGTTTTACCTGACACGCAAAACTGACTGGAAAACGTTAAATGCAGACGTGTGGCTTTAAAAAAACGCTATTTTTTAAAATGAATACCTCTATTTTTTTATATAAAGTACTTACAAATAAGAATTATTAAAAACAATAATTTAAAATATTTGATCTTCACTATACAAAATTTATGTACAGATTTCCTATATTAATTATTAATCTTGAACATTTATTATAATTAATGACAGTGGAAAACGTTTCACAATGGTTCAGAGATTTTGATTATGTAGAGAATGTTCAGCCATTGTTCAACGTCACGTCATATATTGTCGAACTCTTTCAATCACTTGCCAACCAGATGAAAGAGATTTGTGACGTCATTACGGCATTTCGTCAATTACTGCATATTCTTTTTAGTAATTGTCATTGTCATTTGGTTTGGTTTGGTTATATTTGGTTATAATTTTATTGGGCGCATTCAGTAAACACACCGGTGCAGAAAATTAAAGTGAATGCCAATGGTAACTCACCGGTTATGGTCACCGATTACTTGAGAGCCTACTGTATTTTGTTTCCGGTTTATTTACGTATAGGTAAATTGATCGTTCAATGAAAAGTTATCGGTAGGTTTTTACCGGTTAATACTGGTGTGTTTACTGAATGCGCCCATTGATAGACATCCATGGACACCAATGAATGTCAAAATTAAAATTTGACTGCTGCTGTAAAACAAAATTATTTTTTTTTATTGTCAGAATGCCTCAAAGATTTAACCAAAATGAATAACAGCTCATTGCTAAGGTTATAAATGATTTTTCTCGAGAAAGAGATGCTGGTAGAACACTCTTGCCGGTGGACGCCGTGTATGAAGCAAGTAAGATGCAAAGGTGTAATATTCCTATGTAAAATACAAATTGATAGTATTTTTAAATGATATAGCGAATTGCTGATGCTTTAGAAAAATAGAAATTTCAACACATACAGTTCAATCTTAACTGATGAAGAGTTCAAGAAAAAATGAGTAAATGCCGAAAAAAAACGGAACTCGCTCAATCAATAATATAGGAACGCACTTAAAATCTCAGACACACCCTATAAGTCATATTTGACAAATAATGATGACGTAACGGTGATGAACGATGGCTGAACAGTCTTTAAATGTACAATTAATATTCATGTTATCTCTACATACAGCTACTGCACTTTTTCACTTATTTTATTATTATATTATACACTATTAAAGCAATATTGAGGGTCCCACATAAGAATGCATTTCTATAGGAATCTCATAAATAGTTATAAATGTCTTAACAGATTGACAGCCATGTATCTTATAGTGCTATACTCTATATAGAGCGTAGGTTAGGTACTCTCGCATGTACTTGTAATGTGTGTCATCAGTGTTTCACAAGTACACGGGACCTACAAGGCAAATATACTCAAGGTGGTTTGCCATTGCCTTCCTTGGGGTTGCGGCTCGTTGGTCGCTAGCCAGGTATAATTTTGGTAGCAGCCAGGTATAAATATAATATAGATAAATTGGTAGCAGCCAGGTATAATCGAGAAAAATGCCCCAGACGCCAAGTACAAAACAACTTTTAAAATACCTTTTTAAAACAGCTAATTTATGTTTTTACACAAAAATGTTCAAAATAATGAACATTTTTCAATTTTTTTTAAATAACTGATGATTTTTCAATATTTTTGAATAGCAATTCCTAAACTTGTACTTATATGCGAGAGACCGCCCTGGCAATCAACCTTAATGTGTGAAACTTTTGCTACTTTATACATACGAGGGTAGACTGAAAAGTTTCCGGCCTAAACACGTAAACATCAAACGTCCATTCCACAAAATCTGTGCAATATTTGGTTTCACTCATGAAATGTTTGGTTTTAAAAGACTATTATTTATTATTATTACAAAGTGTCCAATTTAAAAAAAAAAGGTTTTGCATCATGGTGAGTTTATAAATTTCCAGACTACCTTCGTGTAACTATGTCTATTACCTGCCTAACGGGAGGATACTTATTGACATTTGAGAGTATTGAGAGTTGTCTAACAGATTAATTCACCTAATGCCTTGTTCTCAGAACTACGTTATGACGTTGGCGAATCTTCAAAGAACCAATGAGAATTGTACTAAATTCAAAATTGACAACTGGTTGATCTTTGTACAAATATCAGTCGTTCTGTAAATAGAAGTGTCGCCGACACATCCTAGTTCTGAGAATGAGAGTTAAATTGCATTTTCTGGCATTTTTTGGATATCGACATAATCGCCTTGTTCTCAGAACTACGTTATGACGTTGGCGAATCTTCAAAGAACCAATGAGAATTGTACTAAATTCAAAATTGACAATTGGTTGATCTTTGTACAAATATCAGTCGTTCTGTGAATAGAAGTGTCGCCGACACATCCTAGTTCTGAGAATGAGACTTAAATTGGATTTTCTGGCATTTTTTTGGATATCGACATAACTCGGACAGACATAAAAGCCAATTTCGAGCAACCGATGATATAGATTGACAGATAAACAATGCTTTAAACGTCAGTTGTCTATAGATTGGTTGACAACTGACGGTAAAGCTTTTCGCCCATTTGTCCGGCACAGCACGGACCGTAGCTGCCCGTCGCCTGCAGGCGACGGAGAGCTTGGTCGCCCACTTTGCCGGAGGAAATTGATAACGTAAACAATGAACAGAAAAACATGATTAAAAATTCAAAAAATATTTTAGAAATAGTACAATATTTTAATATATATACAATACATATAGAATGTCCAATTTTGTCCAGTTAAACATGATTTTTTAAATTGCTAGATTACAGTAGAACGCATTCTTATTCTGAACATAAAAAAAGTGCAAAAACTGTACTCTTTTATAACTCAATTTTAGATTTAACAGATAAATGCCGACGCTAGAGTAGATTATTACCTCCACTCCGAAACAATTTACAACTTAAAAACAACATGACAGTTAAAATAAATATACAATTTGTCACTTGTTCTCCAGGCTCATCATGCTCTCGATATGCTCTTCCAGCATTTTGGCCAGCTGCTGCCTCTTAAACCTCAAACTCTCCTTTACGACCAGCTTTACAATTTCGACTTGCGCGTCTATGTCCCCCTTTAAAGTTTTTAAACTCTCAAACAGTTCCGTAAAGTTTTTACCGGGTTTGCGCACTAACCGGTTCAGATTTTTCCTGATTTCGAAATTTTGATTATCAATTTCTTCTCTGTCCATCTCTGGTTCTATTACCTGTTAAAAAAATAATAGTTTTGTAACATTAATATAGTCTAATGTACGGTAACATTAATATAGTCTAATGTCCCCGGATTGTCTTTACAAGAGTAAACACTTTTTTAAAAATCATTTTTTTGGAAATTTTCAAAGTAAAGTAACTCCCCTATTTTCGACTTATTTGAAAAACGATAAAAATATATATTTCTTTTATCGAAATCTATCACCCCTTAAAATACTTGCACTTATTTCAGGGACACCCTGTATAAATTCTAAATAAAAAAAAGTAAATCCTAATATTTTATAATAAAATTAATAGGAAAATAAACACACGGTTACCTTAGGTTTAATTTTATAATAAAATTAATAGGAAAATAAACACACGGTTACCTTAGGTTTAATTTCCTTCTCGACAAAATTTATCATGGGTTCTATAGAATGCGAATTATGATTGTAATTCGTCTCCTTCAGGATTTGCGAAATTTCTTTATTCGTGCTCTCCATAGAAGACAGACTGTAATAATCGTAGGCAGTGTTTAAGGACAGCGTCTCGTTTTGGGTGTTGCCTAAAATTAAAAACACAAGTTATTCAGTACCACAGAGTAATTCTTAACATGTCAATATCCACAATATATGGTATTTCCAATTCTATCTAACAATTTCTTCTAATTAATAGTATTTTAATTTGGTCTGGCATGTTTGCTTCTTCAGCAGATAGTTAAAATTGGAATTTATTCAAATATATGTTCAATAAGAGGCTACACGAAAGTTTAGTTGTCGAACTGCCACTTTAATTGATAGGTCTCCTGTGAAAATTTTCTGTGAGATTATGCAAGGTTCACTTGAAACCAATGATACATTTTGATAAATTAATTCCAAGACAGCTACAGTTGTAAATATTTTCCCCAACACGGCAATTCAACAGATAATTTAAATATATAAGAATAAATTGAGGAATCCCTTTAAAATAAGCTGTCAACGTTCGATACTTCCGGAAGTGCCGCCATATTGAAAATGTTTTAATAGATATAACAATGATGGGCATAAAAACTCCGATTTGGATATTTTAATTCAATAAAAACATTTAATGCAAGCTCTTAAAAGAAACAAGAAATATCGGGAAAGCTCAAAATATAGATGGTGAATGGATGAAATGACATTATAACTGAAAGCGAGTCCTCAGGTATCTTGTCAATCTTCAAATCCTACTGTAATGTTTAGATGACGCGGTACCGAAAATATCTGAAGAGTAAAATCGTTTCGTGAACTAAAAATATACAATTATCCAAAAAAAACGACCCCTTGTCTTACATTAGACGTAATCAAAGCCAATATACGATTACTACGCGAGTTAAGAGTTATTGCCAAACAAGTACAAACGTCTTTAAAATACGAAATTGTTAGGTAGAATTGTAAATAATGTATTAAAGATTGAATTTAAATTAAATTATATAATAAATAATAATTTGTCTTAGCTTACCCGCGGGTGAATAAGTAAAACTGTTCCTCGTCGTGGGTGTCGGTGAAATGACGTTAGACGCTGCTGGACCGGAACTGGTATAGCTCAGATCAAAGTTTGGCAGTTCCAGGGTTGGCGATGGCGATCTTGACCTCTCGCTAGAGGAGGGGCTATCCAGACCGTTAGTGATTATACTGGGCGGCTCGTCAAAACGAGGCAGTTCTTTTTCTACTGCGTTTATCCTGGAAATTGTTCAAAATTAAATATAAGTTGCAAATTAGAAATTTCTTACTTTCATATAAATTTTAATTTTACAACTTAAGTCCCTATACATAATTTTCAGTATAGTGAGCTTAACTTTCGGCGAATATAAGGAGTTGGCAACATTGTAAATATTTAGCGAGTTTTAAAAAAGCTTGTTGAGGTGTAAGAATTTCCAAATTACAAGTTAAAAAAATGTATTTTTTCTGAAATAAACTCACCTGCAAAAAAAGAACAGGTCACATATCCATAGAGGATTTTTTTTGAGAAATAAGACGAAGTTTTTTGCCCGAACTTTGTAACACCCTGTAGGGTGCAGCAGCGGTAGTAGCTATAGCTAAATTAAATCACATTGTAGCCTCATCTTTTGTGAGCATTTTGTTTTTTTAATCACCACATTATCTCTTTTTGTATTGGAGATATGCTGTTTTAAAACGAACGTCTCGGAAAAATGCTTCAAAGGCAGAAAGTTTTATATGTAAATAATCAAGGCGACATAGGTGAAAACGGATTTATAAGTATTTGCAATATGACAACAACGGTTCTCAAATTAAAAAATGGCATTATTTGTAACGGATGTTGCTCGTATTGTGGTTAGAATTGAGGATGGGCGAAGTCAACGTTATGTTTCAGATACCCTGGGCTGTGCCCTGGGTATACTTTGAACAACAGTCCAGGATGCCTGGAATAGGTATATGGAAACAGGAAATTTCACCAGGCGAGTGGACACTGGATAGAATTAGAATTTCTTTACCTAATTATTAAGTTTCATGTTTTAGTTAGTTTTCAGATTAAACTTACCTACGTTCTGAAGTTTGATTTGTTTTTTTAAAGCTTTTTTTGATGCGTTTGTTTTAAAGCAGCGTATCTCCAATACAAACAGAGATAATGTCGTGATTAAAAAAACAAAATGTTCACAAAAGATGAGGCTACAATGTGATTTGATTATCAATAGCTACTACAGCTGCTGCACCCTACAGGGTGTTGCAAAGTTCGGGCAAAAAACTTCCGTCTTATTGTTGTGCCCTGTATATGCTCAAAATAAATCCGGAATAAAAATTGCTGACATAGCACCCGTTAAGAAGGAATTAATTTACAATTTAAAAAAAATCATCAAAATCTATTGAGTGGTTCGCGAGAAATCCAACTTTTATTAAAGTAGCTATCATATAAACTTTAACAAATTGGGATAAAAATTTGTTTTCGGTGGCTAATAATATTTAAGAGTTAAAATACACAAATATGAATTATTACAAAATGGATGAATATCACAAAAGCTGTCATGAAATAAAGCACTTTTGTACTATGAAATTACTATAAGTCTATTTATTATTTGTCTAATTCTTAGGAAGAATAAAAGTCAGAATTTTAGGTAAAAAATAATTTCTATATATCTATTTACATACATAATTGAAGCCTTTTTCTATATATCTACTGGCTTATTCTCGTTTGTATTTCCATCCTAATCAAACGCGTATGGGGGTAGTTCTAGGGATATATTGCATAGTTACTAGAACTAGTGTAAAAGTGTATTAGTGCACTAGCGTAAAAGTGTAAAAAACTGACTATAATATGTAAATTATCTAGTTATTTAGATGTATAGAACGTTCAGCTATCGTTCAACATCACGTCATATAGTGTCGAACTCTCTCAATCACTTGACCAAAAAAAAGAGATTGGTGACGTCATTATGGAGTTTCGTAAATTACTGCATATTCTTTTTAATAATTATCATTGTCATTTGATTTGGGGTTATAATTGTTTTGACAGACATCGATGAATGTCAAAATTAAAAATTGATTGTTGCCGTAAAACAAAATTCAAATTTTTTATTGCATAAATGACTCAAAGATATAACCAAAATGAAGAAGAGCTCATTGCTAAGCTTATAAATTATTTTTCTCGAGAAAGAGGGGCTGGATGAACACTCTTGCCCGCGAACGCCGTATATGAATTTAAGTACAATGCAAAGATGTAATATTCCTATGTAAAATACAAATTGATAGCCTTTTTAAATAATATACCGAGTTGCTGTTACTTTAGAAATAGGAATTTCAACCGTCCAATGGATTGGAATTGATGAAGTGTTCAAGAAAAAAAGAACAAATGCCAAAAAAAACCTGAACTCGTTCAATCAATAATATAGGAACACACTTAAGATTTTCTAAATAATATGAACTAACCTCAGGCACACTCTAAAACTCATATTTGACAAATAATGATGACGTAACGGTGAACGATGGTTGAACAATCTTTAGTGAAAAATCTACGCGTCTCTTCACGTTTTTTAATTTTTGGCTGAAAGCACACGTAAAAAACGTAGAAAACCCAATAATATGAATATGTAAAATGTCTTTAGAACAAACAGCATTTTTAGAGAGCTATAGATGTAGGACTAAGCTGTAGATGTAGAATTTTTGCATTATATTATTTTCTACACGTAAAAATTTATTTTAAGGTAAGGTAATGTTTAAAAAATTATTTTTTTACCAAGGTATTGGCGATGGTTGTGGCGAAGCTGGCGGACTACTGAAAGGCGACACATCTGACGTACTTGGCCGTCGAATACTGAAATTTTTAGGCAACGGTCCAGGTTTTCGCTTAAGCGGCAACCTAGTGCCTACGTCCAAGTTTGGATTAGGCCTCTTGTTATTCCTGTTCGTCCCTGATGGTGATCCAACCAAGTCAATATCGGCTTCGTCAACCTATAACCCAAAAATTAATCATAACACAATATTCCTTTGGAAAAAAAATCGATTTTACCATCATTCTCTTATCTATTTTGAATGGATTTCCAAACATATGCTGTCTGACTGGAGCGGACTCAATCTCACGAAGTTGAGGCGTTTGTTTCTTCAGATATTCCTGGTAGTTACCCATTTGAGAGATAGGCAAGGAATGGGCGCTATCTAAATCTTGAGATATCCAATCGGGTTGCAGGAAATTGTTTCGCATTCTCACAACCTATAAGAGAAGTAATTGTAATATAAAGCAAAGACCTGGAAGTGCTTTAACGCAAAGAAAGAATGACAGGAAAATTTGGTATACAATAATATAGGATCACAAACCCCAACAACCTCACCTAACCTAACCTAATATATTTCATAAGTAAGCATTCTGCCACTCTTGTTAACTTCCTACTTGACATTTTACCACTTCTACTGCAAAGCATTGAACTCTTATTTACTAGACAAGGCTTTCTAAGCCGTAAATGAATTATATTTTGAAAATCGAATTTGATCTTGTAAACACTGGTCTAATGTTTGCTATTGCTATATTTACTAATGACATCGAAATAAATTTATTTAGAGGTCATTGATATTTTACTATAAACTAACTAAATATTTTTGAATATTATTTTTATTTTTTTGTTCTTTGACATTGTAAACATTTATAAATGTTTATTTTAAACAATAAGACTGACAATATTATTTGTATAATGTTGTGTATTATCTTTTGTTTGTTTGTTTGTGTACCTTGTTTTTTTACTTTGTTTGTTAGTTTACCTTTGTCTACAAATTGAAAAATTTTTTGACAATAAAGGCATTTATTTATTTATTTATTTATTTACTGCATAATAAAAATATTCTTTTATTGGAAACTATTTACACATAACTGTAGGATGTAGAATAAAGAATTATTTTATTTAGTTTCACTCTGCTTTTTAATATTTTTAAAATCTTAATGTATTTTTATAAGTCCTATATATTAATATATTATGATGTTGTGAAATTATTTATTGTATAGTCCGTCTAGAAAGTATCCGGAAAAAAGAAAGCAAAATTACAATTATCAATATATATTTTTAGGACTTGAGTTAAAAAAATTATAACAAATTATTAATTTTATTTACTTATACAACCTCCATTTAACTCCAAACACTTAACTAAACGTCTAGGTACACCCGAAACTAAGTCCACACCATAATGTTCAATGGCGGTAGTCCACGCCTGTAAAACTGAGCGAATCAAATCTTGTTTATTTCGTGGAGTTGCTCGTTCCACTTCAATCTTCATTAGTCCCCATATGTTTTCAATGGGACTAAGGTCTGGTGAAGCTGCTGGCCATGGAATTATTGCCAAACGGTGTTCTTGCATCCAAGCTTGAGTATAGGCAGACGTATAGCATCTTGCATTATCCTGCTGAAAGCGCCACCCCTCTATACACAAAGGTGTAGCACCACGCTGAGATATTGCTCCCCAAACCATTATTTTAGTAGGAAATTTTGAAACTCGAACGGTAACATATTTTTTTGACAGGATTTTTAGGTGGTTTCCACCAAGTTGGAAACAACTTTCGTCAGAAATAAAAACATTATTAAAATTATCTTCTTTCAAACGTTGACAAAAATCCATTCTTTGCTGCCTTTGTAGAGGTGTTATTGCAGGGATTTTTTTTGGTTTCCTTGATATGTAGTCTTGTCTTTTCAGTGACATGTGGACGGTTTCTGGACAGACTTTTAATTTTCGCTGACTTCCGAATCTGTTAGCCAATTTGCGAAACCCTAGGCGCGGATTCTGTCGTCCCAATGCCACTAAAGCGTCCATGCTTCATATCTGTGCCATTTTTTATCCTCTTTATTATCTCATATAATGCACTTTTTCCGAGTTCAGTCAATTGCACTAATTTTTTAACGTTTCGAACACCTTTTCTATACAAATATTCCATCATCATTTCTCTTTTTTTTTTACTTGCGACATTATTTCTTAAATCTTAAGCCAGTTTACAATCAACAATATTTGACAGATGGTGTTGCCATACGATTTTGGTCATAGCCTACTATTGGCACAACCTACATTGGATTACTGTTGTCTTAGAGTGTTACAGAAAAAAAATACATTAAAATTAGAAATAATATAAAATTCCGGATACTTTCTAGACGGACTATTGAATATTAATTTAAAAAATATGAACAATATTAAAGTAATATATTGCAGAATATTAAATATATTTACTCACCTGTTGAATTAGTCTATTTCTCGGTATATCGAATGGATTCTTAAAGCTAACTGTCTGTCTCTCCTTATCTAAAGAACTAACGAAAACATTGCCTTGCTCGAGAATTTGGTCCTTCTGACCTTGGAATCTATCATGCAAAAGCGGATGACTGACCAAGTCCTTCTTTAAAGTCACTTTCGGTAAAACCCTGATTTGTTCTGGCGAGTTGAAGTTGGTTTTCAAACCATTTAGCTATAAAAAATGTAAAAAAAATCAATACAATTACCATAAAACGCGACAAAAAGTCAACAGAAAAACATTTCAGCCATAAATTGGACAATTTTCAATCAGTTAATTTATTTCAATAGTCTTTGTTATTTTAAACCTGAAATAATAAACTCACCGGCAAAAAAAAAACGGCCACTAAAAACTAAACCCAATTTCAAAGTTGGATTTCTCGCGAATCACTCATTAGATTTTGATGATTTTTTTTTAAATTGTAAATTAATTCCTTTTTAACGGATGCTACGTCAGAAATTTTATTCCGAATTTATTTTGAGCATTACAGGGCACAACAGTAAGACGAAGTTTTTTGCCCGACTTTTGTAACACCCTGTAGGGTGCAGCAGCGGTAGTAGCTGTTGCTAAATTAAATCGCATTGTAGCCTCATCTTTTGTGAGCATTTTGTGTTTTTAATCACCACACTATCTCTTTTTGTATTGGAGGTATGGTTTTAAAACGAACGTCTCGGAAATATGCTTCGCAGGCAGGAAGTTTTATGTATAAATAACCAAGGCGACGCGATATAGGCGAAAACGGATTTATGAGTATTCGCAATATGACAACAACGGTTGTCAAATTAAAAAATGCCATTATCTGTAACTGATGTTGCTCGTATTGTGGTTTTAATTGAGGATGGGCGAAGTCAACGTTATGTCTCCGATACCCTGGGTATATTTCGAACAACAGTCCAGGATGCTAAAATCGCTAAATGGAAACGGGAAATTTCACCAGGCGAGTAAACCCTTAAAATTTCTTTACCTTTCTTTTTAATTTTCATGTTTTAGTTAGTTTTCAGATTAAACTTACCTCCGTTCTGATGTTTGATTTGTTTTTAAAGCTTTTTTCGATGCGTTTGTTTTAAAGCAGCGTATCTCCAATACAAACAGAGATAATGTCCTGATGAAAAAAAATAAATGCTCACAAAAGATGAGGCTACAATGTGATTTGATTAAGCAATAGCTACTACAGCTGCTGCACCCTACAGGGTGTTACAAAGCTCGGGCAAAAAACTTCGTCTTATTGTTGTGTCCTGTATATGCTCAAAATAAATTCGAAATAAAAATTGCTGACGTAGCTTCCGCTAAGAAGGAATTAATTTACAATTTAAAAAAAAATCATCAAAATCTAGTGAGTTTTTTTTGCCGGTGAGTGCAGTAAATACTTACATTAGCTTGACGTTGAATAATTTCGCTACACAACTTATCATGCTCGATTTTCGCTTGATTCTTCACTCTTTTCAAATAATTTTGTACGGAATAACTCAGAAAATTATCAGAAGTCTCTGGTATGAGAGTCTGCGCTAAAGCTACAGGAGTACCTAAATCAATATTCAATCAAAAACAGAAAATTTGACAATTTATATATAAAATACCCATTCTCGTTAGAGCTCTTCGTAACGAACTTGCATAATACGCTGGTAAGGTTCTGGTATAATTTTGAAAAGCTGTCCTCCATTCATTGCTAGGTTTCCATCTGTGAATCTTAAATCAAAGTATTTAGTAAAACCATTGAAGATGAAGTTTTTAAGCAGCTAAGTAGAACTTAATAACTTATAAACATACAAAATGTGGGTAATATAGGAGGTGGCAAAATTGCATTCTTTCGAAGCGCTATACTCTGTTTTTTTGACGTGCCATACCAATCTATTTTACTAAAAAAAGTTTCTAATATTTTTTAAGCTAACTATGGATGGGTTTAAATATAAATCAGTTCAATTTCAGTTTTATTGGTTTATTCTATATTTAATCAGTTTTATTGGTTTATTTAAAAAATGACAGATCATATTTCAATTTTATTGGTTTGACGGAGCGATGAAAGACAAGCGGACGCCGATGCCTTTAGATTTTTGATCCTTGTCAAAGTCTTGCCAAATTATAGGTTATAATTTTGTGTTAACTTATGTCAAATATCCTACGTTTTAGAAGATGATTCATTTTCATTCGTGTTATTACGTGTGTTTTTTGTATTATGAAGTCAAGTGGAGGAAGAATCGAGGAAAAATTAATTGTAGACCCAAAGCACAGTTTCTAGTTACCCAGGCAGAAAGTGTTAATACACCAATAAAGCTACCATCAATAAAGTTTATATACCATCTCATCGTAGATAAGTGCATCTTGTATATGGTACAAGGATCATACTAAACATATACTAAAAACTGGAGTAGCTTTAAAATATCGACATCACACGATAGGTAAATAATGGATTTTAGTACTGCAGAAAAATAATGTCAAAAGGTACTCGTTTAAAAAAAATTAAGATTAAAGTTAATTAATAGCTTTAAGGTATAAAATTTGGTAAGTGTTATTATTAATAAAATAGTTTGTTTTATTTATGTTGTTTTATTTATTCCTGTGGAATATTACAAATTTGTATTTGTACATAAGTTATATTGATAAATTAATATAATAATAAATGCGGAAAGCTTCTTGAAGCTTGAAATAGTTCTTTTTTATATTTTTCGGTATGTGGTGTTAAGTTCTTGTTTGTTTTGTATTAACACATATCGTTTTTTTTTAAATAAAATAACTCGATGGCACTTTTCAGTTTTATACAGTTTTTTTTACAATATTTTGAAATAATCACTTGTCAATCAAATTTTAAATATATTTCCTGCTATGCGTTCCAGTAGTACCAACTTATTTCTTTGTAAAATAAAATAAACTACTTTGAAATTAAAGTGACAGACACACCTATTACTGTCAAGGATCTTGTCATTGGACAGACTATATGAACAAATTTCCGAAAACTGAACAAGCGGCGCTCAAAGGTTTTTCAATATTTTCCGGAGAATATTAAGAAAAATAAAAAATTTTGGCACAAAACTCATTGGCGTGTTTCTGAGGTCGAACTACTACTTGCACCTATTTCTGTGACGCCCTGTATAATACATAATAAACACTGAAAAGCGCAACGATTAACAATATTTTTTAGCTGATTTAACAATTTTATCTTACCTTAAATAAGTCATCTAGTAATGGAAGTAACACAGGATAGTTATATGGCATCACGAACAAATTTACACAACTCAAGTTTGTACTGGCTTTTAAATAACCAAATGGATGGCCTACCTCGGAATTTTTATAACTATTTGCCACAAAAACCTACAAAAACCAAATTAAAATACTGCAGCAACAGAGAATATACAGAGTGGACCAGTGTTCTGAAATAGCTCCATATCAGTGTTCTATTTGTGATTTTTATTTCAAATTTTATTATAAAATATACAGGCAATAGTAAGTCATTTTCAAAATATTTTATAATTATACAGCGTTTTAATATATTTTGACGGTCAAACTACAGTTTTGCAAATATAAAAATATTTTTATATTGTATAGTTTTTCTTGCTTGTTTTGCGATATACAGGGTGGTCCGAACTGTATTCGGGAAACTTCAGCATCATATTCTGCAGATAATAATAAGTAAAAAAGTTCGTATAAATGTATGTCCGAAAATGCTTATTTTCGGAGATACAGGGTGTTGAAGTTTCATTTTTATTTTGATTTTTTCCAAATAATTTCTGAAGTAACGTCAATATTTGGATAAAAAATTGGTTATTAAAATTTTTGAATGAAAAAAACTACCTGTCAAAAAAATTTATGTAGCCTAAAAGTCAAATTTAGTGATCACCACAGCCACTGTGACATAAAAAGAAGACATGTGGCTATTTATTTCATAACTATTTATTTGGTCTACAAATATATTTGAATCACCCTGTTTATATCTCCGAAAATGTGTATTTTTGCAAGCATATTTCATAAAAAATATTTTAGTAAAAATCTCAAATAGAACACATGGCTTGTATGCCGTATAATAAAAAAACAGTGTCAAGATGGCTGGAAGACGATGACCAATGACAATACAAAATGACAGCAATCTACATTTTCAAGCCATTTCCGATTCCGTTTTTTTTTCGTTCGTATGGTTATTTGTATTTCTCTTTTTATAATATATTTTTTAGAACATTTGGTCACCCTGTATTATTTCAAAATGCCAACCTGCCAGCAAGTTTTGGGCTGTTTCCTAGATAAAATATATTGCGTGAGGGGCGATGGTTCTAATTCATATTTATCAAAGGGTAAATTCTCAATAACTAATGGTTCTGAATTTGTACAAGTAAATTTGACATTTGGATGGGCCGATCTTGGAGGCAAAACGCTAGCTGTCACTTCTGGCCAAAATGACTCAGGTATGGGCCAAAATCCTAATAGAAAACAGAAGTATAGTCTATAACATGAATAACTTTGAATTTTGACCGTTATTTTTTACCAACATGGCAAATATAAAATCCCTCTATCCAAAAAGTTACTGATTACAGATTAAGATTACGGTTTTTTAAAATGAGTGCCTGAACGAATCAGATAGGTAACTCTTTTTACTTTCGTGAAATAGAAAAGGAAAATAATAAAACAAGTGACAGTTCTTCCTCTTCAAAAATTAACGGAAAATGTCATAATTGACAAAAGTAAAATGTCATCAGCCTTTGACATTTCTAAATATCAGACCAATGCCGTCTCTAATAGAACAGTCTCGGAGCGAGATTTATGACATCACGCTAGTTAGATACCACGGATTAATAAATATGTTGTAGAATACATGGAAATCATAATTATTCCTTGTATGTTTGGTTTGTATTTTAAAAATTATATTGTTTACATAAAATATACATAATATACAGTTAATAAATACAATATAATATATACCTATTTATAGTAATAAATACTTTGGCAAATAAACTATGAACCATACAAATGCAGTCCCCACTTTTAAGCAGCTTCCTCGGTTTGACAGCAGAGGCACTGCGATCGACTGGGATACTACATTTTCATTGTTAGTATACGATTTAATTGTGTTTTTAATAAAATTTATAGTTAATTTACTGAATTTTTAGCAGTACAACAATGAGTCGTGGTAGAAATTGCTTTGTACCTGGCTGTACAAGTGGGAATCCCAATAAAAACAAGGCAAATAAAGAACGGGGTGAAAGAAACCCAAGCCTTTTCAAAGCTCCTAATGTAAGTAGTATGACTATTTATTTATAAAAATTATGGATAGATGTTAAGAAAAACATTAAAATTATATACTGTCAGTGTACAGATTAAATTATAAACCAAATTAATAGGAAATATAGCCTAAAATCAACATGTGTATAACATAACCTAGGAGGCCTTGTTATAAAATTAAAATAATTTAATACTTACTAGGTGCTAAAATTACCTGTTGACATGTACCTATATTAACCACAGTTTGAACAGTGCTATTGAAAGTGAATATTAAATATTTATACTTCAAGATCGTATTCTCAAAATAACAGCTTTAATAGTGAAAAATGTTTTTTTTTTATTTTATTTAACAATTATATATCTTTTATTAGGATCCTAGCTTGCTACAGCAGTGGCAAAAGGCGATACCCAGATCAGACAAGACACTTAGCAGCAAAGATGCTGTTTGTGAACTACATTTTCTAGATGAAGATATTTTGACTCATTATGAGATCAAATTAACTGACGGAACTATCAGTAGAATTGAGCGGGGTAGACCATTATTAAAGGAGGGTTCAATTCCAAGAATTTTTCCTAACCTGCCTTCATATTTCTCTAGTAATAAAAGAAAGAGGAAACCACCATGTGTAAGGAGTGAAGCAACTGAAAAAGTTTCTAATTCAAAAAAAGTAAAAGGTCTGCCTATTAATCATGTTGAAAATCAAACTTCAGAACCTAACTTTGAGAATGAGAATGAAATTCTTCGTGATATTACTAATGTGCCAGTTGATGTTACAGACAGTAGAGTTACTATGTTCACAAATTTGAAAAATAGTTTGGCTGCAGTTGGCACACCAAACAAGCGATGGGCAGGTACATTTATTTCAGGTTCAAATGAAATAGTCTTTGCTGAGTGGGATGATACTTACTTGCCAAAAAAAAAAATTATAATTTGCAAGGATATGTCTTATAAGGTAGATATTAAGTATTTATTTTTGTTGGTATAAAGTTGTGTTTTAATTTACTTATTTAAGGTTTTATTTGGGAAAACAGAAATTACTTTTGAAGAGAAAAGTTCAGAAATATCTAGTTTTGAAGAACTTGAAAACATATTAATATCTGTCAATAGAATGGGAGTCTGTTCTGAAATTAAGCTATGGTAATATTATTAGTTGTTTTTATTTACTTATTAGATATAATAATTCTCAGTATACCTAATTCTCAATATTTAGACTAGTAATATATACATTTTTATTTTCTTATGGTTAGCATACGAAGGAGTTGAAGTATGCTGTAGGTAAGACTTGCTGAAAATAAAGCAACCATGTGGCTCAAACTATTTACGTCTTAATTATTTATCCACTGTCTCAAATTACGCATTCAAAACAAATAAATTTTTAGGTTTGCAGATTGAAGCGATTTAAATGGAAGACCATTGACTGGAATGGAATTAAACAAATGGCAGATGCACACAGCAGCTGTGTATGAAAAGTTACACTTGATTTTTACCTCTACTAATAAATCTAATTGCAACAAATTGAAAAAAAAAAAAATGGTTTCAACTATCATAATATTATTGATTTTTTGTTTTTGACTATCAGTCTAATCTGTCAACAACAAAAAATATCATCAAAGGGAAATGGCTTTGCTTATTTACAATCTTGAGTATTTTTCGATTTGTTGCATTATCTATGTGTTATGTGATTAATTTTATGGTGTTTGTGGTCATGGATTATAATATTTCATGATTCTGCATGTTTCATTTTGCATGGTCAATCTACATCAGTTGTGTCTAATCAATCGTTCATTACAAATTATTTTCTGTTAATTATGGTGTTGTTTGTGGTTTTAACATTTTGGGAAAAGTTATAAAATTATAATTAATATTAAGTTTTTAATTCTTATTTGTATTGTAGCGCTTCTGATTCATGCACTGGTGTGATTCCCCTCAGAAGGCCTGGACAGAAGGGGGCAATTTCAAAGAATTGCACCTCTTGTCAATTGGATAATAAAAATAAAAAAGAAAATGGTTAAGTCATTGTTAGTAAGGCGCCATAAAAATTAAAAGGAGTGGTGCGTTGTGTTTCTCGCAAGAACATGAGATTAAAATTAAAGGTAATGTCACATATTTGCTTGCATATATTTTTTTTCAATTTTATCTTCTACAGATTACTAAACTTATAAAGGATGTTGAGGACTCCAAGAAAAATGTGCTGCTATTTCGAGTGAAGCTCTCGAAGAAATTATAGCCACTTTACCAAGTACCCAGCAAGAAGCAGTAAGAATGTGTTTTGCTGCGGCTCGAGTATCCAATGCTAAAAATAGACATGATGTAGTAATTTCATAAAGTAAAATTACGTATTACTACTGACATATTTGCATATGTCAGATTGTAAATTTATTATAAAAATTATTTAGATTTTTGACTAGCCGTCGCAAGACGCTTTTTCATTGAGGAATAATAAGAAATAATTTGAAAATTATTGTATTGTGGTTGATACTTTTGATTGTGTATATAAACCATTTAGAATAGTTTTTATGAATATGAATAAGCTCTTTAAATTAATATGTAGGTATATTGTAGCTAGGTATTTTTTAGAATGCATTTTTTTTTAAATTGTAATTTTTTGTGTTCTTGATATAATATGATGTTCCTGTTTTATTTTTTGGCATAGTACATATAGATATTTAATATCTAAGTGCTAAATTGTATATTAAATTTATATATTGTATATTTTATTTATTAAATTTAGTGGAATTAGTTAATAGAAACAAAAGTTGTAATGTATTAATATTGCTAAATAAATATTTATATGATGAAATAAGTCAGCGTATATACATATTCACAACTCTGTATTTTTGTGCTTTTGAAATAAACTGAGTACATTATTTATTCATTAATATTTTATTTACAAACCTACCTTATATTAATAAAGTGAATATCAATAGAAAAACCTTTACAATTATTAGGTGACATTGAATATAATATATCTTGAATTTAATTGTCTACTAAACAGTGACAATTTGCAAAACTTTGCTAATGACATTAAAACTTACAATTCAACGCTAGAAAAACGCTATTGAACACAGGAAACGTTTCAGCTCAATATACCTACTCTCTAGTTTCAGCTATAAAAAGTTATGGAATAGATAACACCGATCAAAGGGTGCAATGGTAACGTTCGTCTTCAGTTTCCATTTATGATTAAGTTATTCCTGATAAAATACTCTTAATTTTCGTTATTCAATCTGTCAATCGCCATAAAACCACTACTAGTTCGAAAGATTTTAATGTTTATTAAAATGGTATCACACTAAACTGCATGTAAACATGTCAATTTCAAATGTTTTAATGAAACACTATGAACCTATGTTTTAATGAAATACTATGAACCTTTAAACTGCATCAACAAAACTATTAATAAAACACTAACACAATCACACCATAAACTATTTCATTCGCATTTCTCATCAAGAAACAATTACTGTTTACATCAAATCAAAGGTTGAACTGGTGATAAATTTGTTGCTGGAACTTCTATCTTTTTTGTACAACAGTTCTAGGGAAGATTTATTTTAGCAGCTTATATGTTTCTTCGGTCGTGTATGCACTAAAAAGAACCACATAATAAAACATTTTTATAATATCAACTTAGGAAAAGGATATATTAAACCGGCATCTAATATAACCTAACTAACTTTTCAAACTCAAATTTAAGGTTTGTATTCACAATTTTAGCCACGCACATTGCTCAATTAGAAAAACCACGTTTCTAAAAGCTAACTCTGGTAAAAATATGCCCAAATATTAACTTGGCTCTATAATTTATAACAAAATAGTTATTCTTGCCATAAGAAGCTGTGTATTTCTAGTATCCCAATCATCACAAGCGCCCCTAACGGCGATTTTCGAACTTCATTTAGATCTCAAAAACTGGGCCCATAATTTTTGCGTTCGATTCGCCTCCTCCTTTTAGACTCCATAATATATACCTATTTATAGTAATAAATACTTTGGCAAATAAACTATGAACCATACAAATGCAGCAAATGTTTTACAATATACAAATAATGAATAGGTACATAAGATAATGGGTAAAATGTAAAATATATTTTAAATTTTGGGGTTTGAAAATCGATCTAATTTAACAAAAAACATTGAATATCTACTAATAGTGATATATTATTATTTGCATTCACGAAATTAATCAATGAATCAGAATCAATGTTCGAAAAATTATATTTGCAAATAATACAATATCATAGAAAAAAGGCGACAGCGATGGCTATGAAACAAAGATCGCTGTAATTTTATGTGTAAAATTACTCTAAAATTTTTGATTTTCATGGGATTTAGGTTCGGGAAAAACGCTGAATAAGTTTTCATTTGGTTTTTCATTATTTTTTTGGTTTAAAATAGGAATAGCCTTCATCAGTGTTGTGTCATATGAAAAAAATAGTGTCGAATATAATCCAAAAAATTACATATACGAGGAATAATTATGTTTTCCATGTATTCTACAACATAATTAATCCCTAGTATCTAACTAGCGTGACGTCATAAATCTCGCTCCGAGGCTGTTCTATTAGAGACGGCATTGCATCAGCATGGCCGCAAGTTGCTAACTTAATAAAATTTACACTAGAAAAGCCCGCGGGAACTGTCAAATTCAAAGTTATTCGTTTCACAAACTATATAAGCGATACCAAATAAACTTTTAGTTACGTAATCGAGGGCGCAATTTTTAAATTCATTGTTGCCAACCATGGACATATTCGGCGCCGATGTGACTAACTGGAATTTAAATTTCCCGCTGAGGATTCAGGTGGTACCTTTGCTGTAAAAAATGTCAAGTTGTCACATTTATTTATTTATTTTCTGACATTGTCATTCTTTTCGACGCTTTGGTTTTGTATTACGAGTTTTTGATTTAAATGCATTTCGATGTCATACTTTAAGCTTAAAAAATTTTACTAGCAGACTTGCAGTCAAACATTGTTCTTTTTAGAACCTCTTTTAGTGCGAAGTATACAAGATGGCTTAATAGCCGTAGCAAAAAAATCATTGTAACCTTATTATAAAAATAATATAATAATTTAAACGGGAAAGCGGTAGTAATGGTTTGGTTTGATTCACCACTTAAGTGATATAAAGGGCCATTACTACCGGTTTCCCGTTCAAAATATTCTTATAAAGTTGCGATGAATTTTTTACGGCTATTAAGCTATCTTGTACATTTCGAACTAAAAGAGGTTCTAAAAAGAACAATGTTCGACTGCAAGGTCTGCTAGTAAACATTTTGAAGCTTAAAGTATCACGACACTATTTATTTAAACCAAAAACCCGTAATACAAAACTAAAGTGTCAAACGAATGACAATGTCAGGAAATAAATAAATAAATGTGGCAACTTGACATTTTTACAGCAAATTCCAGCTAGTCAGCACGGCGCCGAATATGTCGATGGTTGGCAACAATGAATTTAAAAATTGCGCCCTCAATTACATATCTAAAAATTTAATTTATATGAAATATATATTTATAAATTAATTTATTTTTGTTTGCGAAAATATTTTGATTAAAAGAAAATATGTAAAAGTTGGCAACGCTGTGCGGGTCAAGCTTAATCACATGACTAAAATTTTATTTGGTATGATCCTTTGAATAAGAAGACTAAGGAAGGAGCATAATGCTGTCCATGTATTCATGCATGGTGGGCGGAAAAAGCTCTCTAGGGTGGGGATCCTTGACAGTTCTGTTTGACGATTCATTTGACACATTTGAATTTGATTTGAAATTTTGTGGATTTGTCAGTCTTTACGGAGCTTATTTTATGTTATTTATTATTTATTCTACTACTGATAGTTGTATAAAGGTAGTAAATCTAGATGGAAATTGTGGCAGAACTTAAATTAACAGTGACACTATCGCGATTTATCGAAAGACTCTAAAATAGTTGGTTGTGTAGCGGGCGGTAGATCTCGGCAAAAATTGAGTGAAATAATGGAACAACTTTTCGCTAGTAAGTGACTATATAATATACATACGTGTAGTAAACCGATCATTTATGAAATTCATTTAAATTGCCTAAATAATATATTTTTCTTGCATTTTAGCTTTTATTTATTACTTGTCAAAGATTAGATGTCAAAGAATTTAGATACGTTAATTTGACTTACCTGCTTCAGTAGCGTATCGGATGTTTGTGGTAATAAATACTTATTATAACTTATCTATTTTTATTAGAATTATGTATTTTTATAACAATTTTAATAACTACCAACATTTATTCACAACGTAAAATAAAACAACAAATTATTGAGTCTACCCCACGTCTACCCTACATCATAGTTTTACATTTTTTAAATAAAATTAGAACGACACTGATAAACCGGAATTTCAGTCGGCCATATTTGAGGCCCATCGCGGTGTGCCTAAGATTTTTGATATGCTCCTTCCTTAGTCTTCTTATTCAAAGGTATGATATATAGATAGATATACAGTGGGTGCCAGAAAGTTTGCATAAAATGGAATATTGGTCGCGTTCATCAGGACGTACAGTACGTCTGCTGTATCTGTGTCTATGAAAGGAATGCGGACAAAAAACATTTAAATAAATAACGTCGTATTTTATACGTCGACTTGACGAGTACATCACCGCAAATCGCTCCGCCCACTCATTTTATTGGCCACTTGCAAATTTGTCGAATTTTTATTGATGGGACGCGTCGTCTAATTTTTTACGAAAAACATGGAGAAAATATCGTTTCCCCTCTCACGGATACCCCGTAGCTACAGAACGAACAGACGTACTGTAGCGCTACTGCAGCGATCACTAATTTTCTGCTGAACGCGCCGATTAGTTGTGAGCGCTCTGGGATCAGTCGCCATTTTTTCCATCAGATTTAAAATACGCTACGCTACCGATGCATGATGGATTAAACGTCACATACGCCAAATGTCACAAAATGTTTTAGAAAACGAAAACAAACCATATTGTTTATTGTTCTCGGTTGACTAAAATCCCCTCGATTTGTGCCAAAAATGGGTGATCTACTAGCTGAAGAAGATCAACCGCTCGTGCTATTATTAGACCTACATCTAGAGTGTCTTTTTGAGCAATTAGCACTGATTGATAATGCTGTTTGGATAGGATTCATTGTTGAAATTGAAAGCAAATTAATGTACAAAAGTACATGAAGAGTACAGGTGCAAAAATCAAAATATAAAATCTATAGATTTGGATTTTTGAATCAAAATACAAACACATAAAGTTAGGTTAAGTTGTTATGATGCTTCTTAGACAAGGATAGAGAGTTCCTTATCTAAGGGATGCTAAAAAGCGCGTTCAGCAGGACAACCAATACATGGCACATCACTCACTGATCAACTTGTCCTGATGAACGCGACCATTGTGATATTTAAAAATTGTTGTTGATAAAAGTTCATATGCAGCACCCTAGTATATTATTGTTGTTTATAAAATAGTTAAAAAAAAAAACTTCTTACCAACACAGTATTTTGTATTTTTAGGCACATAGATCATTTTTCTACAGTTATGCCAAGGAGTATTGTGTGCAATATTCGATTGGTTTCTATCATTCTCACTCAATTCAAAACTATCTTCTTTTCCATCTTCTTTGTCTGGCTGGGGAGGGGGAGGATCAGGTCCAATTTTTTCAAAATTAATAACTACCCCATTTTGAACCTAAAAACACAAGAATTTTAGACACCTTTTCCAAAATTAATGGTTCAATTTAAATACCTTTTGGACTAAACTATCAATACACTGATTGAGCATCCTGTGTGATGTAATACAGTATGATCTTCCGCCGGTTACCTCACACATTGCATCAATTGGGCTGCTATCACTTGGTACAAGTCCAGTGTCTCTCTCGGCAGCAGGCGTCCCTAATTAGTTACTATTAATATGAGAATCATACATTTAAAACGTTATTATTACCTGATAATCTTAGGACTAAGGCAAAAAGTCTCTGGTCCCATCTGAACGGTTCCCTCGTCATTTCTGATCCAGGAATTGGAGAGGTCATTGGCAAGTTAAATTCTTCTTGTACGCCATTGGCTAAGAAAAAATAGACAGTTATAGAAATATTCATGTTATTTAACGTGGAATATTGTAGGTAATAACAGAATTACCTTGTATGCGACACGTTTTTCGTGGACATAATTTAAATAGGTATAGGCCATAGATAAAAAGAAAGAAGTTTAGATTGGAAAGTGGCCATAAGGACAATGTAAACACTATTTGGCGCTATTTTGGCAACGGTCGCGCCCCAAAGCTTTAGATAATTTCGGATCGGTTCGGCGTTTTCCGGAATTTTGTCGCCAAATATTATTCATTCAAATTTATTATTTTCTTTTAATTTTATAAATAAAATACAGTGTGTTGCATACAAGAAGCTTTATTTTATAGAAGGACATGTATGTGAAATACCTATGAAACATTCCTGGATCAAACTGACGTTATGCCACGATTCACGATGGTTTTTGCAACACAGCTTTTTTAGTTTTTAATGCCACTTTTTTACAATTATCACGAGTTTGAGTAAGTAAAATTTAAATTAAACTCACAAGATAGCAATAATTACTTCAAGAATGGACGCTTTAAACACTTTTCGGTATTTTTTCAATGAGGGCAGTTTAAATTTTGAAAAATTTTTGAAGATTCTGACGTTGACAAGAGAAAATTATTTCTGTTATCCTTTGGCGGTTGTTCTTAGCAACGGCTATAGCAGCGCCATATCGCGTACAACGGTCGCGACCCAAAACAATAATTATATATTTTGACGGGATTTCCTTTGGAATTTCCTTTGAATAAGAAGACTAAGGAAGGAACATATCAAAAATCTTAGGTCCACCGCGATGGGCCTCAAATATGGCCGCTAAATGTGTCAAATGAATCGTCAAACAGAACTGTCAAGGATCCCCACCCTAGAGTGCTTTTTCCGCCCACCATGCATGAATACATGGATAGCATTATGCTCTTTGAATAAGAAGACTAAGGAAGGAGCATATCAAAAATCTTAGGTACACCGCGATGGGCCTCAAATATGGCCGACTTAAATTCCGGTTTATCAGTGTCGTTCTAATTTTATTTAAAAAATGTAAAACTATGATGTAGGGTAGACGTGGGGTAGACTCAATAATTTGTTGTTTTATTTCCACAAACATCCGATACGCTACTGAAGCAGGTAAGTCAAATTAACGTATCTAAATTCTTTGACAAGTAATAAATAAAAGCTAAAATGCAAGAAAAATATATAATTTAGTTAATTTAAGTGAATTTCATAAATGATCGGTTTACTACACGTATGTATATTATATAGTCACTTACTAGCGAAAAGTTGTTCCATTATTTCACTCAATTTTTGCCGAGATCTACCGCACGCTACACAACCAACTATTTTAGAGTCTTTTTCGATAAATCGCGATAGTGTCACTGTTAATTTAAGTTCTGCCACAATTTCCATCTAGATTTACTACCTTTATACAACTATCAGTAGTAGAATAAATAATAAATAACATAAAATAAGCTCCGTAAAGACTGACAAATCCACAAAATTTCAAATCAAATTCAAATGTGTCAAATGAATCGTCAAACAGAACTGTCAAGGATCCCCACCCTAGAGTGCTTTAATGGTGCTTTTTCCGCCCACCATGCATGAATACATGGATAGCAATATGCTCCTTCCTTAGTCTTCTTATTCAAAGGGGATCCCCAATCTAAATTTATTTCCTTTATCTATGGTATTGGCTTGGTCTTTTTTTGGTGCATTCTCCGCTGCGCGTCGGTGCTGCCACCATCGGAAAATATCGTAAACAACCGGCATATACAAATATACGGATTTAAATAGCAAATATACGAAAAAAATAGTATAAAATTATTCTAAAAGTGTTAGATAGTAGGTATAATTTGAGAAAATTCTAAAAATAAAAAAAGTAAATATTTTGATATCTTCAGGTCTAACTTGTATTATAATTCATTATTCATGTTAATAAAACTTTTTAGATGAGTTCAACTACGGTAGCTAGCATAGTTTTACGCACCAATTTTGCTAGCGGAGACATAACTGGGGCTATTTCAGTTACCTATGAAAATTTTTTAAAGGTACATAATTATAATTTTATATGTTCATAAAAAAATTAGTATTTAAGTTTTTAAGTATGTCCCACATCACACAAACCTCGTACCTGAGTGCTTTGTAGTTTCAATAACTGCACTATTAAAAACTAAAATACTTGAATATTACGACAAAGCCACGATTTTAATATTATTTCAATGCGATCAACATAGGAACTGCGTTAAATACAGAGCGAAAACTTCCGATTTCTGTCGTGTTGAGCGCTGCAGTTGGAATTTTTAAAATTAACTGAGATTCACCAAGCCTTGTCATATTTTTAAGCTACAATTTTAATGACGCCTGTTGTTTAATAATTAATTAATTCATCTCTTAATTAAAAATAATTTACTACATATTTACATTATATTTATAGGGTGTTCCATATTAAAAAATAAGTTTTCTATATTTGACATTCTGGAACTTATCAAATTATTTTAAATATAACAGTTCTCAAAAGACATCCAAAACACATTGCTTCTCTAACACCCTCAATATATGTTTTTGTTGCGATATAAGTATTACCTGTTGTTAATTTTCCACCATCTGTAATTAAAACTATAACAGCAGTCTCTAAAAAGAAAGGACACCTTCCTTGTCCATAAGTATCTATTCCTGAAGTCATTCTGTTAATATTTAGAATATCAAAGGCTTGTTTCACTGCTACCCCCATGGTAGTCATAGAATAACACTGGAGGTTTTTTAATTCATTCATAAAAGTAGCCAAGTTCTCTTTCCATCCTACAAAATCACATAAGTTTAAAGAGTTAAAGAAAAACAGAAATTATACAGGAAAATAACAATAAATTTACCTGCTTTAATGTTATTTGGACTCTCTTCAAAAGTTAATAACATATACCTATCTATCCTGCTATCAATACTTCTTTGTCGTATTTTCACAAAGGTTTCAACTGCAGATTTTGCTACATCCAATAACGTTGTCCTACCTCCTATGTAAGTTCTAAAAAAATAATTTAAAAACGTAAATTGTAAACATTTTTACCGTAACTTTAAGCAGTTTAAATAAATCCACGGTGGGCGGTATTTTTAGCCACTCTCTAACCGCATATGTCAACATAACCTTACTTAAACTCGGTAAATATTTAAACCCTTACCTTTGAAACATAGAAGCTGATGTATCAATTAAAAATACAATTATAGTCATTTTGTGTGCTTCATGTGCAAGAAATGGTGTACAGTTTAAAAGAAATGGACATCATCCCTGCTTGGTTATTATTTTCCAACTGACAACAAAAAATGGAACATGGCAAATGTCAAAATAATGTCAAGAAGGAAAGTCAATGTTGTCATAGCTTTTATTATAGCTTTACAGGCTATTTAATTTTCTAATAATCTCTATATATTTTAAATTTTTTCTCGTATTTTTGCTAGCAGTGACATATAGCATGAGTACAGAGTGTTCTATTTTAATTAATTATAAAACTTAATTACAAAGAAGAAGCATAGTTGATAACATTTTTATTGAATTTTAATATTTTTTTTACAGAATTCCCTCACTCTGGCAATGTTTTATATATTGTGGCGCCCCCTAGGGAAAGTTGCTAGTAATATCATTTACTGAATACAGTATTCTGTATCTCTAGGTGCCTCATGTTTATCTAAATTTCCAAAGAGGGCACTATAATCATTTGAATTTGATTAAAAATTATAACAGGGGTGATTAGGGTTTAACAGACGAGTCAGGTAAATAAAACAAAATGAGATATTTTTAAAATGCTGTTTATTTTACTGAGTGTATATATTATTTATTATAAATCTAAATTGTCCTTCCTATATTAATATTTTACGCCTCACCTACATCTATGCCCGCCTAGAAACAATAAAATAATATTATACACAAAGATTTCAATGGAATTAACTTTCATATCACCTTTTTGCCTGCTTCTTTTGCACATTTGGCCAAATTAAAGGCAGTATCACATTTGTCTGGTGCAATTTCAACTGAAATATATCGATAAATGTCTCAATAAAATTTAAATACATTTATATTTCAGTTTACCTGTTTCTTTACATGATTCGTGGACAGATTGTAACTTCTCATAGAAATCTGAATCATCTTCTTTGGCTTTGTTTAACCATTCCACATCTCCCTCTCCAATGGTACCATCTGATTTTATCTGAAATAATTTTCAAAATTTGTTTTGATTCTTTTATAGCTATCAAAATTAATAGTACTTACGATGTTAAGTTTTTCCATTGTACAGAAAATTGTACATTTGCCTCCATGCGTAACAGGGGCTTCGTGTTTGATTAGGGCCTGAATATCCTCTAAAAAATAATAAAAACAACTAATTTAGACTCTAGACTCAGAAAAATAAGTATTCATAGAGTAGGTAGCACAAAAGTTTTCGACTTTCTAAATTTATTCAAACTATTTTTTGTATTTTAGAACTGAAAATACGTACCATCCGTGGCACTTTCTTGTTCTGCACATTGCATTCCTATTGTTTGGACCTTTTCTTTAAATTCGTTAATGAGCTCGTCACTAAGCTAAAAATAAATTATAACTATCGTCATTAACAGGGAAAATAATAAAAATAAAAAATAGCGGGATAATTAAAATTTACTAATTTAAATGAAATATTTCATTTAAATCATGAAATTTTACTTTTTGCAACAACTTATATTGGCTACGGTTTTTTTTTATTGGAAAATTAATTCATACCTACAGGGTGACTCAAAACATCATTTTTAGGAATGAAAATTTTCATCTATTAAAACTTTGATTCATTAAATTTAACCAAATATAACCTATACCGGGTGCGTCTCAAAAGTGGCTCACCCCCTATAACTTTTTTATTTTTTCAGATAAAAAAACGAGATTTGGTATGTTAGTATATGACATAAATTGGGATTGATTGACGTATTCAATTGTTTTCGGTCACTACCGGTTTCGCCGGAAATGACTACAACTTTTGATTTTTAAATGGCAGCCCATATACGTATTACTTTTTACAAATATACTCAGCCTAATCTCCAAAAAGTGAAGCCCAAACAGTGAAAGAACAATATGGAATTCTGCATAAGTCTATTTCACCCGGATATTCATTTAACTGAGCATGCCTCACCTGAAGAAGTTTTCATTGGTCGATGTTTTTAAAGGGAAGTGGTTGACTGACATTTCCCCTAACCTTCAATTTGATTTATATTTTTATTATTTATAACACATTATCATGGAGTTGGAAAAATATAAAAAAATAGTTGGAAACAATAAACTAAACAAAATCACTCTTTTACGCGCACAAATAAAAAGTAATACAAACAGAACTAAAACAACAATCAATCGGAGTTTGGCGCAATCGCAGTTCAATCCATATCCGGGTGAAATAGACTTATGCAGTTTTAATATGGAGCTGGGTTATGCTGTCTCTTTCTTACGGCACAGAAATTGCACACGGGGTTAAATAGGGAACCCTGAGTATATTTGTAAAAAGTAATACGTATATGTGGCACCCTCGGTAATTTTTTACTTTATTCGATAGAAAATGACACTCTCAATCGAATGACATACCATATGTCAATTTTTGACATATTTGCTCAAAAATAAATTGTATTTTAAACTTCAATCTAATCCATGGCTGTGTTAAAAACACTAATTTTGAATCAAAGAGTCTTGGAAAAATAGATTTGATCGTCTAATATTTTTAGTGTCTTGTCCTGGCCGGTTAAAATATGCTCAAATCGTATTTTTAATCATATCTCAATTTTTTCAAATGGAACGAGGGCGGCTCATTAGCATATTTGGAAAAAGCATTTTTTAACGAATAATTTGATACCACACACTTGGTATTTCAAGTCAAATTGTCGTTATGAACCGCATGTTATAATTTCAAATAAACCATATGTGAACATGTCAAAAGTTGATTTGTCATTCTATTCAGAGTGTCATTTTCTATCGAATAAAGTAAAAAAATACCGAGGACGCCATTTAAAAATCAAAAGTTGTAGTCATTTCCGGGGAAACCGGAAGTGACCGAAAACAATTGTATACGTCAATCAATCCTAATTTATGTCGTATACTAACATATCAAAAGTCGTTGTTTTATCTGAAAAAATAAAAAAGTTATAGGAGACACTTTTGAGACACGCCCGGTATAACCTATTATTTAAAAATGTATTTAAAAATTTTTCAAATTAAAAATTTCAAAAAATTCCAAATGTTCTTTTCACGAAAAAAAAACTTCATAGTCGTGTTTCTAGGGTCGAAATATACTAACTCTATAGAAATTTACCCTTATTTAAGACTCGCCCTGTATTATTTATAATAAAATTTATTATATGTTTCTATTTCTAAAAAGATCTTTCTAAAAAAATATAATGGGCATTCCATTAAAAATTAAAACAGATGTTTTATAGCATAGTTTATAAAGGAGCGTATACTATATATTTCGTTGTATACAGGGTGTCACAAAAAAAAGTAATTATAAAGTTTAAAATATTTTTAAATTGCATACCCAATTTTTGAATTGCATACCCCATTTATACAGAGTGTTTTTTATGACGTCACCAGAATCGGTGTATTTCCAATAATTAAATTAAAAGAAT
Organism: Sitophilus oryzae; assembly: GCF_002938485.1. Lineage (NCBI taxonomy): Eukaryota > Metazoa > Arthropoda > Insecta > Coleoptera > Curculionidae > Sitophilus > Sitophilus oryzae. The sequence continues at coordinate 2,812,651 of NW_022145945.1, forward strand.
TAAGAAATGAATATTTTTTGTCGAGTATTCCTAATTCTTAGCGGGTTTGCAGATATTATGTTGAATCCAAATCTGTACAGAAAAATGGGGGATGCAATTTATAAAAAACTTAAAACTTTATAATACCTTTTTCTGGCACACCATGTATTTAATTATTAATTAATTATTTAATCTGTATAAAACTTTTACGATCACGATATTGAACATGCTCGTACTAATGGGCCACCCAGTATATGATTGCAAATAATGTATATTATGACCAATTTTTACTTTTTTCGCTGTGAAAGTTGGGTATTAACTAAAAGATTGAAGAGTAAGATCCAAAGAATGGAGATGTTATATCTACTTAGAGTACTTGGGGTAACAAGGAAAGATAGACTAAGGAACAGCTTTATAAGAGAGGAACTAAAAGTAGATTCTATCCTGAATAAAATTGGGCAAGGTCAGCTTAGGTGGTATGGACACTTGATTAGAATGAACAACGACATACCAGTAAAATGCGTGTGGGAAGCTAAAATGCAGGGAAAGAGACTACTGGGAAGACCAACTAAAAGACCAACTATTATGGAATGACATAATAGAGAAGATAGAGCAGGATAGAGGACTAACATTAACAGAAGCCAAAAGTTTAGCAAGAGACAAAAATAAATGGGAAAATTTGTCTATAATGTAGCAATTAAGTGAATTTATTTAATTTAGTATACCTTACACCTTCGGGTAGGAAGGTTTTTGATTATATATATATATATATATGACCAATTTTTGGCATCGATTACATGTTTGTGTGAATGTTTTAGAGGTGTTCTCGTGTCTGAATGTGTTCAATAAAAAATGAAAATATACATTTTGATTAAGCTTCATTCAGAACCTCGCAATTAGTGGAATAAATTAGTGGTTTTAATTAGCGTAGAAGTTTGTTACTTTAATTTCAATATAAGCATTCAGAATGTCAAAAATAGTGGTAGACATTTTCAATTAGTAAAAAAAGTTATCAAACTTTTAACTTTTCCACTAATTATACTTTTTTTTTGAAAGTTTGCCGCAAATGTCTTTTTGGCCTTTGATTATCTTCCGTCAAAAAAAATGTAGTTAGAAATCAAAAATTGATTGTTTTATAAGATAAATACCCATGGTACAAAGAATACAAGGTATGATCGATAGCGGCTCCAATTTCGTTCAGTTCGCGCATACCACCTGTGACGTCACTAGGAAAATAATGAATAAATAAAAAATAAAGAAAGTTGACAGGAGATCTGCATTTTTTGGGGTTATGGTTAAGAATTGTTTATTTTTAAGACTTTTTAGTTCGTTTAATTTAATAATTACTAAAACCAGCAGTTCCAAAAATATATTTAAAAATAATTATCTATTAACATGGATTTGGACGATAATAATAGGTAAGAATACTAAATTTATTTCTATATTCGGTATAAAATTGTTTATTAGGTTTTTAGTTTGCGATGTTTATGGTAAATAATTTTCATGTTCATTGCCTCTGAATTCACATGAGGACAGAGATGAGGATATCTATGGAAAAGTAACCACAAGAGGAATTGTTACATCATTTAAAAAATGTTGGGAAGTTGAAGTTTCCCATCGAAAAGTAGAAAATGCCAATGCAGATGAATGTATTGTAATTGTGATAGAAGTAATTCCAAGGGTGAAGTCTATTATAATTAGTGACCTGTGCTTCTTTTTATATGTAGATGTTTCAGGTTTTGAGAATAAATCGGTTGAACGAAACCCAAAATTTAGAGGAAGTATTTGCATACCCAGAATATGACCATCAAGGATTATATAGCTCAAATTTCCTTTAATGGTAGGCAATTATTCAATGCAAATTAACTTTTTAAGTGACTGAAATATTAAATAGTTTACAATATGGTATATCACTAAAAATATATTACTTTTAGGTACAATTAGTGCCCGATACATTTCAAAAAGTAGATATTATTTTATATTAAATGAGGTATTGTACCAACAATCAATTTATATTAATACCGGAGATTAAAAAATAACAGAATAAATAGTTCTTTTTTATACTACAAAATAAACTATAGAATACAACAGTATTTAAAAAAATAAATAAAAAGTTATGTCCCGGCCGAGATTCGAACTCCGGTCTCTCGCTTCCTAGCCCGACTCCTTACGCACTGCTCCACATTAAAGTTACTCTGATATACTAATATATCAGTGTAACTTTAAAACTAAATCCTTTGAAATCAAATATAAACATAAAAAATATTTACAGCAGAAAAGGCGAAGGCGCTGGGTTAAACGTAGTCTCTACTAAGAACACGGAGGGGCGCTTTGACCAAAATTTTACTATTAAGTTTCATATCTATCTTAATAGAAGTTTATTTTCTTTTATCTATGATTGTTTTATAAGATAAATACCTATTAGGCTTTCTCTATGGATACAACTGACTAATGCCAGCTGTTGCTAGGATATTATATTAATTTTAATTGTGTTTTTTAGACATTGTGAATCTTGTGAATGATCGTAAACTAAAAAGTATAAAGTGTAATAATTGAAACCACTTGTATTCCCCTAATTGGCAAGGTTTGAATGAAGCTTTAGTTTGAAAATAAAGATAGATAATGTGATACCTATCAAATTCTTTAAAAAAACGTAATGTTAAGATTTTTGCCAAGAGTACAATTTTATGACTTAAGGTGTGTACTTTCTACCATAGATAAATGCTTTCTACACTTAGTGCTAGGATTGGTGTCGATTGGTATTGATTACTTACCCCATTGACAGTCACCAAGACGGCTACTAAGACCACGAAGCGTTTCATGATTTTAATCGTTGCTTAGATGATGAGCGATTGATGATTTTTCTCACTAAGCTTGTCCATTTTATACATTAACGAAGGACGCGCCATTTCCATGTAAATCGGGACGAATTAACGCAAAATAATAGCTATTTTCCGCCAATAGATTAATGTAATATTTAATTTTGCGCATGGGTGTTCGCTAAATTCGCTTTTAATCACAAGTTTCGGAAAACATTTGGTTAATCAGCAAGAATTAAAAAGAAATCTATTATAAGGATAATTATTGTTTTTTATACGCTCGGTCCCGGAATCATTACCATATATTTTACTTGGTTTTTCAGCAAATCATTTTTATTCTTGAATCAAAAACGTTATTTCATTATTTTTAATTAATCTCGATGACTTTATTGGAAAATGAGATGACTTTTAATAATGTTTGCTCTTTACTGACAAAAATGCTGAACGTTTCAGATGGTACATCTCCTCCCTCTTCAGAAGCAAAAAAAAAACATGAAAATAGAATGCATTTATTTAACTATGTATTTAAAAAGTCTAAATATAATACTACTCAGACGTGCATATGGGTTATCACTGGAATATTTAAAAAAAGCATGTACGCACTGACTTTTTTTTCTCTTGTTAGAGAAAGAGTGAAAACAGTTTAGTGCCGATTAAAAGTTGTCTCTTGATATTTTGTCGATTTCGGCCTCCTTGATGAGATAAACGCAATTTTATTAATGTGCCTTGATCCAAGTCTAACACCAACTTAAAAAAAAATATGATTAACTTGTGAAAGTTTTAAATAAGTACCCTTTGAATCCTCATCAAAAAATACGAAAAAAAGTTCCTATAAACATGAGTATGGATATGCATAGTTTTGTAGTTACAATAAGTTAAAATTTTTTAAAATTAAGTTTTTTGTAATTATTTTAAATACCATTATTTTTTATTAGAAATTGCTGTAGGTTGGACTAATAAAATTTAATAATAAAGTAGGTGAAATATATAATTTATTAATTTTATTTTTATTAATTGTGATTAATAAATTTGGGTTTATCTCATCAAGGAGGCCGAATTCGACAAAATATCAAGAGATAACATTTTAACTGGCATTAAACGGCCTACACAATTTTGATATCAAAAGAAAAAAAAAGTCAGTGGTGCACTTTTATTTTAAATATTCCAGTGATAAACGTCCCTGATGAATTTATCTTCACTTTTTTAGCATTACAATATGTAGCACTTATAGTAACTTTTACCCTCAAAGTTTCATTCGAATCACTAAAACTACTTGGAAAAAATTTATAATAAATCGGCTGAATTATAATTACAGGCTTTAGAAAAAATCTGAGAACACAAACTCATTAGGGATGTGATTATCTACAACTTTTATAGCCATGAACTTTTTCAAAAATCTGAAAGGCGCATATTTATGACCCCACAAAACTGCAATTCTTCCCCATTTAACCGGCTCTCTCTCTTCAATAGTTTTCGAGATACCCATAGAGAACATCGTAGGAAACTCACCCTGTATATTTCAAAAAACTACAAAAAAAAATGATTAAAAATATTCGCTTTTTTATCGAGAATGAAATATGAATGGGTCACAAAACAAAAATTTATTAATACAATCATTAGGGAACTAAAAGAAGTAAAAAAAACCGCTTGCTTTATTGCTTGATCCTCTGTGCTCTTCGTAAAGAAATGCAACATCGGCAAAACGTGTTCAAGGACTAGGGCATTTTTAATTTTATTAGGAAGCTTTCCTTATAAAGAACCTTTTTTTTAATTACATGATAGAATATATATAATAAAAATTTAATTAAAAAATACCTTTTAGAAATTTCCACAGTTTGTTCTTGCTTTTACTTCTGCAAAATAATTTTACTATTTTTTTAAACAGAGTGCGAAGATTTGCATCAACTTGATTTAAAAAACGATGAAACGACACATCTTATTCTGCATAGTTGAAGAAAAACGGCGTCAGCGATGGCTATGAAAGGAAGATCGCTCTCACTTTGTATATAAAATTATACGGAGAATATCATCGATGTTCATTTACAAGCCAACTGGACACGTTTTTTTTCGATCATACGGTATTTTTAATATTTATTTTAAATAATTTTTCTTGGAAATTATCAAAATAAATTTAATAATATCTTAGGACTATGTAAAGTGATTCGAAGAAAGCCAAAAACGCAATAATATACAGGATATTTCGTTTAAAAAAAAAATACCGATTGTTCTTTTAAGCCACCCTGTAGAAGTTAAACTATTTTCCTGAAATAGACTGTAGTACTTACTTAAGGCCTTAAGGCCCCCATACACTTAAACTTAAGGTTATTTTACATGGTTTTAACCGAAAACCCGTTTTAACCGGTTTTACCGAATGTATTGTCTAAATTAAAATTTCGCTTTTTTTTTAATAAAAACCAAGATTTTTTACTAGTAGGATTAGCAATAGAAGTACTAAAATTAGTAAAAATCACTTTTAAGGAAGCGATTCAACAAAATAATATCACATTTTTAATTACCCAATTACCGCAAAGTTTACTTCTGTAGGCTTTGCAATTACTTTCTGCATAGTTAAACATTTCTAAAAGTTGTAAAACCGCAAATTATTTATGCTTTTTGACTCTAAGTAATGTATAAATAGTGTCTTCTTTTTAAAATTAGTAATATTTAAATAAGTTGTATTGCTTGTTATATACAGGGCGATTAAATTTTATTCACAGGTAATTAAAATTCAACATCCTGAACTTAAAATTTTCACCTGTCATTGTTTTCTTAATCCATTTCTACCCTATCGGACCGGTACTTACATGTCTAGGAGCTAGGAGTGAATCGATATGGCGTTCTTGTAAGCCATAGAGAGAAAAATGCCAAGTATTTATTAGACTAGATTTCATGCGCTTGGGAAATTTTTTTCTCTGCTTTCTTTCTTCATTCCCATTTTCGTTTTATGGGGTTTCTCGTTTATAATATACAAAGATACGGTTTTCACATCACAATACTACTTTTTTATGAAACTTAAGACGCTACATCTAAAGGTGCGTATTCATTATCCGAACGAACGAACGAACGAATGAAAGTGCGGTATATTTAGACGGGGACCGAACGCATGCGGCCGTTCGTTCGGTCGTGCGCTCGACCATCCGCTTCGAGTCGCTACATCAAAGGCGTTCGCCTGCGTGCGCTTTCAGATTTAAGGTGCGTCTGTACCAATTAACGGAGCTATTACAGACAAGTCTGGATAGCAAAGAAACAGCAATTTGTGCCTTCTTGGATATTGCGGGGGCGTTTGACAATATACCACATAAGGTGGTCAGGCGATCTCTAGAAACAAGAGGGGTGAACAGAACTATTATTCGCTGGTTTTGGGAAATGCTGTCAACACGAACAGCAGAGGCTCAGATGGGCACCAAAACTGTAGCTGTTAAAACAACGCAAGGAACTCCACAAGGTGGAGTAACCTCCCCTTTGCTGTGGAGCTTGGTGGTGGATGAACTACTAGATGAATTAACTCTAGCGGGAATACACTGCATTGGGTATGCAGATGACATAGTCATGATCGCTCGGGGGAAACATGAAGGCACCTTGTGTGATATTATCCAAAGAGGACTCCGTATCACTGAGAGATGGTGTAGGACTGTCGGGCTGAGTATCAACTCAGACAAAACCGCGATAGTGCCATTCACCAGAAGGCGAAGTCTGAAAAACTTGAAAAGAATCCAACTAGATGGAAAGGAAATACTGCCAACACAGGAAGTTAAATACCTGGGAATAACCCTGGACAGTAAACTCCTGTGGAACAGGCATATTAAGAACACTACCAGCAAAGCCATAAAGGCTCTCATGATATGCAGAAGACTGGCCGGAAATAGATGGGGCTGCTCCCCTAACATTTTGCGCTGGATGTATACCATGATAGTAAGACCCATGATTACTTATGGAGCAGTTGCCTGGTACACAAATCTAGAGCAACGGACGGCAAGGCTAAACCTGTGCAAAGTCCAGAGACTAGCATGCGTTTGCATCATAGGAGCCATGAGAACCTGTCCAACAGCAGCAATGGAAGTCATTCTAGATCTAACACCACTGCACATTGTCATTGGTAGATATGCCAATGCGACAATGATTAGAATGGTCACTAACGGAATTAGTACTGGGAGAATTGTCAGATCAGGGGCTTGGAACACCCTCAAAAAGGAAATACTACTCCTGCAACTCCCAGTGGACGATATGCCAAGAACGTACAACTTTGACAAACATGTCAATGTAGTATTGAGCAATAAGAAGGATTGGAAGAGCGAAACGCTTGCCCAGCAGTTAAAAGACCATACCGACCATACCATAACTTGATATACTGATGCTTCCAAAACCAATACGGGAACAGGGATCGGAGTATTTGGGTCGAGAACTAAATATTCCGAACCAATGGGCACTTACCCTAGTATCCTACAGGCAGAAATCTACGCTATCAAAAGATGCGTACAACTTATCTTAGATAGGAACTATCGGAAACAAGAAATAGCCATCTTATCTGATAGTCAAGCAGCGTTAAAGGCGATCAACTCAGTATCAATCAATTCGAAATTGGTCAAAGAATGCATAGAGAAGCTGAATAAATTAGGCAAAGAAAACAAAGTCCTCCTACACTGGGTGCCTGCTCACCAAGGGATAGAAGGCAATGAAAAAGCAAATAATCTAGCTAGGAAAGCAGCGAACACTCCACTAACTGAACCAGAACCGTTCTGCTTTCCAAGTGGTAACCAACTCAAGGCGGAACTCAAGAACTTGGAAGATTCCATCCGCAACCTGGAATGGAAATTTTCCAATGGTCTAAGACACTCGAAGAAGTTTCTGAGGGCTTATGATGAAGAAAAATCACAGATCTTCCTGGGTCTGAGTAAGAACAATCTTCGGATTGTCACGGGGTTTTTAACAGGACACTGTCTCCTCAACGAACACCTCAGTAGATTGAAACTAAGAAGAAACGGCGAATGCAGATTCTGTGGGGAAGATGGGGAAACACCAGTACACCTCATCACTGAGTGCGCGAGACGACAACCATTCGTGCCATGAATTTTGGTACGACTGATATTGGAGATGGAGAACTACCCTCTATAAAACCGTCCCAGATACTGGCTTTTGTCAAAGCCCTGGGACTGACTGACCTTATGATTCAAGAAAGGGGGACACAATGGATCTGTAAGGTCGAAGTGATTAACCCCCCTCCCACTCATTCTAAATTCTAAATTCTAAAAATGAATCTAAAGACGCTACATCTAAAAGAACATAAGTTCAGCGAAAAAAATAGTTACGCTACTGAATTCTAACTGAAAAACTCTATGGGAGTCAGTTTTCGTCTTTTTGATAAGTTGTAAGATATGAAGGAGGTCCAAAAATGCAACAATTTCAAATTCGCCCTGTAACTAAGGGGTAAGTAATGACCAGAGTGCTTTCCATAAAATCAATAAAATGAAAAATATACGAAATAATATACATGTACTGATTTCTTTCGAAAATCGACAACTAAGAGACTATGGACCCTTCCCGGACATAAACGGTACATTGTGAGACAGGAAATTGTAGAGAGAAACAAGCCCTATAACATAGGATACAACATTTTAATGAACAATGCTTTCCATAAAATCAATAAAATGAAAAATATACGAAATAACATACATGTAGGGTAGAAGCACCGGTTGTGGCCAGGTTAAGGGATTTTTAGAGTTTGACTTATCAGAAAAAATATTTGTAGTTAATTTTGGAGATAAAACAACATTTTTGGTGCTTCTCCAAACATTTTTCTTTCAAAATCTGCTTTTATTGTAAAGATTTGTAGTCTTAATAAACAGAAAATAATTATTTTATGAAAACATACGATTTTTCCCATTTGTGGCCACCTTGTGCCAAATGTGGCCACATTTGCTACCATTTGTGGCCACTTGCAAAAATATTCTCTGTATTGAATTTCGCAGATAACTAAGCAAATAATAATATTTTATTTATTACTTTCTTTAAAAAAAAAGACATAAAAAGAGACATTTGGTACTTAATTGTTTTTATTTTTAACAAAAAAAAACATGAACGTTTATTCTTAAAACAAATCAAGTGATACCTAATACCTTATTTTGTTTTTTATCTGTTATACAAATGTTAAATAAAAATTAGGTACATATTAATACTACTGTGAGGAACAATAAGAAAAGTACACTAATTTATCAGAATATTCTTGAATATTTGTTAGTTCAGGTAACCACCATATATTTCTCTTGAATTGACTTTTTTAGATTCATCAATTTTCATTGTTATAACACTCAGTTTGTATCAAAGCAAGTCATGTTTACTTCCAATTGCCGCAGATTTGAACCATTGTGCAGCTATAATATTCAACATAATATTTATTATTTTCAATTTGTAATATTTTCCTGGATTCCGTACTTTAAAATAATAAAATTTCCTATATTTAATTCAGCAGATGTCACAGATTAAGCTGGCGTTGGTTTCTCTTTTTTATTTCTACTAGAAAGATCTTTATTTTCTTTAAATTTTATTTTAATTATTTTCTTTTTTGTAAAGTTTTCATTGCCAGTTTTTGTTTTTTTCTCCTTTCCCTTCATTAATTGAATCCACTTATCATATGTAATGATTGATGGTAGATGTAGCCTCTTTCTTTTTAAAGATTAATATCTTCCCGGGCATCATCCTTAAGTTCATAATTATGTCTACTAGTCTTTTTCCTGCAGGGTTTGGTCTAGTGGTCCTGAATCATCTTCCTTTGAATTCTCATAATTTTTATTTTTATCGCATTCGTTCATATTTATTCCATTTAGTTCTATATCTATATTATTTTCTATAATCGTTTTCTCATCTGAAGGAAAACTTGATGACGGTATATGTTCAGATTGGTAATCTTTGCCGATAATTGTATTTGGAATATTATTATAATTAGGTACTATTTATTATTCAGTTTTTATTAAAAGCTGAATAATAACAAATAAAATGTTCTTCATATTACGTTGTCCGTCGTTTGCACTTACATTATAAAGCTAAATAACATGTGGCCACAACTAGATTTCGATTGCTCCATTTTTGGCCATAACCTGGCTACAAGTAGAACATAATTAAAATTTAATTACACCTTTTGTGGCCACAGAAATAAATCTTAAATATTAATTATTTGAATACAATAAATTTAAAAAATAGTTGCCAGATGTATAATATTTATAAAAATCATGGAAAATTAAACCCCAATACAGATTATTGTTAATAATTTGAGTTCTACTTACCTAGCTATCCTTAAGAATGGGTTAAAAAAACAGCATCTAGTAAATATGTGCTACTACTTTTTGGTATAACGGCCGACTTTTACACCAAATTCGAATATTTTCTATTGCATATGGCGCTGGATATATCAATTTAGAAAATTATAGATACACGGTTGTCACAATGACGTGAAAAAACTTAATTTTTAAGATTTTTTAAAGGAGTGGCTACAACAGGGTCAATGGCCACAAATGGTGCGTCTACCCTACTGATTTCTTTCGAAAATCGACAACTATGAAACTATGATCCCTTCCCCGACACAAACGGTACATTGTGAGACAGGAAATTGTAGAGAGGAACAAGCCCTATAACATAGGATACAACATTTTAATGAACAGTGCTTTCCATAAAATCAATAAAATGAAAAATAACCCAACCTAACCTAACAGACGAAAATAGGACACCCTGTACATCTTATTGTAATGAGCGTACTGATTGTACTTTCCTCATCCAAAGCCTGAAATGCTCACCCGGTATATCCAAAATTGATGCTTATGTAAGTCTCAGAAAATTTTCCTTTTTTATTAGTAAGTGAAATAATACAATAAAATATATCTAGGTACTTTTATTATTTTCAATTATAGTAGTTTTTAAAACAATGGTGTGAATCGCACATATAGGTATACGCAAGTAATATTTTTCGTAGCATAGAAGGTTAGCATTATTAAAAGTAATCTTATATTATTTATAACAACTCTACTAACTACTAATTTTATAACAACAAAAAAAATAAGCATAAAATTTTCTATAATTTTTTTAGCGTCACAAAAGTATTAATTTTTGCGACGTGATTGACAATATAAAAAAGTCATTGTAAAGCCCAGGCATAGTGGTAAAACACTTTTACGCCTAGCATAATAGTTATTTTTTATACAAAACGATAAAATGGTATTTTATCGTCGACCGAAATTAATTCACTCCCGGTTTCGTCGCTCGTGAATTAATTTCGGGAGACAATTACAATTTTATCGTCGTGTATAAAACAATATCTTTTTCCATAGCGAATTACCTTTTAAAAAATAGAAATTATTTCAAGGAATTTACTACGAGTAGAAAAAATATTGTGCTGGGTAGGAGTTGGTTTCTATTTGACAAATAAATAGGTAGTCTCTTTATTAGTTGTCAGTTTTGAGTCAATATTTTTTAATTCTCTTTCGTGTTGATTGAATTGGACCCAAAAATGGCTCAAAACGAAATAAGTAAACTACCAACAGATATTCAGCCTGAAGGACAAACGCCATATCCAAACTACTTCTATAAAATCCCGAATAATTTATGAAAAGTAATACAAAAATTTTCACAAATGGAAGCAATTGGAAGTTTTTAACCTATCCTCGCTGTTAAAGTATCATTTAATCTACCCTTGCGGCTAAACACTATTTTATCTACTATTTTTGATAGATATAAGGCAATTTTAACAGTTGCTATGGGAAAAATACAAAAATATATATTAAACTGACATAAAGTGTCAAATTCAACATGAATTCAACGCGTGTAACCATGTTTCTCTTTCGCGTAAAGAAGTTTCACGAGTTTCACTTCAAAAAGTCAAAATATAAGATAGATTAAAATATAATATTAAATGAACAAATATATCTATTTAAATATTCTATTTAAAATATTTATGCAGACACCATTTAGCAATGATACAAATAGGAATTAAATGATATAATAAAACATATATTATATAATATCTACCTATAGAAAAATAAACAGAACAGTCCATCAAATGAATCTTAGCAATCGATGAAAATATAGGTGAAGAATACAATTTAATATAAAAATAAGACATAAAGGAAAAGAATAAATTTGTAACTTTTTCATTAATAATTTTGCAAATAACTTACAAAGCCGCAATACATAATGTCAAAGCATCTACTTGCGTATCCTGATTAGAAGATGATAAGTATCGGGTTGTCTTGAGGGCTTAAGGGTGCATGAAAAGAAGGGACGAAGAAAACGAGGCATAAAATATAGAGTCGATAAATTATATTTTTAAGAAAAAATGACAAATGGAATGGTATAGTATAACCAAAATCTGTCCAATTTTTCCATAAAGGACTGATAATTTTAATTAGGTACTAAAATTTGAATGATATTAAAGATTGTTGGAATTTAGAATATTAACTGTGACGAAAAACTATATTCGATGCCAATTGAACTTTCAGTTACGTAATTGAGGGCGCGATTTTTAAATTCATGGTTGCCAACCATGGATATATTCGGCGCCGAGCTGACTAACTAGAATTTAAATTTCCCGCTAGGGGTTCAGGTGGTAGCTCTGCTGTAAAAAATGTCAAGTTCACATTTATTTATTTATCGTCCTATTGCTGCCAAAAGTCACTAACTTACTTTTTATTACTTCCGAGAAAAATACGTCTAAAGATGAATTGCATTGCATAAAGATGTTATAGTAAGTAACTATTCGGTAGTAAAATAAAACATAAATAGCCAGAAATCGTAGTTATTGACTTTTGCAATCGATTCTCCGCTTTAAAACATAGTTAGTGATTGAATTTGGTTGTTCGGAAAAATGTTAATTAGTGACTTTTGGCAGCAATAGGACGTTATTTCCTGACATTGTCATTCGTTTCGGCACTTTAATTTTGTATTACGAGTTTTTAGTTTAAATGAATTGTGTTGTGATACTATAAGCTTAAACATTTTTACTAGCAGACCTTGCAGTCGAACGTCGAACATTGTTCTTTTTAGAACCTCTTATAGTGCGAAGTGGTACTATGAAGATAGCTTAATAGTAGTAAAAAACTCATCGCAACTTTATTAGAATATTTTAAACGGGCTTTAGGCGTTAACAATTCTTCAATAATTTTGTTTTAATCAGAATATTAGAATTAAATTTCTTTGTACAATTTAATATCTTTTTGAATCTCCTCTCTATGTTGGAAATCGTTGGAAAACTCGGAAAATGCATAGAATAGTCTTTGTCAGCAGTTAGCGCCTCTTGAGCCTCAGTTTCAATTTTTGAGCGCGCTTTTTAACATCCGTTTTATAGAGCCTTCAATTTTCAACCTTATTTTATTTAAAAAAAGGGTACTTAAAAAATTTAAGTTGTATATTATAATAATTTATGTTGGTGAGATGAAAATTTGTGTGGTATTAATAAAGTTATGTTCTTTGGTGAATTTGTTGAATAGAATTAATGCTGATACTATATCGTAAGTAAAAAATTACATTAAAGTTGTATTTTTATATGCACGTTAGCGATTTCATATACAAAAGAGTAAAGGAATTGCATGTAGATTTACATTTTAGTTGGTAATTCTTGTATGGGAAATAAAAAATTAATTTAATTAAAAAACGGAATTCAGCGCAGACTCCGTATTACTGGAATATAAAGTTAAATTTTTATACAAAGAAGCCAAAGCAAAAATTATGATATACACTCAGATGCAAAAAACGCAACGGAGAAAATTTTGGTCAAATTTAAACTGTTATATTTTTGTTATTTTTAGCCCTACTTTCATGAATTTTTTAGCAAGCTGTATATAATCATATCAACTTTAATTTGTAATCTCAGTTTTTTATAAACTTTATTATTTGGCATATTATACAGGGTTAATCGAGGGGTTGTTTTTTTTACCCTAACTTTGACACACTCTGCAATAATTTCGTGTGTAAATTTTCCTGAAATATAATTTTTGGATCAGAACCACGTCTCCTGAGCATTTTGTTTTTTGGATCATGTCAATACATGCCTTGGTTAATTTTTAAGAGCAAAATGAACTTGCCACCAACAATTTGGAATTTTTTCAATTATAAATTATTTTTGAAGTTTTTTTTTTCAATATGACAAGGCAGCTTTTGTGATTATTGCGAACTATAAACTACTATGAACTGCCCATCATGTTCGACGTTTGGGAAATGCTTGGCACATTGCCTGGAAACTTATATGGTGAAATTTTGATAAAATAATTTAGTACTCACTAAAAACACGGTACGTCGCTAGTGGTAGGAAAAATAATTTTTAGAGGTTACTAGTTTATTTGGTTGCCTGTGATATGCATATACAGGGTGTTTCCTAATTAATCTAAAAAATAAAAAATCGTTAGAAAACGGCTTAAGGCGGGCTCTTAATAAGTATATTTATTTCTTTCTCGGCAACCGTTTGATGAACAAGAAAAACTCAAAAGATCAATTTTGTTGAAAAAGGATGGCCAGTCAAGAAAAAAATATATTTTCTTTCAAAAAGCAGTAGTGTACCATTTATGTTAAGCAAAATATCGATTTTTTTTTAAATTTTTAACACCCTGTAGATCAGAAAGGAAGTACTTTAGACCTAATGGTTATATACAGTGCCGGATTAAGGTCCTAGGGGGCCCGGGGCTATAGGCTACCCTTGGGGCCCCCAGGTCGGATTATTTTTTCCTCATTGCTGTTATTTTCACTTAAACTAATATTGCTTGAAGTTGAACAGGAAGGCAGTTGTTCATGATCTTGATTTTTATTCAACTCAGAATTTGACGTTAAAGGGGCTTCGCAAATACTAAAAAAGTCTGTTACTTTAGTCAATTTTAAAGTTTTCTTTAGTTTTTCTTCTTGAATCTGAAATTAATTTAAAATATCCCTAAGTTTTCGTAGATTTAAAAATACAGGGTGTTCCGAAACTATTGTATCAAAATCTAAAGGTAGGTAGATCTCGCCAAAACTGATGGTCGGAAATGCGTCGTTTTCAAAATACAGGGTGTACAGGTGAAAAAAAATCGATCTTTTTTAATATCTATTACACCACTGTATACCACCCTACGGTACTTAAACAAAATATTGTCAAGGTCAAGGGCTAAAATGTATTACTGGTTGCCTGCACAACCGCAACGTGTCAAGAAAAATGGCGTATCCGCCAGAAATTAAAAATGTATTACTGGTTGCGTGCACAACCGCAACGTGTCAAGAAAAATGGCGTATCCGCCAGAAATTAAAAGACTTTCAGGCGCCATCTTTTAGTCAAGTCGAGAAGTAAGGGAATCAGACAATGGAATTGTCTGGTATGAAAGTACGCTTTCGAGAATTGGGGAAATTTCGAGAAGCAGTCAATAGAGTATATAAGCCGGAGCCATCGACAACTGAGACAGTTTTGAAATTTGAATATACCGCGTGGAAATTGAAAATCGGACAATTTGGTGAAGGAATCTAATAAATAGTTAGTTTGTTGTGTGTTATAAGTTAGTAATTGTGTATAAAGTGAGAAAATAAATTCGTTAAGTATTTTATCGTGAGTTTAAATTAGTGGACCCACGGAATCCGTAACAATATTATTGAATTGAATATTATTGCACCGTTTTAGCTTAAAAAAATAAAAACCATTTTCGGCATTTTCATACATGGCCAAATCGCTAAAATGGTAATGTAAATTTTAATGGTAAAACTTGAAAAACGACAATTTAGGTTTTGGGCATTTTAGTTCGTACTATGTTCATAGAAAGAAGTTTTTTGGAAAATAAAAAATATTTTTAAACTTAAATTTGCCGTTTTACAAATTTTGCCATTAAAATTTATGATAACATTTTAGCGATTTGGTCATGCATGAAAATGGTTTTATTTTTACGCGAAAACGGTGCGTCGGACTACAAAAAGTCAAGAAATAAAATATGTTGTAAATTGAATGGGGATTTGAAAAATAATATTAATTTTATTTAAAAAGTAGTGGCGTACCATTCAACGCGAATTGCAATAGAGACTTCAAACTCTACAGATATAAAAGACTCAAAAGACTTTTTTAACAAGGTATCCTCGACCCCTATTCCATTTAAAATTTTAAGGGTGATAGTTACTCCGTCAAAGGGGTGCAAAGCAAAGAGGTGCAAATACCAA
Organism: Sitophilus oryzae; assembly: GCF_002938485.1. Classification (NCBI taxonomy): domain Eukaryota; kingdom Metazoa; phylum Arthropoda; class Insecta; order Coleoptera; family Curculionidae; genus Sitophilus; species Sitophilus oryzae. Next base: position 2,828,592 of record NW_022145945.1, read on the forward strand.
AAATAAGTCTCCTGAAAAACAAAATCGACGTGTCCGAGCATTTTTCAATTATTTATTTACAAGCAAGAAACCCGGGGTGGAAAGTTTTCGGTGGGCCACCCTGTATAGATTTTTCTTAAATTTAACACCTTCTATTTTGAAAACGACGCTCTTCCGACCATTAGTAACCCATTTCAAAATATTTTGGCGAGATCTACCAATCCTTACATTTTGGCATAATAGTTTCGGAACACACTGTATATTATTGAAAAATGTTGCTTAAAATAAGGCTTAAAACTCTTAAAACATCAATATCTCTCATTAATACGAGTATTGTTTAGCAATTTTCAAAATTGGAGTAGTTCTCGAATTTTTTATATTTTATGAGCATACGGGAATTCTTTTTCATTTTTCATAAAGTTTATTTTTAAAAAAGGAATAGTATTTTATGGCCTTTATGACGAGAGACTTTTTAGTTTTTCAATTCGTTTGTCTTTTTATCTTTTGTAAGCGGCCCAGAGAAAGTATGTACCTATTATATGTTAATGCGCTTATTTTTAAAAGAAGAAACTTAAGAAAGTTATTGTAAATTAAATTGTTAATACCAAAGTTATTATATAAATGATCATATCCAGTAAATGCGTAATAAGGCTAAAACTGATTCCTACCTTACGTTTAGCAGATCCACTAAGATATTTTCTACATGACATTTTTTAAAATACTGGTATACACTACACAATTCAAAAACGTATCATTGTTCTTGTTTTCTTAAATCTATTATTGGCAATCACTTATTTCATAGATGCGCTATGCAAAAATACCTAATCAAATAGCATAAAAAAGAGGAATCTAATCTGAGTAATCCCCTAGCGCTTTCGGCTTTCGGTAATCCATCCATCCAGAAACATTTAAAAAGAACAAGCCATTGTCTATGCAGCAATCTTGATATTTTTTTGGGAAAATGTTTTGCCGCCCAAAAAAGAAAAGAAAAAGAGTCTGTTTTTGACATTATGAGAATAACAAGTTGGCTGTTGCAATATATTTAATAAGACTAAATATATTTCTGTTGCACTGTTGCAGGTGTTCCAGGCTGGATTTTATTTTTTATTGTTTTTAAAACACAGTTTTAGTTATTATTTTACTTATTAAAATATAGTTCTAGTAATAAATTGAAGATTTATAACAATATGTGACGAAAAATCGGTTTTTGTTACAAATCGGTATTTTTCGTAATATATGTACATTTTCATTTAACTAATCTCGATTTAACTCTATGAATCTCGATTTTAAATTCTCTAATTTGGGGGCCTCTCTCAATGACGGGGCCTGGGGCTCCTAACCCCATAGCCCCCAACAATCAGGCCTGGTTATATAAAAATTGTTTTAAGAACACATGAGGAATCACACCACAATTTTTTAGACTAATTAGAAAACACCCTGTATATTGTCAACTTGACAATGATTGTTGATAAATCAAAAAATACCTTTTCTGTGAAAAAAACCCGATTTTCGCAGAAAAAATGTTGGTTTTTATTGAATTTGGGTCTGCGACTGCAAATACCCGGTATGTTTTTTAATATTCTATCTATCTAAATTTTAAATATCATAGTCAGAAATAGTTTTATTATTTATTAACTGTAAAAATGGTATACTTATAAGTTTTATCAAATATTGTGATTTACTTTCTACCTTGTAGTCAAAATTTAAATTTAATAAATTGTAAAATATATATATTCTTATGTTTTATTAAAGTTACTTTATTACTATTAAGGGTTTACTATAGTCACTTATGTGTTATCTGTGATATAAATATAAAAAATATTTCGGGCAGAAAAGGCGAAGGCGCTGGGTTAAACGTAGTCTCTCCTAAGAATACGGAGGGGCGCTTTGACCAAAAATTTTGCTATTAAGTTTCATATCTATCTTAATAGAAGATTATTTTCTTTTCTCTATGGCTTGGCAGGAGGGTTAGAGGTCGCGAAGCGTTACCAGTTTCATTACATAAACTTCGCTTAGTCCTTAAAGAAGAATGGAAAAACATAACGCAATATGATATATGCAGCCTCAATGACAGTATGAACCTTAGTAAGGTATGAACAAACATATACAGGCAGTTATAGCAGCCAGGGTACAAAGTATTAGGGTATTTTTTTCTGTTTGTATGCTTCAATATTACAAATGTTTTCCTTAATATCGTTAGTTCTGTTTTCGTTATTAATGTTTATTAAAACCAGGACTGTGTCGTTAGTCTTTAACGTTTTTTTTTTAAAATTTAGTATTGATTATCCGATGCAGCATAATATGACGTTATGATAATAGTCACCAAAACCATCTCGTCTTTTTAAAAAATTACATCAAAAATAATAACTGAACAAATTGCAAATTGATCGTGATTAGTTCATTTCGCTCTTAAAAATTAACCAAATCATGCATTGACTTGATCCAAAAAACAAAATGCCCAGGGCCCGTATTCTGTAACTTTGAAAACGCTAAGCGCTTTTAGACGCTCAGCGTATATGACGTTAATTTTCGCTGAGCGCGCACTTAATGATTTCGGTATTCTCGTCTGACGCGCTTAGCGTTTTTACTGATTGCGCTGAGCGCTTTGAAAACGGTTGCCTTAAAGGATCGTTTTGATTGTCGAACTGTCAGTGAAAATCGAAAAAATTGTGATTTTGTGCGTTATCTTGCTCTTTAGTGAAAATTACTACTTCTTCTATAAATTCCTCAATAAGTAATTGATAATTTACGATTTGGCAGCTATAAATATTGTTCAAAATATCGAAAATGCTTAGAAGCGTCTTCAACACTTCCCTCGTATAATAAGAATAATGACATATCCATAGAAAAATAGCTTGACATAACTCAACAATAGGTTATGAAATTCACGTAACATTGACATTTTTCAATGTTACATCCTTCAGTTATCAACTTTTGACTATTACCTACATTAGAATTTGTGATGTTGCCAATGTGCTCAACGCGTATTACGATTCGCATGGCATCGAGAATACCAAAATCGACTGCCTTGCGTTTCGCTGATCGAATACTTGCGCTCACCGCTTTGAAAGCGTAACGTTTTTATGTCAAAGTTACAGAATTCGGACCCAGGAGACATGGTTCTTACCGTAAAATCATATTTTAGGAAAATTTACATAGGAAATTATTGCACAGGGTGTTTTGGTTCGATTAACCCTGTATAATATGCCAATTACTAAAGTTTACAAAAAAAACTGAGCTTACAAATTGAAGTTGATACAATTGTATACAGTTTGTTAAAAATACATACAAATAAGGCTAAAAATAACAAAAATATAACACTTTAAATTTGACCAAAAATTTCTCTGTTGCGTTTTTTTTTGCATCTGAGTGTATTATAAAACAACCCCAGAGTTTCCAAAGGAGTACCACAGGGAGACGCGATATCCCCAAAGCTGTTTACAGCAAAACTAGAAGAAATCTTCAGTCAACTGGACTGGACAAATAAAGGATTAAAAATAGATGGAGAATATCATAACCATCTAAGATTCGCTGATGACATAATCTTAATTGCCAATAGTCCTGATGAACTACAAGCACAAATTAGCGAGCAGCTATTAGAATACAGCCAGCAGTAAAGTGGGCTTCAATATGAATTTAGCAAAAACTAAAGTAATGTACAGGATGGGTCAAATTCGACGCTTTTAAATGGAAACACCCTTTTCTATAGGAGATAGACAAAAATTAATATCGGTGTCTGGAGCTCAATTTTTGTCAAAAATATGATGGTGAAAACCGCATATCGATATCTGTTACCGTTTCGGAGTTACGGGGTGTTTTTCAAAAATATGCATTTTTAACAAATTGCTGTAATTTTTTTGTTACGGAAAATTTTGTATTTTTTTGGAAACATTTCCAAAGCACATTTTTACGTAGAATTGAATGGTTTAAGTATAATTTTTTTAAAATTAATAATTTAAGAATTATCAACAGAAAATTTGATTTTTTATATGGGACACCCTATATATTTTTGATTTATTAAAAAGAATTTAAAATTACCTTTTCAAAAATATAACAGACTTGATATTTTGCTCGATTCCTCTTCGAGATATAGACTATATAAAAATTCGCCCCCTTTAAATAAGTAGGCTTTGAATGGCACAGGCTGTAAAGCAAAAAAATTCTAGCTCCGAGCATCAATTAAAACGAAAATAATATTTGTTATGAGAGATATGCAGAATTTTATAACAATTTAAAATGTATTTAACCAACATCAACACATTTAAACTATATCTAATAACAATAAAAATAAATAGCAAACCAAGAAATGAGATTTTGCTACAGGTGTTCGACATATCGACCGTCTTCTGTTATGGAAAGACGGGGCAGTTTTTGAACATTTCTCGCGGAATTCATTAACTCTAAGTGGGGATGAAAGATACCCTCTCATAACGTCTAAGTATTTCTAATTCTTGTCTAGATTATACGGAAGAATAAGGAACCTTTATTCTTCCGCAAATATATCCATAGGATTAGATCCATGGGCACTAAGTCAGGCGGCCTCGACGGCCAGCGGCTGGGATGTTGGTTAGCTATTTAATTGTTTTAGAAATTAGCTGCAAACTTCAGCGTTCAGAGGCCACCCGCCATCGTCTTGCTGGAAAAATATCTTTTTGAGTTCCATTAAGGGTATATTATCAATAAGGGGTCCAAAGCCTACTAGTTAAAAGTGGCGAACTTTTAAAAATTCTGTATTTTGAAGGGGATTATAACAAAATATCAAGTGTGCTATATTTTTGGAAAGGTAATATTAAATTCTTTTCAGTTAATTAAAGATATAGAGGGTGTCCCAAATAAAAAATCAATTTTTCAGTTGATAACTCTTAAATTATTAATTTTAAAAAAATTATACTTAAACCATTAAATTCTACTTAAAAAGGTGCTTTGGAAATGTTTTCATAGAAATACAAAATTTTCCATAGCAAAAAAGTTACAGCGATTTGTTTAAAATGCACATTTTTGAAAAACACCCCGTAACTTCGAAACGGTAACAGATATTGATGTGCGGTTTTCACCATCATGTTTTTGATGAAAATTGAGCTCCAGACACCGATATTAGTTTTCATCTATCTCCTATAGAAAAGGGTGTTTCCATTTAAAAGCGTCGAATTTGACCCACCCTGTACAGGGTGTCCCACTAAGAATAGCTCTCGGCTGTATCTCGGAAAGTATCAGCCATAGGGACTGCGGAAAAAATATTTATAACTAAAGACTATGAGAAATTGCTGGAAATTATTTTCAAGTTTGTAGAACGGCCGCTAGAGGGTGCAACTGCTATAAATAATAAGAAAAAATTGTTTTTACACAATTTTGCCTACATAACGGGTACTATAATTAATAGCTTCATAATCTTCAGTAAATTTTGAATATTTTTTGTTAGAACCATTTTCCCCTATCTGCCAAAATAAAGTGGTGGGGGATTGATAGATCTATTTTTTTTTAAATATTAATAACTCCGGACTGGACAAACGGAATCCAACAACACGGGGCTCGTTTAAAAGAGCGTTTCTTACTCTATATTATACCGTATAAACAATAATAATAAGCTTTTGAATGTAGACGCTGGGGGGTGATGTCTTAAAATTTAACAAACATGAACGTTTTTTCAAAAAAATTAAATGTGATAGTATATATAATTTTAGCTGATAGTAAAGAGTAATAAAAGCTTAAAAAGTCAGCGAAAAGGGCATCTTAATATCCTCTTTCAAACCGAAGATACTAGCAAAATTATAATAAATACAGAAAATAAGCTCTTAATTACCTTATACGGTTAACACGGTTATAGTAGCCCTCTTGATTATGACTATTCTAATAAAAAATAAGATAGAAACGATTAGTTTGTTCTAAAATCGACAATATACCAAATACCAAATAAATTAATTTATAATAATTAAGATATCAATGACAGTGAATAAGAAATGATGCCTCAGTGAAGTCATGGTAAGTTTTGGAAAAAAGTTGCTTTTGACGTAATAGTATAAACGTCAAAGTGTTATTTGATCAACATTTTGATAGTCTTAGCAGCGCGCGTCTCTTCTCTTTTGAAGAAAGACATTTTTAGAAAAGCAATCAAAAGATAAAAAAACGCTGCTAAGACTATCGAAATGTTGATGTAATAATATTTTGATGTTTAAACTATCCCTTTAAAAGCAACTTTTTTTCCAAAGCGTACCATGACTTCACTGAGGCATCGTTTCTTATTCACTGTCATCGATATCTTAATTATTAGATGATTATGTGGAAAGATTCGACCAAAGAACAAAACATTCGACCAATGTGTATTACCTCTGACCTATGCATGCGAAACCTGGACATTTAAATGAACATTATAAGGAAACTGCAGGTGGCACAACGCTCAATGGAACGAAATATATGCTGGGAATATCCGAGAAAGACCGTAAAAGAATAGAGTGGATACGACAAAAGACCCAGGTAATATATGTCATCCACATAATCAAATCCCTCAAGTGGCAATAGTCAGGACAGCTGGCAAGAAGGACGTACAACAGATGGACTACAAAAATTAAAGTATGCCTACGAGGAATTAAGAGAAGTTAGCAGGGATAACTTGGGTCCGCATAGCCAAAAATAGAAAACCAATGGGCCCAACTACAAAGAGAGTATCTAAATACGTGAGGGAGGCTATACCATACTTGGAAATGGTTGAATAAGCTGAAAATAATGATGATGAATGTTAAATTTTATTTAAAGTTGCCTTAATAATAATTCAATGTTGATGACAATATTAATTATTGTTTTAACACTACCAACATTATTTAAATAACCGATATTTTATTGCTTCTGGATTTTGGATGTCCATTCTCCAATCTAGCATAGGAAAACAATATCACCTTATGTTTTATTGCAATGGAATTCGTTGGATGTGAATGGAAGTGCAATGAGTTTTTTTTTTCAATATTTGTAATTATTGATAGAAAAAAAAACAGGGTGCGCATATTTGAAGTGAAACTTCTTACTAACAGCTATGAAGTTGAAGGATTTGAAGGAGATGTTGGAAAAACTGACATAAATATAATGCTGTTTTAATATAAATAGTATTTTCAATGTATTTCTGTAATCTGTAAATTTTCTGTTTCCTCAATGGTTTGCAAATGTTGTAGAATACCAGCCAAAATACACACTTTTATGCAAATGCCTAATAATGTTAACGCTTAAAGTTATTTAAGAAGAGAAAAAATGTTGAACCTAACCAACAATTCGTATTTATAGTGATTTACAGTAATTTTGTTAAATTATGCGAATATTCTCGTTGATTATTGGTTTGAAATAAATATGATAGTGTCCTCCAATGAAAATGCGAGTTACTAACTCTAATAATTCTAATTGTAAGCTGACAACTGAGCTAGATCGTTATTCAGAAGCAACAAACTTATCGACAAAAATATGCATGAAAAATTACTTCCTAGCACACAACTATAGGATATTGTTTATAGTGATGTTTTTAGCGGCGTATGACACAGATCGTTATCTAGAGCGAGTTAAAGTGTTTTACAAACGGGTAGATCTACCCCGAATGGCATAGCTGTGATAACACTGCCGGTTACCATTTTCCTGACGCTAGCTCGTGTCACGGCCATGATTTTTAGGGTCCCGTACCCATAAAATAATAAATACAAGAAGAAGTGTCAAGTCAATGTTAAATTATGGAAACAGCGTGGCTGCCTGGGTAACTAATTTTCAGATATGGCGGCTGGGACAATTGACATGACATAGACATGACAATTTCAATTTTATGAAATTTATTTCCGTTTCCGGTTTTTAATGGCGGGCTGTTCAGCAGGTTTAAATGAGGGTTAATTATAATACTTTTTACTCTTTCTATAGTAAATAATACAACAAAATTACTCAAAAATATTTATTTGGAATTTAGAACAATGTAAATATGCAAATCAACACAATTAAAGAGCTATAAACCAATAAACTACTGTATCAATATTAAATATTTAAATAATATCAGAGATGCTGTGTTAAAGCGAATTAGTAAAGTAACAGTGCATTGACTTACAGAAACTTGAAGATAAATAAATGTTTTCACAGCTTCACGGATAAATAACTGGAAGCAGGAAAAAGGCAACCGGAACCCACACAAAACCTGGAATCAAAAAAAATATGTAAAAAATATAAATATAGGTACCTACATAAGACTTTTGTGAATTAAATCAAACAGGACTTGAATGAAAATAAAATGAATAAAAAATATGATACATATACATCTAATACCTCATTTGTATTTTAAAAATAATCTACATACATAGATTTATAGCATTATTGCTATGAAAATACATAATAGGTACCTATGTGATATGTAATTACGCATTTCTGTTCATCTTGTAGAAATTTAACGTAGGCTAATAATAGTTCAATAATCATAATTTACCTTGTATAACTTGCTTTCAATTGCTCAAAATCACCGATCAGTCTTTAAAGTAGAGATACGGAAAAATCCTTGAAAGAATATCCCAAGATCCTTGGGTTTAAAGCTAAAAAAATATAAAAACAGTTAATATATTACCTATTTTTACATATAATATGGCCCATACCTACTACACGCAGAAACGTCGATTTCATCATTTTCTTCATGTAATTAATATCATATATACTTTATTAAAGTGTTAATAAGGAACTTTATATCAAAAAACATCTTTGTACTTATAAATTTCAGCCGAAATATCAGAAACAAACTTCCAATCAAATCTAAACGGCAAAAATTAAAATGCCAGAGGCCTCGGGAGCTGACGCTGACACACAGACAAAAGACAAAAGAACAGGACGCCGACGTGCATAAAAATGTTCCGTAGCAGAAATTGACAGAAATCATATAGAAATATTCAGATTTTTGTCTAGGACAGTCTAGAAGCCCATGCTTTCTGCCTGGGTAGAACCGCGCCACAACTGTTTCCAATTTTCCGCTTTACTGTCACCCCCCTGCCCGTACCCAAAGGGTAAAAACGAGAACCTTATTACTAAGACTTCGCCGTCCGTCCGTCCGTCTGTCACAAAGGTCTATCTTATGAACCGTTATAGCTGGACAGTTGAAATTTTCAGAGATAATGTATCTATGTTGCCGCTATAATAATAAATACTAAAAACAGAATTAAATAAATGTTTATAAATAAAAAAGTACTTTCACTAAAATTATCTGTTAAGTAAGAATTTTACATATAAGATGTGTTATCTGTGATATAAGTCCTCGGTGGCCGCGTGGTTAAACCGTTAGGACTTTACGCTGCTATGACGTTGGAGCAGTAGTAAGGTAAGTTCGAATCCTAGTCAAGGCGACTTTTTTTTAATATTTTTTATTTAATTTTTACATATTTTTACATATTTGTTTTTACTTTTTACATATTTATTATTGATTGATACAATTTTTAGTAATGCGTTTCTTCTTTTTTTTTAATTATATTATCGCGCATTCAAAATTTCAGCTAAATCGGAAAAAAAGTTTATAATAATATAGTGTCTAAAAAGCCCCATACTCACACTTCGCTCCTTCGTCCCTTCCTCGCCTTACTTCCTCGCGTTACTTCCTCGCGTTACTTCGTCCCTTCGCTTCCTTCCTTCGTCCATTCGATGCTTGGAAATTAGTCAATTATGCAACAACACACCACAAAATATTTTTAATATAGCAGCTACATGTTTAATACGAAATATCTAGTAACCTCTAAAATTTTTAAAAAATCCGAAAGGCGCATAATTTTTATTTTATAAAACTGCAATTCTTTGTCGTGCCAAAAATAAAATTGAATTTTAATAATATATTTTTTTAATAAATCCGAATATTTCAGTATCATGTACAAGGTATATCAGTATGAATGTACAAGGCGAGTCAACAATAGAGTAAAGTTTATCATGTACTTTATATCAGAAACATAGGCAAATATGACATACTAATTAAACGTTAATGATGTCAATCCCCATTTCTTCAGATATTTTTGTAAAGGCATCATGCACACCATTTCTATTTTTTTATTTTTGTCGCTACGATTACATAAATATGGACATGCATTTTTTCACAAATATGAAGACAATATTGTTTTTTTCTTCCATTTTTTAGACTATTGTTTGTGAATTATTTTTATATCGACTGGCGATTGCTAGATGTACAGGATGTCCCATTTTTGTGTATTTTATGGGGTTTCTGGTTTATGAGTAGAGATATAAAGATGCTGTTTTCACATCATTGTTCTACTTATTATGAAACTAAATATGCTACACACATATTTATCCTAGCCTTCTTAGTTCAAAGTTATTTCTTATTTCTTTCTTTTACTTTTTATTTTTTAATTAGTAGAAACGTTTGCATTTTTCGATAACCTTTGTATCTCGATTATCTTATAACTTATCGAAAAGGTGAAAAGGGTCAGTGATGGGCGGTGGGTAAGTACCCAATTTGTAGATAAATAAAATCTGGGTATATATGTATATGCCTGTAGATTTAGATGAACATCCTAATTTTAATAAAAGGAGTTTCCGACGACCGCATAGTAAATATCCGGTATAATACCGGGAATAGAAATATACCAATATATAATATCTACAATATATATAAGAAATATTGTAGATATACTCGTATTTCTGATATTACTGGTATTATACCGGGTATTTACTATGCGGTCGTTGGAAATACCTTTTATAAAATTAGACTGTTCATCTAAATGTACAGGTATATACCGGATACCCTGATTTTGTTTTGTTCTACCTATTGAGTACTTACTCACCGCCCGTGTCTCGTTTTTCAGGTAGAATGGCAGTGACGAAAGTGGTTCTTCGTTGGGAGCTGTCTATTTCGAAAAATGACTTAAACTTATGTTCTTTTTTTTTATACAGGACACTCTATATATTATTTTTTATTTTATTTGCCTTGTCGAAAATTATAATATACTCTATATTTATTTATTTAGGTACTGCTAAACTGCTAAACGCCTCTTATTTTATTTAACTTAATTTTACCAGATAATTTTGCTTTGCAACATGATATTTTGATAAACTACACGGAAACTGAACTTGTGCTGCTTTTAAATAACATGTCAATAACCAACATTTTACGTCGAATAAATTAGTTGATTGTTTTGATTACCTAATTTAAACCGGCCGACTAGAATTTTTTAGAATGAGTGGGAGGGGGGTTAATCACTTCGACCTTACAGATCCATTGTGTCCCCCTTTCTTGAATCATAACTCATCATACAGTCCCAGGGCTTTGACAAAAGCCAGTATCTGGGACGGTTTTATAGAGGGTAGTTCTCCATCTCCAATATCAGTCGTACCAAAGTTCATGGCACGAATGGTTGTCGTCTCGGCGCACTCAGAGATGAGGTGTACTGGTGTTTCACCATCTTCCCCACAGAATCTGCATTCGCCGTTTCTTCTTAGTTTCAATCTACTGAGGTGTTCATTGAGGAGACAGTGTCCTGTTAAAAACCCCGTGTAGAATGTAGAATGTAGAATGTTTAGAAGGGGAGTTAATCACCGCGACCTTACAGATCTATTGTGTGTTCCCCTTTCTTGAGTTATAACGAGTTATAACTCATCATACAGTCTCAGGGCTTTGAGAAAAGCCAGTATCTGGACGGCTCCACAGAGGCCAGCTCTCCATCCTCGACATCAGACGTACCAAGGTTCATGGCACGAATGGTTGTCGTCTCGGCGCACTCAGTGATAAGGTGTTCTGGTGTTTCCCCATTTTCCCCACAAAATCTGCATTCGCCGTTGTTTCTCAGTTTCAGCCTACTGAGGTGTTCGTTGAGGAGAAAGTGTCCTGTTAGAAACCCCGTGACAATCCAAAGATTGTTTTTACTTAAATCAAGGAAAACCTTTGATTTTTCTCGGTCGTAAGTTCTGAGGAACTTTTTCGAGTGTCTTAGACCGTTGGAGGACACCCATTCTATATTACGGATGGAGTCTTCCAGATTCTTCAGTTCCGCTTTCAGTTGGTTCCCGTTAGGAAAACAGAACGGTTCTGGTCCAGTTAGTGGAGTGTTCGCTTCTTTTCTAGCTAGATCATTTGCTTTTTCATTGCCTTCTATCCCTTGGTGAGCAGGCACCCAAACTACACCGACTTTATTTTCTTTGCCTAATTTGTTAAGCTTCTCTAGGCATTCTTTGGCCAACTTCGAATTGATGGTTACTGAGTTGATCGCGTTAAGTGCTGCTTGACTATCGGATAGGATGGCAATTTCCTGTTTTCGATAGTTTCTATCTAAGATAAATTGTACGCATCTTTCGATAGCGTAAATTTCTGCCTGAAGGATACTGGGGTAGGTGCCCATTAGTTCGGAGTATTTAGTTTTCGGCCCAAATACTCCTATCCCTGTCCCTGCTTTGGTTTTGAAAGCATCAGTATACCAAGTGATGGTATGGTCTTTTATATGCTGAGTAAGCGTTTCTTTCTTCCAATTCTTTTTATTACTCAATACTACAGTGAGGTGTTTCTCAAAGTTGTAAATTATTGGTATGTCATCCACTGGGAGGTGGAGAAGTGGAATTTTATTTTTGAGGGTGTTCCAAGCCCCCGACCTGAAAATTCTCCCAGTACTGTTTCCGTCAATGACCATTCTAATCATTGTCGCATTGGCATAACTACCGACGACAATGTGCAGTGGTGTTAGGTCTAAAGTGACCTCCATTGCTGCTGTTGGACATGTTCTCATGGCACCTGTGATGCAGATACATGCCAGTCTCTGTACTTTGCACAGGTTTTGCCTTGCTGTACGTTGCTCTAGTTTTGTATACCAAGCAACTGCTCCGTATGTAATCATGGGTCTTACTATCATGGTATACATCCAGCGCAAAATTTTTGGGGCTCAGCCCCACCTATTCCCGCCAGTCTTCTGCATATCATGAGAGCCTTTGTGGTTTTGCTGGTAATGTTCTTAATATACCTGTTCCAGAGAAGTTTACTATCCAGGGTTATTCCCAGATATTTCACTTCCTGTGATGGCAGTATTTCCTTTCCATCTAGATGTATTCTTTTCAAGTTTTTCAAACTTCGCTTTCTGGTGAATGGCACTACTGCGGTTTTATCTGAGTTAATACTCAGCCCGACAGTCTTGCACCATCTCTCTGCGATGCGGAGTCCTCTTTGGATAATATCATACAGGGTGCCTTCATGTTTCCCCGTGCAATGATGACTATGTCATCTGCGTACCCTATGCAGTGTATTCCCGCTAGAGTTAATTCTTCCAGTAGTTCATCCACTACCAAGCTCCACAGTAGGGGGGAAGTCACTCCACCTTGTGGAGTTCCTTGCGTTGTTTTAACAACTATAGTTTTGGTACCTATCTCAGCCTCTGCTGTTCGTGTTGAGAGCATTTCCCAAAACCAGCGAAATATCGTACTGTTCACCCCTCTTGTTTCAAGAGATCGTTTGACCACCTTGTGAGGTATATTGTCAAACGCCCCTGCAATGTCCAACAAGACACAAAGTGCTGTTTCTTTGCTATCCAGGCTAGCCTGTATTAGCTCAGTTAACTGGTACAGAGCAGTTTCTGTGGATCTGCCCGCTCTATATGCATGCTGACTATCGTGCAGTGGTTTAACCTGTAGATGATTTACTCTAATATGGTTGTCCACTACTTTCTCCATCGTTTTTAATATGAACGATGTGAGACTAATAGGCCTAAATGATTTGGGGTTAGCCCAGTCAGTTTTGCCTATTTTGGGTATGAATATGACTTTCGCTCTTCTCCAGATGGTTGGTATATATCCCATCGCTAAGCTGCTTCTTGTAATGTTCAATAGATGGAGTGTAGCTATTTCCTGACCCTTCTTTAGAAGGGCAGGAAAAATCCCATCTATTCCTGCTGTTTTATAAGGCTGAAAGGTGTCAATAGCCCATTTCAGTTTTTGTTCTGTTATTACTAGCTTGGCCGTCTCCCAGTCTTCCCTGCGAGGATTGTGGGGTTCGGTCGGAGCTACTTGCGTATCAATAGATATGCTACCTGGAAAGTGTATATGAAGTAGGAGGTTAGCTCTCTCTTCATCTCCTTCCGTGCAGCTTCCGTCAGGTTTCTTAAGTGCCATGTTGGGGATGGGTCCACTCTTGGCCATAGCTTTGTGTAGCCTAGCTGCATAAGTAGTTAAAGTGATGTTTTCGCAAAAGTCTGAAGTCAGACCGCTTTGCCCTTCTAATCTCCTTATTATACTCAGTTAATTTCTCGGCGTAGAGATGCCATTCGCCGCTGGGTTTGAAAGCTCTGTTAAAAGAGTCGTCGGACCTCCGATCTAAGATTGGCCAGCTTTTTGTTCCACCAGGGCTTGTTGTTACTTTTTTGTATGCCCTTACTGTGGGGCAACTAGATTCATATGCATCCAATATTGCACCACTGACTTCCTTTGCGTACCATTCTAGATACAGGTGGTTCCTAGCCCTACCTGCATCTATTTGGTCCAGGTTGTTTACGAGATTGGTGTGGTATAGTTCCCAATCGGTTTTTCTTGGATTCCTTCGAATTTCAGTTTGGAGTATGATTCCTCCTAATTTGAACTCGATGATTCTGTGATCTGATAGGGAAGGTTCCGTTGAAACCCTCCAATCTTTCACGTAACTAGTTACACTAGCACTCCCGATTGTTAAATTTAATACTTCCGCCCGCGTTTTTGTCACAAACGTGGGGGTGTTCCCTATATTGAGAACTTCAACATTGTATGCTAAGAGGAATTCTAGTAAACACTCACCTCTAGTGTTAGTATTAGTGCTTCCCCATACCTCATTGTGCGTATTGGAGTCACATCCCAATAGCAGAGGTAGTCGCCGTTGGCTGCAGAATCGCACGAGCTCCTCTATTTCCGGAGGCGGTGTCTGCCCATCACCCGGAAAGTATGCAGAGGCAATCACGATATTTCTTTGGCTACAACCCTCGATATTAAGTTGAACCATGATTGGAACAAGATCCCGGGTTGTAAATTCTGAAACACATATGTAGTTAATGTTGTTTCTTATAAGAATACAGGCTCGGGGAAGTTCCTGCCTGTTATCAAGAAAAATGGCGCATCCGCCAGAAATTAAAAATGTATTACTGGTTGCCTGCACAACCGCAACGTATCCGCCAGAAATTAAAAGACTTTTTCAGGCGCCATCTTTTAGTCAAGTCGAGAAGTAAGGGAATCAGACAATAGAATTGTCTGGTATGAAGAAGTGCGCTTTCCGAGAATTGGGGAAATTTCGAGAAGCAGTCAATAGAGTATATAAGCCGGAGCCATCGACCACTGAGACAGTTTTTTGAAATTTGAATATACCGCGTGGAAATTGAAAATCGGACAATTTGGTGAAGGAATCTTATAAATAGTTAGTTGTTGTGTGTTATAAGTTAGTAATTGTGTATAAAGTAAGAAAAATAAATTCGTTAAGTATTTTATCGTGAGTTTAAATTAGTGGACCCACGGAATCCGTAACAATTGGTGTCAGAAGTGGGATTCAAGAGGATTTTAAGAAGAAATTAAGTGGATTGGAAGATTTTTAGACCGGATTAGAGTATTTTTATGGTTGGTACAAGGGAACAAGCGAAGAAAATGGAGGGTAAGCAAGGCAAACTATTAGGCGATTTTATGGAGAATATGAGAAGGGAGAAAGCAGAAGAACAAGAAAAGAAGACTCCGTAAAGAACGAGAAGAAGAGCGAGCCCGATTAGAAAGAGAAAAGGAAGAGGAAAACTACGACGTCAACAAGAACAGGACCGGCTTGAGAACATTTTCGAAAATTTGAAAGTTCAACGACAACAAGAGAAACAAAGAAGAACAGGACCGGCTTGAGAAAATACTGGGTAATTTGGAAATTCGTTTGGAGGAGCGACGTCAAAAGAAAGACAAGAAAGAACAGGACCGTATTCAGAAAATTTTAGAAAATCAAGGAATTAGACAAGAACGTTTGGAGAAAATTGTTGAAGATTTGTAAGTGCGTCGCCAGAAAGAAAAATTTGAAGATCAGGACCGTCTTAAGAAAACTTTGGAAAATCAGGAATTTCGACTACAGAAGAATTTTGAAGACCTGGAAAAACGGCAGGAAAATAACTTCAAGAAAACCGTAGAAGATCTCGAGGAACGCCTTCAGCAGAAGATAGAAAGATTGGAGATGGACCTACAGAAGACCAAGGTACAAAGTAAAGACACCTGGCGTTCAAGGAACAGCGAACCTTAAGGCCCCCGACCTACGATGGACAAGTAAACGACATGGACAATGTACCACCGTCAGTTTGAAGCAGCCGCTGCTGCCAATGGATGGACTGACCAAGAGAAAGCAGCAGCACTTGTCATCGTTGCTACGTGGCCCTGCCCTGAACTGTTGCAAACTATTCCTGCAGCCCAACAGCAGGAATACCAAACTTTGGTTGCTGCACTGGACAGAAGATATGGCGACCAACATCGACGCCAACTTTACCAAACCCAGATCAAGACACGCCTGCAGAGGTCCGGAGAGAGTCTGCAGGAATTTGAAGCAGACTTACGTCGGCTGGTACACCTAGCGTATCCTGAAGCAACGGAAGGATTTAGGGAGGAACTCGCTGCTCAGTGTTTTATCAGCGGACTGAGGGACAACGAGTTACAGAGGGCTCTGCAAATATCCCGATTCTCTACCAGCAGCGAAGCACTGGTCAGGGCGCTGGAAAGTGAAGCTGCTTTTAGCGCCATCCCTAGACCGAAGATAAGATCAGTAACGGTCGAGGAACAGCCCGAAAGCACTCACAGGGGTTTGGAGGAGATGTGTAAGAAAGTCGACAAACTATGTGAGCTACTAATAAACAAGAGAGTCAACAACACCGGAAGATCCCAGGACATAAGGTGCTTTAGATGTGGCAGGAATGGCCACATCAAACGGGATTGCCGCGTCCAAATGCGATCCCGTTCACCATCCAGAGAACGTAGGCACCAGGAAAACTAAAATCAGTCAATACTAAGGGGCGAGTATTGACTGGGGAGAACAGAGCCCCCAGGATTTTTTCCATTAGGAGTCTAGGAAGAACCGCTGACAGTTTGGTGATCGACGGGAAAGTCAATGGAAAGGGAATTCGAATGACTGTGGACACTGGCGCTATGGTATCGTTGGTGCGGGCTAACTCAGTGCAAGGATTGAAGCTGATGTCTCTGGGAAGAAGAGTGTGTTTACGTACAGTTACGGGGGAAATGGCCGTTGCACGGGGAAAGGCTATCGTCGAACTGAAGTTAGGAAATTTGAAGTTTCAGCATAGCGTCTTAGTGGCAGATATTGAAGATGACTTCATCTTGGGCATGGATATGATTCGTCAACATGGATTTTCGTTCGATCACCAGAGAAATATCTTAAATATTGGATATGAAGAGTTCATGTTATCTCCAGACGAGGGACCAGGCAGAATGGATGTAAGATCAGCGGAAACTGTGGTGATACCTGGTAATACCGAGAAGATCGTATTCGGTAAAGTGGAGAAAATCGCTGGGTGCTGTGTTGGACTGGTAAAAAGTGGCGACAAGAAACAAGATAGGTACTTAGTAGGAAAGTCATTGGTGAACACCGACAAGAATATACCGATCAGAATTGCGAATGTTTTCCCGAATTGTGTCAAGATTCAAAAAGGTGACAAGATAGCCATCTGCGAACCTGTAAGAAGTGTCACCCGATGTGATGAAGTGTCGTCAGCTGTTACACAAATGGCATCCAAAGAAACACTAAAACATCTAGAACAGCCATGGGATCACCTAACATATGAGGAGAAACAGAAGGCTAAGCAGTTCCTGCGAAAGCATGGCGGTATTTTTGAGAAAAATAACAGTGGAAAACGGATTTTGTGAAGCACCGGATTAATACTGGTCATGCTCAGCCGATTCGACAACGTCCTAGAAGGGTGCCCCTTTCCAAACAACAAGAAATGGAGACAATGGTAGATAAGATGCTAGAAGATGGAGTTATCGAAGAATCATCGAGTCCATGGTCATCTCCTGTTGTTTTGGTGACGAAGAAAGATGGTAGTACACGATTCTGCGTGGACTATCGGAAGCTCAATGACGTCACTAAGAAGGACAGCTACCCACTGCCACGTATAGACGACACGTTAACCACACTGGCAGGTTCGTGCTGGTTCTCCACTCTCGACTTAAAGAGTGGATACTGGCAAGTTGGTCTGGACGAGGAAGACAAAGAAAAGACGGCTTTTTCTACAGGAAACGGACTATACCAATTCAAGGTCATGCCGTTTGGATTATGCAATGCTCCAGCCACTTTCGAACGTCTCATGGAGGTGGTGTTAAGAGGATTAACTTGGAAAACGTGCTTGGTTTACCTCGACGATGTATTGGTTATGGGAAGAACTTTTGAGGAGCATTTGCGAAATTTAGAAGAAGTTTTCGGCCGCATACGGAATGCTCACCTGTACTTGAACCCGAAGAAGTGTAGCTTATTCCAGCGACAAGTGGAATTTTTGGGCCATGTAGTCTCAGCAGACGGAATTTACACCGACCAGAAGAAAATCGCTGCAATCAAGGATTGGCATAAGCCTCGCGACAAACATGAACTTAGAAGTTTTCTGGGTTTATGCACCTATTACAGAAGATTTGTCAAGGGATTTGCCAATATAGCTGCACCCTTACATAGACTTACAGGTGATGAAGTCGGCTACGAATGGAACACCGATTGTGATGTAGCCTTTGGAAGACTCAAGGCGGCTTTATGTTCAAGTCCTATTCTAGCCTACCCGCAACAACAAGGGAGGTATATCCTGGATACCGACGCCAGCAATATCGGCATAGGTGCAGTGCTATCACAAGTGCAAGATGGCGAAGAACGAGTGATAGAATATTACAGTCGAGTTCTATCCAAACCAGAAAGGAATTACTGCGTTACCCGGAAGGAGCTGCTAGCAATTGTGAAGGCAGTTGATCATTTTCATAAATATCTGTACGGCCAAGAATTTTTAATTAGGACAGATCATGCGGCTCTCAAGTGGCTTATGGAGATGAAACAACCTGAAGGTCAAATAGCACGATGGCTCGAGAAGCTCCAACAGTATCACTTTACCATCCAACATCGTGCTGGAAAAATGCATGGTAACGCAGACGGTTTATCCAGAAGACCCTGTCAAACCGATTGTAAGCACTGCTGTAAAACGGAACAACGTGAAGGCACTGTCATGATAAGGAGTTTTAAACTTGGAACCGATGAACAGTGGACGACGACACAATTGAGGAAAGATCAAATGGAAGATCCAGACATCGGAGCAATACTACGGCTCAAGGAAGGTAACGGCGAGAGACCACCGTGGCAGGATATTGCAAACAGAGGGCTCGTTTTAAAGCTCTCTGGGCTCAGTGGAATTCACTGGTGATTGAGAATGGATTGTTAAAGCGCACGTGGGAAAGTGCGGATGGCAGGACAGTAACAACTCAGTTACTGGTACCAAGGAAGAAAGTTACCCAGGTATTGGAAGAAATTCACGGTGGTAAAACTGGAGCCCATCTGGGAATAAACAAGACCTTGAGCAAGCTGAGAGATCGTTTTTACTGGATGGATTATTGCGAAGATGTCAAGAAATGGTGTCGACAATGTAAAATTTGTGCAGCCAGCCAAGGACCAAGCACTCGATCTAGGGGAAAAATTAAACAATATAACGTTGGACTGCCATTCGAAAGAATCGCTGTTGATATTGCAGGCCCATTCCCTGAAACGCACAAGGGCAACAAGTACGTTTTAGTGGCGATGGATTATTTCAGTAAATGGCCAGAAGTTTTTGCCATTCCAAACCAAGAAGCATCGACTGTAGCTGAAGTATTAGTCAATAATGTCTTCAGTAGATTTGGAATTCCTTTAGAGCTTCACACTGACCAAGGAAGGAACTTCGAGTCAAGACTGTTCCAGAAGATGTGTGATCTGCTTGGTATTCACAAGACTAGGACAACAGCTTTACATCCGCAGTCTGATGGGATGGTCGAGAGATTCAATAAGACCATTGAAGAACATCTCTCGAAAATGGTGGATGAACATCAAAGAGATTGGGATCAGCATATACCACTATTCCTAATGGCATATAGAAGTGCAGTTCACAACACCACCGGACTTTCACCATCGAAGATTTTATTTGGTCGAGAATTACGGTTGCCTTGTGACTTGGTGTTCGGATCACCAGACGACAGCACCACGAACGTAGAGGACTACGCGGATGAACTGAAGGAAAGGTTATTGGGAATTCATAAGGCCGTGAGAAGTAAGATTACGCTAGCCAGTGACCGGATGAAAGCTCGTTACGACCTCAGAGCTAATTCTACGGGATTTCAACAGGACGATATGGTATGGTTATATAACCCACAGCGCAAGAAAGGGAGGTCCCCAAAGTTAACTCCAGCATGGGAAGGTCCTTATACAGTCATCAAGAGGATAAATGATGTTGTGTACCGGATTCAACGCAGCCCTAGAAGTAAGATGAAAGTAGTTCATCTGGATCGATTGAAGAGATACAGACAGGAAACCTTGATCGGGACGATCAAATTTTGAGAAGGGGGCAATGTCAAGAAAATGGCGCATCCGCCAGAAATTAAAAAATGTATTACTGGTTGCCTGCACAACCGCAACGTATCCGCCAGAAATTAAAAGACTTTTCAGGCGCCATCTTTTTAGTCAAGTCAAGTCGTAAGGGAATCAGACAATAGAATTGTCTGGTATGAAGAAGTACGCTTTCCGAGAATTGGAGAAATTTCCGAGAAGCAGTCAATAGAGTATATAAGCCGGAGCCATCGACAACTGAGAGAGTTTTTTAAAATTTGAATATACCGCGTGAAAATTCGAAAATCGGACAATTTGGTGAAGGAATCTTATAAATAGTTAGTTTGTTGTGTGTTATAAGTTAGTAATTGTGTATAAAGTGAGAAAATAAATTCGTTAAGTATTTTATCGTGAGTTTAAATTAGTGGACCCACGGAATCCGTAACAATATATTACACTGGAATTTTTTCCAGACAACCCTTTAATTTGTCCCTGGTACACCCAGGGTTCCTGGGCTAATACCATTACATATTGGTTTTTCTCAAAGAGTCTTGTGATTGTGGCAGAAGACCCTTTTGCATGGTGCAGGTTTATTTGGGATATCCCATGCATCAGGTTTCTGGGGTAGGTAAGGATCCCCCTGTTGTAGGGAGGACAGGGTATTTCCCATCGCCCCTGACAACAGATGTTCCTCCTCCGAGGAGTGGTCATCAACCTCCTCCGAGGATATACACCCTTTCACGGTTGGAGTTACGCCATCCGTGTCCTTCACAGTCGAGGAGCTTGTCTTCGGCTGAGGTACTTGTGAGATGGAGGCTGTCTCCATTTTCTCCCCCTCTTTAGCTTGTTCTTTTCTTGGACCTGTACCGTCCCTAATCTATAATAGAGGTTATATCCCTCTTTCTCTATTGCCTCCTTGGATTTGAGGTCAGTTCCTATTGTGAGGACCTGACCATGGCCCTCCTCCTTCGAGTTGGGGACTCGCCAGCTCGATGTACTCACATTCTCGTTCTGAGCTTGGATAAGGTCTAGCAGGTAGGTGGTGTCTTTCCCCTTGCTTCTTGGCAGAAAGACCGTGATGGTTGTCCCTTTAGGGATGTTTTCTCCCCTCATTCACCAACCAATCCGCCGATTTTCAGATGCACAATATATGAGGATCATGCCGACCCGAAAGTGTATGACCGCAAAGCGCAGCTGACCCACACTTTATGGATCGTTGCGTCGCAATCCCGCTCGCTACTACTTCGTCCAGTATCGCCTCTTCTTAGAGCCGTTTGCTGCTCGGTAGTCAAGTACAACCTCAGGATATTCCTTTGGAAGCACCGCAATTTTTGCACTTGTCCAGCAATAGCTGCATAGCTAGCATACGTCCCTGCTTGCCTCTCGGTGTGGGACGGCTTTCCATCCTGGCTTTTCTCTCTCCTTGACGGAGCAAAGGGGAGAGGTTTTCTGCCCTCTCTTGCCCTTTGGTGGTGGATGCGCAGGTTGTTTCTTAGTTCCTTTTTCAGGATAAAAAAAAAAAAAAACCCCGTGACAATCCGAAGATTGTTCTTACTCAGACAGGAAGATCTGTGATTTTTCTTGATCATAAGCCCTCAGAAACTTCTTCGAGTGTCTTAGACCATTGCACGATTTCCCATTCCAGGTTGCGGATGGAATCTTCCAAGTTCTTGAGTTCCGCCTTGAGTTGGTTACCCCTAAGTGGAGTGTTGCTCCTTTCCCTAGCTAGATTATTTGCTTTTCATTGCCTTCTATCCCTTGGTGAGCAGGCACCAAGTGTGTGGAGGACTTTGTTTTCTTTGCCTAATTTATTCAGCTTCTCTATGCATTCTTTGACCAATTTCAAATCGATTGATACTGAGTTGATCGCCTTTAACGCTGCTTGACTATCAGATAAGATGGCTATTTCTTGTTTCCGATAGTTCCTATCTAAGATAAGTTGTACGCATCTCTCGATAGCGTAGATTTCTGCCTGTAGGATACTAGGGTAAGTGCCCATTGGTTCGGAGTAATTAGCTCTCGGCGCAAACACTCCGATCCCTGTTCCCGTATTGGTTTTGGAAGCATCAGTATACCAAGTTATGGTATGGTCTTTTAACTGCTGGGCAAGCGTTTCGCTCTTCCAATCCTTCTTATTGCTCAATACTACATTGACATGTTTGTCAAAGTTGTACGTTCTTGGCATATCGTCCACTGGGAGTTGCAGGAGTGGTATTTCCTTTATGAGGGTGTTCCACGCCCCTGATCTGACAATTCTCCCAGTACTAATTCCGTTAGTGACCATTCTAATCATTGTCGCACTGGCATATCTACCAATGACAATGTGCAGTGGTGTTAGATCTAGAATGACCTCCATTGCTGCTGTTGGACAGGTTCTCATGGCTCCTATGATGCAAACGCATGCTAGTCTCTGGACTTTGCATAGGTTTAGCCTTGCCGTCCGTTGCTCTAGTTTTGTGTACCAGGCAACTGCTCCATAAGTAATCATGGGTCTTACTATCATGGTATACAACCAGCGCAAAATGTTAGGGGAGCAGCCCCATCTATTTCCGGCCAGTCTTCTGCATATCATGAGAGCCTTTATGGCTTTGCTGGTAGTGTTCTTAATATGCCTGTTCCACAGGAGTTTACTGACCAGGGTTATTCCCAGGTATTTAACTTCCTGTGTTGGCAGTATTTCCTTTCCATCTAGTTGGATTCTTTTCAAGTTTTTCAGACTTCGCCTTCTGGTGAATGGCACTATCGCCAAACCAAACCAAACCGGCCGACTATGTAATAAAGTTAAATAATGCATTTTTACCCCGTTTATGAAAATAAGTATTTTAGAAAGCTCGTAACAAGGAAAATAAAATAATATACAAAATATGGTATTTAAAAAAACATATAAGTTTTAGTCAATTTAAAAAAAGACAGATTCCAACGAAGAAATAGTTACGTCACTGCATTCTACGTGAAAAATTGTACGGGAGACCGTTTTCACCTTTTCGATAAGATATGATACAAAGGGGATCGAAAAATGCAATAATTTCAGATTCGCCCTGTATTTTAGGAAGTAAGAGAGCTGGGACATATCTGTATGTAGCATCTTTAGTTTCATAAAAAAGTAACAGCGTAATGTGAAAACCGCATCTTTGTATCTCGACTCATAAACGAGAAACCCTGCAAAACACATGAAAATCGGACACCCTGGACAGACGTACTGCCAAATCAAGAAATCAACTACGAATGAAATCCAAGATCAATTTATATATTTTATATATTTTAATATTTTTTTGTGTTCGTGATAATTCCTTTGCTACTTCGTCCAAAAACCGACAGTACGGGGAAGGAGCGTTTCGAGGAAGTAAACGGACGAAGGAGCGTTTTGATGAAGGAACGAAGGAACACACAGTAGCATAAAATCGACATTTCCCATAGTAAATATAAGATTTTTGGACGAAGGGACGCGACGAAGGAAGGAAGTGAAGTAGCGAAGTGTGAGTATGGGGCTTAATGTTGTATAGATAATGAATGGTACGGAACCGCGTTCGTGCGCGAGTTCGACTCGCACTTGACCATTTTTTTACTCCCAACGAGCGTAAAAAAGTTTCACTTCAGAAATATAATTGTTCAAGAAAATTATTACTTTATATTTTAGACAAATATGACTTAATTTTTTTTGAGTTTATATTTTAGAATATTTTTTACCTGGTAAATCAAGACAATATAATATAATAAAAGCAAACAGTGTAGCAATAGCAAGAATTGAAATTAATTTGTTTTAAATCTAATTTTGTTCGAATAATCACCATGTCAGAACCATTTATGCATTTCCTTTATATGCAAATCAAGAAACAATTTGTCTGTTTAGCGTTAACAATAGGAAATTCCAAGCCAATTAAATATTTCATTGCGATTTTTTCTGCCCGAGACTCTTGTTTTTTTTTCAATTATCTTCTCGTTCAAAAAACTGATCCATTCAATTTTGAATAGTCTTATGTATAAAATATTCCATTTGCTTTTAGATATATCAATCAATCAATATTTTAAGAGATATCTTAAAAAAGAGACGTGATATTTTAATAATTGTTGATGATTAAACATTAATAAATACTAATATTATTTTAAATAGTGTATTAATTGGCTCTAAAAATCATATAGATAAAATAACGTACATATTAAGGTCTATTCACATACAGGGTGACAATTTGAAAACGAACAGTATTTAATATTACCTCTACCGAAGATAGTATGAAAATTTGGCGAAATACGTCAATTTACATATCAAGGAGGACAATTTTTGAGGCATTTGTTGTCGTGTTACTTTCAACCCTTTGGCCCCCAGGGCACCTACCCCTATTTCTTTTACCATTTTTGTGTTCCTTATAAATTTCTCAAAAAAATAATGCAGTTTATGTAGAATTCTATAAGAAACACAAAAATGGTAAAAGAAATAGGGGTTGTTATTTAAAATTTTAGGGGTAGGTGCCCTGGAGGTCAAGGGGTTGAAAGTAACACGACAACAAATGCCTCAAAAATTGTCCCCCTTGATATGCAAATTGACGTGTTTCGCCAAATTTTCATACTATCATCGGTAGAGGCAATATTAAATACTGTTCGTTTTCAAATTGTCACCCTGTAATACCCTGTAGGGTGACAATTTAGGGCCTGTATATAGGGTGTCCCAGACTGAGCGCGCATTAGATGTTTTTGGAGAACTATAATATATCTAGATAGCAGATTTTTGGCACATCACTGTCTTACAACGAGGTCTATCGATTAAAAATATTTTCAATATGGCGGCACTTCCGGAAATACCGAAAGTGGACAGCAACTTTCTTATTTTAAATAAGTATTCCCATTTTTTATTACATACCTCATCATTACAAGCCTCATCAATACCGTACATTACAAGTCAGGCGGCCTCGACGGCCAACGGCTGGAATTTTGGTTGGCTATTCAATTATTCTTGAAATTGGATGCAAAAATTTGCTGATAACTTCAGCGATCAGAGGCGGTGCGTCGTCTTGCTGGAAAAATATGTTTTTGAGTTCAAGGGGATTATAACAAAATATTAAGTGTGCTATATTTTTGAAAAGGCAATTTTAAATTCTTTTCAGTTAATTAAAAATATAGAGGGTGCCCCAAATAAAAAATCTATTTTTCTGTTGATAACTCTTAAATTATTAATTTTAAAAAAATTGTACTTAAACCATTAAATTCTAGGTAAAAAGGTGCTGCATCTCCTATCGAAAAGGGTGTTTCCAATTAAAAGCGTCGAATTTGACCCACCCTGTACAGGAATTTCAATAGCACTCGGCCAACAAAAGGTCGTTTAAAGTAGTCCCGACCGACAAATGACAAAGGGCATATTGCTAAATACGTAAGCGGTTTTAAAAAAAGGAGATCCATAATAACGGGAAGCGATCCTCCAATGGATTCTCTGCTGGAAATAAATACTTTTATATTCCACTTTGAAGTCTTTCTTTTATGTTTTTTAGCTTTAGCATATTTCTAGATAATATACAGTGTGAGTCTTAAATAGGTGTAAATGTTTTTAGGGGTGGTATATTTCGACCCCAGGAACACGTCTTGAAGATTTTTTTTCGGAAAAAAGAGGTCGAAAATCGTGCATTTTCTTCTAAATTTTCCTGTATATTTTGGAAAACTTCTTAGAACAAATTTTCCCACGGTATAATTGCTTAATAACTGTTATTACCATGGTTACGGCACTAAAAGGGATGCAAATACAGAAAAAATCCGGTGGCTCTCAACATTTTTTAAAAATAAATAATTTTTTTATTTTCTAACTTGAATAACTCAATTATTTCGGACTTATTTGAAAAACGATAAAGGAAAAATATGTTTCTTTTATCTTTATTTGTATTTATTTAAGACTCACCCTGTATATCTTTGGTAAATACAAAAATTCTAAATCCTTAATATACAGTGCTACAATTCAGCCTCTCTCATATAAGCTTTTTTTTTATTATACCTTTAATGGTACCAAGCTTTATGTGTTCACCCTGTAAAGTCTGTCCAAGCATTAAGAATGGATAATTTCGACAGACGACATCCAAAAATTGACAGACAAATCAATTTACTCCTGTCATAAATTCTATCGTTGTACAGACTATACTACAAAACAACACTCAATGACTAAAGAATACAAGAACTAATAATACCCGAGACCAAATTGTTACCATACCACCAAACAGTGCCGTGACACATATTCTCCTTAGCTGCTTAAAGATATATTTATATTTTTGATAAATGTTTTGACAACGCCTATGGTGGTGTCATCTAAAATTAATTAACTAATTAATTACGAAAAAAACGTATTAAAATATTAACAAAAGGTACAAAACTAGTATCGACGTATAGCACATATCAAGTACATAAAATATTAGAAAAATAATTATCGAATTCAAAAAAAAACATAGAAAACGGTAAAAAAATGGAGTGGACTGTTTATTTAACTCCTGGCTATTTCTTATCGCTGCGGCTTTTACACTTGAAACCTGAACAACTAATCACTATTGTAAGAAAGTTTATACAAAGTACACTACACACAAACTATTAAAAATCGCTAAAATTGTCGCTGATGACCAGCTAACGAATCATTTTATCAGTTACAACCAAAAAAATGGCGTCTAACATTATAAACTCTGCTGCAGCCCGTATATGGGCGTTACATGTCCTTGTATTCATTAGTCATTGACAGTACTTTTATATCTTTATAGTGGTTGATATTTTTTCTCATTAGAATATGTTTTTGACATTGTTTTTGTGCATTTTGCAGTTTATGCCCGATAGAGTATTATCACGAGCAATATTCGGACCACAAGGTGGAGCATGACACCGATGAAGTTGCGTAGGTATAGGGTGAACCAAAAAATACCGAGTAAGCGGGTGTGTGGTCGAAAAAAATAATATATTATATTTCAGAAATCTGCCTAAGGCTTAGCCCAATCCTGTCATGTTAAGCCGCACCTAAAATTCCAAATACACGTGCTTGGATTGAGGCTTTATTAAGTTTTGCAGAGCTTCAGCATATGCCATAAAATAGCGAGCAATTTGTTACAAAACCCTATAAATTATATATTACTGTAATCACAAAACATCAATCTATTTCCGTATTGTAACGGAATTTTAAATTATGTCTTTATTTTCGAGAAAATTTAGTCCAAACATAAGTAATATTTTGTTGACGTTTGATCATCAAAATCTTAAAAATAAAGAAGTTGTCTAAAAATGTGCTGCAATACGGATATAGTATAATCCTTTATTTTTAATGTCCTTCAATTGTGTAAAAACACCTAGCCAGGTTTACATAAAGTGTTAAATACCGAGAGAAAAATATTTTTTTTTGGAAATAGATTTATGGGTCTGGAACCGTTCTATACTTTTTTTAATCTTTCCATAATAATTAGTGTTAAGTTTTGACAAGTTTTACGTCGTAAAAAAAACATATTTTTTACTTTTTTACTTTTATACTTTTACTTCCCTGTATGATTTCTAACAGGCTGATTGAATAACTATATCGATTTTCCTTATTTATAACACAAGTTTCAACATAAAAAAAATGAATTGATAATTTTGCCAATTAAAATAGTATAACAGAAAAAGTAATGATTTTTTCTTGGTATTTTTTAATTCACCATGTAGAATAAACTTTATATGCTAAAATACTAAATGAGGTCACGGGTTATTCGATTTTAGGACTGGTTTAACAATTAGGGATATACTGCCCGAAGATCCCAGCAAATATGACAAAATGAGACCGCCAAAAAAAGATGGAGAACCGACCAAAGTTTTCTTCCATGTCACTGTGATGGGTCTAGACAGCATAGACGAAAATTCAATGGTATAATAATATAAAACAATCAAGCAGTTATTTTTTAAAACGTTTATTTATTAACATTTTTAACAACAGAATATTAGACAAGGTTATTTATTATTCTGTACTTTTAACTGTCTAAAATGAAATTGTAAGAGACTGTTGTTGAAAGTAGTGCACTTGACACATATTAAATGTGATTTACTATTATAAAACCAATGTGAAAATATGTATAGGAAAACACCATACGAACGAAAAAAAACGGCGTCAAAGACGGCTGGGAATGACAATCGATACTAATTTTTGCGAGGTCAAGTCCAAGATGTCATTTACTGCTACTGCCCGCTGGCCTTAAGAGTCTATTATGCTGTAGTGTTCGAGTCGCTACCAGAGATCGGGTAAATCGCTGTGTGGCCGAAGGAAATATATATTATATTTCAGAAATCTGCCTAAGGCTTAGCCCGATCCTGTCGTATTAAGACACACCCAAAATTCCATACACACGTGCTTTGATTAAGGTTTGCAGAGCTTCAGCATTTGCCATAAAATAGCGAGCAATTTGTCACAAAACCATATAAATTATATATCACTGTAGTCACAAAACTTCAATCTATTTCCGTATAGTAACGGAATTTTAGATTATGTCTTTATTTTCGAGAAAATTTAGTCCAAACATAAGGAATATTTTGTTGATGTTTGACTATAAAAATCTTAAAAATAAAGAAGTTATCTAAAAATGTGCTACAATACGAGCTAAGTTCGGTAATCACATTCAGATGTCGACGGATTTATTGTCACGTGATCACAGATTGGATGGAGTAACTTGAAATTACCGAACGGTTTGGAATGTTCGGATCGCTAAGGGAAAAGTGACAAGTTTGAAATCCCAATTCCCAATTGAAATCTTTCAACGTTCGAAGACAAAAGACCAGTAATTTATTTTTTGAGTTTTGTACCTCCTTTTGCATTAAACAACAAAATAAACAATTTAAAACTTGACAAAAACATGGAAATTTAACCTCACTAATTCAAATTAATCTGTTTGTTCCGTCAAAATTCTCCGAGCAAAAAGATCACCGTCCGATTGCTCCGATTTTATTTACCGAACGCGCGGTTCAGATTTACTTCCCCTACATCTGGATGTCATAAACGAACGATCGAGATCGATCCGAGCGGTCGGACGTGAATACCGAACGCGCCTACGGATATAGTATAATCCTTTATCTTTAATTTCCTTCTTTATTTGTGTAAAAATACCTAGCCAGTTTTACATAAAACGTTAATGCCGAACGCTTATTTTGCTACTTTTTCGGACTAGTGAAATGGACTCTTAAGGTCGTAATTTATTTTCATATTGCGTAAAAATGATTTTTAAACGGTGTAGTTGAAAATTCGAGAAAAATATTTTTTTTTGGAAATAGATTTGTGGGTCTGGAACCGTTCTATACTTTTTTTAATCTTTCCATAATAATTAGTGTTAAGTTTTGACAAGTTTTACGTCAATTGCCATTTCCTAGCCGTATTTGACGCCGCTTTTTTTCGATCATACGGTATAATTTTTAATGTTTCGCAATTTTCGAATTTTCAGACTTATGCTGCTGATATTTTCTTCGCACAAACTTGGAAAGACTTCAGATTGAGACTTCCCGAGAATATGACCACGGAGTACAGACTCTTAGAAGTAGACTGGCTTAAAAATATGTGGAGACCCGATTCGTTTTTCAAAAATGCGAAAAGTGTGACTTTTCAAACGATGACCATACCCAATCATTATATGTGGTTATACAAAGATAAAACCATATTATACATGGTCAAGTAAGTGTCAAAGCTTGTTTCTCCGTGTTATTTAAATGGGAAAAAGAAAATCAGACTAAAATACCTCTTATATAATGTTAATATTAAGAGCTGAAACTTTACCAGATTTTTTTTTCATCATTGTGAACGATATTTTCACTTCTTATATTCTTACATTCACTTTTTATATTCACATATAGATAACAATGATTTTTTAAATATTATTAAATAAATAAGTTTTCTTATCATTGGTAAATATTTATACACTTACAAAATACTATTTCTGAATTTGCTTGCTTAATATATTTCATTTGAATAATTTCAAGAATTTTAATTGATTTAAGATTATGTTTCTAAAAAAATGCAAATTTATCAAATTTCTTTACACATTGTCACTGATAAGTGTAAAGAGTCCCATCATGTATTTTATTAATGAATTTGCCAATGCGTAATATATTTTTGTAAATATATTACGCGTTTCGTCGTATGATGAATCACAATCGATGATAATTTTGGCAAGGTCAATCTGTTTTGGCGCCCCACGTTGGGCGCCAATACACACATGTAACAGGAGAAGATTTTATGGGTCGGTTAGGTGCTAGTCATTGTAGCCACGAGATTAAATTCACGAAGATCATAAATTGTCGGCTTTCTTCATCAAACCAACCCATCGAAATGTCAATTATTCATTTTTGATAACTACTCTAAAACATAATTTCTTCACAAACTGTACAATAACAGGAAAATTATTAATTCTAATAATTTCAAAAATTACAATAATCATAACTTTTATAAATAGATTATTTGTTTAAATTGCAAATATTAAATAACCTTCTTGTATATTTTTTCTATTTCGGTACAAGTTATTCCAGATAGACATAAATTATCTTCAGCTTATAACAATTTTATTATTTAATAAGTCAAACTCAATCTTTCAGATTAACTCTGAGACTATCGTGTGCAATGAACTTTATGATATACCCTCACGATACTCAAGAGTGTAAATTACAAATGGAAAGTTGTAAGTACTTTTCTAGAAAGACCAAGCTACCTACTAAATATATTTTTTTGATTTCATTAATAGTATCTCATACGACTGATGACATGATATTCCAGTGGGATCCTGATGTCCCTTTGGTTGTTGATGAAAATATTGAGTTACCTCAACTGGCTCTAGTTAAAAATCAAACAGCTGACTGTACCCAAGTTTATTCAACAGGTTAGTGAAATTATACAGGGTGGCGCACCTCATTCGCCTCGGTTGATTATACGAAAACGGAAAGATGTAGAACCAAAATATTTTATGGGTATATGTGGGGAGTCAATGTGCACAATTTAAAATTATAATACCAAAGTTATATTTTTTCTTATGGAACACCCGGTATTTTATTTCATTTTTGGATTCTTGAGCCCAAAAAAGTCATTTATTACAAGGGTTAAATATGTTTAAAATTATTGGCTTTTGAGATATTTAAAGATATTTAAATATGCATGCTACAAGAGAATTGATTATCAATACCTATACATTACTTTTCAGAATTAATTCTTGTGCTGAGTTTAAAGGAAAAGAAATAAACTGTACTAAAAAATGTTATTGCTTCCTTAAATTTATACAGGGGTACCAAAAATTAGTTATTTATTTTAAGGGTTTATTTTACATAAAAACTTTGTTATTTCAAATGCAACACCCTGTATTTTTTTAAATAAATCGAAGCAGATTCAAATGCTCTTTGAAACTATATTAGGGTTTCCTATACCTATCTATGTGAGATTTTGAATAAAAAGCGATTTTTAAATCAAATGGCAATCAAGATGGCTGGTATCGCCATGATAATGTTCTAGTGACAGTTAGTAACTATTTTCAAAATCGACATTAGTTTATAGACTTTATTTAAATCTATACCAGTTTATTTTTATTTAATTGACCTACAATAGTTTAATAAATAATATTTATTAATATGTATTTATTATTCTATCAAGAAAAAAGTAGTTCTTTGTTTTATTTTACGATAACTTGTAGATATATGATTTTTTTATAAAAGAGCCAATTACGGCTAATTCAATTTCTTCACTTCCAAAGACAGGTTTCTACCTAATAAGTTTTTTATAAACTACACTACCAATTCTGCGAAATAGGAAATAAGACAAGTAGTTTTTCAAAGGAAATCTTATCAAGAAGATTCCTATTTGGATATCTTTGAGCATTAGCTCATGAGGCCAAGAAATAATCTTCCTCACAAAACAAAATCACTAGTAATATATCCATTTGTTCCACCAGCAGATATGGCTTTATTTTTCTTCATAAAATAAAGAATACTTACTTATTAAAATATTGCGGGTAAATTTTAGTAAACTGTTTAAATAATAATGTCCATACACTAATGTCGATTTTGAAAATAGTTACTAACTGTCACTAGAAAATTGCCATGGCGATACCAGCCATCTTGATTGCCATTTTATTTAAAAATCGCTTTTTATTCAAAATCTGAGATAAATTGGTATAGGAAACCCTAATATAGTTTAAAAGAGCATTTGAATATGCTTTGATTTATTTAAAAAAAATACAGGGTGTTGCATTTGAAATAACAAAGTTTTTATGTAAAATAAATCCGTAAAATAGATCACAAATTTTTGGTACCCCTGTATAAATTTATATTATTAAAAGGAAACAATAACATTTTTCAGTAAAGTTTATTTCTTTACCTTTAAACTCAGCACAAGAATTAATTCTGAAAAGTAATGTACAGGGTGTTGATAATCAATTCTCTTGTAGCATGCATATTTAAATATCTTTAAATATCTCAAAAACCAATGATTTTAAACAAATTTAACCCTTGTAATAAATGACTTTTTTGGGCTCAAGAATCCAAAAATGAAATAAAATACCGGGTGTTCCATAAGAAAAAATATAACTTTGGTATGAATAATAGTTCTGAGACACCCTGTACATTTCAAAATAATTTTAAATTGTGCACATTGCCCCCCAAATATACCCATAAAATATTATGTTTCTACATCTTTCCGTTTTCGTATAATCAATCGAGGCGAATGAGGTGCGCCACTCAATAAGTACACCTACTGTATATTTTCCCACTTCCTGAAACTTCTGGTTTAACACCGGGAAGAGGCTACCGTGTAAGCATATTTTTTAGGCTGTAATCCTATTTGGTAACAATATGATAATAAGAAATGGAATACAACCTTCATAATAAATTAATATTTCTGGAGCTATACCTATAAATGGCATGTTTTAGGTAATTTTACTTGCTTGGAGGTAATTTTTCAACTGAAGAGAAGACTTGGATATTACTTGTTTCACACTTACATACCCACCTGTTTAATAGTAATTATGTCAGTAAGTATATTTTTTTAATTTAAGCCTTGATACAAGGTGTCCAACGAACTTGCCTATTTCGAGATATACAGGGTGCTACAAATTCGAGGGACAATCATTGGTATCTCGGAAACCGTAATAGATACGAAGATGATTAAATTGGGGCAAAGTTGCGTCTTGGTATGTTCACCAAGATGCCATCAAAAAGTTTCAAAAATTTCAAGGATTGCTTAGTTTTTTGGAAAAAAACTGATTTTTTGAAAATCAATTTTATTTTTTCCTGTCGTTACTCTTTAGAAAATTAAAAAACTAATTGCACATTCTCTTAGCCACTTTGTTAGGGCTATCGGATAGTATTTTTTAGATTTTCAAATTATCTTATAATTTTTGAGATACAGAGGCTAACTTAATTTTTCTAAATACGGACCTGCATTTTTTATTTTGAAAAGATTTTGAAAAAGAATTCGGTGTCCTGAGTACAATGATATGCCACACTTAATATTTTTTTTTTTAGACATTTGAACACAATTTATTTAAACTAATTTCAAGTCCGGCTCTGTTTTTTTAATATTTAATCTGTTCATCGTTACAATATTGATAAGCTTTCGAACTTAACAATGACGTTGGGTAAAACATCGAATACAATAAAATAATATAAAATAATTAATATAAATATAATATAATATAAACAATCAAATAATTTTCCCGGAAGATGGATTAAGGAGTGGTAGAGCAGTATAATGTCCAGGAGGTTCCTGGACCTATCGCCAAGGAGTTACATTATTTGACGTCATTTGTAAAAGTGAAATCAATTCATCTCAACATTTACAATAAAGAGTACAAAATGCATTCGAAAGTATAAGAAGAAACTTCAAAGAGCTATAAATAAAATTGAGCGAAAAATAAATTTGTGCAGTAGGGAGGGTGGTAACCTTTTCGAACATGTAGAACATTAGAAACTAGTTTGTAGAAGTTGATTTATTTATAATAACTACGATTAATATTATGCATATTATTAGATCGCACACTGAGATTTCAAATTCACAATAAAAAAAGGTTAAAATAATATCTTTAAATTTCTTACGTGGATATTATTTATTTGAATCTTCCAATTGTCTCGATTTTCCTTATTCAGTGTTAGCGCTGATCAATATTGTTGCGATGAATATAACCAGATTAAATAATTTAAGAAACCAGAGTCGGACTTGAAATTATTTTAAATAATAATTAAATAGTTTTGTTGCTGTTAAGGTATCCAAAACAAAGAAATAGTATTAAGTATGGCATATCATTGTATTCAGGAGACCGAGTTCTTTCAAAACCTGAAATAAAAAATGCAGGTCCGTATTTAAAAAAATTAAGTTGGCCTCTGTATCTCATAAATCATCAGCTAATTTGGAAAATCTAAAAATACTATTAGATAGCTCTGATAAAGGTAGTTAAGAAGAATGTGCAATTAGTTTTTGATTTTCGAAAAACCTTTTGACAAGAAAAAAATAAAATGAGTTTCAAAAAATCAGTTTTTTCTAAAAAACTCAGCAGTCCTTGAAATTTTAAAACTTTTTAGATGGAATTTAGGTGAACATCCCAATACACAACTTTGCCACAATTTAACTCTGTATTCGTATCTATTACGGTTACCGAGATACCAATGCTCGTACCTCGAATTTTGTAGCACTCTGTATAGCAAACTTATAGAAATGTTGGAGTGAATATATTTATACAAGAGATTAATGAGATTACCTTAAATTCGATTATATTTTAGTGGGTTTCATTTTTGGATCAAACCGGAAGCTGCACCAGCACGTGTTACATTAGGTGTCACTCTCTTGACCTTGTCAACACAGCATGCTAAAGTCAAAGCAGCACTGCCACCAGTATCATACTTGAAAGCGGTGGATGCTTTCATGTCTGCTTGTACAGTGTAAGTTTAAACTGTGTCATGATAACGATTGTCATAAAATGAAAGTATAATAGAATATTTTTCTTAAATAGCTCTATTGAAAAAAATAAATGGAAATAATAAACACTTCGTATCGTTCATTATTTAATTCTGCATTTAACAGAAAAGTAATATGTATATACAGGGTGTTATCATCAAATTAACTTCAAGCTTATGGTTTCCCAAATAAAATGATTATTATGTAGCACAGTTGCCCTAAAAATAGCGACATTTTTTGGGTAACAAACATTATTGCATTTGGAAGAGCATAAGCTTTTAAAAAAAGAAAAAACTGACGCTGGAAGACACGTTAGCCGCCCATACTAAAATATG
Source organism: Sitophilus oryzae (assembly GCF_002938485.1). NCBI lineage: Eukaryota > Metazoa > Arthropoda > Insecta > Coleoptera > Curculionidae > Sitophilus > Sitophilus oryzae. The sequence goes on from NW_022145945.1 coordinate 2,864,296, forward strand.
TTAATAAAAAGTTGGTAGGCAGTTCTTTTAGTTTCAAAGTAAAGGATTTTTTCCAATTTTGGTCCGCGGTTATTTCCCCTATCCGCCACCTGGGGTCGCGTCCTATGGGAGTTTGGAGTTCTCCACACGGATTTCCTCAAAAACGGACTACGGAAACACGGAATATCTCAAAAACTGCGACTCTGACTGATTTTGATGTTATTACAAATTTTGTTCGCAAATATTATTCCTAATCTTAAATTGAAAACCGCGTTTCGCTAGCTACTGTAATTTTGGAGTTACGATTTTTAAAAAATTTTTAACCCCCTCTCTCATACCCCCTTACCAACCCCCACACCACCACCAAAAACTAATAGCCAGATTCTCGGGTGCCACAGTATTTTTGTGCCAAATTTGGTTAAAATCGGTTTAGCGGTTTTTGAGTTATCGTGTTATGGTGCGTTTAGACTTGAGCACGCACGCACTGATCCTCCGCGAATGCTCAAGTGTAAACGGCTGTGCGCGCACGCTCACTCTGAATCTGTCTGTGCGCGAGCAGCCGCGAACGTGAGCCGTCTGGTGTCGGTTTTTGGTCCGTGCTCAAAGGGATTTTATATGTGCGCGAACGCTCAATTTGGACCGGCAATTTGTTTTGTCTGCGTTTGTGCGTGCGTGTGTAATTTTTTTTCGTTTTCTTTATTAAAATTATGGAGTGCATCAATGAATCTTCGTTATTATTAATTTAAAAATATGAAAAGTTGCCTCTATTATGTTATGGGATGTTAAACATTCTGTGTATTATTAAAAAATCAAAAAAGTATAACGCATGGCAAAACCTTATAAATAAAATTAATATTGAATATGTCGATATTAATGAAATTGCTATTCTAAAATTTGTATGTTTTGTTCGTAATTTTTGGTGTTATTAAATTTTGTAAATATTCAAAGTCGGGCCTGGTCATTTTTGTACAGTTTTTGAACTGATCATAGCCCTCCTCAGACATTAAGTTGTTGCAGTAAATTATATCGATTTCTAAAAATTTGGGTTTGCCACCAGCGACGATGTTTTCGATTTTTGTTCTTTTTAATGATTAAGCTGTGCATAACAACGACTGCAGCCTCGACTATTTCTTGGTCGTCCATTATTTTCGCCAACACAACTCTGCTGTGCGCGCACAAATGGATCACTTCATTCGTCGAAAAATAAGTTTTTAATTTGAACGGAGCCGAGAGCGCGAACGAATGCCGTGCGCGCACGCTCATCTCGTGCGTGCTCAAGTCTAAACGTCATTTTGAGTGAAATTAAAAAAACTTTTTTTTGGCGATCTTAATAGCCTACTATACCTGTTGGTATGGTCGGCTAAAAATTAAGTTGATGGTGGTATTTTGGAATCAAATCGTCAGATTCGAAATTTAATAGTACCATCTTACAAAAAAATTAAAAATGCATCTTTAGTATCATAAAAAAGTATCATCGTAATGTGAAAACCGCTATCTTTATACTCATAAACGAAAAAATCATAAAACACACAAAATGGGACATTCTGTACACCTTGTTTTTGTATAGGTTCGTCTTCATGGCTCTCATGGAATACTGTTTGGTGAATATCGTTTTGGGCGACTCAGACCTTCCGAAGCCGCCTCAAGAAAAAAGGAAGTCAGGATCCATTTTTGGGCCACCCCAAACCAAACCCGATAACTCCCACACTTTGCCTGGAACACCTGGACACACCCCCATATCACCAGCACAAAAAGCCAGGAATCGTGCCATAAATATCGACAGATTTTCTAGAGTATTCTTTCCATTATTGTTCACGGTGTTAAACTTGACTTACTGGATAATGTTTGCTGAATATATCTAAGAAATTGATAATTAAGTAGTTTTATGTAGTGAACTTCTCAAAATGGATGGTTTCATGTTGTAATAATAAAAAAACAATAAATATAATTAATGTATTTTAATAAAGCATTAGTCCTAACTAAAACGTTAGTATAATTATTATTAATATATTTTATAAAACTTAATAACTACAGTTCATACCAAATAAACTTTTAGTCACGTGATTAAACTTGATCGGTACAGCGTTGCCCACTTTTACCCATATTTTCTTTTAATCAAAATATTTCAGGAAACAACAATAAATTAATTATAAATATATAAAGAGTTATTATTTACCTCAACAAAATTCACCTTCTTAACAGCACTTAAGGGACATAAAGGGCCATTACTACCGCTTTCCCGTTCAAAATATTCTAATAAGGTTGCGATGAGTCTTTTGCAACGCCATATTAAGCAATCCTGTACACTTCACACTAAAAGAGGTTCTAAAAAGAACAATGTTCGACTGCAAGGTCTGCTAGTTAAAAATTTTTAAGCCTAAATTATCACAAATTCATTTAAACCAAAAAATCGTAATATAAAACTAAAGTGTCAAAACGAATGACAATGTCAGGAAATAAATAAATAAATTTGGCAACTTGACATTTTTTACAGCAGAGTTACCATCTGAATCCCCAGCGGGAAATTTAAATTTCTGTCAGTCAGCCCGGCCCTGAATATGTCCATGGTTGCCAACAATGAATTCAAATATCGCGTCTTCGATTACGTAACAAAAAGTTTAATTGGTATCGCTTATAAGATATGTAATTTATAATACCAAGTGATCCGCAATGATTGATGGGCTCTTTCACAAAAAATAAAATACCCAATTCAAGGACAAAATCTGAAATAGAAGACTATTTTCAGTATATTTATCCAAAAAAAATAGTTCCATGACATGGAATAATTTTTTTATAGGCCCTCAAAATTGCTTTAATTTGAAATAATTTTAAAGTGCCAATTGATGACGTATGAAAAATACGCCCAATCACATTGCCGAACCGTGCTCGTGCGCCAGCCAACAACTGGCAACATTGCGATTTGATTTGATCAGCACCACCTCAATTCAAGGCCAATCAACATGATATGGGCAGGGCAAATATGGCGGCGAAGGCAGCGCATTATTAAATTGTTTACCTTTAACCTGAAAAGCCGGTAGTAGTTTCTCGTTCCGATTGCATACCAGAAATAATTAATTATCTCTAGTTTGTTGTGCTTCTGCAACACGTTTGTTCAGTTCTTAGTGTTCAGTGCATGGTGTCATCAGAAAATTGTGATATAGCAATAACAGTGTAATAAAAATCCAAACCAGACATTCCACATAGGGAACTTTAAACTTTTGTGCTTGTCGTACTCCTCTATTATTATTTTAAGGTAAGAACTAGAAGTATTTATTACACCTAAATGAGTAAGATATTACACCTAAATGAGTAAAAAGTCTTCGCCGCCAGTCTGCATAGTACTTTATAATGGTTACTTACAATAATAAAAGGGTAGGTATTAAAGGGTAGGTATTAACATTTTATTGTAGCATGCCTTTTACATACTCTGTTTCAAATTGTCACGGGAATTATAGAGGGGGTCCCAAGGTTTCTGCTTTTATATTCCCCAAAAATTACGAGCTTCGTAAAAAATGGTTGACAGCTATTAAAAGAGATAATTTCACTCCTACTAGTAGCTCTCAGGTAAGAAGTGTATTAAATATGCCTCAAAAAGGCCAGAGCCTCTGTTACCCTAGTGAGGATGTAGTTATGGCTACTGCTTACACTTACCTCCCTATAAGTAAAATATTGGAAGAAGAATCAAGCTTTTTACATCAAAAAGATCACAGAAAGATATTGACAACATTGACATTTGAAAATATAAATGGCCTGGATATAAGTCTTTTTTTAGGTCACAATTGCCCCTCACATACGTCAGAATTTATTATTAAATCCATCTTGTTCCAAATACAGAATATCCAATATTTTATTGAAGAACTATGCAAAAAAAAGGAATGACGTCTTTACCACAAAGACAATGCCCTATGTAAAGAGAAAGAGTAAAGAAAACTAAGCTAAGCGTAAGTTTTACTCACGAACCCCCAAAAAGGTATTTAGTTTTTTTTTCTATATAAAGTCTCGAAACAAATATTATATTTTTTATTTATCCTCACCTATTATAGTTTAAATTTATTCCCATTTGTGTAATGCTGCAAAACATAGAAAAAATATTCCATATTTTTTGACCCAAGCCAGTGTAGTTTATAATTCCAGGAGCATTTACCAAGGCTTTTACTAAGACAAGTAACTTCCTATACTGTCCATAATCGAATATATTTATCAAACGTTCAGTAAATTCTAAAATATGGTAGTTAAGTCAGTAAGTGTTTGCAATTGAATACTTAGTTTACATTGCTATTTTCTGTCATATATTTCTGGTTATTTCTTTTTCCGATATTTTGAACACCCTATATATGCTACCTCAACTTTGAATATTTTAACACTACCTATTTTCTGAGAAAGCAGACTTTTTATAAAAAGTAACTAACTGATGTTTTCATAAAAGTAATAATACAAAAAATTCCATACTTATGTGGAGAACTTTAGACACCCTGTATCACAACCCGACATTTGTGTGAAAAATGTCTATTTGGAAATAAAACAGGTTTTAAAATAGAGCACTTCTATCTCCGCCATATTGGAAAAGGTTGAACGGCCTTGTGTGAAGGTGGTGGTTGGTCAGCATGGTGGCCAGGCCGCGCCTGTGTTGCCGCTTTTCAACATGCCAGGTGTGACGTATTGAAAATAAAGTGCGGTTTTTATTCTGGGCTTTTTTGTTTTTATTTATTTTCTTAAGAACGACTTCAAATTTTTCGAAAGTGAGATAGCAGAAAATTCTAGAATTAATTGCTTTATTCAATTATGCTAATTCCAAAATATAGTGAAAGAGCCTTTTTTTAAATTTTTCTTTTTCCTCATGTAAATCTAGTTAGCTGGTTTTGACTTTGTTATTATTTGTGAAATAGACATAATTTTCAATGTAAAAAGTTACCATATTTCAATCAACTCCAGTGTTCAAATGAAAAAGAAATGCTTCCATAATTATGACTCATTTTGATGAGGGCACTTAAAAGAAGGTTAAAAATCGAACGTAAGCGGCGAAGTATCTATATAACTATTGTAATCGCAAAACATTTTCCGATGCACGTCATCAATCAATATCGACATTGACACTAAAGTCTACAAACCTGACTAAATTAAATTTTGGCAAAAATTTTTAAATTTGTTGTATAATTTAAGGTACCGAGCAGCTATTCATTTTACTTTATAGAGCGAATGATTGTAACAGATATATTATTTAGATTAAAGCTGCAAAAATTAGTTTAAACCGAATTTTATTATCGCTATGTTGGTCACATTACGCCGTTTTCATCAAGGTTGTCGTTTATTGTTTGACAATTATCCTAATGTCAGTGATTATTTTGTATAATATCGTGTTGTTGTTGAATCTTTGTGAGTAATTCTCGTTTTTTGCCTATTTTCATAGTCCTTTTTTAATTATTGTACTTTTGAGCACAAACAGTTCTTTTAAGAACTAAATTTTCGAGTTTTTGTATTGCCTTATAAATAAATATGTCGAACCTTTTACTAAAAATTTTATTGGAAAATATATTGGATACCTTCTATCAAACATTATTTGGAATAAAACCAGTTTATGAAATTATATATTATGCGTTTTATTATAAAAATGTATTACCAACACGTAACCTACTTTATATATTTTTATTTATTTTGAGATACATAATCCAAAAATTAGAAAACATTTAGAGAAAATTCATATGTATTGCTCATCTCGTTTTGATGTCTCAATTTATTATGAGCAAAATCAGAAGAGCTAACAATTTCAATCACTTGGGATAGCTATGTAAAAATGTCACACATCTTGACAAGCTTTGACATTTGAATTTGGCAAAATCCAAAAAGTAATAGAATACGGAGCTATGGTAACTTCTTTCTCCTTAGGCATGATCTTTGGTTCAAAAACTGGTAACGTTGTGTTTGGTAATAATAAAAGGGGTTCACCATTCAAATGAACTTCCCTATAAATTAATAAAAAAATATATAAAAAAACATGTTTTAAACAACATAAACAACTTAATCTAACTGAATCAATCAACTTACTGAGAATACAAAGTATCTGCCGCAGTCAGTTGATAAACATACATCAACTCTTCAGATTTCAGTTCTTCAATAGATACAGTTCCTTCTTTATCACTAAGATTTACACCAAAAACTAAAAATTTCACCGTAAAATACGACATCCAATAAAGAGGAACTTCAATTATAGCCAGTTCGAACAAAAACGTTAATTTTAAGCTTACCATGACGACGTTTTTATTTGATAATATGGTACTTACTTACAACTACCGAATTTGATTCTAGCCATAGTATATTTCTTTTGGCACAATGAGCATATAGCCTAATTCTAGCATCTCCATCTGTTTTTGTATCAATCACTTGTGGTCCTACAAATGTATTATACAATACACTTAACCACCAATCCTGTAAGAGCATTAAATATATTATATAGTGATTATCACAGACACATATAAAAGATAGACTAACCATATACATTAACTGATTTGTTTTGAATCAACATACACAAGCAAAATGTAAACGAACCTGTTTATAGTTTAGTTTGATTTCAAAAAAAGAAAAATATTTTCCCTTTGCTATTTTAAAATAAATTGATAATAAGTGAGTTATAACTTTGAAATTAAATTAAAAAAAAAGAAATTAAAAAAATACTGGCAACTCTAGAATAGTGTTAGTCTAGTCTATTTATATTATTTGTCTGATATACTTATTTTTAACTAACAGGGTTTGGATAGTAGTTATCATCAATTAAAGAATAATTTCCTCCAAAAATACTTTGCCTCACTAACAGATCAACTCCCATTTTTGAGCTTAAACCTAGTTTATCCATCCAAATAAAACTCCCAATAAATCTATCAGAGAGGTCTGGAGCTCCACCATGCCAGGCAGAAGATGTTTCCCCTAAAATGATTTACTACATTTCTAATAATAAGAAAATTCGTAAAGGGTTTACCTAACCAAGTAGGCTTATACTTTATATCTAATTCGTTAATAATATTTTTAACTTTTATTATATGGCATTTTAAGTAATCGAAAATGTCAGGATCCAAAAATTGTTCAGGAGTAGCGTTTACACCACCAAAGTAATAGCTGAAATATATAATTACTACAAAATAACTATAACGAGTGTAACATAAATAAGTGCAAGCATTTTAACAGTTGATAGATCTCAACGAAAAAAAAACATATTTTCTAGTTTGTCACTTCAATTTTTTCACAATTCAACAATTTTTTTCATAAAAAAAACTATGGCTGTGTTTCTGGGATCAACTTGTTAAAATATGTACTTGCACACATTTAAGAAACTGCCAGTGGCGGCTTAATCATAAGGTCAAATGGTCAATGCCCACCCGCAAAAAAAAACAGAAAAAAAAAATAGAAAAAACTTATTTAAATTATACTTTTTGTAAATCACTTTTTTTATCCTAAGATATTCAAAACTATTCCCAAAAATCATCAATTTGTCCAATTTTCGCTTGAAAACGTTTTATTTTACCCATTTTCTCTACTGGTGGTCAAAATTTCATTTTGTCCTTCGTTCCCGCTATGTTTTGCACGTATTAAACTCCAAATGCCGAGGCTCGTGACGCCAACAAGGTAAGGTAAACTAGGTATATAAAATATAATGGGTTAAGGTGCGATAGATATAGTTTATATTTTTGTATCGTTTATAGCGTTTAATGTTTGGTTTAGTCAATATAAAGCAATATTTATTTTTTTTTAATATCGAAAAAAATCCCATCTAGTTTTAGTTGCCGAGTGTTTGAGGTGTAGCGCGAAATTTGTGTAGGTAATAATTCATAATTTCTGGTTATGGATAAATGATGAACTGTGGTTGACTGATTCTGGACTAGATATTTTAAAATACACAACATGGTGTTTAGTTTGTAAAATCGTGCGGTTAAAAGAAAACAATAATTGCTTAAATCTCGAAAAACGTTTAGAGAAAGAACGCCGCACTGACTTAAAATATAAAAAAAATATGAAATAAAACTTTAGAATTGTGTATATGTATATACAGAATTCCCAAGCTCACCTGATGATGGGGTAGGGCCCCGAAACCGGTAGTGAGAGCAGGTTGATCCACATTATGTCGAACACAGCGTGGAATTAATTTCTATATTAGCAGTTCAAGGCCAAGAAACTCTTATATAATTTTTTTATATACCTAAAAACTGAAAGAAATTTACTTTCCATTATATAATTTGGGCTAGCCGAAAAAAGCCTTTATTTACTATCGATAGTTGTGCCTCGGTGGTACGAAAGTACTACCATTGCACGCAGGCCGCTATCTCGCGATGCGGGACTTATATCTTACCGCTACTTTACGACAAGTCGTGTTTATATACTCTGCGCTGTGCTCGACATATTGTGGAAATACCCAAGCTCACCTGATGATAGGGTAGGGCCCCGAAACCGGTAGTGAGAGCAGGTTGATCCACATTATGTCGAACACATGGTACAAAGAATACAAGGTATGATATTGCGCCGGTTGGTCGCTACGTCACAGGTGATAACAGGCGCTATTGGTCAGCACGCTCCGCGCGCCAGTTCAAATCGTCAAGGTATTGTTATAAACCTGTTTTTTTGTTTATATACCGTCATTGAATTATCGCTAAGCAAGTTACTGTGGAGCAGTGCGTAAGGAGTTGGGCTAGGAAGCGAGAGACCGGAGTTCGAATCTCGGCGGGACATAACTGTTTTTTTTTAAATACTGTTGTATTCTATAGTTTATTTTTGTAGTATAAAAGAAAGAACTATTTATTCTGTTATTTTTTAATCTGCGGTATTAATATAAATTGATTGTTGGTACAATACCTCATTTAATATAAAATAATATTCTACTTTTTGAAATGTATCTGGCCCTAATTGTACCTAAAAGTAATATATTGTTACAGTGATATACCAATGTAAACTATTTAATATTTCAGTCACACACTTAAAAAGTTAATTTGCATTGAATAATTGCCTAGGATCAAAGGAAATTTGAGCTATATAATCCTTGATGAGCATATTCTGGGTATGCAAATACTTCTAAATTTTGGGTTTCGTTCAACCAATTTATTCTCAAAACCTGAAACATCTACATATGAAAAGAAGCACAGGTCACTAATTATAATAAACTTCACCCTTGGAATTACTTCTATCACAATTACAATACATTCATCTGCATTGGCATTTTCTACTTTTCGATGGGAAACAATATAATTCCCAACATTTTTTAAATGATGTAACAATTCCTCTTGTGGTTACTTTTCCATAGATATCCTCATCTCTGTCCTCATGTGAATTCAGAGGCAATGAACATAAAAAATTATTTACCATAAACATCGCAAACTAAAAAACCTAATAAACAATTTTATACCGAATATAGAAATAAATTTAGTATTCTTACCTATCGTCCAAATCCATGTTAATAGATAATTATTATTTTTAAATATATTTTTGGAACTGCTGGTTTTAGTAATTATTAAATTAAACGAACTAAAAAGTCTTAAAAATAAACAATTCTTAACCATAACCCCAAAAAATGCAGATCTCCTGTCAACTTTCTTTATTTTTTATTTATTCATTATTTTCCTAGTGACGTCACAGGTGGTATGCGCGAACTGAACGAAATTGGAGCCGCTATCGATCATACCTTGTATTCTTTGTACCATGTGTCGAACACAGCGTGGAATTAATTTCTATATTAGCAGTTCAAGGCAAGAAACTCTTTTTATTATATAATTAAAAACTGCAAGAAATTTACTTTCCATGTATATACAGAGTGTCCCAGGCTGAGCGTGCATTAGTAGCTTCTAGAGAACTACAACATCTAACTCGGAGATTTTTTGCACATCATAGTTTCATAACGAGATCTATCGATTAAAAATATTTTCAATATGGCGGCACTTCCCGAAATACCGGAAGTTGACAGCAACTTTCTTATTTTAAATGGGTACCCCCATTTTTTATTACATACTTGAATTCTCTGTAAAATTTAATGAATTTTGATATTAAACACACTATATTTAACATTGACCGTTTTTGAGAAAAAAAATATTTAAATTTTTTGAACGAAAAAAACTGCCTGTCAAAAATATGTGTATAGCCTGAACGTCAAATTTAGTGATTACCACAGCCCCCCCTTTAGAGGAAACATGTGGCTATCTATTTCAAAAATGTAATTTTTCGAATGTCATAAAATAATGGCCGCAGCTGTCATAAAATTGAGCGATTAAAAAATTATCATAAATCATTTTTTTCAAATGGAAACCCACTTTTTTTATTTCGCTAGTGAAAATGCTTTTCAATTCGTTACTTTTTAACTATACATGTTCCCATACCTAAAATAAATCGTTTTTAAGATATTTAAGATTTGGTTTTAAAGCGTATATTTTTCTTGATTTTAACCTATTCCTATGACCTTAAACGTCAAGTGATGTAAAACAACAGATCTGGCCATATCATATTGTAACGCTTTGTTCAAAAAGCAGCATCATTTCCGAGCCAACTGTGCGCTGTTTTTTTTTCCATCATACGGAATATTATTAATAATACCAACTTTAGATATCGCTAAAGAGCGAAAATACGAGATATATTTTTATAAATACACTTTTTAAACTCTTAAGCAGGCAGTATTTATAATATAGGAAATTGAAATAATTCGTTTTTTTACAGAGGGAAATAAATTGTCTGACCGTTTGACACTTAATGTCAAAGAAACGTAGATAAAATAAAGAAAATAGACGTTTTCCTATTAAATCTTAAATAACTTAAAAACGATTTATTTTAGGTATAGGAACATGTATAGTTAAAAAGTAACGAATTGAAAAACCTTTTCATTAGTGAAATAAAAAAAGTGGATTTGAAAAAAATGATTTATGATAGTTTTTTAATCGCTCATTTCCATGACAGCTACCGCCATTATAATATGACACTTGAACAATGGTGATGAAAATAGCCACATGTCTTCTCTTTATATCACAGTGGCTGTGGTAATCACTAAATTTAACTTTTAAGCTATACAATTTTTTTTGACAGGTAGCTTTTTTCGTCCAAACATTTCAAATATTTTTTTCTCAAAAACGGTTAATATTAGATATAGAGTGTTTAACATCAATATTCATGGAATTTTACAGAGAATTTAAGTATGTAATAAAAAATGGGGGCATCCATTTAAAATAAGAAAGTTGCTGTCAACTTCCGGTATTTCCGGAAGTGCCGCCATATTGAAAATAATTGTAATCGATAGATCTCGTTGTGAAACTATGATGTGCAAAAAATCTCCGAGCTAGATGTCGTGGATCTTTAGAAACTTCTAATGCACGCTCAGCCTGGGACACCCTGTATACACATTTATATTTTTGTTACATTATTATTTAGGTGTATTTTAAACCCTACCGTGGAAAATTTGTGTAAAGAACATTGACTGGATTTTTAGTGAAATGGCACTAGACCACCTGCTTAAAAATGCAAGAGTAGGTTTCATTTTAAGAGAATTTATATTTATTTTCCTTTAACTAAAGGTACAAGTACCCTGTAAGAAACCAAATAAATTTGGGCGCGTCCGAGGGCGCGTCTTAAAAAATCGACGCAATATTTTTAGATATTGACCTTCCTACAATAATAACCACGAGCCGCCACTGGAAACATCTTGTATGCTTCTATACTAGCCCTGGTCACTTCATCTGCGTGGTCTGTATTTTAATGCATGCGACAGAGATAAATATAAATGAGCGGTTGACATACAGACAGACAAAATATAAAGCGGCATACAGTGTTGCCGGTTTTTACGTTTGTAGGAAAATGTGCGAAGAAAAAAATAAACTATTTTAAAAATTTTCATGTATACTACTGAAATGAAGATAATATATTTATCTAAGCTAAATATAACCTATTACAGCTCTGTAGAATAAGTAACTAATTATAAAACTAAAGTTCCAACCCTAGATGCAATATTTTTCATAAACGCGTACTTATGGGGTTTGAAATTTTGATGCAAAAACCGGCAATACCTTAGAAGAAATTTATCAACCCAACTTTTATCTCTTTTTAATACATTTGATTTTCCATTAAGCTGTCGCCATCACTGTTTTACACGTTAAAATCCAGACCACGCAGTTTCAATGACCAGATCGGTATAACTAAATAAATAAAAAAGCTTGATTATTTGATGAATAATATACATCACTTACTGATGCCAAGTTATAGCACTAACAGCTTGTTCACCGGCTACCAAAAAATCCCTAAAATAATCCTCTATCTCTGTTGTTCTCAGTCTGGTCGTTGATGGTCCCACCAAATACGAATTTTTATATAATTCCGTTTTATTCAAAATATCCCTCAATGCTATATAATCTATACCCAATTGAGTAGCGTTTACGTAAGTATCAAATTTGTGTTCGTATGAGTTAGGTTCTAAAAAAAATCCAGTAAAATTACTTTTACCAAAGTTTACAGAATGAAAACTTCTGTAAGCTTTGTTTTTACAGTGTATATCAAACATTATTTTTTCTACAGCCGTTAGTAAAAGTCTAAGTCTTCAGTTGATTTTAAAAATTACGACCGCAGCGCTCGATACGGTAAAAGTTAGAAGTTTTCACTCTGTATTTTAAACAGTTCCGATGTTGATCGCATAGAAATAATATTAAAATCGAGGCTTTGCCATAATATTTAGGTATTCTAGTTTTTAATAGTGCAGTTATTGAAACTATAAAACACTCAGCTACGAGGTTTGTGTGATGTAACGCTGTTTCAGGTAGTAAAAATTAATTGAAAAAGAATCTAAATTGGGCGTCGCTTTGTGTTGTGACAATTTCAATTGTTAAAAAAATTGTAGAAAAAATGTTAATACATAAAGGAGGGCGTAATTACGTGGTTTTTGGGTGCAATCACATTCAATAACTCAACTTTCCCGGATTTTCAACTCTTCCTAAACAACATTTTATAGCTTCACAACTTCTCACACCGATTTGGTCAAAAGCAAAATTGGATTCAAGTAGCTCGACGAAACAAGTGAGTAAACAAAGTGCCCATTATATACTGGGTCCGTCTCAAAAGTGGCTCACCCCTATAACTTTTTTATTTCTTCAGTTAAAAAAACGAGATTTGGTATGTTAGTATATGACATAAATTAGGGTTGATTGACGTATTCAATTGTTTTCGGTCACTTCCTGTTTCACCGGAAATGACTACAACTTCTGATTTTTAAATGGCACCCTCAGTGTTTTTCTACTTTATTCGATAGAAAACAACACTCCGAATAGAATGACACATCATATGTCAGCTTTTGACATTTTCGTAAATGGCTTATTTTAAATTATAACATGCGGTTCATAATGAGAATTTGACTCGAAATTAGTGATGGGTTGTTATTTAACTATCTGTTATTTTATAACAATTATTTAGAAATAACATAACGCAACCGTTACTACTTTTAAAAAATAACAGATATAAAATAACGATACGCAGAGATCGACTGTTCGTGAAACGAAGTCGGCGCTCTGCACCGCCACGAAATTCGATGCTCCTCGAAACAATTCCAAAAAACAACTAGTATGGATTATGGATGGAAAACATGTTATTTCGACAACCATCGATACAGGCGGCGAGATACAACGGACAACGGAGTGGGGAATGCGCTACGGCGCGGCGCGGCGGACGTAACTGCATCGGTCGATGGTCGTGTGGGGCTTGCAACAGCTTAAAAATAATAGGATATAAAAGAAGCAGCTTTTTTAAAACAGTTGCGGGCATAACGCCTGGCGGTCGAGATAACAGAAGTGGGAAAGGAACGCTTCTGCATCGGTCGATTGTCGATGGAGGCTCGCAACGGGTTGGAGAAGCAGTCATTTTAGATACGTTGTTTTGTAACCTGTTACGAGCATAACAGAGCGGCGGTCGAGATAATCGGAGTGGGAAAGTAACGCTGCTGCATCGGTCGATTGTCGATGGAGGTTCGAAACAGGTTGGAGAATAACGCATCAGTTGTTTTAGATACATTGTTTTTCAACCTGTTACGAGCATAACGGGCGGAGGTCGAGATATTATGGCGCTGTATGTTTCAGTACTTACTTATTAAGTTTCAATATTTAGGTATTTATTTATTCTGAAAAATTTTCAGAATAATATTTTAAGATTTTTTAAAAATGTATACAGGGTGTTTTGAAAAATCTGGTGATTGATTAATCACGATCCTGCTTAAAGCCCTTGACGTAAAAAGCTGATTTTTGGAAAACGGATTGACTTTAGGGTGTAGAGGTTCGATAAGAAGGGATTTTTCGAAACTCGAATTCTAAGGGGGTGAAACTACCCTCAAATATTAGAATATTTTTTATTTAAAAACCGGTGAGTTTTTCGGAAAAACTCTTAAACACGTATATTTTATTTTGTTGTTTTACATATTTTAAGATTTTTTAAAAATATATACAGGGTGTTTCATAAAATATGACAAAGGAGTAATCACGATTTTGCTTAAACTGCTTGACGTTTAAAGCTGATTCTTGGCAAACGGATTGACTGTGGGGTTGAAGTTCGATAAGGAGAGGTTTCTCGAATCTCAAATTCCAAGAGGGTGAAAACGCCCCTCAAATATTACAATATTTGTTATTTAAAAAACGGTTAGGCTTTCGGGAAAACGCTTGGACACGCATAATTTATTTTGTTTTTTTACATATTTGAAAATTTTTTAAAAAATTATACAGGGTGTTCCGAAAAGTTGAGTAATTGATTAACCACGATTCTGCTTAAACTGCTCGACGTTTAAAGCTTATTTTTGGCAAATGTGAGAAAATTTTATCCAGTTCGTATGTTAATGGAAATTCTTGCTTTGCTTTATCATCACCATTACAAATTATTAATTCGAAGCGAACGAAGTCGCGGGTACACGCTAGTTTAAGTGTAAAATTAATTCGAACTCTAGTGTGTAGTTGGTTTACTTATGAAGAATATACTACACATTTTCTTATATTGCTATTTTTTGACCGCAAATGGTAAAATCATAACTAAGAGCATCTCGCCCGTCGAGTGAGATGCACTCTGTACTGCAATTCAGGCGGATCGAGGGACAGGGCGTAGGTAGATCGGAATGTATAGGTATAGACGAGTGGCGGAATTTTGGCTTTTTTATATCGCAATTTGTAAACAGCGCTTGTTTGTAAACAACCACCGTTTTAGAGAGGTATTTTAGATAACAATCGATATTTAGAAATGTTTTGACACCCTGGAAATACTACCACCGAGCACGTCATTGTTGCAACTTGCCACTGCGTTAATACGCCTGGCAGTGACCGCCCATACTCTTTCAGATATTTAGCAATAAAATAAAGAAACCTGTTATTTCAGTCGCCTAGTTTCAAAACCCGACAAATCCATTTTTCGAGAAAAATGAGTTATATATGATAATGGATTCGTCTTCTAGTTCTTTACAACCTAACATCATATATACTTTGCAAACTGCGACAAATCTTATCATTTCCTGGCAATAAAATATTGACTTTATATTTACTTTTTAACAACTCTAAAACAGTTTTTTCCAATTTCTCAACATTTGACTTTTGTGGATATGTCGTGTTTTGAAACTAGGCGACTCATTTCTAAGCTGTTTTTTTTTATAAATAACTATAACAGTTTCAACTGTTATCTAAAAATTACAGTTATGCCCATCACTACTCGAAATGCCAAGTGTGTGGTATCAAAGTATTCGTAAAAAAATGTTTTTTCCAAATATGCTAATGAGCCACCCTCCTTCCATTTGAAAAAATTGAGATATGGTTAAAAATACGATTTGAGCATCTTCTAACTGGCCAGGATAAGACACTAAAAACATTAGATAGTCAAATCTATTTTTCCAAGGCTTCTTGATTAAGAATTAGTGTTTTTGACATAGCCATGGCACTCTAGATTGAATTTTAAAATACGATTTTTTATTAAGCGAAAATGTCAAAAGTTGACATATGATATGTCATTTTATTCAGAATGTCATTTTCTATCAAATAAAGTTATAAAATACCGAGGGTGCCATTTAAAAATCAAAAGTTTTAGTCATTTCCGGTGAAACAGAAAGTGATCAAAAACAATTGAATACGTCAATCAATCCCAATTTATGTCATATACTAACATACCAAATTTCGTTTTTTTATCTGAAAAAATAAAAAAGTTATAGGGGTGAGCCACTTTTGAGACGCACCCGGCATGAATGCAGTAAAAAATTTAAGGCTTTATTTCTCCAAGGGTATCAAAGGTTTTAATACTAAATATTTGCTGAAGATTATTATTTATTGATCAGATATTGCGTTGCAATAATAAAAATTACACTACCGTATACAGAGTGTCCAAACATTTTTATTAAATAATTACTAGATTTAAACGGCAATAACTTGTTTAATTTAAATGGAACACCCTAAATATTTTAAGTGAATCAGATGCACAATTTAATTGTCTATCAAACTGTATTATACCATTCTTTATGTATCTCTTCTAGTTTTCGTAGAAAATTAATTTTCTTATTATTTATACCTCATTTATCACTATATCCATGGTATTTTGACATTTTAGATTATTTTTAAAGATGTAACAAATTTTCAAACAGTACAGATACTAATATTGTTGATATAGTTCGTTTATTTCATTAAAAAATTTAAAAAAATGTTTAAATATTTTTTGAGAGGACTACATTAACTGTTTACGTTGATTAATAATTGCTCCAAATACTAAAAAACTGAATTTTGTATGTGTATTAGACAGTGTGGTAAAAAGAAACACCTTATAATTTTATTTCAATTTTTGACGAAGGCTTATGATATTATAACAACAGAGACCTTCATTTTCATAACTTATTATTAGATTGATTTCTGAGTCAAAGCCACATTTATTTAGAATAATTTTTTAATTAAAACGTATGGGTATATAATTAACTAATTTTTGGGCGGACATAATGGTATTATATTTAAATGGTATACCTACCCTTTTACAAAGATTTTAATAGTTTACTTTTTGTAAGGAAATGGACATGCCAATATTATTATTTTTATCACCTGTACATTTTGTACATATGTCGCTTTAAAAAATCTAAAATGTCAATACTCCATGTGTATAGTGATAAATGAGGTCTAAATTATAACAAAATGCATTTTCTATGAAAACTCGAAGAGATGAAAAATGGTATAATACCAATTTGATAGACAATTAAATTGTGCATCTGATTCACGTAAAATATACAGGGTGTTCCGTTTAAATTAAACAAGTTATTGCCGTTTAAAGCTAGTAATTATTTAATATAAATTTTTGGGCACTCTGTATAAGGTAGTATCATTTTTATTATTGCAACACAATATCTGATCAATAAATAATCTTTAGTAAATATCTAATATTAAAAACTTTGATATCCTTGGAGAAATGAAGCCTT
Source organism: Sitophilus oryzae (assembly GCF_002938485.1). NCBI lineage: Eukaryota > Metazoa > Arthropoda > Insecta > Coleoptera > Curculionidae > Sitophilus > Sitophilus oryzae. The sequence goes on from NW_022145945.1 coordinate 2,881,682, forward strand.
AATTTTTTTACTGCAATTTCACAAAATAGAAAATATTTCAAAAACGGTAAGGTTTAAGTAAGTGTGATAAACCTTAATCAAATTTACCTTCATTTCAATCGTAGAATCTAAAAATGGTAGAATAATATCGTATATAATTATATAGTATTATACATACAGGGTTATTCACCACATACGACACGGAGTATTGTAGCTAAATGATTAGATTTTTAGAAATTGTAAGTTTTGGAGTCGTTGAAGGACTATTAGAGCTACAATTTAAAAATATTTTTACAAGATACAGAGTGTCCCAAATAAATAAAAAAATATCAAAGTTGTATTTTTTTAAATGGAACACCCTGTATATTATTATATTTTTAGTTTCTACGATTAAAATAAAGGTAAATTTGATTAAGGTTTATTACACTTAAACCTTACCGTTTTTGAAATATTTTCAATTTTGTGAAATTGCAGTCAAAATTTTAAGGCTTCATTTCTCCAAGGGTATGAAAGTTTTTAATACTAAATATTTACTGAAGTCTATTTATTGATCAGATATTTAGTTGCAATAATAAAAATAATACTACCTCATACAGAGTGTCTAAAAATTTATTTTAAATTATTTCTAGATTTAAACGGCAATAACTTGTTTAATTTAAATGGAACGCCCCGTATATTTTAGGAGAATCAGATGAACAATTTAATTGTCTATCAAATTGTATTATACCACTTTTTATCTATCCCTTCAAGTTTTCGTAGAAAATTCATTTTCTTATAACTTAGACCTCATTTATCAACACACCCACGGAATACTGACATTTTAGATTGTTTTTAAAGCAATAAATCTACAAAATATACAGGCTAGTAATATTATCGTTTTTAGCAAAATGATAATATTACTAGCCTATTTGTATGCACAAAGAAAATTATTTAAATCTTTATAAAAGAGTATACCATTAATTAAATAGACCACCATTATTTCCGCCCAAATACTAATTAATTACATACTTAACTATGTTCGTTAATAAATTATTCTAAATAAATGTGGATTTGAATCAGAAGTCAATATAATAATAAGTTATGAAAATGAATGTCTCTGTTGTTATAAATAAGCATTTGTCAAAAAATGAAATATCATTTTTAAGGTGTTAGTTTTTACCCCACTGTCTAATACACATACAAAATTCAGTTTTTTAGTATTTGGAGCAATTATTATTAATCAACGCAAACAGTCAATTTAATGTAGTTTGAATACTGGATTCATATTAATTGGTCCTCTTTAACAAATATTTAAGCAGTTTTTTTATTTTTTAATGAAATAAACAAACTATATCGAATCGACAATATTAATACCTGTATCCTTTAAAAATTTGGTATATCTTTAAAAATAATCTAAAATGTCAGTATTCCATGGGTATATTGATAAATGAGTTCTAAATTACAAGAAAATGCATTTTCTACGGAAACTTGAAGAGATAGGTAAAACATGGTATAATACAATTTGATAGACAATTAAATTGTGCATCTGATTCTCATAAAATATACAGGGTGTTCCATTTAAATTAAACAAGTTATTGCCGTTTAAAGCTAGTAAATTATTTAAAATAAAATTTTCGACACTCTGTATAAGGTAGTATAATTTTTATTATTGCAACACAATAACTGAACAATAAATAAGCTTCAGTAAATATTTAGTATTAAAACCTCTGATACCCTTGGAGAAATGAAGCCCTAAAATTTTGACTGCAATTTCACAAAATTGAAAATATTTCAAAAACGGTAAGGTTTAAGTATAATAAACCTTTATAAAATTTACCTTTATTTTAATCGTAGAAACTAAAAATGTAATAATATACGGGGTGATTATATATATTATTTATATGTGCCTTTGTGTGTGATATAATCTTCCTTTCAGCACGTCATTTATATATTTAATTTAATAATAATAATATTTTACAGTCACAGGTCACAGGTTACCTTCATAGAAGTTAGTTATATTAAAATTTACCCATTATACATTTTACTCAGATAAGAATCAGTGGCCTTGATATGGTTTAGAGCCAGTCAACATCTTGGTCACTCCCAAATTGAGCTGGCGGTTGCCTTGTAGCAGAGCCATCATAAAAAAAGAAGAAGAAGAACTATAATAGGTATTTTTTACTTATTTCGGGCACTCTATATCTTGTAAAATTATTTTTAAATTGTAGCTCTAATAGCCCTTCAACGAACCGACGAACCCAAAACTTACAATTTGCAGAAATCTAATCATTTAGTTGCAATACTCCGTGTCGTATGCGGTGAACAACCCTGTATAATATATTTTTCGTATACTCGCTATTTAAATCCGTGTATGTGTATATGCCGGTTGTTTACAATATTCCCCGATTGTGGCAGCAACGGCGGAGAATGCACCAAGCCTATAAGACATGAATCAACTAGCGCCATTAAAATGACATTTTACTGACGTTTGTAAAAGAAATATTTTCACACCTTTTTATTACACCTACCATTTCCAAGTTCCCAATCAAGAATAAAATTGTGTTTTTCCGAAAATCGTATCATTTCTTCCGCATTCTTCGAATTCCATGAACCGTTATCGTATCTTAACAATGAATTCAGATCAAAAATAATACTTATGTTACAGTTGAGTGATAAATTATACAAACGAGACCAATCGTGACCTAATAAAATTATAATAAATTAAATAAAAAAGGTAAATATTCAAATATTTACTGTTTACCAGTTAATATAAAATTATGGGAATTATTGGCGTTGTTTTCAAGTATCTCTTCAGAAAAAATAATTTGATCAGCTTGATTTCCACCTATTCTTAGATAAGCTGGAGACAAAATACCTATCATTTTGATAAGTACGGGATCTCTAAAATGTAATATACCAATATACCTGTAATCTAGTTTTTTTTCTGTGAATTTTTTTATTTTTCTAGTATTGACATGAGTTTATTTGGGACACCCTGTATATTTGTCAAAAAATTAATTTGTCTCTTGACAATTTTCTCAAAAATGCACAAAACTAAGTATACAGGGTCCGGCAACGGCGTTCGCGATGGCTATGAAATGAAGATCGCTGTCATTTTATATGGGAAATGTCATCGATAGTCATTTCCCATCCAACTGGACACCGTTTTATTCGATCGTACAAAAAATGTTCATTTTTTGTGTGTTCATTGTGTTCCATTAAAAAAAACGAAGAAAAATTATTTTATTTTTTACAATGTTTGGCGTAGAATTTTGAACACCCTGTATGATTTAAGATTACGCTATTTACAGCAAAGTAAGTACAGACCATCCAAAGTAAATACCTAATATAGTTTTGATTCCAGGATAGTTCTTGTATTTTTAATACTTTTTTAAAAAAGGTTGAAAAAAATATTTTTTTTTATTTATTTATTAATATCTTTGATACTGTCTAAAAATCGAAACAGATTGATTTAATAATATCTTAGGTTCTATCTTGTGTTTCATTTAAAAAAAAATCATCCCGGCCCACTCAGACTTTTTTAAACCGCCCTGTGAGGTTAAATTAAATCCTAATAATACATACTTTAGGTCTGCATCTATGGTCTGCACTTAAACAAAATTCCTAAATTTTTTATTTTAGGCGCAGGATACATTATACATTTAATATTTTAGTGGCTCAGAAAAATTATTAAAACTCTTAGTATGTACTTAAGTATACACCTTAAGAGTAAAAGTATACACCGATTAATCAATTTGATGCAATGGAAAAAATGATCTATTAAATTGTAATTGAATTTTATAAAAATTGAGATTTTTGTGATTATTTATTAACATAGTCTAATTTCCTGATAAATATACAGGGTGTGTCGTTTAAAGAATCTAAACACTAGTCAATAGGTAACACCTAAATATTCAAAATAAGACTTACGACATGTTAAAATTTTTGAAACCCTCAGTTAAAATGCTACTATCCAATCCTAAGCTTATGAACTTGTCGTTTACTGTATATATCGGGTCACCTTGTGTATCTATATAAATAGTATACGCAATTGTACCAGAATCTGAAAATCTTAATACGAGAGCTGTTACCATTAGTGAAACTAGACATAGTGTCACCAAAAAAGTTAGACATTTTATACTTCCTAAAAAAATAGAAAACAGTTCTATAAAGTAGAAATATGTATACTGTAAGTAATCACAATTTTATAGCGTACTTACCTAAACTTTTGAATTTTGATGGCTTTGCAACACTCATTCTACACCGCCTAAAAAATGAATAAATTTTGCGGTATTTTTTTTTACTCTATATAAGTGTACTTCAAAATAACAGATAGAATTTACAAAGGATTATAGATAAGATAGATTTCTACGTAATTATGCAATAATTAAAATTCGAACGATTTAAATTTTTTACCGAAAATTTGTAAACAAAATGTGTTTTGTTTTATCCTAGAATGCACAGAATAATACCACAGATAACACTAGCAAGTAATATACTATTTTAAAGTCATTATTAGATAATAGTAGAAACATTAATTGTAATTTAATTATAATGGTATAAAAACTTAAATAAAAGAGTTAAAAATATGATATAAATGTAAACAAAGTTTTTCTAACCTAACTTTAAAAAAAAATGACATTAAAATTTTATAATAAATATATATATTTTTTTTATATTTTTATTAGACATTGGACATTAGGATATGATTAGAACATGGATGGTCAATCATATACAAAAATGTAATACCCTAATGAAAATATAGACTGAAATTTATAAATTAAAAGATTTATCATTTAAATTTAAACGATAAATGATAATGAAATAATATACTTACTTATTTTATCAAAAACGTCCGACTTCTTGAATTATATTTTTTATCAATATATGGTATTTTTGCCGAAAAGATTTAATTTTGTTTGAATTTTGGGCAAAATATGCTTCAATAATTCTTTCTATTTTCTATGAAATAGACAAAATTTAATCTAAAGTATGTTACACGGTGACACGGAAGTGATAAAACTTTGTTCTAAAAACAAAATGTATATCTTTTGATGTGCAAAATCAAAGATAGTAGAGATAGGTAATAACAATATTACTATTAATCTAATAATTTATAATTAAGTGTAATTATGGTTTAGGAGGTAACACAGAGTGCTCCGAAAAAGAAACATATCAAGTTTTCTTTGAAATTTTAAATCCGCCTTGTTTTACAGACTCAAGAAAAACATAAAACCACATAAAACTTTCAGTCAAAAACGACGTCAGCGATGGCTACGAAATAAAGATCGCTGTCAATTTATATGTATAATTATATGGGGAATGTCATCGATGTTCATTTCCAAGCCAACTGGACGCCATTTTTTTTCGATCATGGGGTATTTTTTTTGTGAAAAAAGCTCATGGCTCAATTTGGTATAAAATTCTTATTCCAAAAATATCCGAATTCCTATGTTATTCTATATGGATTGGTTTTTGAATTTACCTATTTATCTTTTGAACAAGATACATTTTTAGGCTAAATTTTAATCTATATAGGGTGATTCACGGCGATGGCACGTTAGACGTTTAAGGTACGCGCACACTGACCAGAGCCGCACGCACCGTCACATCGACGAAAATGCGGCCAGCATTGTTGGGCTATGGTTGGGCCAGAATGATTTTTGGTAAATGCGGCTAGTGCTGCTGACGTCACACGCAATTCCTTCCACTCCACGTAGCGTAGGTGGCCGAAGAGATTAGAAGTTCTATATGCTAAGAAAGTTCGCAAATTTTTCATGGCTCATATTGAAAATTTTTTAGTTCATCCTCAATTAAATATGGAAAAATGTGGATTTTTGCCAATATTGTGAACCTATAACTTTCGATTCGTTCTCGTGATTTCTTCTTCTTCTATTAGCCAATAATTATTTCTTGTTCGTCGTCATTTATTGTCGAGAAATATTAAAAAACACGCTTATCACCACAGACAGGACTCTGGAAGCGACTGATGAGAAATTCGATTGACAAATACGGGTGTAGTAGGAGCAAAAAGAAACAAAATAGCGAATAAAGAGGCGCGTGCGCCGTGTTCGGTACGGCTCAGAGTGCGCGACAAGAAAAAAAAGTGCGACTCGTGCGGCGAGTACGGCTCTGGACAATGCGCGCGTACCTTATGGTGAACCGGTGATATTTTTTTGAAAATTTGTTTTTTACATTAATCATAAAGGCACATCTTTCTAAAAAAATTCAGCATTACAGTGTTGCCGCATCATTTGAAAAGTAGTAGCATCTTCTTACTTTAAATGGAACACCCCGAACACCCAGTATATTATTACGTTTTTGGGAACTACTTCCATATCTCATAATTTTTCTATTATACTAACCTATACCTCTCTAATAGTCTTTCAGATGAAAATAAAACATGTGTAAAATGGACAAAAACATGATCGTGAATAATCATTGGTAAAATCATGAATTAAACATTTTTAAAGGTAATATTTAGGCTATAAGTTAATGAAAATCAATATATTCGATTTGTCTAAACAAACCCATTGGATATTACACAGGGAGAGCAAAAATATTATTTATTTCCGTTTGATATAAGATTGCTCAAATCTTGGTTATGTTAAGTTCAACCCTATGTATATTATTTAAAAAATCAAAAAAATAATAAAATTGCCTTTCAACGATATATAATGTTCCTCACAGATGTTCCTATACCTAGACCTTCCGGTTTCTTAAGTAGAGCTATTTAAAAATTAATAATTCTATTATAATAGTTTCATTTCAAGAATTTCGTTACAATGACAATTTTAGAAATTTAGCACGTAATTGATACTTATAAAATTTGAATATTTGTCATGGTAACGATTTTCTTTAAATGTAATAATTATATTAGAATTATTATCTTTTAATGGCTTTACTGAAGAAACCAGAAGATTTAGGTATAGGAAATAAGACCGTGATATATCGTTGAAAAGCAATTTAATTTGAGTTTCGATTTTTTAAATAATATAAATCGGCTTGAATTTAAAATAACAATAATTTGAACGATTTTATAACAAACAGAAATAATGATTTTATCTGACCTCCCTGTTTGATATCCAATCAGATGATTTAGACAGATCGGATATTATGTCAACTTTCCTTAACCTTTAAACAAAATTTCAGCTTTCAAAACGCCGAATTTATGATCCAACCAATGCTTATTCATGACCATGTTTTTGTCAATTTTATACATATTCTATTTTTTATCTCAAAAACTATTAGAGATTGTCATAGATTAGTATAATAGAAAAACTATGTAATGTAAAAGTAGGAAAAATGTAAAAAATATACTGGGTGTTCCGTTTAAAATAACGAAGATGCTACAACATTTAGGATGAAGCGGGAACACTGTAATGCTGGAAATATTTTAGATAGATGGAGCAGATGCCTTTATACAAAAATCCAAATTTTTAAAAACATCCTATAACCGGTTCTCCATAAACGTCTAATGTTAATGTACCGTGGCCGTGAATCATCCTGTATAGTTATGGATCCTGGATGTTAGGGAAAACAATATCATATAACGTTTTTTTTTTTCTAACGTTTTAATTGATTTCTTTATGTTTATATTACAAAAAGAATTATTTATTTATTGGATTTTCTCAATAATATCATTCAAAAAATACGTAAAAAGTATTCTCGCTAAATCATTCTTGTTTTTGTCCAGTTATTTGCGTAGCTCCTAACCGCGAAGGATCCTGGCTCGGATAATGAACGGCAGTTTTCAACGGCACCACACTCTCCACCCCCAAGGCTGCAGGCGCAGTGCTAGCGCTAGAAGCACCGCTGACGGCGGACGCTGTGAACGGTGGCAACTGAGGGGGCCCGTGATTGAAGAAGAACGGAGGCAGAGGAGGGGGGCCAAACATAGGAGGCACCATGAGAGACGGAGGCGGTGGCATGCTGGGGAGAGGAATATGGCCCGGTTCCAAGTTGAAGAAGTTGTTGGCTAGTTCTGGCAGGGCTCCGGGTAGGCCTGGAACGGCTGGGTATATTTCCTCGACCGGCTGGTGGGTTGCAGCTGTACGCCCTATACAAAATTATTAGTAAAAATTCAGTAAGGTAAATGAATCTTTAAATAAAAAGATTAAGGAAGGAGTATAATGCTATAGTCTGTCCAACGACAAAATCCTTGACAGTGATAGATGTGTCTGTCATTTTAATTTCAAAGTAGTTTATTTTATTTTACAAAGAAATAAGTTGGTACAATTGGAACGCATAACTAATATATTTAAATTTTGCGTGACAAGTGATTACTTCAAAATATTGTGAAAAAAACTGTATAAAACTGAAGAAATCTAAAAAAAAAATTAACTTTAATCTTAATTTTTTCTGCAGTACTAAAATGTATTATTTACCTATCGTGTGATGTTATATTTTACAGATACTCCAGTTTTTGGTACCATATATTATGAGATGGTATACAACTTTATTTGTGGCTAATACAACTCTCTGGCAAAGTATGTCTCTGGCGGTCTCTGTGCACCGAATATTAACTGTAAAGTATGGTCTGGGTCAACACTTAATATTCCCTCGAGTTTTCCTCGACTTAATTTTAAAAAACACGAAACACAAGTAACAACACAGTCAAAAAGGCAAAATGCAAAATATTTATCATTTCTATTTGACATAATTTGACACAAAATTATAACCTATAATTGGCAAGGGTTTGACAACTCTTAAAAATCGAAAGTCGAGTTCATACGCACAGGCGTCCGTTTGTCGTTCATCGTTGCGTCAAACCAATAATATTGAAATGTGATCTGTCGTTTTTGAAATAAACCAATAAAACTGGTTAAAAACAATAAGAGACGACGCATGACGTATTTATTTATAAACCCATCCATAGTTTTAACTTAAAAAATATTAGAAACTCTTTTTAGTGAAATAAATGGATTGGTATGGAAGTCATATCTGCTTTTTTTCTGTCATCGTCTGTCGAAATCTCACTTGAGAAAAAAAAAACAGAGTATATCCATGTATCACGCATAGTAGACGGACAAAGGGCACTAGGGTGGGGACCCTTGATAGTTCTGTTTGACGATTCATTTGACACATTTGAATTTGATTTGAAATTTTGTGGATTTTTCAGCCTTCATTGAGCTTATTTTATGTTATTTATTATTTATTCTACTACTGATAGTTGTTTAAAGGTAGTTATTCGCTGGTTTTGGGAAATGCTGTCAACACGAACAGCAGAGGCTCAGATGGGCGCCAAAACTGTAGCTGTTAAAACAACGTAAGGAACTCCACAAGGTGGAGTAACCTCCCCTTTGCTGTGGAGCTTGGTGGTGGATGAACTACTAGATGAATTCACTCTAGCGAGAATACACTGCATTGGGTATGCAGATGACATAGTCATGATCGCTCGGGGGAAACATGAAGGCACCTTGTGTGATATTATCCAAAGAGGACTCCGTATCACTGAGAGAAGGTGTAGGACTGTCGGGCTGAGTATCAACTCAGACAAAACCGCGATAGTGCCATTCACCAGAAGGCGAAGTCTGAAAAACTTGAAAAGAATCCGACTAGATGGAAAGGAAATACTGCCAACACAGGAAGTTAAATACCTGGGAATAACCCTGGACAGTAAACTCCTGTGGAACAGGCATATTAAGAACAGTACCAGCAAAGCCATAAAGGCTCTCATGATATGCAGAAGACTGGCCGGAAATAGATGGGGCTGCTCCCCTAACATTTTGCGCTGGATGTATACCATGATAGTAAGACCCATGATTACTTATGGAGCAGTTGCCTGGTACACAAAACTAGAGCAACGGACGGCAAGGCTAAACCTATGCAAAGTCCAGAGACTAACATGCGTTTGCATCACAGGAGCCATGAGAACCTGTCCAACAGCAGCAATGGAGGTCATTCTAGATCTAACACCACTGCACATTGTCATTGGTAGATATGCCAATGCGACATTGATTAGAATGGTCACTAACGGAATTAGTACTGGGAGAATTGTCAGATCAGGGGCTTGGAACACCCTCATAAAGGAAATACCACTCCTGCAACTCCCAGTGGACGATATGCTAAGAACGTACAACTTTGAGAAACATCTCCATGTAGTATTGAGCAATAAAAAGGATTGGAAGAGCGAAACGCTTGCCCAGCAGTTAAAAGACCATACCATAACTTGGTATACTGATGCTTCCAAAACCAATACGGGAACAGGGATCGGAGTGTTTGGGCCGAGAGCTAAATACTCCGAACCAATCGGCACTTACCCTAGTATCCTACAGGCAGAAATCTACGCTATCGAAAGATGCATACAACTTATCTTAGATAGGAACTATCGGAAACAAGAAATAGCCACCTTGTCTGATAGTCAAGCAGCGTTAAAAGCGATCAACTCAGTATCAATCCATTCGAAATTGGTCAAAGAATGCATAGAGAAGCTGAATAAATTAGGCAAAGAAAACAAAGTCCTCCTACCCTGGGCGCCTGCTCACCAAGGGATAGAAGGCAATGAAAAAGGAAATAATCTAGCTAGGAAAGGAGCGAACACTCCACTAACTGGACCAGAACCGTTCTGCTTTCCAAGTGGTAACCAACTCAAGGCGGAACTCAAGAACTTGGAAGATTCCATCCGCAACCTGGAATGGAAATCTTGCAATGGTCTAAGACACTCGAAGAAGTTTCTGAGGGCTTATGATCAAGAAAAATCACAGATCTTCCTGGGTCTGAGTAAGAACAATCTTCGGATTGTCACGGGGTTTTAATAGGACACTGTCTCCTCAATGAACACCTCAGTAGATTGAAACTAAGAAGAAACGGCGAATGCAGATTCTGTGGGGAAGATGGTGAAACACCAGTACACCTCATCACTGAGTGCGCCGAGACGACAACCATTCGTGCCATGAATTTGGTACGACTGATATTAGAGATGGAGAACTACCCTCTATAAAACCGTCCCAGATACTGGCTTTTGTCAAAGCCCTGGGACTGTATGATGAGTTATGATTCAAGAAAGGGGGACACAATGGATCTGTAAGGTCGAAGTGATTAACCCCCTCCCACTCATTCTAAATTCTAAAATTCATTCTTAAAGGTAGTAAATTTAGAAGGAAATTTTGTGGCAGAACTTAAATTAACAGTGACACTATTGTGATTTATCGAAAGACTGTAAAATACTTGGTTGTGTAGCGTGCGGTAGATCTCGGTCAAAAATTGAGGGAAATAATGGAACAACTTTTCGCTAGTAAGTGACTATATACTATTATACATACATGTAGTAAACCGATCATTTATGAAATTCATTTAAAATTAACTAATTGTATATTTTTTCTTGCATTTTTGCTTTTATTTACTACTGTTAAAGATTAGTCAAAGAATTTAGATACATCAATTTGACTTACCTGCTTCAGTAGCGCATCGGATGTTTGTGTTAATAAATAATTATTATAACATATCTGTTTTATTAGAATTATATATTTTTATAAAAATTTTAATAACTACCAACATTTATTCACAACGTAAAATAAAACAACAAATTATTGAGTGTACCCTACATCATACTTTTACATGTTTTGAACAAAATTAGAATGACACTGATAAACCGGAATTTAAGTTGGCCATTTTAGGAGCCCGTCGCGTTTGATCTAAGGTGAAAAGTATTTTTGATATGCTCCTTCCTTAATTTTTTTGTTCAAAGAAATAAATCCAGACACAATAATCCATAACAGAACTATAACTTAATTGCTGTCCTCCATTCGCGAATTTTAAGTTCCAGAGCTTTACGCTCTGGGCTACTCGAGAACGGTTCTGAAAGGAGCTGTGCGCGATAGCCTGGTGCCTCCATATGGCGCGGAACAGTTCTGAACTTTATGACTCAATTGAATGGAGTGAGAGTATCGCGTTCTTGAACAGTTCAGAGCTGCACAACTGCGTGAATGGGGGACAGTAATTGAGACAGTTGTGACAGTTCTAAAAGAGAAGGGACAATTTTGACAGACAAAAATATGAAAAATTCCATATGGTAAAATGTAGTATTGTTGAATTAAAACAGCAGAAAACTATTGGTTTAATATAATATTCTTTTGTTTGTTATTTTTAGCGATGGGAACTATCGAATGAATTAGACTATCGAATGGTTAATGAATGAATGATTTCAACTATCGAATGGTTTTATTCGAATAAAATCATTCATTCATTTGTATACTAAAGCATATGTGACAACCTCGCCGTGCGACTAAATGGTTATCGTTGAGCCACGACTATCGAATGCTTTTGATAAATAAAATTTAGTATTCGTTTGATTTTTGTATGCGTCAGTGCATTATTAGTTCTTCCAAATTTTTATAACTTCGCCGTATAAATACTGTCCTATTTTTGCGTTTATTAGAATAGTTAAAATACTAAAATAGTAGTTATTTTTTAATTCTATTTATTGACGATTATGTGCATGTGCAGGTGGTCAAAATTTTTCCGAAAATTTGTGTGGTTTTCCGTAGTCCGATCTGTCGTTTATTTAATTTTATATGGTATATGGTCTATTTTTTAATGGGAAATTTTGAGAAGTAGCAATTTTTAAGAGAGATCAGATGAACTTACAATTAATTTTAAAAATACATATTTGTATTTTAGATGTTTTAATAATATGAATTAGTTGAACTTAATAATATCATATTTAAGTAATGTGGTTGTATAATCATATTTAAGTAAATGGTTATCGAACTCAAACTATGGGGTGAGAAAATTAAAATAAAAGTTTTACACGTGCCAATTTAAAAAAAAAAGTTAACGATGTTTGTATTTTGTTTATGCTAATTCTCTTACATGTAGTTTTTTGCGAAGAAAAAATATTTCATTTATTTTTTAAAGTAAATGCCAGTAAAAGTAAATATAATTTTTAAATAGTAATATAAAGCACCTAATATAAATAATTTTGATTTCTAATTTTTTATTTATCTTTTCCTTCCATTACACTGCATGCTTAGAAAATTAATAAATGTTTATATTTCATGATTTTAAAATTTGTTGTTAATATAACAAATTAGTTCTGTAATTATTATTATTTAATAAACCAACGTTGCCAAAAAATTTAGAGACTATATCATTTTTAAATAGGATCTAATATAAATAATTTTGTCATCTAATCTGTTGTTTATATTTTGCTACTACTTAAATGAAAATATTTATATTAAATGATTTTAAATTTTGTTGTTAATAGGTATAACAAATTATTACTGTTATTATTATTTATTAAACCAGTCTTTGCTAAAAAACATTAAAAATAATTTTCCTACATCCAAAATAACAAGTATTATTGCAGTGTAACAACAGAATATTAATAAAAAAAATGCTGAATATATAGACATACTATCCCTAATTAACTAAAGCCAAACATAATATTCTTTGCTAATATCAACTAATACCAAAATATGGCAACAGCCCCTTTCATAATGTATTTTCTGTGTAAATACTAGCATCTCAACAAAAAAAATAATGTGTCCTTATCTATATCTGACTCCGCAAAAAATCAAAGATGCCGGCTTCTTTCATAGCATTGCCACCGACCGCTGTCGGGTTTCTCGGAAAGAAACCTACGGGCGACAACTAAAATTCAGTTAATATTTTATTATAATCGATCCTGACGAATGAATGAATTTCATATATGAATGAATTTTATAAATGAATGGTTTTTGCTGCGGAATTACTAGAATACAATATTTCAAGGCAGATGACGGATCTATTCGATAATTTTTATTCGAATAGTTTTCAACGAATGTTTTCTTACTAACTATCGAATTATTCGAATGAATTGCAACTATCGAATGTTTTGATAGTATTCATTCGATAGTTCCCACTACTAGTTATTTTAATTCACACATCGTAGTTTGTCATTTTTAGGAAGCTCTCTGTCAAAATTTTCCCTGAACCACTAAACTGACTTTACATTTTACATAGAGGGTCGCTGATATGTATGGGAACGGTTGATTTAGTAAAATATACGAGGTACCGTCAAAAAGTTAAATATAAAAGTTATAGCGTTTTTAAATGTCTATTAGCGAGTAGTAAATTCGGAAATGGTTGAATTTAGGTACATTATGTGTATTACGATTATTGCTTAAAATTGAAGGAAGAATTGAAATAGTAATAATATACAGGGGGGTTCTAATTACAAAAAAAAAATTTTTGATGTGTCACAACTTTATTACCGACCTAGTATACTTAAATTTACTACTAGCTACTAGATATTTAAAAATCCTATAACTTTTGTATTTAACTTTTTGCGGTACATATATATTTTACCTAATAATCGACCGTTCCCATACGTTACAGCCACCCTATATGTAAGAAAACCTTTAAGAAGAAAACACATAAATGTGGTGGTTGACACATGAACAATCTTAACTCTCTACTTGGCGCATTTATACAAAACTATCTTTCCCGCGATGTAAAGTAAAAGGAATTGTTAAATTATCTGTAGTAAATTTACCTTGTGATCTTCCCCATTTAATTGTCAATCTTCGACCTCCGAGAATCAATTTGTTAAATGTCTTTTCTGCTGCAGTTTCAGCGGCGGTTCTAGTAGTAAACTGTACAAATGCACATTGTTGTTTCGGTACTAAACTTACAGATCTGATTTCACCATACTGATAAAAGTGATCCCTAAAATAATTTCTTTAATTAGTCTGATTTAACCATCATAATTTTTGAACTTTTACCTAATATCTTGTTCTGTTAGAGTACCTAAATTACCAATATACAGAGTAGTTATTGTCTTATCATCTGGCGGCTCTAAAGTAGGCATGGCGGCTGCTCTCTTTAGCAGCTTATCAGCTACAGGATCATTCACCCCGTAATACCTATCTTTTATGTTTTGATCAGCTAGAGGATCATCTGGATCAGTTGGGTTTTCATGGCGATATGGACATTCTTCACCTAAAATGTACCATGTATGATAAAAAACTTACATTATTATAACAATAATATAGGCATTACCTCTTCTACATTCTCCTTTCACCCAAAACGAACAAACATGGGGTCTGTTTCTCTTATAATAAGGCGCCGTTCTAGCCAGCCTGACCAACAAATCATTCGATTCACCAAGCTTAGAATGTAGAGATCCGGAATCAGACTGTGTAAGCTATAAAATATATGATGTATATTCAATGTAAAAACTTCTAAATAATGCACTTACGTCTCTTTCTATATTCTGAATGTAAAATTCCTTGTTCACATCACTCTTGGGCAAATCATCCTTAAGTTTCAATGCAGCATCACGTACTTGTATTGGCAAACCATATTCTAAGTCTAGAAGACACGTTTGGCAAACGTTTTTTAGTTTACTGCAAGTCTGGCAAACTTCTGTTTTCTTAAAACGCATTCTAGCACCTATAACATAAAGCACAAGTAAATATGTGGTACTGATTTAAGTTTGTCATTTATTGGAATGTTTTTGGTACTAACCTGGACACCATCTAAACACGGTAAAGGGCCGTGCGCATATTTTACATTCTTTCCCGTATTTCTCTTTAGTCATTCGAATATAAGGGTTATCGCCCAAACATGTCTGGCACAAAATTGGAAAATCCTTAAAAATATGTTTGGTCAGTTTCAATAAACGTATTAATATCGTAAAAAACTTACGGCATCTTCCCAATTTTGTCTATTGTAAGTATTTGTGGTTTTTGAAGTAGCCATAATGAATAAATTATGTTCTCAAGTTAGATATTTACTTAATTATAAATTAATTAAACCATAATTAATTAATTAATCGTTTAATCGGTTAATCGTTTATATACACTTTAGGCTTCTTAGGGTACGAATAATTATAAAAATATACTGAAAAAATAAAATTGCAAAACACTTTTCTCTTTTTCGTAACCTCCCAAAATCAGTGACAAAGTGACAAGCTGACAAGCACCTGACAAGTGACAATTTTGACAGTAGTGTCCTCTGTTGTCCGTTTAAGGAAGTTTAGGTTGTTAGTATATTGATCAACTAGATTGCCCTTTACAAATTGACACTTTGAAGCCATCTCGTGAAGACAATGAGATCAGTTCAGGGCAAAATATGAAAAGCATTGGGTGTTTATGTCCTGATGAAAAAGTACACCTTGAAAGAGTAAAAAAACATAAAAACCAATAAAAAGAAGCTATTTTATTTACTAGTACAGAGCATCTGAGAAGTTTCTGGATTCAGTGCATGGTCAATCTGTTTCTCATAAAAAACACGAAATATTACACGTTTTGTTAAGTGCTTTAACCTAAAAGTGCCCATAAATTTTTTATTTATCGTGATTTTGTGTGTGTTTTTTAAGACTCAACAATTCATCAATAAAGCTTAAGTGGAGTGTGTTTTTGGTGCTATGCCTCATCTTTGTTGTGTTCCTGGTGGAAAGGATAGTTATACTAGGCATCTTAAAGTATCCGGAAGAGCAAGAAAAGTGGGTACGAGTTATAAATCAAGACAATTCTATTGAAAATATTTTTAATAAATTTAAAAATAATATTCTCCCAGAATGGTATTAAAGAAAACTGGACAATTATGTTTATTTTATTCATATTGTGGAATCTCCACTCAAGTGTTGTTGGTTCAGCTTCGATAGATTCAAACACGTAAGATAAACACGTAAGTAGGTATTATGATCTAGGGAAAAATAAAGAATATGTGTATTAAAGATCATGAAAAAGATTATTATTTTGAGTTCAAAATTAAAAAAGATTTTTGTAAAGACATGAATGATAAACTTTAAAAGAAGAATGTGTTTTTGTTTGATAATATAATGTATGTAAAGCATAACATATACCTATTTGTTCAGTAATTTTTACTGAATAGTGTCGATTATTTATAATACCAAATTAATATCAAATATTTAAGTGATGGCTGAATACAATATAAATAAAATAACAATAAAATTGGTATATTTGCAATACAAAATTAAGTTTTAAGAATAAAGGTGTTACTAAAAATACTAAGAAATTCATATTTCTTTGTTTTAATTGGTCGAATGTTATTTACATTTTATTTAAGAATTATACCGTATCATCGAAAAAAGTCGGCGTCTAGTTGGCTTGGAAATGAACATCGATAACATTCCCTAAATAATTGTACACATAAAGAAGTTAACTAGAATTTTACAATCTTGGAAAATTTGATATTCTTGAACCTTGTTTCTAAATATTCTAAATTTTTTGATTTTCTTGGGATTTAGGTTCGGGAAAAACGCTGATAAGTTTTCATTTGGTTTTTCATTATTTTTATTTGGTTTAAAAAAAAACGTTTCGGCTAACATTATAGCCTTCATCAGTGTTGTGTCATATGAAAAAAATAGTGTCGAATATAATCCAAAAAATTACATATAAAATATTCACACCACGCACCACATAATGTTTACTGCGTACTCCATAGTCTCCATAGTCAATGTAGATAGTTTTACTGTAAAGAATAATAATTCTAAAAAATATGTGGTCATCTATTGATAAGTTTATATTAGTTTATTAATTGCAGTAAACATTATGTGGTGTGAATATTTCATATGTAATTTTTGGATTATATTCGACACTATTTTTCATATGACACAACACTGATGAAGGCTATAGTTAGCCAAAACGTTTTTTTTAAACCAAATAAAAATAATGAAAACCCAAATGAAAACTTAAATCAACGTTTTTCCCGAACCTAAAAATCCCAAGAAAATCAAAAATTTTAGAATAATTTTACATATAAAATGTCAGCGATCTTCATTTCATAGCCATCGCTGACGCCCTTTTTTAGATGATATTGTATTATTTGTAAATATAATTTTTCGAACATTGATACTTGCAAAATATGCATATAAATTTTGTGAATGCAAATAATAATACATCACTATTAGTAGATATTGAATGTTTTTTGTTAAATTAGATCGATTTTCAAACCCCAAAATTTAAAATATATTTACATTTTACCCAATATCTTATGTAATACATTATTTGTATATTGTAAAACATTTGCTGCATTTGTATGGTTCATAGTTTATTTGCCAAAGTATTTATTTACTATAAATAGGTATATATGTTGTAGTTATTAACTGTATATTATGTATATTTCATGTGAACTATATAATTTTTAAAATACAAACCAAAAATCTGAGGAATAATTATGTTTTCCATGTATTCTACAACATATTTATTAATCCGTAGTATCTAACTAGCGTGACGTCATAAATCTCGCCCCGAGGCTGTTCTATTAGAGACGGCATTGGTTTAAGGAAGTTTAGGTTGTTAGTATATTGATCAACTAGATTGCCCTTTACAAATTGACACTTTGAAGCCATCTCGTGAAGACAATGAGATCAGTTCAGGGCAAAATATGAAAAGCATTGGGTGTTTATGTCCTGATGAAAAAGTACACCTTGAAAGAGTAAAAAAACATAAAAACCAATAAAAAGAAGCTATTTTATTTACTAGTACAGAGCATCTGAGAAGTTTCTGGATTCAGTGCATTTTTTCCAAAGAAAAAGCTTTTGCTCTTCAAATAGTTTTATTTGTAGTCTCACTTTATAATAATAAATGTTCCTATTTCTAAAAAAAATAAATGATGATATAGAATAGGTATTTAACAATAAAGAAACAAATAAAAACTACAGGACATCTAAATAAAATAATAGATTTTTTTTGGGTTATAAGGGTATATTATTATGATTAGAACACAACCACAAAGATCGACCAAACGATCTCAAAAAAGTACAGAATCGATTGCAGTATAGGGATAATTATTTTATTTCCAGTTAGGGATACTACTTTAAATAATTTAATATAAATAATGTTTGCCCTGAAATGACGCAAAAGTTATAACACGAGAGAATAGACAACCATATCTAGATCTAGGTGTTTCTGTCTAATGTCATCGATATTTTCTCGTGTCTCTTGGACATTTTAAACTAAAACTCGACATTTAAATGATTGAAGATATTTACTAGAATTATAGTAATTTGCTTAATGCAATATTTTAATTATTAGATCAAGTTAAAATATTTGAATTCTTACAGTCGAATAAAGAACGACTTTAAGAAAATTTACGTATCTGCCCGGGTAGCTCAGTCGGTAGAGCATTGGACTTTTAATCCAAGGGTCCAGGGTTCAAGTCCCTGCTCGGGCGAAACTTTTTGCTATTTTTTATTTAATAAAATTATTAAAAATATTATCTTAAAATTTGGCAAACAATTTCAAAAATATACATTAAATTGTTTTGTTTTCATTTAATAAAAAAAATATTTGTTGGAAAAAAATAATTATGTATTTTCAACATTTCTCCAATTTTGTATATTAACTTTTGATTTTTATTTTATTTGTCGTCGTATTTTGTATTTTCTTCATTGTGTCAGGGCAAACTAATTTTCCTTTTTTTTGGATTTCGTTTACTATTTTTGAAGAGAAACTTCTTTAAGCACGCTGGCGCTGGTAATAAAAATTCAAGGCCGTGAACCGTGACACGACACGCGAGTTAGTAAGAAGTTTCACTCAAATATGCGCACATAGTGCACACACAATTTTTTTAAATACAAGAGATGGTTTTTATACAGTTTTTTTATTATTCTTTTTATATATACCGGGTGCGCCTCAAAAGTGGCTCACCCCTATCCTATAACTTTTTTATTTTTTCAGTTAAAAAAACGAGATTTGGTATGTTAGTATATGACATAAATTAGGATTGATTGACATATACAATTGTTCTCGGTTACTTCCTGTTTCACCGGAAATGACTACAACTTTTGATTTTTAAAGGGCACCCTCGATATTTTTTTACTTTATTCGATAGAAAATATCACTCTGAATTGAATGACATAGACATATCATATGTAAACTTTTGACTATGGAGGGCTTCAAAACTTTTGACATTTATTATTATTTATTTTTTGAATTGTACTTTAAATTTCAATCTAGAGGGCTATGGCTATGTTCAGAACACTAATTATTAATTATTAATCAAGGACTCTTGGAAAAATAGATTTGATCGTTTTTTAAGTGTCTTGTCCTAGCCGGTTAAAAGATGCTCAAATCGTATTTTTAATCATATCTCAATTTTTTCAAAAGGAACGAGGGTGGCTCATTAGCATATTTGGAAAAAGCATTTTTTTACGAATAATTTGATACCACACACTTGGTATTTCGTGTCAAATTTTCGTTACGAACCGCAAGTTATATAATTTCAAATAAACCATACGCGAAAATATCAAAAATTGACATATGATATGTCATTCTATTCAGAGTGTTATTTTCTATCAAATAAAGTAAGAAAAACCCGAGGTTGTAGTCATTTCCGGTGAGGCCGGAAGTGACCAAAAACAATTAAATATGTCAATCAATCCTAATTTATGTCATATATACTAACATACCAAATCTCGTTGTTTTTTATGAAAAAATAAAAAAGTTATAGGGGGTGAGCCACTTTTGAGACGCACCCGGTATTTTTTAAGTTATATTGATAGTTTCGTTAGGCTTTGTAAACTAACATTTCGTAAAGCACATGCGGCTATACTCGTAATGGTCTTAACGATGAATAAAGAAATAAAATGGTCGTTAATTCTCGATAAGCTCATTCTTCATAGAAAACAAATAAGGCTTTATTTAAATATGTTGGCCTCTTGAACTTAACGTAGATACGCTCAGGAGCGATAACGCTTTTGTAAGACACAAAAAATCAGTCAATATCATACTATGTTCGGGCCTATAGGCTTATAGCACTCGCTTTTTTGTTTTAAAAATATTGTTTTTTTATTAGATTTTTTAGATAAAAAAATCCTACTAAACTATGTACATAAAGTTTTGGTACTTTCTGTACCTAATTCACGCGGTGTGTTATGGTATACCGGTACGATTATTGTACGATACGGAAGTACAAGGAGTACGCTATCTTTTGAAAGAGAATGATGTGTCCAGTGATGAAATAAGGCTTCAGGTACCTGTAGTGTACTATGGAGCGACATATGACTCGATTTTTGTAAGTTAACGAAGTATGATACTGCTAGTTTAAGACCTAAGATTCTATATTTTTTAATACTTTTTTTAAAAACACTAAATTACCACAATACACCAAAACACTTTTACTTTTACACTGGACGCGCGTTTCGCTAACCATGTTAGCATCATCAGCAGATGATTATAAACTTTGAACAAATTGTGTTTATAATCATCTGCTGATGATGCTTACATGGTTAGCGAAAGAGCGTCCAGTGTAAAAGTAAAAGTGTTTTGGTGTATTGTGGCGATTTAGTGTTTTTATTTTGCTGTGTAATACCAAAGGTTCCAACCTTCAATTGTAATACTTTTTTTGCTAAATATTCCCAAATACATTCTGTATTTAAATATATTTAATATACTCAGATACACCAAAAACACTTTTACCTCTACACTGGACGCGCGTTTCGCTAACCATGTTAGCATCATCAGCAGATGATTATAAGCTAAAATACAATCTACAAGTTGAGCGTTTATATACTCGCTCAGTGGGTACCGAGTGGGCATGTTTTATCCTTTGGATAAATAATAACACCTCCACTGGAAAGGTCGGGTATTTATGAAATTTCTTGTAAAGATTTTAATCAGAAATATGTTGGGCAAATTAGAAGATCAATATTAACTAGATTTAAAGAACATTTAGCTCAGATAAGATATGGTAGACCGGATAAATCTTGCGTTGCCGAACATATTGTTGATAAAGAACATTGTATAGATCTTAATAATTTAAAATTAATTAAACAAGTCTCAAATTACAGGCAATTAGATTCATATGAAAGCATCAGAATTAATAAATGTAAAGATAGTATGAACAATTCCTTCAAGTTCTTTGTTCCTACTACTCTAGTGGTGGAAATTTAACTGTTACGCTCGGTGGGCTCTGACTCGATTGGCTAGATCTTGCCACGCTCACTCGGTGCCCACTGAACGAGTATATAAACGCTCAACTTGTAGATTGTATTTTAGTTTGGTTTGGTTTGGGAATGAAACTTTCATATTTGGTTGATTATACAGGGTTAATTGAAGGGTTGTTTTTTATCTTAACTTTAGAACACCCTGTGCCATAATTTCGTGAGTAACTTTTCCTAAAACTTATTTTTTCGGTCAAAACCATGTCTCCTGAGCATTTCGTTTTTTGACTCATGTCATTACAATTCTTGGTTAATTTTTGAGAGCGAAATGAAATTGTCACTAACAATTTTTTCAACTATCATCTTTATGATGTTATTTTTTAATATCACGAGGTGGCTTTTGGTTGACTATGGCACTTATACATTGGATACAAACAATGTTGCAAACGTAATCATTACCATTTTTCATTTCATATCGCAGTGCTATATGAAATATTCCGTAAAAAATTCTATCCTCGGTATCTCTAATGTATTGTCCTATGTTGACTATTTTAAGATCAATAGTTTTAGAAATATTTGCTGTTAACTTTTCCCATTAATAAAATTCGATTTCCTGTAGGCACATATGTAATTAACTTTAAAATATTAAATATCTGTTACCGTTCCGGAGTTATGGGGTGTTTTTCAAAAATGTGCATTTTTAACAAATCGCTGTAACTTTTTTGCTCTGTAAAATTTTGTATTTTTATGAAAACATTTCAAAGCACCTTTTTACGTAGAATTTAATGGTTTAAGTATAATTTTTTTTTAAAATTAATAATTTAATAGTTCTTAACAGAAAATAACTTATATTACCTTTCCAAAAATATAGTATACTTGATATTTTGTTATAGTCCCCTTCGAAATACAACATTTTTAAAAGTTAGCCACTTATAACTAAGTTGGCTTTGGATACCTTATTGATGGTCTGTCTCTAATGGAACTGGAAAACATATTTTTCCAGCCAGACGAGGCACTGCTTCAGAACGCTGAAGTTATCAGCAAATTTTTGCAGCCAATTTCGAAAATAGTTGAATAGCTAACCAAGATCCCAGCAGTTGATCGTCGAGCCCGCCGAGTCAAGTTCTTATTTTTAAATTGCCCGTATTTAGACAAGAATTAGAAGTACTTAGCGGTTATGCGAGGGTATCTTTCACCCCCACTGAGTTAATGAATTTCGCGAGAAATGTTCAAAAACGGTCCCCTCTGACCATAACAGAAGACGGTCGACATGTCAAAATCTCATGTCTCAGGTTTGATATTTATTTTTATTGTTATTAGATATAGTTTAAAAGTTTTTATGTTGTTAAATATAGTTGAAATTGTTATAAACTTCTGCATCTCTCATTTCAAATATTATTTTCGTTTTAATTGCTGCTCTGCTCACAGTTATCATTTTTTTTGCATTACCTTTCAAAGCCTACTTATTCAAAGTTGGCGAATTTTTAAAAAATCTATATCTCGAAGAGGAATCGAGCAAAATATCAAGTATGCTATATTTTTGGAAAGGTAATTTTAAATTCTTTTCAATGAATTAAAAATATACAGGGTGTCCCATATAAAAAATCAATTTTTTTGTTGATAATTCTTAAATAATTAATAAAAAAAATTAATCATCGTAAAAAGGTGCTTTGAAAATGTTTTCATAAAAATACACAATTTTTCATAACAAAAAAGTTACAGCGATTTGTTAAAAATGCACATTTCTGAAAAGTACCCCGTAACTTCGAAACGATAACAGATATCGATGTGCGGTTTTCACCATCATGTTTTTCATAAAAATTGAGCTCCAGACACCGATATTAATTTTCGTATATCTCGTATAGAAAATAGTGTTTCTCTTTAAGAGCGTCCAATTTGACCCACCCTGTAAAGTCCTATTCAGTCCACATCTCAACGTGTAGTGCCAACTTCAATGGATCTCATCGAAAAGATGAGATATGCGATTTTTCAACACGCTGAATATTTTTTACTGCACATAGCACAGATTTGGCGGGAACTAACTTTTTTTTAAAATAATCTTTGCGTGTAGGTCTTCTTTAAGGCCGTAAGTAAAATAAATAGATTTCAAACAGTGATATCATGACACCATCTATGATGGCTAGTTATGGTATTATCGTTATACAAACACAAACGCTATTCGAAAAATAACTATTACAATCCGTTAAAATCAAATTACATGTGTAATTGGAAGTCATCCAGTAGAGTTAAATATCGAATTATTAAATTACAAAAATTTTATCAGCTTATGAAATTAAAAAAGTCGAAGATTAATGCTCTATTTATAGTAATACTGACCAACAAACATACATGAAGATGTTTCCTTGATATAATTTAAATAATTTCTAAGTATGTAAAGAAAATTGAAATTTATTCATATTTACCACCATCAATATAGATAGACTCAGATAATGACTAAAATAAATGGAATTGTAACGTTGTAATTGTTTTATTTTTAAAAAATCGATTTGATGTCAAAGGTTACAAATACATTATTCAATAACAAAAACTGGGAAATATGGGTTATTAACCTAAGGTTTATCATAGTTTGCTCTATTTTGAAAGACAATTACGAATATTAAATTTGATAATAGACATATTGAAAGTTGTGATAAAATACTAATTCAATTGTTAATACTTTTTTATTATTTCAGAATTTATTTATACTTATTAATACCGTAAACCTGGGTAACTTTGGTATGATTTTTAGGGTTTTTCGCTGATATAAACCTTGTTATATGAAATATTTAAACCTAAGCAGTGTCATTTAACCCTAGATCGTGGATAAGTAAAGGAATTATACAGAAACTATACTAAGTAGGTCAAAAGGACCGGGAGTTTCCGGTTCTGAACCCTAGTTACCATATTATCAAGAAATTATGTTTTTTAACTAAAAACTAAAAACATTTCCAGAATTTCTTTTCAAAAAAAAAAAAATTGCGCAGAAAAATTCTCACGTTTCTGGGGCCAAAATATACTACCCTTAAGGGCCGTAATGTACGTATAAGTACATGGACCACATATTTGCAGTTTAATCAACCACAATTTGATGTCAAGTCGAATCAACTTTTGCAGTTCATTCGACTACATCTCAACCACATTCTTGAAGTAGATTTGTAGTCCCATCAACTGCATCCTGCAGTCGGTTTAACCACTACTGTTATGGAATCATAGGCCCACCATACAATAGTTTGAAAATTATTTTTGAGGACGAAGCATCATGGCCGGCTTTGAGCCGATGAGGACTTTCGTTTTTTAAAAACAAAAAATAATTTAAAAATACATTTTTTGAATAAAACGTTTACATGATTTCTCTATCAATAAATTTCATAGACTTGGTTATCAAACTGTGTTCCCGTAGATTACTCAAATACCTACAAATTTTCGAAAAAAAAAATTAACACAACAACATAATAATAACTAAACAAAACTATAAAACGTCATTTTTACTACTTCACAAGCAATTAAAAATTAATACGTAGCCAAGAGTCATAAAATTCAAGATTTCTCTGGGGGGTGCCCAGCAGTACCTGGAGGGGGGGGGCCGGCATCCCCAGGCACCCCTGTAGTTACGCCAATGGATGCAGTTCGTTAAACAGCAAACAAGGAATGGTTGTCAAAAGTAAAATCGATAAAAAATTGAGGTTTAAATGAAAATAATATCAAATTATTAAGTAGTAATCAGACATGAGAAAATTAGCCTGAACACAAACATGATCACAAATGAGTCTCAAAAAAAACTCAAAGGACAATTTTTTGAATTATTACTATAACCAATAGCAGCACAGAGTTAGGCACTCATTTTTTGTCAATCCGTCTCTGTGCTGGGACGCAACGCTCGAAACCTGCAGGTCGACGCGCGACGGACGGAACTCAACTGAAATGCTCTACAATCTGCCAATATTTACAGATTGTAAAAACTGGCAGAGAATATTTGGGAGAGTGCAATTACTCTTTTCCTTCTACTTTGATATAACGGCTTATTTGAAAATAAAGAATAAGCGAAAAATGAAAATAAACAATATACGTTAGAAATAGAAAAATCAACGACTTACTGACTAAGGAGATTTACATACTTGTTTTAAATAAGAACGCACATACTACAGGAATCTAGTAAACTAGAAAAGATAAAAAAATTAGAGAGAAGTTGCGCCTTGCTAAACCTTAAAACGCCATTTTTCGAAATCTTCGAAATCACTGAAATATATTTTTTTAGGTAAATTCGAATGGCTTCCTTTCATTCCAAACGGAAATACCCCACTTCATCAATATAGAATTTCCACTGGACTATCCCATCATAGCTCCATTTTATACCAACGTGGATATCACCAGAGCAGGGATAATATCTTTCTACGAGACCCATGATCCATCTTTATTACAGAGAGCAACTGAAAATATCCACGAGAGTTTTCTTCAGTCTGCCAATTTTCAAGCAAGAAGCATATTCGTAGTTACATGGAAAGGTGAGTTATAATACCTACTTATGACGTGAGTAAACATGCATATACAGGGTGATTGTAGAGGCCATGGCACGTTACGTTTATGAAGAACGGGTGATTTTTTTGAAAATTTGAATTTTTGCATAAAGGCGCTTGCTCTATCTGTCTAAATTATTTTCAGCATTACGGTGGTGCCGCTTTATACTAAAAGTGGTAGTATCTTTGTTATTTTAAATGGAACAGCCGGTATAATTTTATTATATTTTTTTAAAATTTTCTATTATACCAATCTATACCAATCTCTAATAGTTTTCGAGATAAAAAATAAAACATGTGTAAAATTGACAAAAACATGATCTTGAATAAGCATTGGTTAAATCATAAATTCGCCATATTAAAAGCTAAAATTTGGTTTATAGGTTAAGGCAAGGATATATAGAAGATTCTATATATCCTTGGGTTAAGGAAAGTCGACATATTTGATCTGTTTAAATCAACTGATTGGACATCAAACAGGGAGGTCAGGAAAAATAATTATATCCGATTATTATAGTAGTATCATTGAATAGAAAGTCCAAAGAGACGAAGGCTTATAAGTAGCGGATAAATTGGAAAAATATGTTATGAGTACCTTTTCATTTCCATAGTTGTGTACTTTTTCTTCGGTGCACCATTTTTCATACTCAGAGTATGTGTATTCATACTTCTGTTTCGATCTTGCTGGAAGCAATCCAGAAATGGCTCCGAATGCCTCTTCTTCAATGTCAGATGGAATACTTTCCGAATCGCTCATTTTTTAATCTAGTGACATTTTGATCTAGTGATATTATTTACTGTCATATTGACATTGCCACGTATGGTGTTATTTGAACAAAGGTATTAATGTAATTGATTTTTAGGATTAGTTAAGTACAATAACTTTTAAAATTCATTGTGTGTTTTTATAGTTAGACGTAGATAAAATATTGCACAATACACGCGAGTTGTTTAAGATACTTGTGTGGTTACACAACTCGTGCTACGCACTCGTTGTGCAACTTTCATACGCGTATCTTAATGATGCTGTTAACTCACTTGTATCGTAAATATTTATAAAAAATCTAAACTCAAATAAAATTGCTTTTCAACGATATATTATGTTCCTATACCTAAACCTTCTGGTCTGTATGTATTAGTCTTTTAATTTTTTAAATAATATACATAGGACTGAATTGAAATAACAAAGATTTGAGCAACTTACGGAAATAAATAATATTTTTGCTCTCTCTCTGAAATATCCAATGGGTTTAAGCCGGAGTCTCATGCATCCGAAATCCGATGGTACGACATCCGAAATTTGAAGTTATCGTGTGAAATAAAAAAAGCCTGTCACATACATCCGAAAGTTCGTTCCGAAATTTGACAGTTTTAACATTTTTCTGCTGCGCTGAATAGAGATTCATGTAATGTTTTATTGGAGAAACACTTATAAAAATAACTTCCTCGCCAAATATCCCGAAATTGCCCACTTCCCACTAAACTTGTTTTTAAAAACAAATGTTTTCAAAAAAAGTGAGGTTAAAAAACACAC
The DNA here is from genome assembly GCF_002938485.1 of Sitophilus oryzae. Taxonomy (NCBI): domain Eukaryota; kingdom Metazoa; phylum Arthropoda; class Insecta; order Coleoptera; family Curculionidae; genus Sitophilus; species Sitophilus oryzae. The sequence goes on from NW_022145945.1 coordinate 2,909,523, forward strand.
GATATCGTACAAAAGTTAAACAAAATTTAACTTTATACGACGTCGGATGATTAGTTAAAATTATCGGATAAAAATTGTTGTCAAAATATTTCGACCAATAGGAGCACCGTCGGATCGTCGTGTCATCGGATTTCGGATGCATGAGACTCCGGCTTTATTCAGACAGATCGAATATATCGACTTCCGTTAACTTATAACCTAAATTTCAACTTTAAAAATGTTTAATTCATGATTTTACCAATGCTTATTCACGATCATGTTTTTGTTAATTTTGCACTTTTTATATTTTTTCTCAAAAACCTATTATTAGAGATAGGTATAGGCACAGACTAACCTAAATAGTTTCTGGTATAGGTTAGTATAATAGAAAGATTTTGAGATATGAAAGTAGTTTCCAAAAATGTAATAAGTAATAATATACTGGATGTTCCATTTAAAAGAAGAAAGATGCTACCACTTTCCAAATGATGCGGCAACACTGTAATGCTGAAAATATTTTAGAAAAATGGGGAGTTATGTTTATGTAGAAATCTAAATTTAAAAAAAATCTATTACCGATTCAAAATCTAAGTCTAAATTCTAAATATATTACCTTACACGTCTAACGTGCCATCGCCGTGAGTCATCCTATATATAATATTGTCCGGTTTTTCAAGATGACACATTTTTTATTAATTTTGATGCTATTTTTAGCCGACCATACCAATAGGTATGGTAGGCTATTAAGTTAAGAGTTATTTGGGTCATAAATGACCTAAATACAAAATATTTTCATGGTGTCTGTCTGTTTGTCTGTCTGTCTGTCTTGCTGTCTGTCCGTCTGTAAGACGATAACTCAAAAGCCGCTTAACCAAATTTGGCACAAAAATACTGTGGCACCCGAGAATCTGGCCATTAGTTTTTGGTGGAGGTGGGGGGTTGGTAAGGAGGTATGGGAGGGGGCTAAACATTTTAAAAAATCGTAACTCCAAAATTACAGTAGCTAGCGAAACGCGGTTTTCAATTTAAGCTTAGGAATATTTGCAACAAAATTTGTAATAACATCGAAATCAGTCAAAGTCAAAGTTTTTGAGATAAAAAAAAATTTAACATATTCCTTTATTTTGACACTAAAAGAACTGCCTACCAACTTTTTATTAACATATTTTAGTATGGGCGGCTATACGTTATACGTGCCTACCGGAGCCAATTTTTTTTGAATGGAAGGTCTTTTTCCACTGAATCGTCAGCCGGCCATCAAATCACCAGCTATTCTAACAGAGTAGCCATCAATCTCTTCTTCTGGTGTGTAATTTACTTACATTTCCTTTTTGGCTTGTAGATGTGGGATATTACAATCAGGGCTTCGATAAACTTAACACCTATCAAGCAGTAATTGCAACCAACGGCACCGAAACTTACGTAGAGTTTCTGTATCCAGAAAATGGTATCCAGTGGATTCAGGTAAGTTTTGCATGTATTTAATTAAAGACAAGTATTAATTTGGAAATACAAATTTGTCGTGTAGGGTACTGGCGATGAGTCTGGACTTCCTGATGCCAGAGCCCAAGTTGGATTTTTATCAGCAGATGGTGACATGCATCTTTTGCCAGGCAGTGGCACTGAACAGGTTAAAAATTTGGAAAGGTAATATATTATAATAATTATAAATCTGTAGTAAATATAAAGGGACTCTTTTAAGCGTTTTGTAAAATTTATTTTTGTAATTACAGGGTGAGTCTTAAATAAGTGCAAATATTTTTAGAGATCAGGGGCGGATACAGGAATTTATTTTAGGGGGGGCTCAAAATAAAAAGTAATGTAAAATATGCCTTTTAGGGCGTCATTTTTAACAAAAAAGCCTAATATTTAACACAATTTACAAATTTTAGGAGGGGGCCAGGGGCCCATGGCCCCCCTTTGTATCCGTCACTGTTAGGGATAGTATATTTCGACCTCATAAACACGTCTATGAGGTTTTTTTGAATTTTTTTGAAAAAAACATGATTTTTTTTAGTTTTTAGTTATAAAACCTAATTTTTAGCGTTCCGTACCCAAAGGGTAAAAACGGGAACCCTATTACTAAGACTTCGCTGTCCGTCCGTCCGTCCGTCTGTCATAAAGGTCTATCTTATGAACCGTTATAGCTAGACAGTTGAAATTTTCACAGATAATGTATCTATGTTGCCGCTGTAAGAACAAATACTAAAAAAAGAATTAAATAAATATTCGTAAATAAAAAAGTCTTTCACCAAACATTATCTTTTAAGCAAGAATTTTGCATAGAACCTTTCAAGTCCTCGGTGGTCACGTGGTTAAAGCGTTAGGACTTTACGGCTGCTATGACGTTGGAGCCGTAGTAAGGCAGGTTCGAATCCTAGTCAAGGCGTCTTTTTTTTAATCGTTTTTTTTTATTTTTACATATTTTTACATATTTATTTTTACTTTTTACATATTTATTATTGATTAATACAATTTTTAGTAATGTGTTTCTTCATTTTTTTTAAATTACTTATACGCGCATTCAAAACATTCTAATGTTGTATAGATAATGAATGGTACGGAACCCTTCTTGCGCGAGTCCGACTCGCACTTGACCAATTTTTTATGTACAGGGTGTCCCACTAAGAATAGCTCTCGGCTGTATCTCGGAAAGTATTAGCCGTAGCGGCTACGGATAAAAATATTTATAACTAAAGAGGCTATGGAAAATTGCTGGAAATTATTTTCAAGTTTGTAGAACAACCGCTAGGGGGCACAACTGCAACAAAAAATAAGAAAATGGAGTTTTTACACAATTTTGCTTAGATGAGGTGTACTATAAGTAACAGCTTCATAATCTTCAGTAAATTTTGAATATTTTTTGTTAAAACCATTTTCCCCTATCTACCCAAATAAAGTGGTGGGGAAGGTTAGATCTGTTTTTATTTGAGTATTATAACTCTGGACTGGATGATCGGAATCCATCAAACGGGGGCTCGTTTAAAAGAGCGCTTCTTACTCTATATTTTACCATATAAACAATAATAATAAGCTTTTGAACGTAGACGCTAGGGAGCGTTGTCTTACAATTTAACAAACATTGTGCGTTTCTTCAAAAACATTAAACGCAATAGTAAATGTAATCTTAGCTGATAGTAAAGGAGTAGTAAAAGCTTAAAAAGTCAACGAAAACCGCATCTTGATATCTTCTTTCAAACCGAAGATATTAGCAAAATTATAATAAATACCGAAAAATAAGCCCTTAATTACCTTATTTTTACAACACGGTATCAGTAGCCCTCTTGATTATGCCCATTCTAACTTAAAAATAAAATAGAAACAGTTAGTTTATTTTAAAATCGACTGTATACCAGAATATTATAATATCAGATGTATTAATATCTAATAATTGAGATATTAATAATAGAGACCAAGAAACGATGATTTTTCAGTTTTCAAACGCTGCTAAGACTATCAAAATCTTGATCTAATAACAATTTGACGTTTATACTATTACGCAAAAACCATTTTTTTTTCAAAGCCTACCATGACCACTGAATCGTCGTTTTTTGTTCACTATTATTAATATCTTAATTATTAGATATTAATACATCTGGTTTTATGGTATTCTGGTAAATACCAGAATAATACCAGACGAAATCGTCGATTTTAAAATAAACTAACTGTTTCTATTTTATTTTTAAGTTAGAATGGGCATAATCAAGAGGGCTACTGATACCGTGTTGTAAAAATAAGGTAGATAAGGCCTTATTTTTCGGTATTTATTATAATTTTGCTAATATCTTCGGTTTGAAAGAAGATACCAAGATGCGGTTTTCGCTGACTTTTTAAGCTTTTACTACATTTTACTATCAGCTAAAATAACACATACTATCGTATTTAATTTTTTTGAAAAAAACGCGCTATATTTGTTAAATTGTAAGAAAGCGCCCCCTAGCGTCTACGTTCAGAACCTTATTATTATTATTTTTATGGTATAATATAGAGTAAGAAACGCTCTTTTAAACGAGCCCTCGTTTGTTGGATTATGATCATCCAGTCCGGAGTTATTAACATTTATATAAAGATAGATCTAACCCTCCCCCACCACTTTATTTTAGCAGATAGGGGAAAATGGTTCTAACAAAAAAAATCTAAAATTTACTGAAGATTATGAAGCTATTATTTACAGTACCCATTATCTAGGCAAAATTCTGTAAAAAAATTATTTTCTTATTTTCAATAGCAGTTGCGCCACCTAGCGGCCGTTTTACAAACTTAAAAATAATTTCCAGCAATTTCTCATAGCCACTTTAGTTATAAATATTTTTTTCCGTAAGCCCTACGGCTAATACTTTCCGAGATATAGCCGAGAGCTATTCTTAGTGGGACACCCGGTACATACATAAGTAGTAGCTTAAATTTACAAGAAAAAAAACACAGGAAAGATCCAGTGGTTCTCAAAATTTAAGCCAAAAATCATTTTGGAAATTTTCAAAGTAAAATAACTCAGTTATTTTGGACTTATTTGAAGAACGGTAAAGAGAAAATATGTTTCTTTTATCGAGATCTACCAGCCCTGAAAATATTTGCATTTGTTTAAGACTCACCCTGTATAACAAGTCGGATTATAAACTTCACTGAGACTGTGCCGTATAAGCTGTGCTGGTACCTACATAATGCTAGATGCTATGCAGTAAAGTAGATAAATTGAATTTGTTATAATTGATATTCACAAGATTATCTATTTAGGTAATACATTTTGTTAACTCATTTCAGGTGGTCAAACATTGGTCTGGCTGGTCAGTTCATTTATCGAGTTGATGGTAAAAAAATACAAGAACCAGATGCATTTCCCGAAGGTATATAAAAGAATACCTCTCTCTTATCCATCTATTGTATTATTTGTATAATTTTATAATATTTTCTCTATTTGTTTTTTTTATGTAACTTAATATTATATAGTTTGAAACTAAAATTTCTCTGATACTAGATATTTATAAGAGAACCAAAACTGTTTTAATAGAGGTACCTACATTTATTGTTAATCTCACATTGTTAAGAAAGTGATTACTTTTCCAGATTACAAAACTCAAGAAACATGTGCCAAGGCTTTAACACCTTGTCACAGTCATGCCAACTGCATTGACTACGAAGAAGGCTTCTGCTGTGAGTGCCAAGATGGGTACTTTGGCAATGGAAAAAACTGCGTTGAAAATAGTAAGTCTAAATTGGTTAAATCTATTTTTTTATCATATATATTTCATTTCATTCATTATATATTTCATTCATTATACAGGGTGGCGCACCTCATTCGCCTCGGTTGATTATACGAAAACGAAAAGATTAATTAAATAAAATTATTTTGAAATATACAGGATGTCTCAGAACTAAGATCCATACTAAAGTTTTTTAAATATTTTTTCCCGGTATTTTATTTCATTTTTGGATTCTTGGGCCCAAAAAAAGTCAGTTATTATAAGGGTTAAATATGCTTAAAATCATTGGTTTTTGAGATATTTAAAAATATTTAAATATGCATGCTACAAGAGAATTGATTATCAACACCCTGTATATTACTTTTCAGAATTAATTCTTGTGCTGAGTTTAAAGGTAAAGAAATAAACTTTACTGAAAAATGTTATTGTTTTCTTAAATTTTTACAGGGGTACCAAAAACTAGTGATCTATTTTAAGGACTTATTTTATATAAAAACTTTGTTTTTTCAAATGCAACACCCTGTATTTTTTTAAATAAATCGAAGCAGATTCAAATGCTCTTTCAAACTATATTAGGGTTTGCTATACCTATCTATCTCAGATTTTGAATAAAAAGAGATTTTTAAATAAAATGTCGATCAAGATGGCTGGTATCGCCATGGCAATTTTCTAGTGACAGTTAATTACTATTTTCAAAATCGATATTAGTGTGTGGACATTATTATTTAAACAGTTTACTAAAATTTACCCACAATAGTTTAATAAGTAAGTATTCTTTATTTTATGAAGAAAAATAAACCCATATCTGCTGGTGGAACGAATGGATATGTTACTAGTGATTTTATTTTGTGAGGAAAATTATTTCTTGGCCTCAAGAGCTAACTCAAAGATATCCAAATAGGAATCTTCCTGATAAGCATTCCTTTGAAAAACTACTTGTCCTATTTGCTATTTCGCAGAATTGGGAGTGTCGTTTATAAAAAACCTATTAGGCAGAAACTTGTCGTTGGAAGTGAAGAAATTGAATTTGCCGTAATTGGCTCTTTTATAAAAAAATCATATATCTACAAGTTATCGTAAAATAAAACAAAGAACTACTTCTTTTTCCTTGATAGAATAATAAATACATATTAAATAAATATTATTTATTTAACTATTGTAGGTCAATTAAATAAAAGTAAACTGGTATAGATTTAAATAAGTCTATAAACTAATGTCGATTTTGAAAATAGTTACAAACTGTCACTAGAAAATTGCCATGGCGATACCAGCCATCTTGATTGCCATTTTATTTAAAAATCGCTTTTTATTCAAAATCTGAGCCATATAGGTATAGGAAGCCCCCATATAGTTTGAAAGAGCATTTAAATCTGCTTCGATTTATTTAAAAAATACAGGGTGTTGCATTTGAAATAACAAAGTTTTAATGTAAAATAAATCCTTAAAATAGATCACTAATTTTTGGTACCCCTGTATAAATTTAAGTTTATTTCTTTGCCTTTAAACTCAGCACAAGAATTAATTCTGAAAAGTAATGTACAGGCTATTGATAATCTATTCTCTTGTAGCATGCATGTTTAAATATCTTTAAATATCTCAAAAACCAATGATTTTAAACATATTTAACCCTTATAATAAATTTTTTTTTGGGCCCAAGAATCCAAAAATGAAATAAAATACCGGGTGTTCCATAAGAAAAAATATAACTTTGATATCGATTTTAGTTCTGAGACACCCTATATTTCAAAATAATTTTAAATTGTGTACATTGACTCCCCACATATACCCATAAAATATTTTGCTTCTACATCTTTCCGTTTTCGTATAATCAACCGAGGCGAATGAGGTGCGCCATCCTGTATATATTTTAATATCTTTTCATCATATTTCAATATGATAAAAAATTATTTTGGGGATATTTCGTATAGGGTTGGTGCATTTCAGTTGATTTCAACAAATTCCGACCGCAGCGCACTCTACGGTAGAAATCAGAAAATATCATTACATAGTTCACGCTACCGTCATGTCGATCGCATTAAAATAATATTGAAATCGGTGTTTTGTCATAATATTTAAGTATTTTAGTTTCTTGTTAGTGTAGTTATTGAGACTATAAAACACTAAGGGTACGAGGTTTGTGTGATGTAACGCTGTTTCGGGTAGTAAAAAATAAGTTAAAAAGAATTCGAACTAGGCGTCTTGTTGTGTTGTGACAATTTCAAATGTTAATAAAATTGCCTAAAAAATGTTAACGCGTAAAGGAGAGTGTAATTAGGGCGTTGTTGGGTGCAATTACATTCAATAACTCAACTTTCCCGGATATTCAACTCTCCCGAAACAAGATTTTATAGCTTCATAATTTCTTACACTGATTTGATCAATAGCAAAAATGGATTCAAGCAGTTCCACGAAACAAGTGAGTAAATAAGGTGCTCGTTACATAATCAAAAAATTAAATGGACGTAAACTATGAGAGGATGAAATATAATTTGCAATATTAATGGTATATTTTTTTTAATCAACTAGTGATTAAATGTTTTATGAACATCTTCTAAAATTATAATGATATACCTTTAAAAAATTTCGTTATAGCCGAAATAGCTCCAATTAAGGCCCACTAGCAAAACCGGTGATAAAAGTATGCCCGCTACCGTAGGTTGAACTCATCTAAAATTATTTTTAACTGTAATAATTAATTATAATTCAATAACCTTTATATTTTTTTGTTTAGAATTTACTCAAATTACACTTTCTACACTTTTAGAATAATTATATACTAATTTTTTCGTTTACTCGCCATTTAAACCCGTGTATTTGTATGTGTTCGTTATTTATTTACGAGTTCTCCGGCGATGGCAGCACCGGCGGAGAATGCACCAAGCCTATTGAACAAGTTAAAATATACATTTAATTGTATACAGGGTTGTTCACCACATACGACACGGAATATTGTAGCTAAACGATTGGATTTTTACAAATTGTAAGTTTTGGGTTCGTTGAAGGACTATTAGAGCTACAATTTAAAAATATTTTTACAAGTTACAGAGTGTCCCAAATAAATAAAAAATATCAAAGTTGTATTTTTTTAAATGGAACACCCTGTATATTATTACATTTTTAGTTTCTACGATTAAAATAAAGGTAAATTTGATTAAGGTTTATTACACTTTAACCTTACCGTTTTTGAAATATTTTCAATTTTGTGAAATTGCAGTATAAATTTTAAGGCTTCATTTCTCCGAGGGTATCAAAGTTTTTAATACTAAATATTTACTAAAGTTTATTTATTGATCAATTATTGTGTTGCAATAATAAAAATTTTACTACCTTATACAGAATGTCTAAATATTTATTTTAAATAATTATTAGCTTTAAACGGCAATAACTTGTTTAATTTAAACGGAACACCCTGTATATTTTATGAGAACCAGATGAACAATTTAATTGTCTATCAAATTGTATTATACCATTTTTTACCTATCTCTTCAAGCTTCCATAGAAAATGCATTTTCTTGTAATTTGGAACTCATTTATCAATATACCCATGGAATACTGACATTTTAGATTATTTTTAAAGATGTACCAAATTTTTAAAGAGTACAGATACTAATATTGTTAATATAGTTCGTTTATTTCATTAAAAAATAAAAAAAAAACTGTTTAAATATTTGTTAAAGAGGACCAATTAATTGACTGTTTGCGTTGATTAATAATAATTGCTCCAAATACTAAAAAACTGAATTATTTATGTGTATTAGACAAGGTGGTAAAAAACTAACACCTTAAAAATGATATTTCATTTTTTGACAAATGCTTATTTATAACAACAGAGACGTTCATTTTTATAGCTTATTATTATATTGATTTCTGATTCAAATCCACATTTATTTAGAATAATTTATTAACGAACACAATTAAGTATGTAATTAATTAGTATTTGGGCGGAAATACTGGTGGTATATTTAATTAATGGTATACTCTTTTATAAAGATTTAAATAGTTTTCTTTTTGCAAACAAATGGGCTAGTAATATCATCGTTTTACTAAAAACGATAATATTACTAGCCTGTACATTTTGTACATTTGTTGTTTTAAAAACAATCTAAAATGTCATTATTCCATGGGTATATTGATAAATGAGGTCTTAATTATAAGAAAATGCATTTTTTAAGAAAACTTGAAAGGATAGGTAAAAAGTGGTATAATACAATTTGATAGACAATTAAATTGTGCATCTGATTCTCATGAAATATACAGGGTATTCCATTTAAAGTAAACAAGTTATTGCCGTTTAAAGCTAGTAATTATTTAAAATAAATTTTTAGACACTCTGTATAAGGTAGTATAATTTTTATAATTGCAACACAATAACTGATCAATAAATAAACTTCAGTAAATATTTAGTATTAAAAACTTTGATACCCTCGGAGAAATGAAGCCTTAACATTTATACTGCAATTTTACAAAATTGAAAATATTTCAAAAACGGTAAGGTTTAAGTGTAATAAATCTTAATCAAATTTACCTTTATTTTAATCGTAGAAACTAAAAATACAATAATATACAAGGTGTTCCATTTAAAAAAATACAACTTTAATATTTTTTATTTATTTGGGACACTCTGTATCTTGTAAAAATATTTTTAAATTGTAGCTCTAATAGTCCTTCAACGAACCGAAAACTTACAATTTGTAAAAATCTAATCGTTTAGCTACAATACTCCGTGTCATATGTGGTGAACAACCCTGTATAATAACAAACTTATTTTCAGATAAACCACTGAGGGTATCCGGAAAAGTCAATGGAAAGTTAAATGGTGAAAAATTAGAAAACTTAGACTTGCAGTCCTACGTGGTGACAGTAGATGGAAGAGCCTATACTGCCATTTCTAAAATACCAGAATCCATAGGGGCTGATATTCAAATTCTTCAAATTCTAGGTGGAGTTATTGGTTACTTGTTTGCCAAACCAATCAGAGGAGCTGTAAATGGGTTCGTTCCACATCAATTTATTTAGAATCACTTTATTTAATCATATTAGTAGGTTGCATAATATACTAGCTTGCATATTAACCCTCAACTGGGGTGGTGAATTTTTGTAACACTTATGGCGTACTGGGGTCGGGACCCCAATTTTTTTTCAGTTAAAAATACATGATGAAGATATTTTATAAAAAGTTTGTTATTTTAACACTGTTTAAAATATATTCAAACTTTTGAACAAACAATTTCATTCATTTTCAACAAATTAATAAGAACGGACACAAAAATAAAGTAAAAGGCATTTTTTAGGAGTTTTTGACAACAGAAATATAACTTGGCTAAGAAACCCATAGAAATTAAAAACATATATATTTTATGATTTTACCGTATTATTAAAAGTACAAACAAATGAAATGTGAAGCTAAAGTAACTTTTTCAAATACAGTTCATGCTAATATAGGATCTGCATTTGCCGCACATGGATCGTGCACATTTGATTCATGAAAATTTTGTTTTTTTGTCATTTCTTCATTGACATATGGTTACTATATAACACATCTCTTTCTTTTCTAATATTGATTATTCAAATTTCTCTCTTCTATATGTAAGAGACTCAGAATCGGAGTTATAATTACTCTTAGGAGAAAAATCAATGTCTCAATGATCTTCATTTCACTTAAGCCTCTTTACGTTCATCAAACCACTCAATTAAAGCTTCCTCAAAATTAGCGTCCCAGCGAGGCATATTTTTTAGACTACCCACCACCTACCATCCTAATGAAATTGTTGCATTTTATTTAAATTACACATAATTTATATAAATGTACAGAATTATTTTATTTAAATAAATCAAGTTTAAGTCCTCGCACCGAGATGGCATTCTAAGTACTGCTATTGTCTTTTATTTTTTTTCTCCAAGTTTATTTGTGGCGAAATATTTCAGTCCGGTCGAAGTTTGGTGGTCACTTTATATCTGACGGTGTATATTCGCACTTCGTGCCTACCTTCTCTCGCCATATTGGTGGTAAAGGCTCAAACCGATAGAGCTATCGGCGGTTGTTGGCATTTTGCCAATTTGTTTGAGAAAACCCTCTAAGCAGAGGTAAGACTTTTATTTTTAACGTAACGTTTCCTAATACTTCTTTTTTTGACAGGGTTTTATTTTATGGTACATTTGGTTTAATGGTAGCATTTTCTGGTGCCATTTTGTTTTTTGTACCTGACATTTGGGCCACGTTCTGTCCCTACAATTCACACCGGGAATAACGGAGGAATCTCCTGATTCCACAGCAGTTTAGGATCCTGTCTGTGTAGAGACGTTTTTATCACAATCCAGTTCCAGTAGCAGATCACCACAACCAGCTTGTGACCAGAACGGATAAAAAAAGGCCAGATCATTTCTTTTTATATAATTTAAATTCACTTGAATGCATTAAGCCCTTCAGGCATATTATATATTTGATTACTTTAGAGTCACTTTGAAATACTTTATTCATGTTATGCATATTTCTGATATCTACATAGTACGGTTTTTTTAATATAAAGAGTCCCTATATTTTGGTACCAAGATCGCCAGACTTTTTGCGGAATAATTAATGAAATATTAGTATTCAGAAGCGTGCAGATTTAATTACCATCTTGAGTGATCTATTTTGATACATACTATTTACCAACAAACATTTTCAAACATCAAATTTTTCATGGTCTTATTTTATTCTAATTAACATTTAATTATTAATTATACTTAGTTATTAGTTTATCTCAGCGTTTCATTTGTGTAATTCCTAAAATAAGTAATACCTATATTCTGAGTTGATTTCTCAGTTCTCAACTTAGAAGTTTTCGAAAGTAAATGGAAAACTGAGTGGCGCCCAGTATATTATAAAGACGTAAGTATGACAATTTAATTTTCACTAGCTTACGACCCATTGCTCACCGGCGAACAGCTCCGTCGCATAGTATTAGGTGTTTTAATATTTTTTCCAAAAGAAAATTCTTATAAAAACACATTCCATCTTTTTTTATAACTTCTAATGCTACAAAATATTCTTGGCGTGGTGGTGCCACACAGACCCCAATGTAACTTTAGCCGTCGCTGGTAGGAACAATACTTGATAAAATCAAGTGCGCCTTTAACAGTTGCATTGTCTGAGGTTTAAATAGTGCTTGGGGTCCGCTGCACCCCACCAAGCCAGTTGAGGGTTAACCTAAATTACTTAATTTTTTTGCTTTTAGAATATTATGATTGATTTTATAATTTTCTTTCCAACTAAAGGTTTCATCTTAACCAAAATATATTTTATTAGGTTTCAAATAACTGGCGGTCTATTGAACCACACATCGAACATCAGATTTCTCAACTCTAGCCATGAGGTTTACATCAATCAGAAATTTCTGGGTTTGGATGTTTTCGATCAAGTCAAGGTTGAAATCGACATCCAGGGTGATATTCCTACTTTAAATGCACAACAGAGCGTAAGTATAGAAGATTTATTGTGGTTGTTGAATAAAATCCCAAGTAGCATCTATCTGACTTCGAACTAAATCTGACCTGAAGCGACGTCAGACTTTGTGCAAATTTAGGTCGGGTGCTGGTGATACGACCTGTGACGTCGCTTTCCTATTAAAAGCGACGTCGTTGGATCCGAGTCGGTAAATCCAACGATCTGTCGACGTACAAAATAACAAAGTACCATTTTTATTAATTTCCCAACGTCGTTCCCACGTTGGCTTGCACGACGTACATATATTTGAACTAGCCGACGTCTACCCGTTGTCCGAATAGGATACGTCTCACTGATAATCCCGAAAGTAACGTCCAATTATATTTTGTTGTATTTTATGTTCATATTTATAACCTAATTTACGTATTTCTAATTTCTATTTACGTCGGTAAATAGAACCCATTAAGTAGCATTTGCGACCTAATGAACATCATGAACATAACCTAATAAAAAATTTTTGTAAACAAACTTAATTTTTAAAAAAAAAAAGAGGTCGAGGCGTTTGCAAAATAATAGTAGTAGTAGTGATGTCTTGCCTCCACCCGTAAATGATTTTTATCCGGAAGAGATGCTGCATTACACTGGTGCATCTTAATTTCATTTTTTAGCTTAGGAAACCAGCATGCCCCATCCTCCTCCCACATGTGAGCTTAGGCTTAAAAAAGTGGCTGCCCATTTTTTTAAGGAGAAAACAAAAACTAAAATATAGTTGCACAAATCCACAAATCACTGATACGCAAAGTGAGGTTACGTGGCGTACGTTGGAATTATATACGTCATAATACGATTGCCGGTCGTCCGGTTTGATGACTTCGGTCGTGTGAAACGACTAATGTTGGAGACCCGGTCGGAATTGGTATATTGGTAGTTCATATTAAGTCGGACACAGAAATCCGCCATTCTTAACACGTATCCAATTGTCAGCCATTTTAAAATCGTTTCTTGTTTTTAAAATTTATATTCACATTTCGATTTCTAGTAGAATAATATTGATAAGGTTGAGTTTGGGGGGAACCACAGTACAGTTTTATGATTAAACCAGCTAGAAAATTAAAAAAATATTTTGGGAGTAACTTTTTTATAGATATTTTTATTTCATAAATCTACCTAATTTTGAAGGCGCTCGTTGTTTTCCGGAGTATTTTAATCAGATATATCAAAAAAGTGACTTCCGTTGACAAAACTGATGTCTGGATTAATGATTCAGAATTATTATAATATGAAATTAGATAGGCACTTATAGTTATATTCGAGAAGTGATTATGAATCCATTTGTAATTAGGTAGTTTGGTTAGATTTTTTATGTATTCTTGGTAGCGAATATGAAACCAAACGTAACGTAAGTGCTTAGCGACGAATTTTAAGTGACTAAAATCCAACGTAATATGACGTTGGTAATTGGTAGAATTACATTCCCTATTAGGTCAGATACCGACGTCGAGGCGACCCGAATCTGTATTCCCCATTTAGGTGCAAATAAGGGTCGTCAGGCGGTCGAACCGACGTCGGGTTTATTGAACGCGACGTATACCCGACGTTAGATAACGTCCAAATGCTACTTGGGATGGTACTTAAGAAGGAAGAAATACTCTCGATATCTCTGAACTGGTTTCAATATGGCTGACTTGTCTTCCGGTTGGTCTATGGCGTTCAAAAAATGTTAAAATTTGGGGAAAACACTCAGTAATTATTTTTTTAAAGAATCTTTCTGTGAATTAGTGATGAGCATTACGATTCTCTTTAGTGAATCGAATCACACGATTCAATTTCTCATATTGAATCGACTTCTACGATACTATACTAATACTACTAACCATATGTACAATTTACGTTTCATAAAAACAAGATCGTAACTGGCACTACCGGAGATTATTTGGTAGGACAATTACTTAAAGGACCAGAAAAAGAAATATACAGTTCTTTCATTTGTTTTTCAACACTTTATGACACTGGCGTAATTGGATTGATTATTCTACCAATAATATTAAATTATCAATCCTATTTATATATACTATTTATTAAAGACTTCTTAATACGAACTTAATATTTTTTAGAGCTTTATTTTAATTCCGATTTAATAATCTTAATAAATAGTATATAATATCGCATGATAGAAAAAAATGGCATCCAGTTGGCCTGAAAATGAACATTGATGCTATTCCCCATATAATTTTACATATAAAATAACAACGATCTTTATTTTATAACCATCGCTGACGCCGTTTTTTTTATCACATTGAGGGGAGACCAAGAATATTTACTTGGAGTTGCATAAAAACACGATTCAATTGAACGAACCGGATTGCAAGCAATGAATCAATTCTCACGACTCTTTGAACGTACGATCGCATTGTGATTCGATTCAATTCTCACGATTCTTATTTACGGCTAATCGTTCAAATGTTATGGATCCGTGCTGGCCGCGATTCAATTGAACGAGCCGTATTGTAAGCAATGAATCAATTCTCACGACTCTTTGAACGTACGATTGCATTGTGATCCGATTCAATTCTCACGATTCTTATTTACGGCTAATCGTTCAAATGTTAGGGATCCGTGCTGGCCGCGATTCAATTGAACGAGCCGTATTATAAGCAATGAATCAATTCTCACGACTCTTTGAACGTACGATTGCATTGTGATCCGATTCAATTCTCACGATTCTTATTTACGGCTAATCGTTCAAATGTTATGGATCCGTGCTGGCCGCGATTCAATTGAACGAACCGGATTGTAAGCAATGAATCAATTCTCACGACTCTTTGAACGTACGCTCGCATTGTGATTCGATTCAATTCTCACGATTCTTATTTACGACTAATCGTTCAAATGTTACGGATCCGTGCTGGCCGCGATTCAGTTGAACGAGCCGTATTGTAAGCAATGAATCAATTCTCACGATTCTTTGAACGTACGATCGCATTGTGATCCGATCCAAAAACTCACGATTCTTATTTACGGCTAATCGTTCAAATGTTATGGATCCGTGCTGGCCGCGATTCAGTTGAACGAGCCGTATTGTAAGCAATGAATCAATTCTCACGACTCTTTGAACGTACGATCGCATTGTGATCCGATTCAATTCTCAGGATTCTTATTTACGGCTAATCGTTAAAATGTGCTAATCAATCCGTGCTGGCCGCGATTCAATTGAACGAACCGGATTGTAAGCAATGAATCAATTCTCACGACTCTTTGAACGTACGATCGCATTGTGATCCGATTCAATTCTCACGATTCTTTTTTACGGCTAATCGTTCAAATGTTATGAATCCGTGCTGGCCGCGATTCAATTGAACGAACCGGATTGCAAGCAATGAATCGAATTTCAGGATTAATTTTTAATACTCGTTCAAATGAACGACTTGTTCCATCTTTGCCCATCTCTACTGTGAATCATTTCACTGTAATTCAAGTCTTGACGCAATGTTTTTCCAGATTTACATAATTTGCCTAAAAGTTTGATAGTAAATCTACAGACGCCTGACGCACTATTGCCTAACCCTGTAATTTTTTTTGCGTTTTAGGTGATAATTGACGAATACAGTGAACAATATACACATACAGCCGATGGGGTTCTTCAGATGTCTTCAGAAAGATCATATCTCTTGGACGGTCAAATACACGTATTTAGGGTAGAACAGACGCTAAAGTTTGATTACTGTCCGTTTCAAAAAAATAATGTTGGTGAAAGTTGGACGCTGAAAGTGGCCAAGAATTTTATTAGCTACGAGGAAAGAGAACAAATCATACGGTTTGGATTGAGCAACAAAATTACACCTATTGGAGGTAAATAACATTCTTTATTTACTTTTTGAAGTGAAACTTCTTTACGCGCGATGGGAGTAAAAATTCAAATGCCGTCAAATGCAATGCCTGGGCTTGGCATTTCACGGCCTTGACAGACGAGCTAGCGAAAAAAAGTGGTAAAGATCGCACAATCGCGCATATACCGAAAAACATTTGATTTAAAGCTAAGAAAATTATTATAATAAACTTAATACTGTACCTGATGGTGTACTAATATTACAGATTAGGTATTCTATAAATATACAGTTAAAAATTAAAAATGTTGTCCCTAATTCGTGGTACAAAAATTGTTTTTTATGACGATGTGCAAACGAGTAAAATTTCCTGTGCGCAAAAATAAACTCGCGTAAAATAACAGTAAACAGCGTAATAGAGACATATTGCTAAACCGAATAGCGTGTATGGACGTTAATAAGGCCAGGTGTTATTTCCTTTAGTGAGGTGGTATTAACTCTCTTCATTTATAGTTATCGGATCGGAAAGAATTCTGTTCGCGTCGCGTCCGCTATTTAAACCTAACCTAACTTTGAATTTAAAACTTTGAAATTGTTTTGTTTACTGGCTTTTTAAAACTAAAGGGCTAAAGTGTTTATTTCCAGTGCGTTATTGTTCAACGTCTGCCAGTGGGTTTAGGGCAACAAGCAACAAATTCTTTTAGAAGAGCTACGTCGTCATCTGCTGTAAACCTAAGCCTCTTTATAGGTTTTTTAATATTGGAAGGGGTGGAATCCATATTTTGGGGCATATTTATTTAATTAAAACTAATCCCAGCTACTTAAATATCAAATTACCTAATAAAACTAAAGTAATAATTCAAAACAATTCAAACATAACCTAAAATAAAAGATCTCGCCGGCCGGTCCCGGTTGTCAAATACCCGCACATGCCCATTTAAGCAATTTTTAAACGTTATTTAGAAATAGCGCTTGGTGTAATTGATCCACATATTACGTCAGGCGGTAACGTTATTAGCGGGTGTTGCGTTAAAAATTGACTCGCGCATATCGTAGCCATGATAAGGTACGCGTAAATACTGCATGACGCTATTCGGGTTTCCGATATCTCTCTAATAACTGTGCCGGTCAAGCGCTGTGCACAATTTTAGAGGTCATAAGTGAGCGTGCTAGGCGCGCAAACTAGTAACCTAACTAGTACCCGATTCCAAAAATTGGAACCACGAAAAACAATAAAGAAAAAACAAAGTTTATAATCTGTATAATCTGTGCTAATATCCTCTGGCTGTGTGCTAGGTAGTAAATTTTCATGCATATTTTTATCGATAGGTTTGTAGCTTCTGAATAATGGTCTAATAATAATAATAAATAATTGTTAGTTAGGTACACAATCTTTTCGCTTCTTAAAGAAGCTTTAACATTATTAGGCATTTGCATAAAAGTTTGGATGGTATTCACAAAATTTACAGGCTATTGAGGAAACAGAAAATGTACAGAGATGAATTGAAAATAATATTTGTATTAAACAGCATTATATGTCACTTTTTCAAGCATAGGTTAGTTCTCACAGCGTGTTCCCAACATGTTTGTGACTTCTTCCAAACTGGTGTAAATAATGCAGTTTCTGATCGATTTCAAACTGTCTGTCTGTGCGAACAGCGGATCCCCTACTCTTCTTTTTTGATCTAATACCACGAATTTTAAAATTTAAAAAACAAAAAAAAATAAAAAAATCATCCAAGTAATTTTGATTCTTGGGCCTGACCCGTTCTTCCATCAGCTCTTCTAGGTCTATGTCTGTATCCGAAAATTCGAACGCCTCAGATTCTTCGAAAGATTCAAAATCGCTCATTTCTTTTCTTTATTTTTTGAAGAAAAAAAAACACTAAACAAGAATACACGTTTTGTAGCTTAAGTTTACCAAGTAATGACGTCGGGTCGCAATACGCATGCGCCGACGCCGGACGCTTTGCTTGCAAAAGATCCGCAAACAGGTCTGACTGTCAGCTAACAATCAGAATTTTCTGTGTGAACAGCGTACTGTTGGTTGGAAACCAATCAAAACTTTCTGCGCGAACGCGTTTTACCCTATTGCGCATGATTATCTGTTGGAAATATGTTTCTTACAGCTGTGAGAACAAACCTCATGTCCTTCAAATCCTTCAATTTAATAGTTGTTAGTAAGAAGTTTCACTTTAAATATGCACACATAGTGCACACACTGTTTTTTATTATAGGTACATAATTTTTGCAAGTATTTTAACTGGTAGTATATTTCGATCCCATAAAAAGATATTAAAAATGTTATAGTTTTCTTGACTTTCACTTTCTAGAAATATCTTGACTTGGTGCATCGAAGTCTTGCAATGTTGTCACTTCCTACGTTACCAACATTCTGCGTTTGTGTGTTTTATATTTTAATTTTCTACGTAAAAAAATTACGAAAATTAATTTTAGTTTACTCAAGAAGTGTTTAAGAAGATCCACCTTGTTTATTTTTATTATATATTTGTGTGAGTCATTAGTATTAATATTATTTTCAGATTGTGCTTCAAATTTAATATTATTTTTTTTTATTACTATTTTTTATATAGTTTAATTTTTGTTGAAATATGCAGTTATTTTTCGTTATAATTTTTACTGATATTGTTTTCATGCCCTTTCTGTTTTTGTACAATAAGGAGATAAATAAAACATTTATCTATTT
Organism: Sitophilus oryzae; assembly: GCF_002938485.1. Classification (NCBI taxonomy): domain Eukaryota; kingdom Metazoa; phylum Arthropoda; class Insecta; order Coleoptera; family Curculionidae; genus Sitophilus; species Sitophilus oryzae. The sequence goes on from NW_022145945.1 coordinate 2,928,660, forward strand.
ATCTATCTATGTACCTAAACTTAAAGATTAAACCATAATAATCATTACAGATTCTCTTATCGTCATATTACTAAGTATTTTCAAATTGAAATTGAGTGTAACCTCATAATGTAGACATTAGTTTATCTAATTTTCAAAGCTAAATAACTTGGGTATTTTTAATTTATTTTTAAAAATGACAAACAGTAAATATACTTCCTTTTATATGGAAACGAAACCTGGGTGCCTTACCACCGGCACTGGACGAAATAGTGGCGATCGGATCGCAATACAACGATCTACAAAATATGGGTCAGCTGCGTTTTGCGGGGATACACTTTCGGGTGGGCATGATCCTCATAGATTGTGTATTTCAAGAATCGACGAATTGGTTGGTGGAAATCGCACATAACCTTAAAAATTGGCAAGGGCCGGAACTGGTTGCAGTGAAGGGCGAAAACATCCCTAAAAGGGCGGTCATCAAGCTGAAGCCGCAGTGCAAGCAAGTTACCCAAGCAGCATTTGGACGTCGGGACAACGTTGTGTCACGCGACCAAACGTCGGGGCGCAACGTGGGCACAACCTCGTGCCAACCCTAGTCTGCACTAGTTCGGAGAATAATTTTTGGGTCGAAACGACGTTGAATACCGACGTTGGCTAGAAGCCTAATTTAGTACAAACTGCAACGTTGTTTAAAATCCTAATTCATAGAAATACAAAACTAATATGGCGTCTAAGTCGTGTTTTATCCTAAATTGGGATAATTATAGTAAAAATATTATTTTTATGATTTAGTTAGAGACATATGTCAGATGGCAGTGAAGGAAAACAAAACAAAAGTATTTAAGTGTGGAGGATGTTTGAAGATCATAATTATTGAAACACTTTAACCGACTCTGTAACTCGTTACCCAAGGCAAAAAGTTAAACGCAAACAACTTTATTGATAAATGTATTGTTTCTACTTTGAAAAATACTAATGGGCCTTAAAATTAAAGAAGTTTTTAAAATTTTCTTGAATTTTTTTTTAGTAAAATGAGAATAATTTATTCACAGTCGAAAAAATTGTTTCCGCGTGTTTTTTAGGGTCAAATATTTCAAGGTAATGTATTCAAAAAGCAGGAATCGCTATTTTAGGAACGAAACATTTTCTTATTTAACAACATGGCGGCTTTCACTTTGTTGTTTTGAAGATTAAAATGGAGTAGTTCGAGTAGTCGCATACTGGACTAATAAAGTCGCAGTTCGGCCTTAACAGGTAGTATACTAGTCGCAAGATTGCCTAATTTAGTCATCCTAGAGTCTAGCTTGTGCCGCCCTCTATAATCTAAATAAACGAGGGAGTGGATAAACTATCGGTAATATATATGTCGATGTATATTTAAATTTAGTTTTATATGTACCTTTCTTATGTCCCATTTTAATTAAGTTTTTTTTATAAAAACAAAAACAGCACTGAACTGTCTGACTGAACAGAACAATGAAGTGAAAATTTAAGATTTAAGGTTATGGTTCAATACAGTTGCAAAAAGGTAGTGACTCGACGTCCTACCAACGTAAGAATAAGGAAATCTAAACAGCGTTGGAATTAGTAAAACAGAGGACGTTTGCATAACGTTGGAATAGGTCCTGAAACTGACGTCGGAAAACTCAATATTGTCCAACGTTGTAACTACGTTGTCCGAATCACCTAAAGATCACTTAAGCAAAAAAGGTTACAAGACAACGTTTATTCGACGTCGCAGAAGCTTCTTCTTTGCTGTAGTACTAGTACAACGTCGGCACAACGTTATAAAAACGTTTAAATTTATCTTAATACCCAAGGTAGGGAGCTAACTATTTTTTGTAACTAATCCAACGTTGTGTTTAGTAAACATGTGGTCGCAAGTCGTGAAAATGCTACTTGGGTACCTGGAGGGTAGTGGGTATCGAAGCGCCAAGTGACCCTCCAAGTAACCCGCGAGGTATGTTTCCGTAACATGCGATTTTAACCAAACCAGCCGCAGTGCAATCTCCCACCAACTTAAGCCACAAAGCAACTCGCCAAGCGAGCCACTTGAGGATCAGTCGGGTTCGATATTTTCAGCCAGGCGTAAAGTAGTTTTGGTCTAAAAATGGAAGAAAAATTGTAATGCACAAGCGTTTTTCTCCAGAAATTGCTTCTCTGAAGTTTGTAGACGTCCTTTCTAATTTGTCTTTAACTTTATTAAGTAGAAAATCAAACGATTTTATAATCATACGTGCATAATTAAAAAAAAATTGTCAGGGTAATTTCGCATTTTCTTGTAAACTCGCAAAAATTCTCCATCATGGTCTCTATGCAAGTTATACTCATGCACCCACATCTTCTTATTTTCCATATTTATAAGTTCACATAAGAATTGTCACAGAGCAGAAGCCTTCTGGCAAATTTTGAAAGGGGCATGATACTAAAGACACTTACGGGAGTTACAATTTGCAACTGAACTTGATTAGATTAGTTATTGTTTTAATAATTTTCCGTCCACTACTGCGTACAAGGTATATTTATCTTCTACCCATTAACCTTCACCCTCTACCCGACCAGCTTTCCTCCACCCGTCTATAGTGCGGGCTTGGCTTCACAGTCTTTCTGCCGAGTAGTAAGGGGAAAGACACCACTTACCTGCTGAGCCTTATCCAGGGTCAGAACTTCAATGTAAGGACATCGAGTTGGCGAGTCAGGTCCTCATAATAAGAATTGACCTCAAATCCAAGGAGGCAATAGATAAAGAGGGACATATCCTCTATTATAGATACGGGACAACACCGGTATCAGGTCTAAGGAGAGACCATGTTGAAGAGGTGGAGAAAATGGAGACAGGTCCTCCAGCCTCCACCTCACGGGTTTCTCAGCCGGAGGCAAGCTCCCCGACTGTGAGGGGCGGCACGGAGGGAGTTTGCTCCAACCGTGGAAGGGTGTGTACCCTCGGAGGAAGAACTGTTGTCAGAGGAGGATGGGAAATACCCTGTCACCTCTACAACAGGGGTATGATGGGTTATAGACTGTATGATGACTCAAGGAAGAGGGGCACAATAGATCTTTAAGGTCGCAGTGATTAACCCCCTCTCTTACTCATTCTACATTCTACCATCGGCACGTGATGTATTAAAGAAATTGCAAGAAAGACACCTGACAACTGTTAAGAATCAAATGGTACCATTTCTCAAACGCATCGGTCGTTGAAAAAGACTAACTAACTCTAACTGTGAGATCGCTAAAGTCATGATTACTAAATCCCTCTTAAGATGGGCTGGTCACGTATGCAGGATGCAAGAAAACCGCCTACCGAAATCTCTTCTTTACGGTAAGCTTGTAGACTGTAAGGGGAAACCAAGTGGACAACTTAAAAGGTACAAGGATATTTTTCACGAAAACTTAAAGGAGATAAGCATGCAGAATCAAAGGAAGCAGCGCACAATGGAGAATAATTGTAAACTCAGTTAACAACGATAAATAAAAAGTAATGAGGCAACAAAGTAATGAGATTTTTGGATTTCTGAAGTGCGGAAGAGAGATAACGTAACGTATCGGGCTTTTCAGTCACAGAAAAGCTCATGAGAGGAAATGCATTGCGTAACCATTTTCTGATGCATGTCAAATACTCGTCAGTGAGTAATGGCAGTAGTAGTAGTAGTATACTTCTTTTGTACCCATCCATCATCTGCTACTAGTTAAAATATACATATTGAAGTTTTTGACACATTAGTTTTATTATTGCCAAAATTAGAAAATGCGTTAACATAATTATATGTTAATAGGACGAAGTAGTGGCGATCGGATCGCAACACAACGATCTACAAAATGTGGGTCAGCTGCGTTTTGCGGGGATACACTTTCGGGTGGGCATGATCCTCATTGATTGTGTATTTCGTGGAAATAGAAGTGTCTAGCCCTAGCAGTCTACTATTAAGCTTGACCAATCAGGTTGGTTAGCGTGGTTATTTGAAGGGTGTTAATTCATTAGTGTTTGTCAAAAACTCTAACGTGATTGGTCGGGCTTAATACTTGCCTGCTAGGGCTAGACACAAGTGGTGGAAATCGCACCTAACCTTAAAAATTGGCAAGGGCCGGAACTGGTTGCAGTGAAGGGAGAAAACATCCCTAAAGGGGCGGCCATAACGGTCTTTGTGCCGAGGAGCAAGGGGAAAGACACCACCTACCTGCTGAGCCTTATCCAAGGTCAGAACTTCAATGTAAGGACATCGAGTTGGCGAGTCATCAACTCGAGGGATGAGGGTTGTGGTTAGGTCCTCATAATAGGAATTGACCTCAAATCCAAGCAGGCAATAGAGAAAGAGGGACATATCCTCTATTATAGATACGGGACAATACCGGTATCAGGTCTAAGGAGAGACGTAGTTAAAAAGGTGGATAAAATGGAGACAGGTCTTCCAGCCTCCACCTCACGGGTTCCTCAGCCGGAGGCAAGCTCCTCGACTGTGAAGAGCGGCACGGATGGCCAAACTCCAACCCTGGAAGGGTGTGTACCCTCGGAGGCAGAACTGTTGTCAGAGGAGGATGGGAAATACCCTGTCCCCTCTACAACAGGGGTATGATGGGTTATAGATTGTATGATGACTCAAGGAAGGGGGGCACAATAGATCTTTAAGGTCGCAGTGATCAACCCCCCCTCTTACTCATTCTCCATTCTAGATTCTGTATGTTAATAATATTATTTCAGAATATGATCCTTGTGAAGAGGGTAGATCAAGATGTGGTCCAGATAGTTCCTGTGTGGTTGATGGCACTTCCTTTGATTGCGTTTGTAATCCGGGATACCAAAAGCTTTACTCTGGAGACGTTCAGGCTTGCGTCGATGTCAACGAATGCCAAACTGGAGTACACGACTGCGATTACAATTCGCAGTGTCTTAATAGTATTGGTAAGCGAACAAAAATATACCGAGTGTTTCATGTAAACTATTTTTAATTTAATGAACTTTAGGGTCTAGTTTAGATATAAATCAAATTTACTATTTTTTAAATTGTTATCCTGTAAACCGGGTGAGTCTCAAAAGTGGCTCACCCTTATAACTTATTTATTTTTTTAGTTAAAAAAAACGGGATTTCGTATGTTAGTATATGACATAAATTAGGATTGATTGACGTCTTCAATTGTTTTCGGTCAGTTCCGGGTTCATCGGAAATGACTACAACTTTTGATTTTTAAATGACACCCCCAGTATTTTTTTACTTTATTCGATAGAAAACGTCACTCTGAATAGAATGACATATCATATGTCAACTTTTGACATTTTCGCATATGGTTTATTTGAAATTATAACTTGCGGTTCGTAACGAAAATTTGACTCGAAATACCAAGTGTGTGGTATCAAATTATTCGTAAAAAAATTATTTTTCCAAATATGCTAATGAGCCACCCTCGTTCCATTTGAAAAAATTGAGATATGATTAAAAATACGATTTGAGTATTTTCTAACTGGCTAGGACAAGACACTAAAAACATTAGACGATCAAATCTATTTTTCCAAGGCTCCTTGATGAAGAATTAGTGTTTTTAACATAGCAATGGCACTCTAGATTTAATTTTAAAATTCAATTTTTTATTAAGCGAGAATGTCAAAAGTTGACATATGATATGTCATTCTATTCAGGATGTCATTTTCTTTCGAATAAAGTAAAAAAATACCGAGGTTGCCATTTAAAAATCAAAAGTTGTAGTCATTTCCGTTAAAACAGGAAGTGACCAAAAACAATTGAATACACCAGTCAATCCTAATTTATGTCATATACTAACATAATAAATCTCGTTTTTTTATCCAAAAAAATAAAAAAGTTATAGGGGGTGAGCCACTTTTTGACGCACCCGTGTACAAATTTTATAGAAATTATATTTCTTGTTTTTATTTCCAGGAAATTACGAATGTATTTGTAACCCGAGTTTTGAGAAATCCGGACGCTTGTGTGTTCCTGCCAGATCTTGTAGGAACGTGACTTGTGCAGAAAATTCCGAATGTTTTGAAAGTGATGAAATAGCAGTTTGTAAATGCATTCCTGGATTCACAGGTATTGTAATCGCAAAACATTTTCCGATGCACGTCATCAATTATATCTACATTGACACTAAAGTCTATAAACCTGACTAAATGAAATTTTGGCAAAAATGTTTAAATGTGTTGTCTAATTTAAGATACTGAGCAGCTCTTCATTTTACTTGATAGAGCAAATGATTGTAACAGATATTTTATTTAGATTAAAGCTGCAAAAATTAGTTTAAACCAAATCTTATTATCGCTATGTTGGTCACATTGCGCCGTGTTCAGCAATATTGTCCTTTATTATTTGACAATTATCCTAGTGTCAGTCATTATTTTATATAATATCGTGTTGTAAGTAATTCTCGTATTTTTGCCTATTTTCATAGTCTTTTGTAAAAATTGCACTTTTAAGCGCAAACAGTTCTTTTAAGAACTAAATTTTCGAGTTTTTGAATTGCATTTCTTGAAATTGTGTTTTGAAAATATGCCGAAGCGTTTAAACAGTCGAAGCAAAGAGCTTGTAGCTTTCCTGTTTTTTAAAACTATTTTGAACGTGAACGTGACAATAAAGGTCCTTTATTACCCTTGACTGGAGTCAGAAAAGTAAGTTTGATTGATAAGCACATTATACCACTTTCAAAGATAGTTTCTATTAAATTCTGTGATTATTAGTTTGTGCATTAATAGCACCCTCTTACTTGTTTACCACTTATGGCGTTGTAAGATGTACATCAATAAATAAATAACCCATAATAACGCTTATAATAATCTTCATAATGGACTAGTTTTTGGCAATATGTAATAAGTAAAATAAGCTATAAAACAAATAAATTAATTAATCACTAAAATATTAGTTATTAAATTAAAAATAAAACGTAAAACTCTTTAAAAAATGATATAATAAATATGTTGTTTATCAATTTTAAATTAAGATTCATCTCATAAATTCATTACAATCTGGCAGCGCTGTCGCCATCCCTTGTTACTCAAAGTTGATCACGTGCATAGACTTTAGTGTCAATGTAGATATGATTGATCACGTGCATCGGAAATTGTTTTGCGATTACCATAGGTCATCATAAAAGTGTATAGGTATATTAAAAAAAATCTTGACCCAAATGAACCCGATACAAAGGTACCTATAGATCATAACAAATAAACTTTTAGTCACGCGATTAAGCTTGACCCGCACATCGTTGCCCATTTTTACATATTTTCAATTTTTTTAAACAGTTATTATTTACATCAACAAAACTCAACTCTTCAACAGGACTTAAAGGACATAAAGGAAACCATTACTACCGCTATCCCGTTTACAATATTCTAATAAGGTTGAGATGAGTTTTTTGCAACGGCTATTAAGCTATCTTGTACACTTTGCACTAAAAGAAGTTCCAAAAAAAATAATGTTCGACTGCAAGGTCTGCTAGTTAAAATTTTTGAACTTAAGCTATCACCACACAATACATTAAAAAAAAACTCGTAATACAAAACTAAAGAACGAATGACAATGTCAGGAAATAAATAAATAAATGTGGTAACTTGACATTTTTTACACCCGAGCTATAGTAAACGCCACGAATGTTTGGGAGTGATTCATCGGTCGCTACCTTTGAATAAGAAGACTAAGGAAGGAGCATAATGCTATCCATGTATTCATGCATGGTGGGCGGAAAAAGCACTCTAGGGTGGGGATCCTTGACAGTTCTGTTTGACGATTCATTTGACACTTTTGAATTTGATTTGAAATTTTGTGGATTTGTCAGTCTTTACGGAGCTTATTTTATGTTATTTATTATTTATTCTACTACTGATAGTTGTATAAAGGTAGTAAATCTAGATGGAAATTGTGTCAGAACTTAAATTAACAGTGACACTATTGCGATTTATCGAAAAAGACTGTAAAATAGTTATTTGTGTAGCATGCGATAGATCTCGGCGAAAATCGAGTGAAATAATGGAACATTTCGCTAGTAAGTGACTATATAATATACATACGTGTAGTAAACCGATCATTTATGAAATTCACTTAAATTAACTTATTATATATTTTTTCTTGCATTTTTGCTTTTATTTACTACTTGTCAAAGATTAGATGTCAAAGAATTTAGATACGTCAATTTGATTTACCAGCTTCAGTAGCGTATCGGATTTTTGTGTTAATAAATAATTATTATAACTTATCTATTTTTATTAGAATTATATATTTTTATAACAATTTTAATAACTACCAACATTTATTCACAACGTAAAATAAAACAACAAATTATTGAGTCTACCCCACGTCTACCCTACATCATAGTTTTACATTTTTTAAATAAAATTAGAACGACACTGATAAACCGGAATTTAAGTCGGCCATATTTGAGGCCCATCGCGGTGTACTATTTTTGATATGCTCCTTCCTTAGTCTTCTTATTCAAAGGTCGCTACCATGTGAACTAATCTGTTCAAGGTCACATAAAACTTAATTCCAGTGCCGTGGTGTTTCAAGTCATATAATAATCAATATATAATCTGTTGTAATTTGTTGTTTTAACTGTCAAAGTTTTGTCAAAACATATATTTGGTTATAAATATAAACTGGAATGCCCCATTGGTCGCACTGCAAGCACACCAATGGACTGACGCACAAAAACGAATCAATCAAAGAAACGCGATATAGTATCGTCTTTGTCATTCACGCTAACATTTTAGAATAAGGAGGAGGAGCGCAGGCAGATGATTAGACCGGGCCTTTAAAAACCTATGTCTGCGGTAAAAATTTACGTTTTAAATGTAAAAATGATAGCGCGCGTGTCGATTCTAACTTCATCAAGCGATGAATCACTCCCAAATATTCGTGGCGTTTACTATACCACCTGAATCCCCAGTGGGAAATTTAAATTATATTATCTATTATTAAAATTACTTCTAAATTCAAAGGAAATATTTTTTAGCTCCATTTTTATATATTTCTTTGAAATATAAATTATTTTATGTTTTTAGGTGATGGGTACAGTTGTACTCCTACCAGAAAAGAAACATGCGATGTCTATAACAATTGCTCGCCACTTGGTGTTTGTAGCATCGATCTGGGAACAAACGAGTACTCCTGCTCTTGCTTGGCTGGATATCAGGGCGATGGATACACTTGTGTACCGTCTCAACCCGATTATGTGTCTACAACTACTGTAGCTGGAACTACAGAGTCAGAACCACATGTAGGTGGGTATTGAATATATTTTCTAATTATTGTATTTTTTAATTTTTTACAATTAATTATTATTTATTAATTTATGCTATGATTAAATCGATTTGTATATTTAATAGCTTTAAATTCATTCGTAGTGTTTTGGATGCATACAGGGTGTCCCACTTAAGACGGATACAAGCCAATATCTTGATTGTTTGTTGAGCGATCTTTTTCATTTTTGGCAGTAGGCTGTATAATAAGGCGTACATTTTGCCCAGGGTAAGAAATGCGATAGCTCATAGACGTACGTTTTAATGGGGTTTGATATTTTTCGAGTCAAGAGTAAACTAGGTACCCTTAGGACAGTATTTATTTCAAATCTGATAAGTTATATTGAATCCTCCTTACCTAAGATAGTTAAGTTCTAATTTTATTATAAATATTAATACAGGGTGTGTCATTAAAATAAGACATTTTTGGACAATTGGTTATTGATAATAAACCAGTTATTTATCCAGTGGCGTCGTAAGTACTTAAAAAATAATAATAAAAATAAAAATGTCTTATTTTAATAACACACCCTGTATCAATATTTATCAAAACTAGAACTTAAGTATCTTGGGTAAGGAGGATTCAATATAATTTATCAGATTTGAAATAAATACTGTCCTAAGGGTAGTTTACTCTTGACTCGAAAAATATCAAACCCCATTAAAACGTGCGTCTATCAGGTATCGCATTTCTTACTCGGGGCAAAATGTACGTCTTATAGCCATACAGCCTCTTGCCAAAAATGAAAAATATCGCTCAACAAACAACCAAGATATTGGCTTGTATCCATCTTAAGTGTAACACCCTGTAGATAAAAATGATAAGAAATTTTAAATTATGCTACCAAAGTTTTAAATAATTGCCAACAAGCCTGAAGAAATGGTACAAAGTATAAACATTTGTTTTAATTTCTAACAGCGAAGGGAGTGAATGTAATATAGGCAAAAAAGTGGTTGCCTACCCCAGATATTACCATTGCGATGTCGAATATCAAAACGCAGAACAATCGTGATTTCTACTGTATCAAACATTGTTGTTTAATGTTTTTTGTATTTTAGTATTACTAAACGATTTTGAATCTCCCGAACCTCAATGTTTTAACGAATCACTTTGTTTTTGTTCTATTGGGTATACTTACAATAATCTTAATAAAACCTGCTACTATTCGTCTGTAACTAAAAATGGAAACAAGTTTGAAACCAAAGGTCCTACAAATATCGAGTGTAAGATTTTCGAAAAGGTCTTACAAGAGCTGATAGTTACAATTGACTTAAATTTTTGTTTATTTTTTTTCAGTTGACTGCACTGTTCTTCCAAATTGTGACTACAATGCTGCTTGTAGTTTTAAGCCTGAACTACAAGGTTACACTTGTACTTGCAATGATGGTTATGAAGGTATTATTTATAATTATTATTACTTTATATAAGTTCTCGTAAAAAATACAGAACATCAAAAATAGAACAGAAATTATTCTGAAATATTACTTGTTTTACTTTGTGTACCGCTATAGTTCTAGATTTTTTACATTGAACTAAAAATTAAAAAAGTCTATTAAATATTAAATATATTATTAAAATATTTCTTAATTTCTCATTTTTTTATTTGTTAGGTGATGGTTATCACTGTCAACAATCTAGGGACTCTTGTCTTTTCTTGGACAATTGTGACATTCATGCAACATGCTCTTATGACAAGAATGTTGGGAAATCACGATGCATCTGTGCTCAGCAGTACTCAGGAGATGGATACAATTGTACATTAGTTGGTAAATGTGTTATTTGTTTCATATTTATATTAAAATATTTTATTTGGAAATCAACATAATTTGTTACGGCATGAGACACATTTATTTGAATTTTATAAGAACATTGTATAAAAATGTCAAGAAAAATATCGAAAAGAATAAAAAGATACCTATTAACATGGATAATATGACGGTATATGATTAGTAGTTTTAGTCTGGAAATGATGATATTCTTTAATTATTTTTTTGACAAAAAAATATTTTTTTCCCTTCAGCATAATTTTTTATATTATGATACACATTTATTTAATTTTGTTACTCATAATATGTATATATATATTTTTTAGCTGCTTGTAGTTCAAATCAAGATTGTGCTCACACTGAAGAGTGTGCCTATCACAATGGAAATTATGAGTGCCTTTGCAAAGAAGGATATGTTAGAGATTCTCAGTATATATGTGTGCCTAATATTGATTCTTGTGGAGGTAGATATTTTATAAAATAGTTACCATAGGAAATAAATAATATAATGATGGCAAAAGGAATGGGAATCGGAAATAATAATAATAATAATCAATTATAAATCAATTATATATGATTTAATGTAAAAGTATTGTGTGTTGGGCTTGACTTAAGATCATAAATAACCATAAATTTAGGTAAAATTGTGAAAAAATATTTTAAATTTTAGGAGGAATATGTGTGGAGAATTCTGAATGTCTTTATGATGACAACGTGGAAACGTTCTATTGTCATTGTAAATCAGGTTATCACGGAGATGGTAAGTCACTAAAAATATCTATCTAACCATTTAAAGTATGTCCAATGAGCGAGGGATTGGGTTGTAGATTTTGATAGACCACATCTAAAAAATCTTAGAAAATAAGATTTACTGGTGAACTAAAATGACTGACAAAAATTGTAGCCGTCGGGTATCCATGATTCTAAATCATTTAAATAAGTTCATATATTTAAAATAATACAATCAGATGCAAAACACGCAACAGAAAAAATTTTGGGCAAATTTACAGTGTTATACTTTTGTTATTTTTAGCCCTATTTTCATGAATTTTTTAGCAAGCTGTAGCGTTTTTTAAACAACTACCACTGCGAACGGCAGCTTTTCATCGGAGAGCAATCGTGGATAAGGTATTTCACTGGAAAGAAAACTAATTAAGAACAATAAGCAAAAAAATAGATATTGGGCGCCAGGCATGTACAGGGAAAGAAAACACAGTTGTATATTACTTAAAATTAATGACTATATTTATTCATGATGAATTCTGATAGTAAATAGCATTGTACAATTTTAATAATTATTATAGTGGTTATTTGTTGAGTAAAACTATGTATGTAAATAATATTAAATATGTTCTATGAAAAGACTATGAAAAAATACAATGCGTGTAACGTTATAGAAAATATAAGAAAAGTAGCATTACTTTATTTAAATTGTTAAATTTTATGCGGTGTTAAATCTGATATGTTGCAACCTTAGATTCTAGAATCTATGTCTCGTTATTCATCTGTTAACATAGCGCAATAATAATATCTATAGAAAGTAATACTATTACAAGGCGTAATATAATGAAACCTAAAATATAAATCACATTGTAACTACTGCATCGACATAAATGTTCTTAATAATCTAACCACTAAATATAGTCTGTACGATATTATTTTAAATGTACGTTACTGTTTAAGACTGAAAATATAGAAAATCTAAAACATAAAAACTAGAACGTAAATCTACACTTAGCTGTTCTTTATGTAATCTTGCTTCAAACAGTAGCAGCGTGAGGTGGTCTCGCATCTCTGTACTCAGCCATCCAACACAACCAAAGGGGCCAGAATGAGACACCATAAATTGGTACAGCCGTAACTAACTAGCTTACAGCTGGGAACGAAGCAGCATGGGACTCAAGCTACATCCACGCTGTGGCACTTATATGTAAGAAAAAATCGTTCTTACTGGGGACACTCGTCCACAGGACATCCGTACATAAGATAATGTCCGTACCTTGGAAATAGTCCGTACCTTGGACACAGCACGGAGACAGTTGACAGAAGCGATGTTGACAGCGCCTCCTCAGAGCAATAACAGGGTTGTGTCGAACGATAACAGGGTTGGCGACTAGAGAACGTAAAAATTACGCGTCAAATAAACTATCCGGCCTGAACGAGTGGGAATCCGGTGATGATAGGCCCAGACATCATATATTATATATAAAAAATACATGTAACGAACTAAAAACGTTACAAAGCTGTATATAATTATATCAATTTTAATTCGTGAACTTAGTTTTTTATAAACTTTAGTATTTGGCATAGTCAGAACCATGTCTCCTGAGCATTTTGTTTTTTGGATCATGTCAGTACATGCCTTGGTTAATTTTTAAGAGCGAAATGAACTTGCCACCAACAATTTGCAATTTTTTCAATTATCACTTCTTTTTGAAGTTTTTTTTCAATATAACAAGGCGGCTTTGTAGATTATTGTGAACTATAAACCACTATGAACTGTTCATCATGTTCGACGTTTGGGAAATGCTTGACAGGAGGGTTAAAGGTCGCGAAGCGCTGCCAGCTTCACTAAATGAGCTTCGCTTGGTCCTTAAGGAGAATGAGAAAACATATCGCAATATGATATATGCAGCCTCAATGACAGTATGAACGGACGTATACACGCCTTTATAACACCCAAGGGAGGCAATACAATGTACCTATTAGGGTATTTTTTACAATTTTTTTTCTGTTTGTATATATTACAGATGTTTTCTTTAATATCGTCAAATAACAGAAGTTATCGTTATTAATGTTGATTAAAACCAGGACTGTGTATTTAGTATTTAACATTTATTTTTAATTTAGTATAGAGTATCCAATGCAGTGTAATATGAAGTTATGACAACAGTCACCAAAACCATCTCTTCATGTTAAAAAATTACATCAACAAGAAGTGATGATAATTTAAAAAATTGCAAATTGATCGTAATCAGTTTATTTCGGTCTTAAAAATCAACCAAAGCGTGTATTGACATGAATCAAAAAAGAAAATGCTTAGGAGTCATGGTTCTGACCGTAAAATTGTATTTTAGGAAAATTTACACACGAAATTATTGCACAGGGTGTTTTAAAGTTAGGGTAAAGAACTACCCTTCGATTAACCCTGTACAATATGCCAAATACTAAAGTTTATAAAAAATTTAGTTTACGAATTAAAGTTGATAGACTTATATACAGTTGCCTAAAAAAATCATGAAAATAGGGCTAAAAATAACAGAAATATAGCACTTTAAATTTGACCAACAATTTCACAGTTGCGTTTTTTGCATCTGAGTGTATAGAAAAAATATGCGTGGCAGTTAACTATTCTTAGAATTTAAAAAATAATAGAAAATATTAGTGATGGGATCCAAATCACCCGAGTATTCATATTCTCGGTATGTTTCGAGTATTTTTGTCGATCCTCGAGCATTCAAGTAAAGAATTTACTAGAATTACTTGGTTTCATTTGGCCTGAACGTGTGCTGAAAGGTTGCCAGATTAGTCTCAAAGTCGGAGTTAAAGAAACAAAACCAGCACATTTTAAAGCAAAATCTATGAAAATTTTATTTCCCACATGAAATTATACGCGAAAATATTAAAAATTATTATAAAAGTGGTTAAAATAATTATTTATATTTATTACAATATTATTCAAGTCATTCAAGTACATGGCAACAGTGTGTTAAAAACAGCAAGCAAAATCACTAACATCCAGCGGCGAGTATTATTCTGGTTTCGATCGAGATATTTTATACAGAGAAAATTTTTTGACCGAGGATTCCTCGGATGGTCATCCGATTATTGGAATCCTCGAGGATTGAAATCATCCGATTTTTTCCAACACTAGAAAATATTGGCATTGAAACATGCTAAAAATATATTTATTATCCCGCATCTTTTATCCTACACTGTTGTTCTTTTAGGAATATCCGAGTGTAAGGTTAAACCGATCGGTTGTGACACCCTGAACAATTGTGGATACCATGCCACCTGCCAATACGAAGAATCCGCTTTCACATACGTTTGCAAATGTAATCCCGGATTCTTCGGGGATGGATTCAATTGTTATGTAGAGAGGAACTGCAATGTGGATCCTACCATGTGCGATAAAAATGCTCAATGTTATTCAGGTACATAATATATTATATTGAATAAGCATGTCAGACTTCTGAAGTTATTTTTTGAAAAGTTTATATTATAAATATGTTATCAAATTTTGCAGATGCCGAACGCAACTTTTTCTGTCAGTGCAACTCTGGATTTGTTGGAAGTGGAGAAGTATGCAAAGAAATTGTCAAGAATGAGAGAAATTTCCTTTTAGTTAATCAAGGTAAAGTATTTATACAGGGTGGTCCGAACTTTATTCCAAAAACTTCGGCAGCATATTCTGCAGATGAAAATAAGTAAATAAGTTCGTATAAATGTATGTCCTGAAATGCTTAGTTTCGAAGATACAGGGTGTAAAATTTTCATTTTTATTTCGATTATTTTCCAAATAATTTATGAAGTATCGTCAATATTTGGATGAAATATAGTGTTTGGGAGTTTTTTGACGAGATGAGAAATTTGATATGGAGTGAAAAAATATACATTTCCGTGATTTTTTACCTAAAAAATTTATCTTGATAAAAATCGCTACAAGCAACCGTTCTCAAGACATTTAGAATGGAAATAGTCAATACATGTCATTATTGATAAAAAATAAACACGTTGAATAGATATGTTACTTGACTGAAATAATAAATTTAGGAAATTTTTATTTTTTTAAATTAATCATAAATTTTTCTGCTAAAAAATTATGATAAAACAGTTTCTGTTGAACTTTTGGCACAAAAACATTTCAAATATATGATTTCAGTCTAATAGCTATTTAGTCAACATGTTTAATTTATGTCAGTGAAGATAGGTATTGATAATTTTGATTCCAAATATCTCTAGAACCATTACTCCTAGCGATTTTTACCACGAGACATTTTTACTTAAAAAAACGTCGTAAATGTGTATTTTTTAACTCAATAGTTTTATACAGGTACGGATGAACAGTTATTACTCTTCAAACCAGTTAAAAAATGTGTAGATGGCGCCCTCTAAAAGTAGGAGTCATAGTGACATCAAAACCAAATTTCTCATGTCAAAAAACTCCCAGAGACACCAATTATTTTCATACAAATATTGACGTTATTTCATATTTTATTTAGAAAAAATCGAAATAAAAATAAAACTTCTACACCCTGTATCTCCGAAACTAAGCATTTTAGGACATACATTTATACGCATTTTTTTACTTATTTTTATCTGCAGAATATGCTTCCGAAGTTTCCGGAATTCAGTTCGAACCACCCTGAATATTACATACCAAGTAGGGAAGGGTTTCATTCATACCATCAGTCAAAGAGTAGATACAATACTTTATTTTGAAAATAAACCAGTAAAACCTAGATAAATTTTGTCAATTTCTTGAGAGATTTTATAAGAATTCACTTAGTTTTCAAAATGGAAAAAGAATTCTTACATACCCCGAAGTTTAAAACGCGTTTTAAGGTTTACAGCTACTAAGGTTTACGTTTTAAGGTATGGCCACGTTAAAAATCCCCCTGGAACCGACCAAACAAAATCCTGGCAAACCCATCCAGATCAAACCCTATCAAACAGCTGTAGGTCTGGATATAGACTGTCTGGAAGGCAGAGTTTACTGGAGCGACATCAGCGGCAGAGCCATTAGAAGTTCGCTGTACAACGGTAGCGACAAAGTTGACTTTATCAACTCTGGAATAGGCTCTCCGGAAGGTTTGGCTGTGGACTACGTGTCCAGAAACATTTACTGGACGGATTCCATGTCGGATACTATTGAGGTTGCGAATTTGGATTCGAGAAGAAGGAGGAAATTGTTTAGTACGGCACTGGTGAATCCAAGAGGTAAGATCAGAATAATAATTATAAAAAAAAAATAAATAGTTTGTTCTGAATTAGAATTTGTTCACTAGGGTAGAGACTAAAAAATGAACTTTCAAAACTTTCAAAAAACAAAACAAATAAACAAGTTATTTGGCTAATTTTTATTAATCATCATCCTCATTTTCAGCTTATTCAACCAGTTCCAATTATGGTGTAGCTTCCTTCACATATTTAGATACTCTCTTTGTAGTTGGGCCCATTGTTGGCTATGCAAGCCTAAGTTATCTCTGCTAATTTCCTAATAACATGGTCCCATTTCAAGTTTGGTTTTCTTCTAAGTCTCTTAATTCCTCGTGGGTACCATGCTGTAATTTTTATGGTCCGTCTATTGTCCATCCTTCTTGCCAGGTGTCTTTCCCATTGCCACTTGATGGATTTGATTCTGTGGATGACATCTATTACCTGTTTTGTCGTATCCACTCTATTTTTTTATGGTCTTTTTTGGTTATTCCCAGCATATTTCCCAGCATTATTGAGAGTTGTGGGACCTGCAGTTTCCTTATAATGTCCGCTTTAAGTGTCATGTTTTGCATGCATATGTCATGACTGGTATGTATTTTTTGTATTTTACTAAGAGTCCCAGGTGGGACCCTCCACTGAGGCCGCGAGGGCCTATTGTGGCTCAGTTTCTACAAGCTCTTTAATAGAAAAAGAGCATTAAAGTTCACCCTCAAGACCCAGCCTTTTAACATATGCCGTTATGTCCGAGGGTGATATGTCATCTAGGTCTGATAGGTCTAGCGTGGGTTTGCCAAACACCTCAAACCTGGTCCTGCCCCCAGCGGGGCAGGTACACATAACGTGCTTCATTGTTTCGTCATCTTCCATACAGAGTCGGCATTCGGCTCTTCCACCAGTCCCATCCTCTGTAGGTGTGATCTCAGCCGGCAGTGGCCCGTGTATACTGCAGTAAGCGTACGCGCTCCGTTTTTACCAGCCTTTAGGAGTTCATCTGTTCTACGTTTGCATGGCTCTGCTAGGATTGTCTTGGCATGTTTCATTCCGGGACTGTCATACCAGTCCCGAAACGTCACACCCCTAACCCATTCCCAGAGCCTGTCTCTTGCGAGATTTTTTGGTACGCTAAGTGTCGGTTCTGGGCCCACAAATGGCGAGCCTGCACCAGTTTTGGCGAGGGAATCAGCAGGTTCATTTCCCTCTAGGCCGACATGTCCCGGTATCCATATTAGCGACACTTTGTTTCCATCCCCTAATATATTGAGTAGTTTCTTACAATGAAGAATCGTCCTGGACGTACTTTTCGTTGCCTCAAGTGCTTTCAACGCGGCTTGATTATCCGAAAATATGCTTATTGTTTTCCCGGTGTATTGCTGTTCTACCAGCAGTTGCACAGAGGTTTCAATCGTATATAGCTCGTATATAGCTCAGCCTGTATAGATTCTTGTAGATCTCAGTCTTTGGACTGCTGCAAATTTCTTCGCTCGGATTCCTGCGCCAGATCCTTTATCATCATGACTGGTACACATTGGTCGAATGTTTTATTTTTTAGATAATGTGGCATTCTAGATTTGAATATGATTGAGTTTTTTCCATACTAACTTAACTCTTCTGTTGATTTCTGGCAGAAGAGACACCGAGCTGTGTGTTATTGTTCCAAATGTATATATTCTTCTATTATTTCCAGTGCTGTGTTATTTATTACAATGTCTTTTCTGTCTATTATTTTGTTGTACAGGGTGGTGGAAATTGGTCTGTTTTAACAGAGAAAACCTATTTCCTGACTAGATAGAGCAAAACCGACATATATGTCATGGGCCCATTTTCTGAGAAACGTTTAATTGTCTAAACCGCCTGTTCGTATTTTCACTACCAACCGAGATACGGAGTCTTTTTGAATTTTTTACCATTTGGAAAATTGCCCATAACTTTTGTATTTCCCGGAATAATAAAATTCTGTAAAAACATTCTTAAGGCACTTTTTAAGCACAATTTAGTGGCGTAGTCAGTTTTTTTCTATACTTGCTTTTTTAGTCAGAAATAATATAAAAAATATAATTTTTTAAATGGAAATCATAGTTGGCTATGAACTTAAAAAAATGCTGGCGTTTTACCCTTTCCAACGATATAAAGTTGTGTGTATTTATTTCTAAGAATGAGAAATATTAGTTTTTTTATCTTTGTATCGAAGCGGGCCTTGATTTTGTTGCCTAATTATTTTTTATCACAATTTAATATTTTATATCATTATTTATCTGCATAATTAAAGATTTTTGAAAAGGTAACTCAACATTCTATATTAGTATTACTATTTACAATTAAAAAGCCAGGGTTACAACTGCACTATTAAGTGGAGAATTTAGAGAGGATTGGATTGGAACAAGGGATCCCATATCTTGGCCTGCTAGGTCCTGTGATGTAACTCCTTTCAACTTTTTTTATGAGGGAAATTAAAAGGCATTATATATAAGGGAAGAACCATTGGGACAAGAGAAGAATTACAGAAGGCTACTAGGCAAGCTTTTGGACTTATTACACCAGTTCGCCTAATAAATTGTTGTAACTATGTGCGCAAAAGATGTTTATTATGTTATTTTTTAACAAGGGTGTGCTCAGTTTGAACATCTTTGATGATTTTTTTTAGAAAACTATATTCGTCACCAAAGTCGTCACTCAAAAAATACATTTTTTTAGTTTTATTCTTTGTTTATTGAATCGATTTCAATTGTAATTACTAATACTGATACAGAATGTTAATTTACCTTTTTAAAAGTCTTTAATTATGCAGATAAATAATAATATAGAATATTATATTGTGTTAAAAAATAATTAGGCAACTAGGTCAACACAAAATCAAGGCCCGCTTGGATACAAAGATAAAAAACCTAATATTTCTCTCATTCTTAGAAATAAATACAAATAACTTTATATCGTTGGAAAGGGTTAAATGCAAGCATTTTTTTAAGTTCATAGCCAACTATGATTTCCATTTAAAAATTTATATTTTTTATTCTGACAAAAAGAGAAAGAACAGAGAAAAATTGACTACGCCACTGGATTGTACCTAAAAAAGTGCCTTAATAATGTTTTTAGAGAATTTTATTATTCGGCAAAATAAAAAAGTTATGGGCAATTTTAAAAATGGTAAAAAATTCAAAAAGACTCCGTATCTCGGTTGGCAGTGGAAATATGAACAGGCGGTTTAGGCTATTAAACGTTTCTCAGAAATTGAGCCCATGACATCTATGTCGGTTTTGCTCTATCTAGCCAGGAAATAGGTTTTCTCTGTTTAAACAGACCAATTTCGACCACCCTGTACATTACTTTTATGTTAAATTCATTTTGAGACCTACTTTTTCGTTTAATTTAGTTTTGTTAATAATACAATATATTAATGTTGATTGAAGGAATAAGTTCCCAATTCTTTAACGATATCAATGTTTATACAGGGTCCGGCAATAGTGCGTCGGGCATCTGTAGCTCCTAGAATAAAAAACTTAAGAATTTTGTTTAAGTGCGAACCTAAAGTATGTATGAGGATGTATTTCTGGAAAATATTTTAACTTCTATAGGGTGGCTCAAAAAAGTTATGAGCATCTGGATTTTTTTTTAAATGTTATGAGGATCTGGATTTTTTTTTAAATGGAACACCCTGTATATTATTACATTTTTGGCTTCGTTTCAGATCACTTTACATAATCCTAAGATATGAGTAAATCTATTTCGATAATTTCAGAGAAAAAATAAATCAAAAATATATATTTTTCAACCCTTCTTAAAAAAAAAATATTAAAAATACAAGAACTGTTCTGAAATCAAAACTATATTAGATATTTACTTTAGATGGTCTGTTCGTACTTTTCTATAAATATGGTAATCGTAAATAATACAGGATGTTCAATATTTTACGCCAAACTTTCAAAAATATAAAATAATTTTTCTTCGTTTTTTTTTTAAATGAAACACCCTGTATATTACTCTTTTATTTGATGGAGTATTAAAAAATGAGCATTTTTTGTATTTAAAGTATTTCAAAATTTTTAATAGCTTTCCGGATACACGCAGTATTATTTCATATGGCGCTTTCAATGGTAAAATACGAAAGAAAAATCATTGGATGGCTTTGATAAAAATTTACTGTGGAAAATGCCATATGAAATACAAAACCGGGAATATCAGCGAAACCGTTAAAAATGTTGAAATACTCTAAATGCAAAAAATCTTCATTTTTTAATTTTCCATTTATTGAAAAAATAATATACAGGGTGGTCCATTTAAAAAAACAAAGAAAAACTATTTTATATTTTAGAATGATTTACGATTTCCATATTTATAGCAAAGTAAGTACAGACCATCTAAAGTACATATCTAATATAGTTTTGATTTCAGGACAGTTCTTGTATTATTAATTATTTTTTTAAGAAAAGCTGAAAAATATATAATTTTTATTTATTTATTAATATCTCTGAAATTATCGAAATATATTTACTCATGTATTAGGATTATGTAAAGTGATCTGAAAGGAAGCCAAAAATGCAATAATATAAAGGGTGTGTTCCATTTAAAAAAAAAATCATTCCGATCCACTCACACTTTTTTGAGCCACTCTATAGAAGTCAAAATATTTTCCTGAAATACATCCTAGTACATACTTTAGGTTTGCACTTAAACAAAATTCCCAAGTTTTTTATTTTAGTAGCTACAGATGCCCGACGCGCTATTGCCGGACCCTGTATATGCATCATGGCCATTTTTTGACAAAATTTTCTTTTATTCATTGATCTCTAAAATTAATAAATCATAAGTTACTAATGCAGTTCAACTGAAATTATTTAATTTAATATTGAACTGAATTGAGATTGATTCATATTTCTTATGGTTTAGGAATAGCGGTTCATCCACAAAGAGGCAAGATTTTCTGGAGTGATTGGGATAGGCAACATCCAAAAATAGAATGGGCAAATGCTGATGGAAGCGACAGACGAATTTTTATTGAAGGTAGTCGATTGTTATTATTTTATGGTGTTATACCGAATGGTAGAAAATGTTGTCATAGTGGCCTGTTGAATTATAATCAATTTTAATTACTGTTGGTCTACCCCTATAAGTTATTTTTTAAAAATTATTAATATAAACATTTGTCAAATGTTAATACTAATAAATAAAATGTCATAAAAGAGTATAAAGTTTCCGAAATAAGTCTATTTTATAAAAATACTCTGATTTTTATAAAGATTAGATTTGGCTGCTTAATGTTTTGTTCCTTTTAATAAATGGTAAGTTTGACATTGTTTTATGACAGTTTTTAGTCGATAACATATATGTATGAGGGTCGATCCGACAGAAATTTTATTTCAATTCTCACTGTAACGTAATTTTTTTTCTGTTTGTTTGATACTACATATTGTATCTTTATTTTTGTATACAGTGTAACAGCTAAATTGACCACTATTTCATATCTCCAAAAAATCCTGTATGGGTATTTCGCCACTGCAAGAAAATATACAAAATAAAATAGTTATTTTTTGTAAACACTGCTGCGTTAATCCAAACGGAAACTACTTATCAGCAGTTAGGTTTACAGATATACAAATTTGCCTAACGAACAAAAAAAATGCTTAACGTTTTGGAAAGTTTATCTCTTTCCGTCATCGGAAGCAAAAAGAAATAGAAAGAATAAAGAAAAAAAAACTATTTAAAATATTTAAATTCAACTATTCGAGAAACTTTAGTTTTTTTAAAACAGATACGTCTAAAAAATCCGTTGACGTTCTGTTAAAATGACATTATATCAAGTTAAACTTCAAATTAACAATTACTATCTCTGAAATTGATAATAATTACTTAATAAGGTAAAACCAAAAAGCCCCAAACTTTCTGTATGATTATTTTTAATTTTTACGTATATTGTGTTTATTTATGTTATGTTCTTTAAAATCAAAGAAGCGATTGCGATACATTACTAACATCTACAGATGCATGAGCAATACATTTATTTTTATTAGATTGTATTAAAAAAGCATTGTCAGTATTCGTGGCACAGGGTACAGAATAATTTTAATAACGCCAAAACTATAATGAAAGAAGAGATAGCCTATAAAAGAAGCTTTTTTAATACAATCTAATAAAAATAAATGTATTGCTCATCTGTAGATGTTGTATCTCTGTTTAAAGTATGGCAACATACGTAAATATTAAAAATAATCATACCGAAAGTTTGGGGCTTTTTGGTTTTACCTTATTAAATAATTGTTATCAGGTAGTAATTGTTAATTTTGAAGTTTAACTTGATATAATGTCATTTTAACAGAACGTCAACGGTTTAGTTTGTAGACGTATCTGTTTAAAAAAACCAAAGTGTTCTCGAATAGTTGAATTTAAATATTTTAAATAGTTTTTTTCTTTATTCTTTGTATTTTTTTTGCTTCCGACGACGGAAAGAGATAAACTTTCCGAAACGTTAAGCATTTTTTTGTTCGTTAGGCAAATTTGTATATCCGTGAACCTAACTGCTGATAAGTAGTTCCCATTTGGATTAACGCAGCAGTGGTTACAAAAATTAACTATTTTATTTTGTAGATTTTCTTGCAATGGCGAAATACCCACACAGGATTTTTGGAGAGATGAATCCGCCACATAGAGACATTTTCCACTATTTCATACATTGAGACTTCAGTTGTTGTTTTGATCTTTTCTTTAAAAATTACAAAAAAAATAACAACCGATTTTATTTTAGTTGAGAGTAAATCATTGCCAAACTCACTTGTCATTGACTTTGACACTGAAAGTCTATGCTATGCTGACGCTGGTACCAAGAAAATCGAATGCGTTCAAATTGACAGTCGGCAAAGAGTCACCGTTGCTGTCAATTGCAGTTATCCATTTGGAATAGCCATTGTTGACAATCAAGTTTACTGGTCAGATTGGATATCGTAAGTACAATCTTATTGACAGTTGTAGAATGTAGAATGTTTGGATGGGGGATTAATCACCGCGATCTATTGTACAGATTACACAATAGTGTCCCCCTTTCTTGAGTTATAATGAGTTATAACTGTCTCAGGGCTCTTATATTGACAGTTATCATACGATCGAAAAAAAAACGGAGTCAAAGATGGCTGCGATTGGAAATCGATGATATTTTTGAAAAGAGCAATATTGAAAATAAAAATATTTATGATCTTAAAAAATATATGATTCCTATTAATTATTATCTAACGCTGTTTTAATTATTCTTGATTT
Organism: Sitophilus oryzae; assembly: GCF_002938485.1. Lineage (NCBI taxonomy): Eukaryota > Metazoa > Arthropoda > Insecta > Coleoptera > Curculionidae > Sitophilus > Sitophilus oryzae. Next base: position 2,952,832 of record NW_022145945.1, read on the forward strand.
TCTTTTAAATTATTTTATTTTTCAGGAAAAAAATTGAACGTGCTGAAAAGTACTCGTCCAATCGTCTTCCACCATTAAACATACCAGTTGGCGGTTCAGGAAACAAGATTTTTGGCCTGGTAGCCGTACCCAACCACTGTCGAAACTTGGCCAACGTTTGCCAGTACAGCAAATGTCCAGATGAACACATCTGTTTGCCAGATGGCAAAGGAAGTAAAAGCTGCGTGTGTGCCAGAAGTATAGACAGCAAAGAAGAACCTCAGTGTTCAATTTGAAAATAATTAGGTTAGGTCTTCATAAGTTTCAGGTTATATTCTGTTAATATAAATAGAATAAGTAATAAAAATAAAATTTTAGAGGATAAAAAAGTAAATTTTGTAAACATTGTTGTATTTTCTTAATAAAATCATTTCTTTTCTTAATGTTTGTTGTATTATTTATAATTTATATAGGTATTGATAATAGTAACCACCACTCCCAGTTGATTAAATAAACTGTGATATAAAATTATGTAAACCTATAACCTTAAACACATATAGTTCATATCAAATAAACTTTTAGTCACGTGATTAATAAGCTTGACCGGCACAGCGTTGCCCACTTTTACATATTTTCTTTTGATCAAAATATTTTAGGAAACAAAAATATATTAATTATAAATATACAGGGTGCTACAAATTCGAGGTTCGAGCATTGGTATCTCGGAAACCGTAATAGATACGAACATGGTTAAATTGGGGCAAAGTTGCGCTTTAGGATGTTCACCAAGATGCCATCAAAAAAGTTTTGGAAATTTCAAGGATTGCTGAGTTTTTTGGAAAAAACGGATTTTTTGAAAATCAATTTTATTTTTTCCTGTCGTTATTTCTTAGAAAATCAAAAAACTAATTACATATTCTCATAGCCATTTTATTAGGGCTATCTGATGGTAATTTTATATTTTCAAATTAGCTTATAATTTGTGAGATACAGAGGCCAACTTATTTTTTTTAAATACGGACCTGCATTTTTTATTTCAAGTTTTGAAAGACCTCGGTCTCCTGAGTATAATGATATGCCACACTTGATACTTTTTTTTGTTTTGGTAAAACAATAAAAAAATATTTAATTGTTAATTAAAGTAATTCCAAATCCGACTCTGGTTTTTTAATTTATTTAATCTGATTATATTTAGCACAACAATATTGATCGGCGCTAATTAACATTGATTAAAGAAAATCAATAAATATTGTTTTGGACATTTGAAATCAATACATGTCAACATTAAGAGTACAAAAACAATTAACGAGTAATAAAAAACAATTAAAGGGTACAAAATGCATTCGGAAGTATAAGAAGATCTGTTCAAAGAGCTATAAATAAGATTGAACGAAAAATAAATTTGTGCATTATGGAGGGTGGTAACCCTTTCGAACATGCAGAGCATTAGAAACTAGTTTGTAGAAGTTGATTTATTTATAATAATAACTACGATTAATATTATGCATATTATTAGATCGTACACTGGGATTTCAAATTCACAATAAAAAAAGTTAAAAATAATAGATATCTTTAAGTTGCTGATCTGGATATTAATAATTACTTGAATCCTTCAATTGACTTGATTTTCCTTATTCAATGTTAATTAGCGCTGATCAATATTGTTGTGCTGAATATAATCAGATTAAATAAATTAAAAAACCAGAGTCGGACTTGAAATTATTCTAAAAAACAATTAAATAGTTTTTTTATTGTTAAGGTATCCAAAACAAAAAAAAGTATCAAGTGTGGCATATCATTGTACTCAGGAGACCGAAGTCTTTCAAAGCTTGAAATAAAAAATGCAGGTCCGTATTTAAAAAAATTAAGTTGGCCTCCGTATCTCACAAATTGTCAGCTAATTTGAAAATCTAAAAATACCGTCAGATAGCCCTAATAAAGTGGTTATGAGAATGTGCAATTAGTTTTTTGATTTTCGAAAAATTAACGACAGGAAAAAATAAAATTGATTTTCAAAAAAATCCGTTTTTTCCAAAAAACTCAGCAATCCTTAAAATTTTTAAAACTTTTTTGATGGCATCTTGGTGAACATGCCAAGGAGCAACTTTGCCCCAATTTAGCCATCTTCGTATCTATTACGGTTTCCGAGATACCAATGCGCGTACCTCGAATTTGTAGCACCCTGTATAATCAGTTATTATTTACATCAACAAAACTCACATTCTTAATAGCACTTAAGAGCAATAAAGGGCGCTATATCCCGCACAAAATATTCTAATAATGAAAAACTTTATTATTTAATAAAATAAAAATATGTAGAAAAATATGTAACATTTATAACTTGTTATTATTAATAATATCTGATTAACTCAATAATTCGTATATATACAGTCTCAAATTTATAAAAAGGAAAGTATTTACAAAAAAAATAATCAATACTAATAGACAATTACAAAAATAAAATAAAAAACTTAACAAATAAATAAAAACTAATAAAATGATAACAACAATTAACAAAATCGTCTAAATATGATAATGCTATCTATAATTTCTATGAAAATTACAACGATTATAAAATTTAGATAATTATACATAAAGAAAAACATGAAAAATAAATAAAACAATGACAACAAAAACAAAAAAAACAATTACTTTTAAAAACGACTAAGAATTCTAATGAAACTAGTAATAATACTGTGTGGGTTGTGTTTTTTTGGGTGCTAATGACGTCATGTATATAGGGTAAGATCTCTTCTGAGCTGGAGCCTTTTCAGCCTCTTGGTTGCCTCTCCAACTTGACTGAAAACTTCGAAAGGCAAACTCTCCCAATCTCCTGAAGATTGGTCGTGATTTTTGAACCAGGTTGTTCATTACGGTTAATGTTTTTATAGGAATCTAAAAAACAGAATAAAAGTAGTTTGTGAGTCAAACATTTTTTTGAAATGTGATTTAGGGAGGTTTATAAATGGTAATGAAATGGATGACTGGTAATAATAATTACTTTATTCAAACATAACAAAATATTTTAAAAACTATGTTTAAAGGAAAAAAAGTTACGATAATAAAAAAAATTAAAGGGAAAATATAAAACAAAATGATAATAATAACGTTAATAAAAAGTTAATATTTTATACTTTTTTATTATTATTTTATTTTGTAGTAAAAATTAAAGTACAGGCAGGCTTTGCTACAATTATACCGGGTGTGTCTCAAAAGTGGCTCACCCCTATAACTTTTTTATTTTTTCGGATAAAAAAACGAAATTTGGTATGTTAGTGTATGACATAAATTAGGATTGATTGATATATTCAACTGTTTTCGGTCACTTCCGATTTCACCGGAAATGACTACAACTTTTGATTTTTAAATGGCACCCTCTGATTTTTTTTACTTTATTCGATAGAAAATGACACTTTGAATATATTGATCTTTCATATGTTAACATGTGACATTTTCGCATATGGTTTATTTGAAATTATAAAATGCGGTTCATAACAACAATTTGACTAGAAATACCAAGTGTGTGGTATCAAATTACTCGTAAAAAATGATTTTTCTAAATATGCTAACAAGCCACCCTCGTTCCATTTGAAAAAATTGAGATATGATTAAAAGTACGATTTGGGCACCTTTGAACCGACCAGGACAAGGCACTAAAACATTAAACGATCAAATATATTTTTCCAAGGCTCCATGATTAAAAATTAGTGTTTTTAACACAGCCATGGCACTCTAAATTGAAGTTTAAAATACAATTTTGTTTTAAGCGAAAATATCAAAAGTTGACATATGATATGTCAATCGATTCAGAGTGTTATTTTCTATCGAATAAAGTAAGAAAATACCGAGGATGCCATTTAAGAAAGAGGAAGTGACCGAAAACAATTGAATACGTCAATAAGTCCTAATGTATGTCATATGTTAACATACCAAATCTCGTTTTTTTATCTGAAAAAAATAAAAACAATATAGGGATGAGCCGCTTTTGAGACGCACCCGGTGTAAAATATAAGAATCAAATTTGAAAATCTCGAACGAAGAGTACAATCAATACGCTCAGTACAAGATGTATTGAACAAAGAAAGCGCATGAAATATAGGATCGGATAAAGTGGTTACCTAATAAACACTTCAAATTTGTTCTCTCTCCAACTTAAAAGATAGTCATAGCTTTTCACTCCATGACATGTAAATACTCATTCAAGGGTGTCATTAGCCAATACGGTATATGATTTATAAAGATTATAGTATTTCATTAAATTTATTAAAGATTTTTATTTTATTTTTAAATAATATTTAAAGATTTATATCTATTGATACTCGTATCCAAGTTTTCAAGTTTGTTTTTAGAGATATACTAATATAGACTGATGAAAGAGCAAAGGAAAGGAGTTTGAAATGCATGATAGTACCGTGTGATCAAATAAAAATGACGGCATACTAAGCTTAGAAATATAATTTCACGAGTTTATTACATCTAATATCTAGTAGTGGAAGCTGTTTTAACCAATCTCTTAACAGAAACAGTCAACTCTAACACAACTGTTTGTTGTGTTAGATTGTATTGTTTGGTGGTAATTTCTTCCCGCATCACTTCTAATATCAAAGGAGCCGTTTATATGATATCTTTAGTCTAGTCTTCCAAACGTTTGCTGAAATAATTTTATCAGATTTGGTTGATTAAGTTGTTCAACAAGTTAAAATTGGTAATTTTGCTTTTAGTGAGTTCTTAGTCTCATCCGGCGGACCACCATGTTCACATATAGCTCCAATTTTGTTGCAATTCCATTTACATGTGAAGTAACCAATGTTAAGCCATCGTTCAATGTCACGTCATATATTGTTGAACTCTCTCAATCATAAAATAACTCTCAATCACTTGCTAATCAGATGAAAGATATTGGTGACATCATTACGGCATTTCGTAAGTTACTGTATATTCTTTTAGTAATTATAATTGTCATTTGATTTGGGGTTATAATTTTATTGACGGACATCGATAAATGTCAAAATTAAAAAATATAAAGCTTCAATCAGAACCTCGCAATTAGTGGAATAAATTAGTAATTTCAATTACACTTTATACTGTTTAGGCTGTATTCCGTTGTAAAACCAGACGAACTAGACTGGTAAGCTACGGTAAAGACCGGTTCTTGAAAAACATCGGTTTGATACGGAACGGTTTGGTAAAAACATCAAATGATGACGTTTTCTAAATTTCAATACCCTAAATAAATTTATCTTTTATGCATTTTTAATGTACCTATTCTCTGCTTTACGTTTGCTTCTTCTTTTCAATGGAGTTTAATATTGAAAAGTACTTTATTAATAAACTGTTAAACTCGTTAGCTCAAGTGAAGATTTGCAGGTCCGATATTAAAACAGATCAATAATAAATAAACAAATTTAATCAATATTTATATTTTTATAGCTTACAAAATATTCACGATTACTTGTCTTGTTTTTCATGCTTTCTTTAAATGTTCCTGACTATAAGAAACAATGGCTGCATGATAAGTTTAAATGGTCCTAAAAAGTCATTCTATTTAGTTAATGAAATTTATTTATCTTTACTGCCTACCTCCATTGCTTTTGGATGTAAATACAAAATCTTATTACAAACTTTAGAAATTAAATGAGAATTTCACTCGAACTTCCAATATTTGCTTGATTTCTGTCACATAAATGACATTGATTGTCAAATAAAACCAGAAAAACCAGCCTTCTTGCGCTGGTTAGTTTGGTGACAGTTATAACCGAATTTTCATGAACCGTGTTCCGTAATAAGAAAACTTTCAGGAAATCGATAGAAACGGAACATAAAACCATAACCAAGCAACGGAATACACCCTTAGTTTACGATCATTCACAATGTCTAAAAACAAAATATCAAAATTAATACAATATCCTAGCAATAGCTTGCGTGAATCAGTTGTATCCATAGAGAAAGCCTAATATTCAGCTTATAAAAAAATCAACTTTTTATTTCTAACCACAACATCTAATTAATAAGTGGAATTCAGGGGCGGATACAGAAATTTATTTCTGTATCCGCCCCGTATTTTTTTAGGGGGAGCCCGGAATATATTTTAGGGGGGGCCCAAATAAAAGGTAATGTAGAATATGCTTTTTAGAGCGCCATTTTTAACCGAAAAGCTTAATATTTAACCAAATTTATAGATTTTAGGGGGGGTCAGGGCCTTATGGGCCCCCCTCTGTATCCGCCACTGAGGGAAATTAAAATTATACCAGAAAAAAAGTGATTGAACCCCTAGTATGACAATATTTTTATTTGACCACAATGTATGACTCTGATGATATATTATGAATTGTACGTACCCACTAAATATTTACACGTAACGAATTATCTGATCACAAGTCAATACATGTACAATTTTGGCCTTTGTATCGGTTGCCAATGGTGGTGCAATTTGCCATTGAGCATATTTCTGAATTCAGCCACAAAATGGATACTTACGTTGAAGATGGCGTCGATTATCGGAGACCTATCGTTCTCCTCCGCTATATCTTTATTTATCTGATTGATGTTTTCATGAATTGGATTTACTGGAATAGGGACTGGTTCCTAAAAGTCAAAGTTGCTTTAATTAATACAAGATGTTTATTCATTTTTATGACATATGATATATGATATACCATTCTATTCAGAGTGTCATTTTTTATCGAATAAAGAAACAAAATACCGAGGGGTGTCATTTAAAAATTAAAAGTTGCAGTAATTTCCGGTGAAACAGGAGGTGATCGAAAACAGCTGAATACGTCAATCAATCCTAATTTGTCATATTCTAACATACCAAATATGTTTTTTTTTATTTGAAAAAATAAAAAAGTTATAGGGGTGGGCCATTTTTGTGACTCATTCGGTATAATAAATGAATAGAGGTGATAAAATACATGCATGGCCAAAATTATTGTATATATCGTTTAAAAATATACGGAAAGGAATTTAAAGAATCTTTTTTTATACATAGCTTTGATAATCTGTAATAAACATTTTTTTGTTAAAATGGATATGGTAAACAATGTTTATCGTTTAGACCCAATATTATTACAAATTCCTGCACATTTCGATTTGTGGTCTCTTGGGTTTCAGAAGAAATTTGACCATTGTTTTGACCTTAAAATGCCTAGAAACACTATTTCACAGTTTAATAGAGTCAGAATAGTAACACTGTTTCAACAGGGCTACCGGCAAGTTGCAATAGCTGAAATTGTAGGAGTTAACCAAAGCGATGTTTCGCGAATATTAATAAAAATCAGGGAGACAAATGAGGTTACAGACCGGTCCGGCCTGGAGTAAGTAGAAAGAGAGTTACTGATGTGCAAGACCGTCATTTATCACTAATTTCACGACGCAATCTTCTGCTTTCTAGTACTGCGATTAAAAATGGGTTAGCTCGACTTGAAGGAGTAAATAATGTTTCAAGAAAAACCATAGCAAGAAGACTCCATGACAGAGGATTACATTTAAGGGGGCCTCTACGTGTTCCGAAGCTTAATTTACAGCACAAAATTACGCGACTACAATGAGCTGAGGAGATGAGAGCAAATGGACCTAATTGGAATTTCGTCATGTTTAGTGATGAAACAAGAATAGATCTAGTGTCAGACTCGCGACGAACTTTGGTCTGGAGAGCATCTGGAACACGACTACGGTTGAATGCAGCTCAACCCCGTGTCCCGTTTCAAGGGGGAAGCATTATGGTATGGGCAGGTATAATACACGGAGCTCGAACTCCTCTTGTTTTTATCGATGACAAAATGACAGGTGCCTCATATCTTAGAGACGTTATAGAGCCTATTGTACGTCCATTTCGAAGGGCAGTGGGGGATGAATTTGTTTACATGGACGATAATGCTCCTCCCCATCGCACTTTAGCGGTTCGCGAATTTTGTGAGGAAGAGGGTATAAGAAAACTGTGGTGGCCACCAATGTTTCCAGATATGAATGTGATCGAGCATACTTGGGACATGCTAAAACGCCATATTGCCAAAAGGAATGATCCCCCCCGTACCTTAAATGAATTGAAAATTGCTGCGCGCGAAATATGGGAAGCCATTCCTCAACATCTTCTGGACAACTTAATTGGCAGCATGCCACGTCTTCTCACAGCTTGCATTGATGCTCGAGGAGGGAATACAGACTATTAGTTGTGAGGAATAATTAAAATTGTTTTCCATATTTTCTGTTTAAAATGAAATTTGTTTTTGTTGATTTTCACTCATTATAAAATAAAATTATAATAACAGCCTAGTTGCACTTAGATTTTTAATTTTATATTAGTTAGTCGTGTGGTAAGCCAATATGTCCAAAAATATAAAAAGAATCATATTAGGTCTAAAATAAAATAAAAATACCGTTATATGGAATAATTTTGGCCATGTGTGTATGTGATATATTAATGTTATGTTATGTGAGTGTCACAATATACACTTATTTTTTAAAAAAGGTTATTTAAAAAAAATAATACTCTCAAAGGGGTATAATTTGATATAAATATGTCTTAAAACCCTTGTGCCAATAGAAAAAATAAGACATTATAATTATGGATAGTTTATTCTTACATTAAAGTTAATATCCACTGAAGAACTTGGTGTGTCTACTATACCGGCAATCTGCAAGGCTTGAGTGGCTATGACCATGGCTAATAAAAACCAAACTATTTTATCCAAAATACTTATTACCATCTGAAATTAGCAAAGCAAAAAATACGTATAGAATATTCACTTTCACTCGGGAATTACGATCAAACTTAAAGAAGTCATTTAGAAAGTTGATATAAGTATAATTCGTTTTTTGACGTTTATTGTTCGTATGGAAAGTGTAACATTATAATTAAAATTAAAATTAATTTAAATTGAAATAGAAATTAATTTGTATATTTGTATATTTTATGCCCTCGGATTGTCTTTACAACAGGAAAACTTTTTATTATTGACATTTTGAGAAAAAAAAATTCGCTTGTTCTAAAATGGTTAATCCCGTTTATAGGTTTCCAAATTGTCATACCGTTTTAGAAAAAATAAAAAAAAAACATAAAAATTTCCTTAATGACATGCTAATATATAAGGAGGTGATTGGACCTATTATAAGAAAAATACTTCATATGAATATATTGTATGTCCTAAACTTTTCATATACAAAAAATTAGAAAAAAAATTCTGTTGTGGATTTAGAAAATTTTGATACACGTCTTCCAAGCATCAAAATGCTTATTTTGATATACAAAAAAAAATTGATTCATTTCTTAGTTTTCTTCCAGCCTAATGCAGAAATGATTTCCACACAACAGTTATCACACCATATTTTCAGCGACTTTATCCTGAAGTAAACTGAAATTAATTTTTTTTAAGCAAAAACTATGCACTGAACAAATTGAGAGAAAAAAATTGAGAGAAAAAAATATTTAGAAATGAACGGAGATTTTGAAAATAATTTTTATTTTATGAGAATTCAGTGGTTTTCCACTTTTTTCTCCAAACATATTCAATATAAAACCCGTATGGACGGCACTGGTTGAAATAAATAAAATTCTTTGTACACCAAGAAAGGTATTTTAATGCATAGAAGAAGATGTCTATTAAGTTTCATAAAGATATCCTTAATAAATTCAGAGTTATTATGAAAAAAAGTTTTATTTACAAAACTTTACCACCCTGTATCTCAGAAGTTAAGATGTTTAGGGTACATATTCTTATGATGTTCTTCTTTTAGAATCACCCTCTTAAATATTAGCATGTCATTAAGGAACCTCCTTTTATAGTTGACTTTTTTCCTTCCAAGTCCTAAAAATCAAAACGCGTTTTTATGGCAATATACTACTTTGTTTTCATTCTTTGATAGGTTGTTATTGATAGAATTTTAATTAACGTCATATTTTTTGCTGTTTTAAAATGTTAATTAAGCATAACATTTATTTAGTTAAATGCTACTGAAAGGGTGATAATAGTTATCAGAAAATGTGACTTTAACAACACCAAAAAGTATGACGTTAATCAAAAATAATAATAAACATCTATCAAAGAATGAAATCTAAATTATATTACTATAGAAACGCCTCAACGAAAAAATCAACCATATTTTTATGTAAATATAATAATCTCTAAAACGGTATGAAAATTTGGGAAATCGGAATTAACCATTTAAGAATAAGCAAAAATTTTTACGAAGAATGCATTTTTCTCAAAATGCGAATAATAAAAAAGTGTTTCCTCTTTTAAAGCCAATGCGGGGACATACTGTAGGTTTATTTATACAGGGTGAGTTTTAAATAAATGCAGATATTTTTAAAGGTAGTATATTTCGACCCCAGAATCGATTGTTCAGTGTAAATTTAAAAATAAATGCTCATAGTCCAAAATTGTTCAAGTTGGTGCTGTTCGCTGTAAAATTAATAGGGGAGTAAATATTTCACAGTTCAAAATTTGCATGGGATTTCTTGTTTCCAAAGACGATGCACTCAGTATATACATAAAACATGTTAAAACAAATAATGAGAATTAACTGGAAAAATATATCAAGTTTCATGTTTATTTAGCATAAAAAAATATCAGTAATTCAATTGAAAAGAAAATACTGTTACTGAGTAAATATCTACTATTTGATATTTGATGGTAATTGATGATAATTTCATTAATATTAGTGTATAATAGGAAGAAATTAATCTTACCAAACTCATCCTGCCTTAATTTGAATCCACCTCCAATTTAATGTTTCCAAAGTTCACCGGTACCTTTTAAGTGACGAATTGCACTTTCGTATCACGTTTTAGAACACTCAGTATAGTGCATAGTATCTTGCCCATGCAACTGATCGCGAATATACATTTAAATGAAAATCTCACCAAAAACGTTTACCTCTGTATTACGTTAGTACCACCAAAGTCTTTTTTTTTCAGAATATTGAATGCTTACCAATGGCGTAGGCGATACATTTATCCATAATATTGATAACTAAAAAAAAAACTAAAAATAAAAATTTATTTAATATTTTAGTTATACTAAAATTAAAGTAATGATTTTATGGAAAGACTAAGATAATAGAGCATTTGAACTGAATACTGTATACTGTTTGAAATATTTTTGAGCCAAAGGTTCAACAGAAACTGAAAACAAATTATGATTAATTTAAAAAAAAGAAGGTTTAGAAATTTATCAGTTCAGTCAAATAACTACCTAGTCAAAATGTTTATTTTTTGTCAATAATGATATGTATCGACTATTTCCATTACAAATATCTTCAGATCGGTTGCTCGTGGCGATTTTTACCAAATTATTAACGTAAAAAATGACGAAAATGTATATTTCCTCTAGTAGTTTTAGACAGATACGAACAAAAAGGTACCGTATGATCGAATAAACCAACTGGACGCCGTTTTTTTTCGATCATACGGTATTACTCTCCAAAGTAGTTAAAAACATGTAAGTGGCCACCTTACAAGTAGGAGTCATATTGACTTGGAAATCAAATGCCCCATGTTAAAAAATACCCAAAAAGACGTTGATGATATAGTCTCAATTGCCGATAGTCCTGAAGAACTACAAGCACAAATTAACGAACTATATACAGCCCGAAATAAAGTAAGTCTCAAAATGAATTTAACAAAAATACTAAAGTAATGTATCATGAACTGGTAGATAGAAAATACAAGTAGACATGGTGTCACTTGAGCTAGACAGCCACTTCCGGTCCAGATACTGATGGAGCGTGACGTAAATCAGGTAAGAATGGTTAAAATGCGCTAATAAACAAGCATGAACAGGTTTGGACCCCTTTGAACCGCTTTTAAACTAGCTTAAAAAATAGACCTGTTAATTTTTTGTTCAAATCTGTTTATTCCTATTTTAAAGCGATTGTTTCTTGTTTATACCTGTTCATTCTTGTTTATTAGCGTATTTTAACCGTTCTTACCTGATTTACGTGACTCTCCTTCAGTATCTGGACCGGAAGTGGCTGTCTGGCTCAAGTGACGCCATGACTACTAATACATTCTAGTAAATAACGCAACACTGGAAATAGTAGAAGAATATATACAGGGTGGTCCGAACTGTATTCTGGAAACTATTCTGCAGATGAAAATAAGTAAAAAAGTTCCTATAAATGTATGTTCTAAAATGCTTAGTTTCAGAGATACAGGGTGTAGAAGTTTCATTTTTATTTCGATTTTTTCCAAATAATTTTTGAAGTAACGTTATTATTTGCATGAAAATTGGTGTCTGGGAGTTTTTTGACATGAGAAATTTGATTTTCATGTCAATAGTCCTACTAGTAGAGGGCGCCACCTACATGTTTTTTAACTGGTTTGAAGAGTAATCATTTTTCGTCCGTACCTGTAGTAGTAGTTTTACCTGCACTCAGTAGTTTTATACAGGTACGGACAAAAAAATTATTACTCTTCAAACCAGTTAAAAAATATGTAGGTGGCGCCCTCTACTATTAGGACTCATATTGATATGAAAATCAAATTTCTCATGTCCAGAAACTCCCAGACACCAATTTTCATCCAAATATTGACGTTACTTCAGAAATTATTTAGAAAAAATCGAAATAAAAATGAAACTTCTATACCCTGTATCTCCGAAACTAAGCATTTTAGGACATACATTTATACGAACTGTTTTACTTATTTTTATCTGCAGAATATGCTGCCGAAGTTTCAGGAATACAGTTCGGACCACCCTGTATATTTGGGGCAACTAATACAAAGCTCAGGATCTCTACTACCATAAATTAACAGAAGAATTAAGTTAACATGGAGTACGCAAGGAAGAAACTCAATCATATTCAAATCTAGAATGCCACTTTATCTAAAGAAGAGAAAATTCGACCAATGTGTACTACCAGTCATGATCTATGCATGCGCAACCTGAATACTTAAAAGGAACATTATAAGGAAACTGCAGCTCGCACAACGCTCAATGGAACGAAATATGCCGGGAATAATCAGAGACCACAAAAGAATAGAGTGAACACGACAAAAGAACCAGGTGATAGATGTCATCCACAGAATCAAATCCCTCAAATGGCAATGGGCAGGACACCTGGCAAGAAGGAGAGGCAACAGATGGACCACAAAACTAGTACTAATAATACAGCATAGTACTAATCCACGAGGGATCAAGAGATCTAGAGGAAGACCAAACTTGTGAGATGGGACCATGATATTAGGAATTTAGCAGGGATGACTTGGGTCCGCATAGCCAACAATAGACAACAATGGGCTCAACTACAAAGAGAGTATATAAATATGTAACGGAGGCTACACCATAATTGAAAACTGTTGAATAACCTGAAAATGACTATGATGATACTTAATCTAATCAATGCATAGTAATACTAAATACCATTATGATAATTATTTTTCCCAAATTTAACAAAATCCATAAAAACTACCTTATTTGCAATTAAACAAAATTTACCTTAGGAAACTGACAAACCTTCTATAGTGCGAGATTTATACTGAAGCACAATAATGCAATAATTACATTTTTATTTATAAATTAATTCCGGCTATAAATAATTATCACACAAACACTAATTAACTATTCATTTTCCACTATACTGAAATAAAAAATATACAAATTATTATTATTACCTTGAATGCAAATACTCTTAAAACTTGTCTCTAGGTTTAGTTTATAACCAGTGAGTTATTTTATCTAACCAAACAGAAATTAAATTATTATTAATATCATTTCAAGCGATTTAAAAAAAATGTGATTTGTATTTATGAAAATCAACTGAATTTATGAAATGAATAATCGTTGAATGCACGCCGCTGACTAAATGCTTTCCCTTTCCATCATTTCGGAAGCGAAGCTGGATACTTTCACATTTCTTCGAGATTGACGGTGAGAATAGGGGAGAGTAGAGTAAACTAGTACAATTTGGTGTAGTAATTAAAAGAAAAATGGCAAATAATTTGATGCATAGTAAACCAGGGTAACTTTGGTACCATTTTAGTGTTTTAGATAATAAATAATAACACAAAAAAACAGACGTATCAATCATTGGCAGAAAGTTTAATATTCTTGCAGGTATAATATATTTTTTACCTATAAAAATGTCATATTTTCTTGGGTTGAGGTTCGTTAATAAATAATAAATTTAGTTTTTTTTAAACATCTTCTTGACGTTTCGCCCTTAATTTGGGGGCATCTTCAAAAGTTTTTATTATCTAAAAATTTGAAGATGCCCCCAAATTAAGGGCAATGTTTTAAAAAAAAACTAAATTTATTATTTATTAACGAAACTCAACCCAAGAAAATATGACATTTTTATAAATAAGAAATGGTTCAAGAAAACTTACGCAAATATATTTTTTATGTATAGCACATATTTTTGTTTTATATGGTAATCGCAAAACAATTTACGATGCACGTTATCAACTTTGAGTGACAAGCGATGGCGACAGCATTGCCTGATTGTGATAGATTTATGAGACGAATCTTTTTTAAAATGATGTTTAAAATTGATTAACAATATATTTATTATATAATTTTTTAAAGAGTTTTACGTTTTATTTTTAATTTAGTAACTAATATTTTAGTAATTAATTGATTATTTGTTATATAGCTTATTTTACTACTTACATATTGGCAAAAACTAGTCCATTATGAAGATAATTCTAAGCGTTATTATGGGTTATTTATTTATTGATGTATATCTTATAACGTGATAAGTGGTAATAACAAGTAAGACGGTGCTCTTAATGCACAAAATAATAATCACAGAGTTTAATAAAAACTTACTTTCAAAGTGGTGTAATGTGCTTATCCATCAAACTTACTTCTCTGACTGAAGTCAAGGGTAATAAAGGACCTTTATTGTCACGTTCTCGTACAAATTGTTTATCAGGGAAGCTACAAGCTCTTTGCTTCGACTGTTTAAACGCTTCGGCCTATTTTTAACACACGATTTCAAGAAATGCAATACAAAAACTCAAAAATTTAGTTCTTAAAAGAACTGTTTGTGCTTAAAAGTGCAATTTTTAAAAACAGACTACGAAAATACGTAAAAAAACGAGAATTGCTCACAAAGATTCAACAATACGATATTATACAATATTTTGTAATCAACAACAACACGATATTATACAATATTTTTGTAATCAACAACAACACGATATTATACAATATTTTGTAATCAACAACATCACGATATTATACAATATTTTTGTAATCAACAACAACACGATATTATACAATATTTTGTATAATATCACAACACGAACAACACGATATTATACAATATTTTGTATAATATCGTGTTGTTGTTGAATCTTTGTGAGCAATTCTCGTTTTTTTACGTATTTTCGTAGTCTGTTTTTAAAAATTGCACTTTTAAGCACAAACAGTTCTCTTAAGAACTAAATTTTTTAGTTTTTGTATTGCATTTCTTGAAATCGTGTGTTAAAAATATGCCGAAGCATTTAAACAGTCGAAGCAAAGAGCTTGTAGCTTCCCTGATAAACAATTTGTACGAGAACGTGACAATAAAGGTCCTTTATTACCCTTGACTTCAGTCAGAGAAATAAGTTTGATTGATTATTGTATTATATAAATGTCAGTCATTATTATGACTGACATTAGGATAATTTTATTGTCAAATAATAAAGGACAACATTGCTGAACACGGCGCAATGTGACCAACATAGCGATAATAAAATTCGGTTTAAACTAATTTTTGCAGCTTTAATCTAAATAATAGCCGTAAAGAAGCATTTTGTACCAAAGAAGGACACACAGCTATATTATATAAATGAAGCTAAAAATGTTTGAGAAAATATATTTTCGTAATATTAGGGCAGTAGATGTTTGTTTCTTATTAAAAACTGAATAAGAAGACAAGCTTTTTTTACTAAAGAACTAACAAATACCTACAGATAGTAAATAGATTAGTTTCACAGATTCTAATGATTAAATATCCGTCATAAAAATAAAACAAATATTTTTCTTAGATAGGCACAACGAAAGTTTACGACTTATAGTCTTAAATACTGCAGAAAAAAAAATTATTATTCTTAAATAAAAAGGGCAATATATATGTACCCTAATTTTGGGGATCCTTCGGGGCATGGGGCCCCCCAGGGGCGGGGGTTTGCAGTAGTAGCGCTACGCCACTGTTTACGAGATATATTTGTTTTCTAAAAAATATCCTGTTACTGAGATATAATTTTGCTTAGCACTGGCCTTAATAATTAAAATTGACACATACAATAGACTAAATAACTGCTAGGGGTAGTCATTTTCTTGACAACTTCTTGATCTTGTTTTGATCTTGTCTTCATTTCAAGACAAGATTCAGAAGTAATGATTTTTGGTTTTCAAGACAAGACAAGAAATTACTTCTCAAGATCAAGATTTCTTGACAAGAAATCAAGAATATCTTAAAATTTCTTGAAAATATAAAATAAAAAAGAAATACTCATTTACTAAGATTTGTATATTACATGAATATCCATTAATTGGTGGATAAAAAAATTATCAAGCAAAAAATATTTGTACGAAGCGGCACTTCGTTGGATGTCCAAAGTCCAATGTCCAAAGTTGGCATACTGTGGGTCAAATTAAATTGGAACCTTTTTTAATGCCTAATAATTTTTTAATTTTTAAATGTTTTTTTTTATAATTTTTTGAATATGTTATGGCCTACGATATTAGAATAAAAAGAAATTGCAAAGCGGGTCTACTTCAGTGGCATACAGACTTTTTCAATTACTACGTAAAACTTTTAAAATAAAAAAAAATAATACATTTTAATGTGCGCCACTGAAGTAGATAGCCTTTTATCATTGTTGTTTTGACTGTTTTTATCTGTAGTAGTATTATATCACCGTCACTACTGTTAAAGTCACTAATTAAACGTCTACGTCCAGGTGTCTGAGGTGGTAGGTATTCTGAACCAGATTCAATTACGAATGGCTCAGATTTGCTGCTCAACGAACCTTCACAATCACTCATTTTAATGTTAGATAATAATAATAATAATTAACAAAATTATGTAAATCTGATGGTTTTCGCTACTGTAGTATAATGGGCCCAAAGTTTTTGAATTTTTTGAAAATTAGATGCCTGACCCTCGATTTTACGCATAAAGCATAAACATCACATTAACCAATCTCACCGCGAATTTTAAACATGGGGTTCCCCTTTAATAAACGAATTTTAAACGGGGGTTCCCCTTTTGTTAAGATATCAAGAAATTTCAAGATTTTTTGAATCAAGACAAGAAATTAACTCTCAAGAAATGGTCCAGACAAGATTTTTTTTTAATTCTTGAAAATATTTCAAGACAAGACAAGAAATTGCTTGTCAAGACAAGATTTCTTCTCTTGCCGATCTCTAATAACTGCTTTAAAAAGAATACTTCAATTACGATGTCCAACTTTTAGTTATTTTTTATACAAGACGATAAAATGGCATTTTATCGTCGACCGAAAAGATTAATTCACGAGCGATGAAATCGGGAGTGAATTAATTTCGGGAAACGATAATGCAATTTTATCGTCGTGTATAAAACAATATTTTTTTTTATAGCGAGTTATGTTTTAAAAAATATTCAGAAATTATTATTTCAAGGAATTTATTACGAGTAGACAAAATATTGTGCTGGGTTGGTGTTGGTTTCTATGTAATTTGACAATAATAATTGCCTCTTTATTTGGCAGTTTTGAGTCAATATTTTTTAATTCTCTTTCGTGTCAATTGCTGATTGAATTGGAGCCAGAAATGGCTCAAAACTAAATAAGTAAATTACCAACAGATATTCAGGCTAGGGCGACAATTAACGCCATATCCAAACTACTTCCATTTAAATCCCGAATAACTTATGAAAATGAATACAAAAATTTTCAAAAATGGAAGTAACTAAAAAACGTGCGAGAAGAAATTAAGTTTTTAACCTATCCTCGCTGTTAAAGTATAATTTAATCTACCCTTGCGGTTAAAGTAGGTACTATTTTATTTATTTTTGATAGATATAAGGCAATTTTAACAGTTGGAAAAAAGTATAAAATTATATTCAGGCCAGGATACATGCATACTATAGAGACAGTACCAAAACTGACCTCTAAACATAAAATTTTGTCTAGAAGCCAAATATATTTTTCTGTCAGTGTCATTAAAAAAAGATTTTTACGTAAAATAAAAGTAATAATAATAGCAATTCTAATTTTTTTTTCAATAATACTTTACAATTTTAATGTGCTAATCACTCTTTGGTATATATTACTTAGGATAGCTAATATATTAGAAACATATATATCGTAAAAAATAGTCAACGTTCCCCTACATTAACAATTTTGCATCTATCATGATCACCTTCGCATGGAAAGCTGTTTATATAATCTATTTCAACTATTTTATGTTGTTTATTTGGAAAATTCTACTCTAATTGTTAGGCCGGTCAGTTATTCCACCAACCAACATAGTTCTTCCGTATTTAGCATAATCACAACTGCTCAATTTGTTGAATCAAATCACGTTTTAGTAGTATAATGATATTATTCAATGAATGAGAGAGACTAAGTAGAAGATATCAATTTAATGAGAGTCTATAACATTGTGCGGGTGTATTTATTTTTAGTAACCAAGATTTCGTCTGGAATGGACTCTCTGATTGACAATAGAGCCACACAGTCGCATATCATTATGTTGAACTGTCTCGTCTTCTTCATTCGCCGCAGAGTGGTGTATCACGTAGAAATAGGTTTATTTTTTGACGATGTTTTGACATTTTAATTTTAACACTTCTGCGTTAATCTCAAACGGAAACTACTTGTCAGAAGTTAGGTTTACAGATATACAAATTTGCCTAACGACCAAAAAAATGCTTAACATTTCGGAAAGTTTATCTCTTTCCGTCGTCGGAAGCAAAAAAATACAAAGAATAAATAAAAAACTATTTAAAATATTTAAATTCAACTATTCGAGAAAACTTTAGTTTTTTAAAACAGATACGTCTACAAAAACCGTTGACGTTCTGTTAAAATGACATCATATCAAGTGAAACTTCAAAATTAACAATTACTACCTGATAGCAATTACTTAATAAGGTAAAACCAAAAAGCCCCAATTTTTCTGTATGATTATTTTTAATTTTTACATAGGTATAATTTTTACATAGGTACATACCGTTTATTTATGTTATGTTCTTTAAAATCAAAGAAGCGATTGCCATACATTACTAACATCTACAGATGCATGAGCAATACATTTATTTTTATTAGATTGTATTAAAAAAGCTTCTTTTATTTTTCTTTTAGAGGCTATCGCTTCTTTCATTATAATTTTGGCGTTATTAAAATTTATTCTGTGCCTTGTGTCCCATGAATGCCGACAAATCTTAGATTTGTGAAAATCTCCCTATCTTAAATAATCTTTATGTTTTTTAATTCGAACATTTAAGGGTCTAGATGTTTCACCAATGTAAAATGTATCGCATTCGCATGGTATTTGGTATATTACACATTTTTTATTTGTTGTTCTGTATTCATTGGTTTAGTATGTGATAAAATGGATCTAAGTGTATTTTGTGTTTTGAAGGATGTTCGTATGCTATATTGTTTTCCTATCCTTCTTATTTTTTTCCGAAACGCTTCGTATGTATGGAATTTAAAGTTGTATGTATTGTGTATTGTTATCATTGTGTCTATGATTTGGGGTTTGTATTTCGTTTAATGTTTATTGCACACATACCATAGTTAAACCAAAGTTCTTGACGTTAAAAAGAAATAAATAGGTAAACGGAAAACATCATGGCCTCTTGAACGATTAATTTATTGTACTTGGGTTTCCAAAGATCGCACTTGAGTACCACTTGTAAGGGTTCAGGCCTTTTTACTTTTCTGAATATTATTTTATTTGATATAGAATCCTAGGTACTTTGCATTTTTAAGCTCTATCTACGGTTACAGTACCGTGAATGGTATTTTATTTTCAATTAAGTTGTGTATTCAATATTAAGAGCCATTAGTTGAGCTACCTACGTTGCATAAATAGCTACGCTATTATTTATTACCGAATAAAAATACGACAAAAGGAATATAAAAAGATATGACGGAAATGGAAGTTGGTTTCCAAATCAACATTTTGATCTCATTACTGTGCATAAAAAGTAATTACCATGCATTACTATCACAATAATGCATACGAAAGCTTACGTTCTTAATAGAAATACAGTATGATAAAAAAAAACGCCGCCATCTTGTTGGCTTGGAAATGAAGATTTGATGTCATTCTCTATATAATTTTACGTACAAAATGACAGCCATCTTTATTTCTAAAACTGCCCACACATTATACGATTTATCGTACTGCAGGTTGTACAACACAAATTTGATTCGACCGTTTGAACGACATATCGGACGCGCTGTTTTCCACAAACTTAAACTACAACGGGCCACACATTAATACGATTCGTCGTACTACATGTCGTACGACAAGTTGATACAACCGCTGGAACGACAGATAGGATCCGCGTTTATTCACTAACTAAAACTACCATTTGATGTTAATCACCAATAAGTAGTAGTTTTATTTTCCATTCATTTTGAATTCTATTGTAGCATCTGCTTTTATTTCTTTTAATTTTTCCAGTAGGATATCATAACTGGCATTTCTTTTTTGTTTATATAGGTATTCCTTTTTTTGTTTATTTAGGTACGATAAATCGTATAATCTGTGGCCCGTTTTAGACTGTTGGCCGCCTGGAGCAAGCACGAAAAAATGCCCCGAAACAGTCAATCGTTTTTTTATTAGTGCCAAGTTTGATCCGAAGGATCAGGTGTGAAAAAAAATTATAAAAGTTGTGCCACAGATGGTAAGAAATATTATCAAACGCTTTCCGAAAAAAAAAGAAAATAAATATTGCAAGATTTTCAGAATTAGCATTTAAATTTTGTATTTAAAAGGAGCATCACATGGTACCTAACAAGAATAAAAAAATTGGCGCCGGGAGGCACGTATAGCCGTCCATACAGAAATATGTTAATATCTCGAAAACTGCGACTTTGATTGATTTTGATGTTATTACAAATTTTGTTGCAAATATTATTCCTAATCTTAATTTGAAAACCGCGTTTCGCTAGCTACTGTGATTTTGGAGTTACGATTTTTTAAAATTTTTAACCCCCTCCCATACCCCCTTACCAACCCCCCACCTCCACCAAAAACTAATGGCCAGATTCTCGGGTGCCACAGTATTTTTGTGCCAAATTTGGATAAAATCGGTTCAGCGGTTTTTGAGTTATCGTGTTACAGATGGCAGACGGACAGACAGACAGACACCATGAAAATATTTTCTATTTAGGTCATTTATGACTCAAATAACTCATTTTGAGTGAAATTAAAAAAACTTTTTTTTGCCGATCTTAATAGCCTACCATACCTATTGGTATGGTCGGCTAAAAACCATTATAAGGTACATTAGCCAAACTAACACCTCAAACTAGGAAATATAAATTATTATAAATTATTAATAAAACAAAATTCGTAATAAATACATAGACATAATCCTGAGAATCAAAATTCCTAACATGGACAGAACTAAAACTTTTTTCTTGCTATTTTTTTGGCAAAGTCTGAAATAAATCGTCGATGTTTAGATTGTTCGCTGTTTCGTGCTCAATAAATATTAAAGATAATCCGCTAAATCGTTCTTGTGTCATACTTGATCTCAGGTAATTCTCAATTATTTTGAGTTTAGAAAAACTTCTCTCTCCGATTGCCACTGAACCCGGCAGCGTTAATAATCGTGAATTTTTAAATATTTTAGTGTTTGTTTTGGACAACTGAAGTTAAACAGTTGCATTTACACAGTTACAACTGCCGAAGCATTATCTGGTGGTATTAGAGCAATTAGAGCTAATATCTCGTCCTGAAGCTCTAGGCCATTAATATCATGTTTGTCTCAGTCCGTTAAATAGTGATGAAGATCCATACAATGCTTTGTTATTTCCTCTCGTTGATATTCCTGAGAACTGTGAAGTCGTATAAAAACGAAAAATAGTCCGAGTGAGCTTTTAACAACCTTTCCTACAGAGTCTCATGGATTGCATCCAGGACAACAAAGAGAAAATCGAATTTAAACTTTTCCTGTGGATCTAAAATTAACTCATTAACTGATTTATACAAAAACTGTCTAGTTTTTTTTCTGGGACGAGCTCTAATATCATTAGTAAAAACTGCTTCAATTTCGAGCTCTTCTGCCAGCTCTGCAGCATCCACTAATATTTCTCTAAAATGGTTGTCAGTCCTTATTTTGACAAAATAGTCGTCGATAGCTTTTAGAGCTTTTGTGGACTCAATGATGTCGAGTTTCTCATTCTGAAGCATTTATACTGTTGGAAATTTTGTACCAAAAATTACCATTTTTCCAAAATGTACTACTGACGCATGACGTAGCGAATTTGGTCAAGATATACAATATCAGTACAATTGTACCGAAACGGCCGCCCCCAAATTTGGCCGCCTGGAGCAACTGCTCCTCTGCTCCACCCCTCAGAACGGCCCTGAAATCATCATCAACCTCATCTTATTTCCAATTATGGTGTAGCCTCCCTCACATATTTAGATACCCTCTTTGTAGTTGGGCCTATTATTGTTGTCTACTGTTGGCTATGCGGGTCCAAATTTTCCCTGCTAATTTCTTAATATCATGGTTCCATTTTAGGTTTGGTTTTCTTCTAGGTCTTTTAGTTCCTCGTTGGTATCATGCTGTAATTTTTGTTGTCCATCTGTTGTCTGTCCTTCTTACCAGGTATCCTGCCCATTGCCATTTGAGGGATTCGACTCTGTGAATGATATCTATTACTTGGGTCTTTTGTCGTATCCACTCTATTCTTTTACGGTCTCTCTTGGTTATTTCCAGCATATTTCGTTCCACTGCGCGTTGTGTGACCTGCAGTTTCCTTATGATGGCTGTTTTAAGTGTCCAGGTTTCGCATGTATAGGTCATGACTGGTACTACACAGTGGTCAAATGTTTTCTTCTTTAGATAAAGTGCCATTCTAGATTTGAATATAATTGATAATTTTTAAATAAAATTAAAATATTGCATAACATATTTACGTTAAATTCTAGAGTTCTATTTTTATTGAAAAATATTATAAGTACTATATTAAGTAAATTTATTATAATATAAATATAAATATTTTATGAGTCGACATGACGTATACGGGGTGCGTCTCAAAAGTGGCTCACCCCTATAACTTTTTTATTTTTTCAAATAAAAAAACGAGATTTGGTATGTTAGTAATGTTAGTATATGACATAAATTAGGATTGATTGACGTATTCAATTGTTTTTGGTCACTTCCTGTTTCACCAGAAATAACTACGACTTTTGATTTTTAAATGGCACCCTCGGTATTTTTTTACTTTATTCAATAGAAAATGACATTCTTTCAATAAAATGACATATCATATGTCAACTTTTGACATTCTCGCTTAAAACAAAATTAAATTTTAAAATTTAATCTAGAGTGTCATTGTTATGTTAAAAACACTAATTCTTAATCAAGGAGCCTTGGAAGAATAGATTTGATTGTCTAACGTTTTTAGTGTCTTGTCCTGGCCAGTTAGAAAATGCTCAAATCGTATTTTTAATCATATATGAGGGTGGCTCATTAGCATATTTGGAAAAAGCATTTTTTTACGAATAATTTGGTACCACACACTTGGTATTTCGAGTCAAATTTTCGTTACGAACCACAAGTTATAATTTCAAATAAACCATATGCGAAAATGTCAAAAGTTGACATATGATATGTCATTCTATTCAGAGTGTAATTTTCTATCAAATAAAGTAAAAAAGTACCGAGGGTGCCATTTATGAATCAAAAGTTTTAGTCATTTCCGGTGAAATAGGAAGTGACCGAAAACAATTGAATACGTCAACCAATCCTAATTTATGTCATATACCAACATACCAAATCTTGTTTTTTTAACTGTAAAAATAAAAAAAGTTATAGGGGTGAGCCACTTTTGAGACGCACCCGGTATAGAAAGAATTAACAAATAATAAACATTCTTGACTTTCATTGTGTATCTTGTACATCCAAAAGTCAAAAAAATATTTGTTTTTATTTTTTTTCCTGTTTCAAGAGCCAATCAGAATTGTTTATTATTTCAACAGGTTATTTTGATGCATATTTATTTGTTTTTTATTTTTGAACTGTCTATATTACAACCTTATTCATGCGGGGTCATACCCATTATCTTAAAATAGTAAATGGATACTTCAAAAATATAATACAGGGTATAGAATATGAAGTTTTTTAAAAAAACTTATTTAATTCGTTAATAATGAAAAATATGCATTGTTTCATAATAATGTTAGTAATATGATTAAAGACCGAGACGACAAACAGTGAAAGTGACTATTCATTCTATTATGTCGATAGCACATAACGAGAATTTCATTATATTAGGAATTCACTTAACAAAAGACCATTGAAACAAATAAGTAACAAACAAATAGAATAAATTTCTAATTTTCTGTGGATATTATTTTTGAAACAGATTATAATTAAATATAAAAATATTTATTTTCTTGTAACACAGATGAATATTTAAATAACCAACAAAATTTCTGGACGCTATACCACAACTTATTAAGTACCAGCTGATTACATTGTGATAATAGGATGTTTTAACATAATATATTTTAGACTTCAAATACGATATCAGAAGAGGGATAACATCTAAATTAT
The DNA here is from genome assembly GCF_002938485.1 of Sitophilus oryzae. Classification (NCBI taxonomy): domain Eukaryota; kingdom Metazoa; phylum Arthropoda; class Insecta; order Coleoptera; family Curculionidae; genus Sitophilus; species Sitophilus oryzae. The sequence continues at coordinate 2,977,543 of NW_022145945.1, forward strand.
ATCTTTAAAGAAAAGGTAAAAAATTAAAAGTCGGATAATATAAAATATTTTCTATTCTTTTGTAACTCTGATAGTTGTAAACATTATACTTAGAACTTTAATTAAAAACAATCATCTCATGTTTTAATGTCGAGAAAAAAATATATTTTTTAAATCCTGTTTTAATTGATGGACACTGGATATTAGTTCAAAATCTTAATTACTAGTTATTTTGTATTTGTCGTTTGTAATATAAACAAGGTTACATGATCAATTACTAATTACGAATTGCATGTATCGAAATCACGTAGACATAATAGGAAATGCTAAAAGTAAGTACATATAATATAAAAAAACCGTAATTCTCAATCATAAGGTTCGACAAGACCATCTATTTAGAGAAAGCAAACTTTAAGTCACCATCGGTTTCATTCAAATTCATAGATACGATTTATTTTTAAATTGCAATATACCGGGTGCGTCTCAAAAGTGGCTTACTGTTATAACTTTTTTATTTTTACAGATAAAAAATCGAGATTTGGTATGTCAGTATATGACATAAATTAGGGTTGCTTGACGTATTCAATTGTTTTCGGTCACTTCCTGTTTCACCAGAAATTACTACAACTTTTTATTTTTAAATTGCACGATCGGTATTTTGTTACTTTATTCGATAGTAAATAACACTCTGAATAAAATGACATATCATATGCGAGCTTTTGATATTTTCGAATATGGTTTATTTGAAATTGCAACTTGCGGTTTATAACATCAATTTGACACGAAATATCAAGTGTGTGGTGCCAAATTATTCGTAAAAAAATGCTTTTTCCAAATATGCTAATGAGCCACCCTCGTCCCATTTTAAAACATTGAGATATTATTAAAAATACGATTTGGATATCTTTTAACCGGCCAGGATAAGCTTAAAACATTATACTATCAAATCTATTTTCCAAGGCTCGTTGATTAAAAATTAGTGTTTTTAACACAGCCATGGCACTCTAAAAATTTAAAATACAATTTTGTTTTAAGCAAAAATGTCATAAGTTGACATATGATATGTCATTCTATTCAGTATTTTTTTTTCTATCGAATAAAGTAAAAAAATACCGAAGGTGTCACTTAAAAATCAAAAGTTGTAGTCATTTCCGGTGAAACAGGAAGTGGTCGAAAGGAATTGAATATGTCAGCCAATCCTAACTTATGTCATATAGGATAAGCAATCAAACCTAGGATAAGCGCGTTAAACCAAGGAATATCTCCCAAACCCGAAAAATTAATTTTATTCGATTATTTTTTTTTGCTTATAGTGTGGTTTGATTGCATTGGTTTCACACTTTTTGGTTGGATTGGTTTAGTTATTTGGCGAGTTGGTTCGCGTGGTTATTTGGAGGGTGTTAATTCATTGGTTAGTTGGTTTTTCGGCTTTGGGACACACATGTTTTTGGTAAATCCTAGGTTTAGCCCGCTTATCCTAAGTTTTACTGCATTTCGGACATTTACAGTAACATATATACTAACATACCAAATCTCGTTTTTTTATTTGAAGAAATAAAAAAGTTATAGAGGTGAGCCACTTTTGAGACGCACCATGTATTTATTATACCAGTCTATAGCTAAAAGTACTATATTTTAATACTGAATAATGGATTCATACACATACCATTGGGTTATCGAGGTGTTTATCTATTAAATCAAATTTCTTATGCACAGGATTTCCTAAATTCGAATCTCTATTGGTATCTTGGAAATTAGAAGATATATACAGGGTGTCCCAGAAATAAGCGCAAGTATTTTAAGGGGTGGTAGATATCGATAAAAGGATCTTATGTTCTCTTTATTGTTTTTCAAATAAGTCCAAAATAACGGAGTTATTTTACTTTGAAAATTTCCAAAAAAAATGATTTGTTGCTAAAATTTTGAGAACCACTGGATCTTTTCTGGATTTTCTTTCTTGTAAATTTAATCTAATACCTATGTTGCCATATTATCAAGAAATTATGATCATTAACTAAAAACTAAAAAAAATATCCAATAATTTCGAATTTTCATTTTTTTTTCGCGAAAAAAAAACTCATAGGCGTGTTTCTGGGGTTGAACTATACTACCAGTTAAGATACTTGCATTTATTTCTGGGACACCCTGTATATAAAATGGTACAAAACACATATAAATAGAGGCAAAGGAAGCAAAGGAAAAATTCGTATTAATGGCATTTTCCATAAGAGATCATGTGAGAGATAGAGAATATATTTTTTCACATGAAGATCATATTAAAATTCATTAATACCATTTAGTTTAAAACTCATTAAAGTTGATATTGGCAGCTCAAAGACGAGACGTCGCGCGTCGGTTTTACATAGTTTAATTTATTTTAAAAATAATAAATAAACAATATGCGTTTATTTTGTTCAACTCTACCGCGTTTTAAAATACTTGCAAACTTATTTAAGCGACACCCTGTATAGCACAATAGCTTTAAAATACTACAAAACAAACTTAAGCGAGATCGCACTCATCATCAAATTGAAATTATCATAAAAACACCATCGAGAAGTAAAATATGGACAGCCTTGGTATCATATGGCTTCGCAATAAAGTTATTTGAAGTAATACACAGTTGGAATTAATGATTATGGTATTGTTATGGTACTATCATTAAATTCATCGCGTTGCTGAAAGAATTGGTAGTTTATTCATTGTCTTTGTGTACCTGTGTAATACTGTTACTCTGTTTTGTGTTGTATTTTTACTTTGTTTCCGCAGGTAGGGTTGTTATATTTCTATTTATTTTTAATGATTTCGGCTTATATACACTCAGATGCAAAAAAAACGCAACAGAGAAAATTTTGGCCAAATTTAAAGTGTCATATTTTTGTTATTTTTAGCCCTATTTTTATATTTTTTTTAGCAAGCTGTATATAATTATATCGACTTTAATTCTTATACTCAGTTTTTTTATAAACTTTAGTATTTGGCATATTATACAGGGTTACTCGAGGGGTTGTTTTTTTACCCTAACTTTAAAACACCCTGTGCAATAATTTCGCGTGTCAATTTTCTTAAATTATAATTTTACGGTGAGAACCATGTCTCTGAGCATTTTGTTTTTTGGATCAGGTCAATACATACTTTGGTTAATTTTTAAGAGCGAAATGAACTTGCCACCAACAATTTGCAATTTTTTTTAATTATCATTTCTTTTTGAAGTTATTTTTGAATATGACAAGGCGGCTTTGGTGATTATTGTGAACTATACACTACTATGAACTGCCCATCATGTTCGACGTTTGGGAAATGCTTGGCAAAAGGGTTAAAGGTCGCGAAGCGTTACCAGCTTCATTAAATGAACTTCACTCGGTCTCTAAAGAAGAATTGGAAAACATAAAACAATATGATATATGCAGCCTGAATGACAGTATGAACGGACATCTACAGGCAGTTATAGCAACCAAGGCAAGTAATACAAAGTATTAGGGTATTTTTTACAATTTTTGTTTTCTGTTTGTACTTGAGTATTACAGATTTTTTTGTTAATATCATTAGATTTGTTATCGTTATTAATGTTACTTACTAATCCAATCCAGCGCAATATGACGTTACGACAATAGTCACCAAAACCATCCCGTCATATTAAAAAATTACATAAAAAAGTAATGATAATTGAAAAATTGCAAATTGATCGTGATCAATTCATTTCGCTCTTAAAAATTAACCAAAGCATATATTGACATCAATCAAAAAACAAAATGTTCAGGACTATATTTTAGGAAAATTTACAAACGAAATTATTGCACAGGGTGTTTTAAATTTAAGGTAAAAAACAACCCCTCGATTAACCCTGTATAACATGCCAAATATTATAGATTATAATAAACTGAGTTTACGAATTAAAGTTGATATAATTATATACAGCTTGCTAAAAAAATCATGAAAATAGGGCTAAAAATAATAAAAATATAACACGTTAAATTTGACTAAAAATTTCCCTGTTGCCTTTTTTTTTGGCATTTGAGTAGTAAAAAGGTGTAAAATTGTAAAATCAAGAGTGAATGTCAATGTGACCAGAGCGAATGATATAATAACAGGATTTGGTCGAGAAAAAAGAAATTTGTGTGTTGTCTTTGCGGTTAAAATTTAAACCATAATGCTTTTTTAACAATCGGCTAAAAATAATTAAAGTATTTATTTTTATAAAAAAGTGAAATTATTTGTTTTAATTATTTAGATTTTATACAAGAGCTTTATGCTATATTATTGCCCTATATAATATAAAAATTATTAGATAAATAAACTTATTGAAAATTGAAATACATATTTTCAAAGCACTGACGTCTTTTTATGACAAACTTTAAAAATATTTTTATTCAAATACAAAATAATCTTAACTAATTACAAATTTATGTTTTTTTCAGAGGTAGTGTATATAAATAAAACTAAATCTGTAAAAAGATTCGTAAAATTATAACAGATTTCATAAAATATAATATTATACACATTTTATTGATTTAATTTAATATTTTTAATAATTATTTAAGGTATATATTTCATATTAAAGTTATTGATTAGATGTATTACAACTTACAACGGTATTGCCCTTGCTTATACCATATGATCGAAAAATAAAACAGCGTCAGCGATGGATATGAAACGAAGATCGCTTGTCATCGAATGTCATCGATGTTTATTTCCAAGCCAACTGGAAGCCGTTTTTTTATCATACGGTATATAACAAGAGTATTACATTATAATCAAAAACTTTAATATGAACTATACAGGGTGAGTCTTAAATAAGTGCAAATATTTTTAGTGGTAGTATTTCAACCCCAGAAACACGATTATGATGTTTTTTTTTCGCGCAAAAAAAATTGAAAATTTGGAATTTTTTGAAAAAAAATGAAAATGTCCTGAAATCAAAACTGTATATATACTTTAGAAGGGTTGTACTTACTTTGCTATAAATACGGAAATTGTAAATCATACAGGATGTTCAAAATTCTACGCCAAACTTTCTAAAATATAAAATAAATTTTCTTCTTTTTTTAAATAGAACACCCTGTATATTATTTTTTCAAGAGTGTTTCAAAATTTTTAACGGTTTTGCAGATATTTCCGGTTTTGTATTTCATATGGCATTTTCCACAGTAAATTTTAATCAAAGCCACCCAATGCTTTTTCTCTCGTATTTTACCATTGAAAGCGCCATATGAAATAATACTGCCTGTATCTGGAAAACTATTAAAAATTTTGAAATACTTTAACTACAAAAAATTTTCATTTTTTAATTCTCCATCTAATAAAAAAATAATATACACGGTGTTCCATTTAAAAAAACGAAGAAAAATTATTGTATATTTTTGAAAGTTTGCCGTAGAATATTGAACATCCTGTATGATTTACGATTACCATACTTATAGCAAAGTAAGAACAGACCATCTAAAGAAAATACCTAATATAGTTTTGATTTTAGAGCAGAGTTCTTGTATTTTTAATAATCTTTTTTAAGAAGTTCTGAAAAATATATATTTTTGATTTATTTTTTAATATCTCTGAAACTATCGAAATAGATTTACTCATATTTTAGGATTATGTAAAGTGATCTGAAAGGAAGCCAAAAATGCATAATATACAGGGTGTTCCATTTTAAAAAAATCATCCAGATCCACTCACACTTTTTTGAGCCACCCTATAGAAGTTAAAGTATTTTCCGGAAATACATCCTGGTACATACTTTAGGTTTGCACTTAAGCTTTTTATTCTATGAACTACAGATGCCCGACGCACTATTGCCGGACGCTGTATACAGAGTGCAATTTAAATTTCTTTGCTTAAGTTCCAGTTGATCCAGAAGTAATATTTAGTTATTTATTCAAATTACAAGAAATGCGTTTTTAAATTATAGCAGAAATTATAAAATATGTTTAGAAATCACTCTGTATATTCACAGACCTTTTGCTTGAACTGTGTTTAACCATTATACAGAGATATTTACATATAAAACAAGAACCTTGAATCTCACATTACCCGAAGAGAACTAACTACTAGTTTTGTTTGCAGAAGTACTTTTTCCATTCAGAATTTATTTACGTCAGTAACTGGGTATTTCCTTAGGTCTCTTCTTTATTATTTGACGTTTCTTTCTACCTAGGTACCTATATAGTTTTCGCCATTTTTCGGTTTTGTCAAACGGGTTTAGAAAATTAATTATTCATAAATTTCAATGACAATTATATTACCTGTTCGTCATAAAATGAACTTGGAAGGCGCGAACAGGTTTCAGTAAGGTTTCAGTACTACATTAGGAAATAGCGTTTGAGTTCAAGTTCGTTATATAGAGTACTAGTTGAATGTAATCATTTAGAAATAGATTTAATTAAATCTGAATAATATTTTATATATATTTTGTGGTTAGTTATAAGTGTCGATATAAAGGGGGTAAGTTTGAGATAATTTCAAATATTTATATTCTTTGAATTTAAGCAGTTTCTGAAAAAAATATTTAAATGTAATTGTTCTGCAGTATCGTTTATTATTATATATTTATTATATAAGAACTCTTTATATTCAAAAATATTTTAAAATGTGTATCTTAAAATAACCTAAAATTTTTCTATTTAACAATTTTTAATAATTTTCAAAATAAATGAAATAATCAACTTTACTTTTTCATTGAATCACTCTGTACATTATAAAACATATTTTTGCATGTTGGATAATTCACATACAGTATGTCCCCAGATTGTGTTTACAAGAGGAATCTCTTTTCATTATTGACATTTTGAGAAAAATGCGTTCTTTATAAAATTTCTTGCTTGTTTTAAATGGTTAAACCCGTTTATACTTTTACAAATTTACCCACCATTTTAGAGAAAATAAATAGTTATTTTTTAATACAAGACGATAAAATGGTATTTTATCGTCGACCGAAAAGATTAATTATTTTCGGGAGTCGATAATGCAATTTTATCGTCGTGTATAAAACAATATTTTTTCCAAAGCGAGTTACGTTTTAAAAAATATTCAGAAATTATTATTTCAAGGAATTTATTACCAGTAGAAAATATATTGTGCTGGGTTGGCGTTGGTTACTATGTAATTTGACAAATAAATAAAGCTGTCTCTTTAGTTATCAGTTTTGAGTAAATATTTTTTAATTCTCTTTCGTGTCGATTGCTGATTGAATTGGAGCCAGAAATGGCTCAAAACGAAATAAGCAAATTACCATCAGATATTCAGGCTGAGGCGACAAACGCCATATCCAAACTACTTCCATTTAAATCCCGAATAATTTATGAAAAGGAAAAAAAAATTCAAAAATGGAAGCAATTAAAAAACGTGCGAGATGAAATAAAGTTTTTAACCTCTTTCCTGGCTGTTAAAGTATCAATTATCCTACCCTTGCGGTTAAAGTACTATTTTATCTACTATTTTTGATAGATATAAGGCAATTTTAACAGTTGCTATGGAAAAAAACATAATAATATTGTATTTCGATTTGATTCATTGATAGAGGTTTATTATTAATTTTGATTAACGTCATATTTTTGCTGCTGGTAAAGTTTAGCGAATAATGCATTTTTCCCAAAATGTCAATAATAAAATAAATCCTCTTGTAAAGACAATCCGGGGACATACTGTATATTCCTCATAAGGTTGAATCATATATTACAATAAGCACCTTACATATCTTATTAAAATGCCCTCTTATTCATAATTTCTGGGTATATTTCCAACAAATTATGCTTTGTAATTTACAAGTTACAATACACATTTAAAACACCTATTTTTATTTTCTGCGGTTTTGCTTATTGTATTTTAATGTTCAACTTGTTAAATGAAACAGGCTTAAATGTCAATGATCTAGAGATGAGTTGCGTTTTTCATTCATTTTATTAAAACCACTATTTCAACCAGTAGCGGCGCGTGGTTAAATACTTTAGGAAAAACCAACCTTAGAAAAACAAAATTTACGAGGCTACCCCCAAAAGTGACTCTAATTGGACTATTATCAATGCGAATCCAAGACCGCAAATCATGTTTTTGACATAAACAATATTTATTTATTATTTATATTAAAAAAATAATAAAAAAACAAATTGTTGAATTGAACTAATAAATCTATTTGCCATAATAACATACTTGAACCTGCAAAATTATGTCTTTTTTATTTAACCTCACGTATGTTTTTAAAATAAATATGATAATTGGTTGGGTATTTTCATAATTTTTATTGGATTTTAGACCTGATCAGACGTCATGAAGTCATAAGTCTATAAGTAATTATTTAAAATTAATATTTTTCTTTTACATATTTTTATAATATGTATAATTTATAAAGAAATTCGATTTAATTTCCTTTTTGGAATTAAATTTCACGTCCAGGAAACAATTTTAAAAATTAGTTCTGTGTAAATTATCGCCCAACTTAATTTTTCATATTACTAATATTTATTACTTTCTTTTTGATATAAACGTACTCTTTTGGCCTTTAATAAATTTTATACCGGGTGTGTGTCAAAAGTGGCTCACCCCTATAACTTTTTTATTTTTTTAGATAAAAAACGAGATTTGGTATGTTAGTATATGACATAAATTAGGATTGATTGACGTATTCAATTGTTTTTGGTCACTTCCTATTTCACTGGAAATGACTACAACTTTTGATTTTTAAATGGCACCCTCGGTACTTTTTTACTTTATTCGATAGAAAATGACATTCTGAATAGAATGACATATCATAATATGTCAACTTTTGACATTCCCGCGAAATAAAAAATTGTATTTTATATTTCAATCTAGAGTGCTGTGACTATGTTAAAAACACTAATTTTTAATTGCGGAGCCTTGGATAAATAAATTTGACCGTTAAATGTTTTTAGTGTCTTGTTTTGGCCGGTTAAAAAATACCCAAATCGTATTTTAATCGTGTCTCAATTTTTTCAAATGGAATGGAGGTGGCTCATTAGCGTATTTGGAAAAAGCATTTTTACGAACAATTTGATACCACACACTTGGCATTTCGAGTCAAATTTTCATTACAAACCACAAGTTATAATTTCAAATAAACCATATGCGAAAATATCAAAATTGACATGTGATATGCCATTCTATTCAGAATGTACTTTTCTATGGAATAAAATAAACAACAAAAAGTTGTAGTCATTTCCGATGAAACAGGAAGTGACCAAAAACAATTGAATACGTCAATGAATCCTAATTTATGTCATATACTAACATACCAAATCTCGTTCTTTTAACTGAAAAAATAATAAAGTTATAGGGGGTGAATAATTTTTGAGACGCACCCGGTATATTAGGTGACGTATCGTTGTTAGAAACAGAAAATCCCATGCAAATTTTGATCAGCACAAATATTGGCTGCCCTGATTTTTAAATTAAAACTGAACAATGCAAAACCACGGCAATGCCAACAAACTTTCAGTTGCCAACCTATGATTTTGCCAATGCCAAATGCTTTTGTGTTATTCGAACAAGATTTAAATAAGAAAAATGCATTTAGGACACACTATATTTATTCTGTGCTATAAGCGTAGGTATTATGGCTTAATTTAGTGTAAACAGGCACAACCAGTAGCATTTTACATTAAACGGGTTCCATTTTTATTGCTTTTAAGCCTATATTAGTTGTAGTTTAACTAATGTACTACTAAATTTGGTTATTTCGTTTATATATAGTATATTTCGTTTCATTTAGCGTTGTGCGACCTGCGGTTTCCTTATGATGTCCGTTTTAAGTGTCCTGGTTTCGCATGCATAGGTCATGACTGGTAGTACGCATTGACAAATGTTTTCTTGTTTAGATAAAGTGGCATTCTAGATTTGAATATCATTGAGTTTCTTCCATAAGTACTTTATGCTAACTTAATTCTTCTGTTAATTTTTGGTAGTAGAGATCCCGGACTGTGTATTAGTTGTCCCAAATATATTTATTCTTCTACTATTTCCAGTTTTGTGATATTTATTAGAATGTCTTTTCTGTCTACTAGTTCGTTGTTCATTACTTTAGTTTTCGTTAAATTCATTTTGAGACTTACTTTATTGCTGGCGGTATTTCGTTCGTTAATTTGTGCTTGTAGTTCTTCTGAACTATTGGCAATTAGGACTCTGTCATCACCAATTCTCCGATGGTTGAGATATTCACCATCTATACTTAATCCATTGTTGGTCCAGTCGAGTTGACGGAAGATTTCTTCTAGTGTTGCTGTAAACAGCATTGTATTGCAGCTATATTGGATACGACAAAAGACCTTCTTTTTCTTCTTAGGCCGCCGTCTTCCTTCTGAGGTTGGCGATCCAACTGGCTATGATGGTGCGTGAAACCGCACCTCTAAAAATTTCGATCGATGTTCTTTCGAACCAACGACGCAGATCCTTAAGGAGTTTTGCCTTCTTCCCACTGATCTCCTGCCCTCAATTTTGCTCTCGATGACCAGTCTGAGCACCTCATATCGATCCACCAAACCAAACTTCCTTTCCTTCACTGTTGAGAGGAGCTCTTTATCTTTGCCCATCCGCTTGAGTCACTCTATCCATCCAGGATATACGCAGTATACGACGATACAAGTGCATCTCAAAAGCGTTAATGCGCTTTACCAATGTCTGATTGAGTATCCAACTCTCAGAGCCGTAGGGAAAGATGTAACAACGCAGCATACGTATGCGCAGTTCGAGACTTAGATTTCGGTTGGAGAAGAGGGTTTTCATGGAAGCAAAAGTACGTCTGGCCTGTTCGATCTTCGCTAAAATTTCAGTTTTGGGGTCGCAAGCGTCGTTAACTTGGGCTCCTAGATACTTTATGGAGGACACTTGTTCTACCACCTTGTTGTTAATTCTGAAGACAGTCTTTCCCGATGTTTTGGAAAATACAACAAGTTTAGTTTTGTTAACATTGATGTGTAATCCGTACTGCATGCTATGTTCAACGATGTAGTCCATCATGTTCTGAAGGTGTAGAATGTTGCCAGCCAGTACGACCTTATCATCTGCGAAGCGAATATTGTTGATCAGGGTACCATTGATTTTAATACCATCCTCAACGTTCTCTAGTGCCTCACGGAATACCGCCTCGGAGTAGATGTTGAAAAGGAGTGGGGATAATACAGACCTCTGCTACAAAAGACCTAGGTAATATATTATAATCCACAGAATCAAATCCCTCAAGTGGCAATGGACAGGACATCTGGCAAGAAGGACAGGTAACAGATGGGCCACAAAAATCACAGCATGGTACCCACGAGGAATCAAGAAACCTAGAGGAAGACCAAACTTGAGATGGGACCATTATATTAAGAAATTAGTAGGGAAAACTTGGGCCCGTATAGCCAACAATAGACAACAATTGAAAGTATCTAAATATGTAAGGGATGCTACACCATAATTGGAAATGATTGAGAGAGCTGAAAATGATGATTACTAAATTTAGCAAATAATTTAAAAAAAACCTTTATATTCTAAACAAAATTTTACTTAATAATGAGATAATAAGAAATGGTTTTATATGCTTCGTTTGAAAAAAGATCGGGACTAGTGACACGCGCATACTCAAAAACAAGTGAGGATGACCAGCTGTTACTGATTTAAGTTGTGCCAGTATCATCTACACTTATTTTATACATATATGAAATTAATAAAAAAGATGAAATATCGCTTTCAAAAAAATTAGTGCTAATACTGTACGATTCCATGACGTCTAAATGTTGTATAAGCAGGTTTAAAATTCGAAAAAAGTTATTAAAAAACCACAATAAATAAACATTATGTGGTTTCCCAGTTTCAAGTCCTGTTATGGTAAATATTTGTATTTTTTAGTTCAAAACACATTATTATATTTTTACTATTTTTTTTACAAATTCATTAGAATAAATCAACATAAAGATTAGGATTTTTGTGAACTTCCATATAGACCTTTGGAAGAAAGCATAAAAGAGTCTATATAAATCTAGCTGTCATAGATTAATTAAATTTACATAAATAATACAATGATTCATATAATTTGTGGTTTGTGGTGTTATATAGATAATATAATTTATTTGGTGTGTATAAAATTTAAGTCAGCAAATATACCTGGTGCTTATTGTAATGTTAAATCAACATGGCTACTGATATCGTGTTATAAAAATAAGATAATATAAAAGCTTATTTTTTCGTATTTATTATAGTTTTACTAATATCTTCGGTTTGAAAAAAGATATCAAGATGCGGTTTTCGCTGACTTTTTAAGCTTTTATTACTATTTACCATCACCTAAAATTACATATATTATCGCATTTATTTAAAAAAAAAAAAAACGCGCAATGTTTGTTAAATTGTAAGGCAGCACCCCCTAGTGTCTATATTCAAAAGCTTATTATTATTATTTTTCTGGTATAATATAGTCAACTTTTGACATTTTCGCATATGGTTTATTTGAAATTATAACTTGCAGTTCGTAACGAAAATTTGACTCGAAATGATTTTTCCAAATATGCTAATAAACCACCCTCGTTCCATTTGAAAAAATTAAAGATAGGTATGTATGATTAAAAATACGATAAAAAAGACAAGACACTAAAACATTAGACGATCGTCATCTATTTTTCCAAGGTTCCTTGATTAAGAATTAGTGTTTTTAATATAGCCATAGCAGTCTAGATTGAATTTTAAAATACTATTTTTTATTAAGCGAGAATGTCAAAAGTTGACATATGATATGCCATTTTATTCAGAATATTATTTGCTATCGAATAAAGTAAAAAAATACCGAGAGTGCCATTTCAAGAGAGTGCCAAAAATCAGAAGTTGTAGTCATTTCCAATGAAACAGGAAGTGACCAAAAACAATTGAATACGTCAATCAATCTTAATTTATGTCATATACTAACATACCAAATCTCGTTTTTTTATCTGAAAAAATAAAAAAGTTATAGGTTACAGGGGTGAGCCACTTTTGAGACGCACCCGGTATACCCAGTGGTTCTCAAAATTTAAAGAATTTTTTGTTTCAAAATTTTCAAAGTAAAATAACTCGGTTATTTTGGACTTATTTGAAAAAAAGTAAAGAGAAAATATGTTTCTTTTATCGAGATCTACTAGCCCTGAAAATATTTGCACTTACTTAAGACTCCTCCCTGTATAATGATTAATTTGTCGATCTCTAAAAGATTAACGTCGACGTTTACCACATTAAAATACACAGAACTACTTATTATAACAGACGCGATACTATTTTAAAAAAATGTACTTTTACACTTGAACCTTGAATCAAATGATACATAAAATTCTGCTTTGGTTATTATATGATATAAACATACATCATTCATTTTTTTCATATACATATAGTGAGCGGCTAGTTCGTTTCTGTGTTTAGAGTAACAAAAACATTGGTATTGTAGTTTGATTTGTATTATTAAATCTGTATAAATATTGTGTGCTTATTTAAAAAAAAATGTGTATTTTTAGGGTTCCGTACCCAAAGGGTAAAAACGGGAATCGTATTACTAAGACTTCGCTGTCCGTCCGTCCGTCCGTCACAAAGGTCTATCTTATGAACCTTTATAGCTAGATAGTTGAAATTTTTACAGATAATGTATCTATGTTGCCGCTATAAGAATAAATACTAAAAACAGAATTAAATAAATGTTTGTAACTAAAAAAGTACTCTCACTAAACATTATCTTTTAAGCAAGAATTTTACATAGAATCTTTCAAGTCCTCGGTCACAAATTAACTACAACAGATGCGAAAGAACACCGAATTACGCGTTCAGGTTTCTGTGACCTTCAGAAAGAGTTCATAGACAATCCGCATCAATGTATAGTTTGGGTTATTATTTGTTTGGGTGAAAATAATCTGCACCAATATGTTATCGAGGCATATAATCTCACAGTAATTTAATAGATTGCTCGTCATATTATATCAGTTCGTAGGAGATTAGGAAAAAAAAGATATTTATAGTATAAAAAATTAATTTATTTAACCAAATTTAATTAAAGATGTGACAAAATAGTTACTTTTCTATTGGTTCTATCGGACTTTTTTCGACTATATAAATCTCTATTTTTTGTAAACTTTAATGCATAAAATATGTTCAATCTAATAAATAATTTAATGATGTAAATAAGAGGAAATTTCTCACATGGGTGGTCAAATTCTATTGTTTTTATTATATCAAACAGCCTCTGAATGTTTTCTTCAGTGCAAAACTCATCAAAATTTAATATAAATAATTTTTCCATTTCCAGTAAATAAAATGAACAATTTTTTCCACTTTCATGATCAAAGGCTTTTAAATGGGTAAATAATTTCGAGTTATCCAGAGATTCGGATTCTTTTGTAAATTTTGGACAAATATCACATTGATGTATTTGAAGACCCTTTTAATTGATGTAGTCAAACATAATTAAAGGCATTTTGAGTTGAAAACATTTCTCAGAGGCTGTTTGATATAATGAAAACTATAGAATTTGACCACCCATGTGAGAAATTTCCTCTTATTTACATCATTAAATGATTTATTAGATTGAAAATATTTGATGTATTAAAGTTTACAAATAAAGATTTATATAGTCGAAAAAAGTCCGATAGAACCAATGAAAAGGTACTATTTTGTCACATTTTTAATTAAATTTTGTTAAATAAATTAATTTTTTATACTATAAATATCTTTTTTTTTTCTTATAAATAAACACATTTGTATCCCATTTTAAATAAGATATACAAATTACCAAAACTTAGAAACAACAGTTCAAAAGTTCAACAAAAATCCTACACCCGTTTTTAAAAAGAAACATATAACCACGCACTATGTCATTCCAGCAAGCGAATACGACACAGCATAGGTTTCCGGACTAAACAACTGGTGTATTTACACCACTCAATAGGCGTGTGGGGTTTGCCGAGCGGTTTACGATGCAGTCGCTTTCTTTCGCATCTGTTATAGGTAATTTGTGCCTCGGTGGCCGCGTGGTTAAAGCGTTAAGGAGGCCCTAGACGGTCAATCGTTTGATAAAATGATTGAGCCAATCGATTGAATCAATAATTGACGGTCGCTTCAATCAACCATGAATTTTTGGATCAAAACGCCATTCCCGGACACTTTTTTTCCTTCAATGGCCTTGTAATCCCTGTTAAAATTAGTTCTCAAAGTATTAATTTTTTGTTTTAGTTTGTTAACAGTGTAGTCCGGTTTTAACGCTTTTAAAACTCCCACAATTTTTTTCAACGCCGCGCTTTTTTTTATTTCTATTAAAGTAGTCCTTGCTTTTAACTTTCCACAGTTCTGGTGAATCTCGATACAAATCTATTCACAGACTTGTAAACTCGAATTCGTTTCGGTGTTGTCGGCGTGCGAAGAGTTCTCCATGATTGCTGTCGGGCGCCTGATCACAGATAACAGAACTAATCGCCTGACTGCTGACTGACGGAAAGATCGATCAAGAAGCTCCTACACGGTCAAGCGCCCTCTTCAATCATTGGCGTAAATCAAAGTAAATTTTCATCAATGACCATCAATGATTGAGTCAATCGTCAAACGGGTTTCTGACGGTAAATCATGCTTTATTCAATCGATTGACACAATCGTTTGATCAAAATTTTTGACCGTTTAGGGCCTACTTTAGGACTTTACGCTGTTATGACGTTGGAGCCGTAGTAAGGCAGGTTCGAATCCTAGTCAAGGGGACTTTTTTTTAATTTTTACATATTTATTATTGATTAATACAATTTTTAGTAATGTGTTTCTTCATTTTTTTTAAATTACTTATACGCGCATTCAAAATTTCAGCTAAATCGGAAAAAAGTTTGTAATCAATATATTATAGTGTCTAATGGTGCGCTTAGACTTGAGCACGCACGCACTGATCCTCCGCGAATGCTCAAGTGGATACGGCTGTGCGCGCACGCTCACTCTGAATCTGTCTGTGCGCGAGCAGCCGCGAACGTGAGCCGTCTGGTGTCGGTTTTTGGTCCGTGCTCAAAAGGATTTTATGTGTGCGCGAACGCTCAATTTGGACCGGCAATTTGTTTTGTCTGCGTTCGTGCGTGTGTGATTTTTTTTCGTTTTCTTTATTAAAATTATAAAAATATGAAAAGTTGCCTACATTATGGGATGTTAAACATTCTTTGTATTATTATAAAATCAACAAAAAATATAACGCATGGCAAAACCTTGTAAATAAAATTAATATTGAATATGTCGTTATTAATGAAATTGCTATTCTAAAATTTGTATCTTTTGTTCGTAATTTTTGGTGTTATTAAATTTTGTAAATATTTAAAACCGGGCCTGGTCATTCTTGTAAAGTTTTTGAACTGATCATAGCCCTCCTCAGATATATAAGTTGTTGCAGTAAATTATATCGATTTCTAAAAATTTGGGTTTGCCACCAGCGACGATGTTTTCGATTTATCTCCTTTTTAATAATTAAGCTGTGCATAACAATGACTGCAGCCTCGACTATTTCTTGATCGTCCATTATTTTCGCCAACACAACTCTGCTGTGCGCGCACAAATGGATCACTTCATTCGTCGAAAAATAAGTTTTTAATTTGAACGGAGCCGAGAGCGCGAACGAATGCCGTGCGCGCACGCTCAGCTCGTGCGTGCTCAAGTCTAAACGCACCATAATGTTGTATACATATATAATGAATGGTACGGAACCCTTCGTGCGCGAGTCCGACTCGCGCTGGACCATTTTTTTTACTTTATTATTATTATTTTAACATTATTAAAAACCAAATACGTAAATACACCTCTAAACCTCATGAGGATTATGATCCATGTACGTAGTGTCATAATTTATAATGTCATTCAATATTTCTGTTCCATATCTCCTATTGATCAATTTATATTTCTTATAAATGTAGGTAATAAATAATTAGTAGGTAGTCATTACTATATATTTTTTTCTCTATTACTTTGTTGCTCTGAGTCACTGAACACATCTGCGATTAGTTTAATATTTATTTGAAGGTGGAAAATTGCTTCCTGACTTATCTGGAAATATAATGATTAATATACAAAAAAAAATATGTATATTAGTATTGTATGATGTTAACAATTTATATATTGTCGTATCCTTCTTGGCTCCTCAGTAGATCTTATAGTGTTGCTTAAGTATATTAATTTTGTCTAAATTTTAAGGAATAATTTATTTAAGCTTGGTCTCTTAGGAAATACATAAAATAGAATTGAGTATGTCTATTTTACCAGTACTTCTTGTACTATCTGGACTACTGTACGAAGTATATGGGGCACCAATGCCGGATGTACAAGCTAGTGGATCTGTCAGTGGAACGGTATGTACACTAGAAATTTTAAGTAATTTTTATTATTACATTTATATATATTGTCACTTAACAATTCAAAATTTTTCGTGAACATTATTTTTTGACTCGTGTGAAGTTGGCACCTTTTTTTCAAAAAATGAACTGGAACTTGAGAGTTCTGGATAGATTTTCAATAGTTCTATAGTTCTTGATAAGTTAGAAAAATAGTTCTGGTTAATTTCGGGAGATATGACAGGGGGGTGCCAACTTCACGTAGCGCCCTTTCTTTATTCTGGAACAGTTCTGATAGTGGAAATATATTCTAAAACAAGAGTTCTATAGTTCCTGACTATTGATCAAAATAGTCCTATTGTATTAACCAAGTTATGAACAAAAATAAAATGGCAGCCTGCGCATTTTAACTCGATTTTCTAGGTAAAAAATGATTTAAAGAATAGTTCTGAATAGCATCCCAAAAGTTCTATAAGATGTCCTATTTGATTTTTAAAAATATCAATAATTAAAAATTTCATTGATGCACGACTCTATAGATAGACATAAAAATCGACTTTACGCGCAAAATACAATGTTGAAAAACAGTTCTGGTTAGAGTTCTGAATAGCACCAGAAAAGTTCTATAAGATGTACTATTTGATTTTTTAAAAATACCAATAATTAAAAATTTCATTGATGCACGACTCTATAGATAGACATAAAAATCGACTTTACGAAGGAAATGCAATGTTGAAAAACAGTTCTGGTTAGAGTTCTGAATAGCACCCTAAAAGTTCTATAAGATGTACTATTTGATTTTTTAAAAATACCAATAATTAGAGTCGTGCATCCATGAAATTTTTAATTATTGGTATTTTTAAAAAATCAAATAGTACATCTTATAGAACTTTTGGGGTGCTATTCAGAACTCTATTCAGAACTATTCTTTAAATCATTTTATACCTAAAAAATCGATTTAAACTGCGCAGGCTGCCATTTTATTTTTGTTCATAACTTGGTTAATACAATAGAACTATTTTGATCAATAGTCAGGAACTATAGAACTCTTGTTCTAGAATGCATTTCCACTATCAGAACTGTTCCAGAATAAAAAAGGGTGCTACGTGAAGTTGCCACCCCCCTGTCACATCTCCCGAAATTAACCAGAACTATTTTTCTAACTTATCAAGAACTATAGAACTATTGTAAATCTATCCAGAACTCTCAAATTCCAGTTCATTTTTTGAAAAAAGGGTGCCAACTTCACACGAGTTATTTTTTGTATAGTTAATATTTTTTGTGACATTCAGACAACATTTATTTGAATTCTATTTTGATTAATATTATTTTTGTTTAAAAATTACATGTTTTATCTCATCAACTAAAAATGAAATAAAATTACCAACTTAATTTTATTCACCACTATAATATAAATACAGGTTTGTTGTCTATGCTCCTGTTGATATCTCCCATTCATTTATTGCTTTTCTATTATTTGACGAAACAAATAGTAGGTATATCAACAAAACTGGACAATATCATGAAGATGTGTCAATGTGGTTGACCTCACTTTCAGATAGTCATATTTGCCATCTTAAAATATAACGCAGGGTGCACAAAATAATTTGCTGACTTTGTATATAAAACTTAACTATTTTTTTTAGATCCCACCTTTAATCACGTTTAAAGATGGTAATGTAGGAGTGAATTTTATGGGATTTAAAGCATCTGCCGGTTTGGGGGGACTGCTGAACGGTGATGCCACCCAAGGGGGGCTCCATGCCGAAGCTGAGACTCCATTTGGTCAAAGGGCTGGTGCAGGTCTAGGAGGCAGAGTTGGACCAGAAGGTATTAAAATAAATATAAATAAATAAATAAATGCCTTTATTGTCAAAAAATTTTACAATTTGTAGACAAAGGTAAAGTAAACAAACAAAAGAGAATATACAAAACAAGTATACAAATTACATTATCAGTCTTATGTTTACAATGTCAAAGAATAAAAAAAAAATAAGATTCAAAAATATTTAGTAAGTTTATAGTAAATATAGTAAGAGCAAATATTAGACCAGTGTTTACAAGATCAAATTCGATTATCAAAATATAAGTCATTTACGGTATTTAGTAAATAAGATTTCAATGCTGTGCGAAATGAACAAAATTATATTATGGATATGATTTCAAATGGCAGGTGATTGTGCATTTCTTTTGAGTTGTATAATATTGAACTTTTAACTAACTCTGAGCGTGGTGTAGGTAGATAAAGATTTTGCTCAGCGTTCCTGAGTGGATAAGTATGAGATGGCCTTTCTCTTGAGAAGCTGATACATGCTTACGTATTAGGCTAAAAACATAGTGGCGCGACGAGGAGAGCGGCAAGCAAGCAGCGCGATATCGCGTCGATCGAGCCTCGAGGTGCTAAAACATAGTAGATCGGCGGGGAATAGCGAGGTACTTGCAATTTTATTAATTTCATTTGTTTATTTATTATTTAAAATGTTAATAGCAGCTACAATTCTGGACAGTAGTGTCGCAAACATTTGGTTTATTCGAAACCAACAAACGAAAACATGTAGTGTACAGGGTGTCCCATTTTAGTGAAGATAGAAGGGTGCGGTTTGCACAAACCTGTCTCACTTTTTTGTCAAACGGAAGATGCCGTAAACACAATTTTCATAGCCCTTTTCGTTTCCGAGCTACAGGGTCTTTTTGAAAGTTTTGCAATTTGGGTCACCTCCTGTATCTCTGTTATTGTTAAAGCTATCGGGAAGGTGAAAACTGTTTATTGTAGAACTTTTTACGTAGAATACAGTGGCGTAGTCTGTTTTTCTACCAAAAAAATATTTTTGAAAATATGAACTAAAGTTTTGTTTTTTTAAATGGAATACCCTGTATATTTATAAATCATGTGATCTACCTGGCCACAAGCTTCTCAAAAATATATATCACTCTATATTTATTTTCACTATTTACTGCAATATTTAAAAGTTTTTATTAAAAGATCATATTTATTAGTAGGCCATGATTGATAATAAAAGAAACTAAAGAATTATTAAAAGTACACTGCTATCTGTCTCTTGTTTTATTTTGGGAGCCGCTAATAAATTCTTTATATATTAGGGAAACTTAAGTCTCTACCGCTATTTGTAAATCTTGGAATACGTGTATACGTAAGAATAATCTATCGTATCGGAAATTTTAAATATTCCTTTAGCTAATTTACGTGAAATATACTTTCAGCAAGATGGGGAACATTCCCCCTCACAACTATGGAAATATTAGAATACTGTTAAATTATTATTTTTCAAATCAATGAATTGGAACCAATGAACACATATCGATAGCCTCCTCGATTCCCGGATTTCGCCGTTCTCGATTTCTGATTTTGGGGATTTTTGAAATACGAAATATATCGTGGGTACTACAACAATGTCGAACACCTGAAAAATGCTTTAATAATTCAAGATTAAGATATTTGCAAACCCATCCCGTTATAAAAAAAGAAAAATATATTCACAGTTTCAGTGGTAACAGTTATTTCAAAAGTAAAATATATCAATCCCAAATAAATTTTAATATGTGTATGACTATTTAAGTAAATACCATTTTGATTTTTTGTTATTTATCACGGCCTACAAATAAGAAAATGATATATTTTAAATATTGCAGTAAATAGTGAAAATACATATATTTTTGAGAAGTGAATATATTTTTGAGAAGTTCATAGCAAGACAGATCATATGATTTATAAATATACAGGGTGTTCCCTTTGAAAAACATAACTTTAGTTCATATTTTCATAAATATTTTTTTGGTAGAAAAACAGACTACGCCACTGTATTCTACGTAAAAAGTTCTACAATAAGCAATAAGCAGATATGCCCTTCCATTCTGGGGTATGTGTTGTGCGATTCTTGACCGTATTTTCAAGCTCCAGAAGAGAGCTGTTTGATATTCACTGGGACTAAACAGCAGAACTCATTGCCAGGACTTTTTTAAAAAATTAAAAATATTAACTCTTCCTTCCTTATTTATATTTGAATCCGTTTACTTAAAGGCTGAGAACATAGTGCAGCGACGAGGAGAGCGGCGAGCAAGCAGCGCGACGTCGCGTCGCGTCCAAAACAAACCTGTGAAGACAAGTACGCGTGAACATAGTAAAGCGATCTGTTCGAACGGTTAGATCGAGCGGCGAGATCGATTCAAATTATTTTGTTTTCGTCGCTTTGTCGCGCTGTAGAAAACGATAGATTTCCAAAAATTAATAGATTTAGTGTAAGAGAGTTTTGATTGGATTAAAAGATAGTAATCACCATAACCGGTACATTTTAGATAAGTTATCTCTCCGGGTTTTGAAAATTTCATGTTGTAGTGTATAAATTTCATGTACACTACATCTTTTCGTTTGTTGGTTTCGAATAAACCAAATGTTTGCGACACTACTGTCCAGAATTTTAGCTGCTGTTGACATTTTAGATAATAAATAAGCAAATGAAACTAATAAAATTGCAAGTACCTCGCTATTCCTCGCCGCTCTACTATGTTTTAGCACCCCGAGGCTCGATCGACGCGATATCGCGCTGCTTGCTCGCCGCTCTCCTCGTCGCGCCACTATGCTTTTAGCCTAATACCGTTGCTAATACGTAAGCATGTATCAGCTTTTCAAGAAAGGCCATCTCATACTTATCCACTCAGGAACGCTGAGCAAAATCTTTATCTACCCACACCACGCTCAGAGTTAGTTAAAATATAATAAATAATAATATAATGCAATTTTATCGTCGTGTATAAAACAATATTTTTTTCCATAGCGATTTACGTTTTAACAAATAGTCAGAGATTATTATTTCAAGGAATTTATTACGAGTAGAAAAAATATTGTGCTGGATTGGAGTTGGTTTCTATGCAATTTGACAAATAAATAAAGATGTCTCTTTAGTTGTCAGTTTTGAGTCAATATTTTTTAATTCTCTTTCGTGTCGATTGCTGGTTGAATTCGAGCCAGAAATGGCTCAAAATGAAATAAGTAAATTACTAACAGATATTCAGGCTGAGGCGACCTCGGAGGCGACAAACGTCATATCCAAACTACTTCCATTTAAATCCCGAATAACTTATGAAAAGGAATACAAAAATTTTCAAAAACGGAAGCAATTAAAAAACGTGCGAGAAGAAATAAGGTTTTTAACCTATCCTCGCTGTTAAAGTATCATTTAATCTAGGTTAAAGTACTTTTTTATCTACTATTTTTGATAGATATAAGGCAATTTTAACAGTTGCTATGGAAAACACGCTATTTTATTAATTTGCCGTAATCCAAGACTCATTTTTTCATAATTATTGAATATTTATCACATATTTTAAAAAATTCTAGGTAGATCTGTTGGAGGTCTGTATGCAGGAGCTACAGCGGGTGGTGGTGTAGGTGCAGCTGCCGGAATTGGAGGTTTAACAGAAGAAGGTGGAGCAGCAGGAGGTTCTTTTGCTACAGCTTCCGCCGGAGGAGCCTCAAAAACAGTAGTCAAAGAAAAAGTCAGCGGATCGGGTGCCGCTGGAGGTAGAGTTGCACGCTTTATTGATTGTATCTTGTATAATAAGTGTTAAATATGTCCTAAATCTTTATGTATTTTTGTACAAGAAAAATATCCCAAAGAATCACAGTACATAATATTTTTCGTACAACCCAGATTTTATATTTTTGTACTTACTACTATTTTTTAGATTTGTCTAGTATATTTGTTTATTTTTAATTGTATTTACTTTGAAATAAAGTAATAAATTTAACAATATCTTCCTTTTTCTATGCATTTTTTATAAATATCTGTTGATTTTACACTTTCATTGCTTCTATTTTTAGTAGTGTACATAGTATTTTTTTATTATTTCAGCATTGCTACTTTAATGTAAAATGTATAAAAGTAACATTAGAAACTTATAATATAAGTAATATTACCTATTATTACAGGAAATTATGATCTGTACTCCTGCAAATCTCTCCATTATATATTTTTCTGTAAACACATAAAGCATTCACCAAAATGTTTTGAACATTTTCTTTTATATTTATATAATATAAAAAACAAAATATAATATTATAAACATCACTGGGCGCATGCAATAATACCAGTATTGTGCTTTTGTTTTCTTCTGGCTACAATAGTTCTGTGGTAGTATGATCTTAAAAAGAAAAGCAATGAAAATTCATTATGAATCTTTTATTATTAGTTCATCTTTACATTCAATACAGTTCAACTGATATTTATAAAATTTGGCAATCGATTTTTGTGGTATTTGGTTTCAAACTTATATTATTTTTTCTCTGCCATTTATATTTATGTTTTCCTTTTAAAAACTAATATTACTTTTTGTCCGTATTTTTGTAAATATTTCTTGGTACTTTTGGTTGATGTGGTTGATGGAAATGTGCTATTATAACGCACACCAAGTGTGAAATGGGGAATAAAATGGTTTTGGATAAATAAAGGTAAATATTTTGCATGTTAGAATAGGATCGAATAAAAATATATTATGAAAAAGTTAACAAATCTGTAAATAGACAAATATTTACTGTCTAAATGTGTGTTGGTATATTAATACTTCTGAGTATTGTTACTAGATTATCTGTTATAATATTGTCACTAGATTAATACTAAAATATTTGATAATTTTAATGTGAATAGTATTTACCGTATGATCGAAAAAAAACCGCGTCCAGTTCGCTTGGAAATGAGGATCGATGACAGTCCCCATATAATTTTACATATAAAATGACAGCGATCTTCATCTCATTGCCATCGCTGACGCCGTTTTATTTCGATGACACATGGTACTATAATTGAGTGTCATCATATTTTATTTGATTTAACTTGAATAAATACTCGACAGACAACTTTCAAACAAATACAGAAAATATAATTAAAATGACAGACAGCATCTATCGCTGTCATATTGTGTACTCTTTCTTTGAACTTTATATAGTTATACAGGGTGGCGCACCTCATTCGCCTCGGTTGATTATACGAAAACGGAAAGATGTAGAAACAAAATATGTTATGGGTATATGTAAAGAGGCAATGTGCATAATTTAAAATTATTTTCAAATGTACAGTGTGTGTCAGAACTAAAATCCATATCAAAGTTATATTTTTTCTTATGGAACACCCGGTATTTTATTTGTTTTTTAGATTCTTGGGCATAAAATAAGGCATTTATTATAAAGGTTTAATATGTTTAAATGCTTTAGGTTTTTAGATATTTAAAGATATTTAAATATGCATGCTATAATAAAAAAGTTTGTCAACACACTGTACATTACTTTTCAGATTTAATTCTTGTGTTGATTTTGAAGCCAGAGAAATAAACTTTAGTAAAAAAATAGATTTCTTCCTTAAATGTATACAGGGGTATCAAAAATTGCTAGTCTATTTTAAATATTTATTTTGCATAAAAACTTTCTTATTTCAAATGCAACACTAGGTATTTTTTTAAATAAGTCGAAGCAGATTTAAATGCTCTTTCAAACTATATTAGGGTTTCCTATACCTATCTGGCTCAGATTTTGAATAAAAAGCGATTTTTCAATAAAATGGCAATCAAGATGGCCGGTGTCGCCATGGCAACTTGCTAGTGACGGTTAGTAGCTATTTTCAAAATCGACATTAGTTTATGGCCTTTATTTAAATTTATAACAGTTTTCTTTTATTTAATTTTCCTACAATAGTTTAATAAGTAAGTATTTATTATTTTATCAAGAAAAATAAACAAGTAGTTCTTTGATTTATATTACAATGACTTATAGATATATCGGATTTTCTATAAAAGAACCAATTAAGGCAAATTCATTTTCTTCACTTCCAAAGACAGGTTTCTGCCTAATAGGTTTTTCATATACCACACTATCAGCTCTGCGAAATAGGAAAGTAGTTTTTCAAAGGAACGCTTGTCAATAAAATTCCTATTATCTATCTATCTATCTATCTATCTATCTATCTATGTATCTATCTATACAGGGTGTCCCAGAAATAAGTGCAAATATTTTAAGGGGTGGTAGATCTCGATAAAAGAAACATATTTTCTCTTTATCGTTTTTCAAATAAGTCCAAAATAACGGAGTTATTTTACTTTGAAAATTTCCAAAAAAAATGATTTTTTGCTAAAATTTTGAGAACCACTCGATCTTTTCTGGATTTTCTTTCTTGTAAATTTAATCTAATACCTATGTTGCCATATTATCAAGAAATTATGTTTTTTAACTAAAAACTAAAAAAATTTCCAAAATTTTTTCCAAAAAATTTCGAATTTTCAAAATTTTTTTTTCGCGAAAAAAACCTCATAGGCATGTTTCTGGGGTTGAACTATACTACCAGTTAAAATATTTGCACTTATTTCTGGGACACCCTGTATTATCTATCTATCTTTGAGCATAAACCCTTGAGGCCAAGAAGCAAATAAAATCACTAGTATCTCTTCCTTCCCCCAGCAGATACTGCTTCATTTTTTTGATAAAATAATAAATACTTACTTATTAACATTATTGTAGGTAAATTAAATAAAAATAACCGATGTTATAAATTTAAATAAAGTCCATAAACTAATGTCGATTTTGAAAATAGCTACTAAGTGTCACTAGAAAATTGCCATGGCGACACCAGCAATCTTGATTACAATTTTATTGAAAAATCGCTTTTTATTCAAAATCTGAGCCAGATAGGTATAGGAAACTCTAATATAGGTTGAAAGAGCATTTAAATCTGCTTCGACTTATTTAAAAAATACATAGTGTTCCATTTGAAATAACGAAGTTTTTATTTCAGTAAAGTTTATTTCTCTGGTTTGAGGGTTAGCACAAAAATTAATTCTGAAAAGTTATGTACAAGGTGTTGACAAACTTTTTCATTATAGCATGCATATTTAAATATCTTTAAATATCTCAAAAACCAAAGCTTTTAAACATATTAAACCCTTATAATAAATGCATTATTTTATGTCTAAGAATCCAAAAATGAAATAAAATACCGGGTGTTCCATAAGAAAAAATATAACTTTGGTATACAGGGTCCGGCAATAGTGCGTCAAGCATCTGTAGCTCCTAGAATAAAAAAATTGGGTATTTTGTTTAAGTGTAAATCTGAAGTATGTACAAGGATGTATTTCAGGAAAATATTTTAACTTCTATAGGGTGGCTCAAAAAAGCGTGAGTGAATCGGGATGATTTTTTTTAAATGAAACACCCTGTATATTATTGCATTTTTGGCTTCCTTTCAGATTATTATTATTACCAATTATTACACAATCCTAAGATATTTGTAAATGTATTTAGATAGTTTCAGATATATTAATAAATAAATAAATAAATTATATTTTTCAAGCTTTATTAAAAAAATAATAAAAAAAAAAATTCTACGCCAAACTTTCTAAAATATAAAATATTTTTTCTTTGTTTTTTTAAATGGAACACCCTGTAGAATATTTTTTTATTAGATGGAAAATTAAAAAATTAACATTTTTTGTATTTAAAGTATTTAAATTTTTTTAATGGTTTCGCAGATACACGCAGTATTATTTCATATGGCTCTCTCAACGGTAAAATACGAGAGAAAAATCATTGGGTGGCTTTGATAGAAATTTACTATGGAAAATGCCATATGAAATATAAAACCGCGAATATCTGCAAAACCGTTAAAAATTTTGAAAAATTGAAATACTCTAAATATAAAAAATGTTCATTTTTTAATTCTCTATCAATTGAAAAAATAATATACAGAGTGTTCCATTTAAAAAAACGAAGAAAAATTATTTTATATTTTAGAAAGTTTGGCGTAAAATTTTAAACATCCTGTATGATATTTCGATTACCATATTTATAGCAAAGTAAGTACATACCATCTAAAGTAAATATCTAATATGGTTTTGATTTCAGAACAGTTCTTGTATTTTAAATAATTTTTTTTAAGAAAGGCTGAAAAATATATATTTTTTATATATTTATTAATATCTCTGAAACTACCGAAATATATTTACTTATATCTTAGGAATATGTAAAGTGATCTGAAAAGAAGCCAAAAATGCAATAATATACAGGGTGTACATTTAAAAAAATTAATCCCGATTCACTCACACTTTTTTGAGCCACCCTATAGAAGTTAAAATATATTCCTGGAATACATCCTAGAACATACTTTAGATTTGCACTTAAACAAAATTCTAAAGTTTTTTATTCTAGGAGCTACAGATGCCCGACGCACTAATGCCGGTAGATCTTAGTTCTGACACACCCTGTATATTTCAAAATAATTTTAAATTATGTGCATTGCCTTCCCACATATACTCATAAAATATTTTGTTTCTACATCTTTCCGTTTTCGTATAATCAACCGAGGCGAATGAGGTGCGCCACCCTGTATAATCAGTCCTAACCTATAAAAATAAGTATATATTGTGATTTTTTTAACTTTCTTATTATTTTTATGATTTAGCATCATTCTCTGGATCTCTCAACATTGGAAATGTAGTACCAGCCTCTCAAGTTGAACTAGAAATCGAAGAAAAACCTCTTCCTCCTCCTAAAAAGACCTACGTCGAACGTACTGTGATTCCAAACTACGTGGAAAAGACAATCCAGGTGCCATCATACGTAGAAAAGACTATTAGAGTACCAACGGTGATTGAAAAAAGAGTGAAGGTACCAGCTCCACCTACAGTGATAGAAAAGGAAGTTGAAGTGCCTGAACCAGTGGTACCAATAACTTCAACGTGAGTTTTGTCGGCGATCTAAGTGTTTTTTTTAATTTACATAGTTTTGTTTCTTTTGGTAGGAAATTTGTTCATAAAGAAGTAGTTCCGATCGAACAAAATACCAGAGTGATTACGAAAACCAAAACCAAAATTCGAAGACGTCCTGGATGGTATTTTTCGAAATATTAGTAAGTATAATAGAACATAAATTTATTTTTGGCATAATTTTGACACCTTTATAAGTGTTTTATTAAAATATTTAAATAAGAATCAATTATTTTTTGTATTAACATTTAATGAAAATATTCAAAAAAAAAATATTGATTTGCTGTTCTTTACTTTATTTAAATTAAGTTCACCATATTGTCAAGAAGTTGGTCATATTTTGGTAGGTACTGAATAATGACGTCTAAATAAATTTATTTAAATGTCATTGATACTCATTTTGTGTTAAATACATTGACAGCACCACTGTTTTGAGTTAAATACAATTTGACAATACCACAGTTGTTTGTTACCATCAAGTTTCTTGTTTTGAATATATTTTAATATTGTTTTATACTTTTTACTTCAGTTTTAGTTATTTTTACACTAAAATTAAAGATACAACTAAATATTGATTGAGCTGTTGTTTCCTTAAAGCTTCACTCAGCACCTCCCAATTAGTGGAATATAATATAATATAATTGACAGTGACTTACCTTTTTAATTATTGCATTTTCTATATGTACTATTTATGTCTATACCATAGACTTAAAAAATAAAAATAATAAAATCCTTGACAGTGATAGATGTGTCTGTCATTTTAATTTCAAAGTAGTTCATTTTACAAAGAAATAGTTGGTACAATTGGAATGCATAGCAAGAAATTAATATATTTAAAATTTGAGTGAGAAATGATTAACCAAATATCGTAATCCAAATATTGTCAAAAAAAAACTGTATAAGACTGAAAAAATATAATCGAGCAGTTATTTATAAAAAATTATAAAAAAGAACTATTTATTTATTTCAAAATTATAGTGTAGCCTCCCTCACATATTTCTATAGTCTGTGGTTTAAGTTATCCCTGCTAATTTCCTAATATTACGGTCCTATCTCAGGTTTAGTCTTCTTCTAGATCTCTTAATTCCTCGTACTCACGAGGCTCTTAATGCCTCATACTCAACATGCTGTAATTTTTGTGGTCCATCTGTTGTCCGTCCTTTTTGCTAGGTGTCCTGCCCATTGCTACGAGCCCTAACAACTATATGTTGGGACAAGGTATTTTTTGCAATAAAAATAGTAATTTGTTGTTTATTATTCTAAATTCAAACATTACAATATGATCTAGACAATTTTACTACATTTTTATAACTTTGCAAACAAATCACTTTTGATAATAGCTTATTTTGCCAAAATCAAGCCAAATTTGCTGACAACTATATATTGGGACAGCACAACAAGAAATTTGTTTAATACGGAGTTCCATCACCTTTGGCCTTAACAACTGCCTGAACTCTTAATGGCATTGTATTTACTAAAGATTGGCACATTTGAGGAGAAAAATTATCCCAAATTTCCTGCAGTTTTGTCAGCAAATTAAAAATTGTTCGTTGAGGGTGGTTTCTTAAATATTGCTTCATTTTATGCCACACAGTTTCTATAACATTGAGGTCCGGACTACTTGCAGGATGGGATAGAACTTTCATATTATTATTACCGAAACAATTTTTAGTTGATTTTGCTGAATGGCACGATGCTCCATCTTGTTGGAAAATATTCTTGTTGGAAACAATTCTTGAACACTAGGCAAAAGTGAGGTCTCAAGTATATGTTGATATTTTTGGGCGTTAACAGTGCCATCTATAAAATTTAATTTGACCAAACCTCTCGCTGACATGCAACCCCAAACCATAAGCCCCTTATTAAATTTAACAATCCTCTTTAAGCAATCTTTATGAAAGGCTTCTGCTTTATTTCGTACTATTCGTTTTCGATGATCTCCAACGCAAACATCAAATTTAGACTCATCGCTAAATATGATCTTATTCCAATCATTTTGTGTCCACGATAATTTAGATTTTGCCCAATTGTAGCGATTTTTCTTTTGAATTTCTGTCAGTAGTGGTTTTTCTTTGGCCTAAATAAGAATTTGTATAAATAATTTTCAGGTAATTGATTATCCACACAAAATAAACTTTACCTGTAAAACCCCAGACCGCATTTATGGATATATTTTCGGCAACATTCTCTTGACATATTTAAACCAGTTACAGTATTCCATTTAACTGTTACTTCGCGAAGAGTACTTCTTCTCACAGACTTGCAAATTTTTACTAAATTTCGTAAATCTCTCTGAGATACAACTTTTGGCCTTCCCGAACTTTTACCTCTAACGTCTACATTGGCAGATTAGCCGTATTTCTTATTATATTAAAGACCGTGGTTTTTGTAATACTTAAATCATCAGAAATTTTTCGAATTGTTTTTCCCGTACTGTATTGACGAATGATAATTTCGCGTAGTTTTTGATTTGTAGCTTTTCCACGGACCATTACTTTCAATTAAATTAACAAAATTGGAAATTAAAATTACTTACAGTAAATTTTACTACTCAAAGTATCGAGTCACTTACAAGCTGTCAATGCTGAAGTAAACAGTTTGCGAAATTTGTGACGTTTATAACAAAGCCGCCTATGATGATATTAATCTCGATATTAATTATTTTAAATTAAATATTTAAAAATACTTGTCCCAACATTTAGTTGTAAGCAAATTTGTCCTTATATGAACAAAATCCGCTATTGTAAATATGGACTGATTTACAAATTCATAAAAATATTGTCAAGTTGTTTAGGATATATGGCTATGTTTATATTTAAAAAATTAGACATATATTTTTCAGTCATCTTGAAAAACCAGCGCAATAATTCCAAAATATGACCTTGTCCCATCATATAGTTGTTAGGGCTCGTATTGCATTTTAATCTGTGGCTGAGCTATTATCTATGTTCTTTGTTGTATCCACTCTATTCTTTTACGGCCATTCTTGGTTATTCCCAGCATATTTCGTTCTATTGAGCGTTGTGCGACCTGCAGTTTCCTTATAATGTCCGTTTTAAGTGTTCTGATTTTGCATGCATAGGTCATTTGACTGGTAGTATCACACATTGGTCAAATGTTTTCTTCTTTAGATAAAGTGGCATTCTAGATTTGTATATGATTGAGCTTCTTCCATAAGTACTCCATGCTAACTTAATTCTTCTGTTGATTTCTGGTAGAAGAGGTTACAAGCTGTGTATTAGTTGTCCCAACTCACAAACAAGTAACTCCAAAATTACAGTAGCTAGCGAAACGCGGTTTTCAAATTAAGATTAGGAATAATATTTGCAACAAAATTTGTAATAACATCAAAATCAGTCAAAGTCGTAGTTTTAGAGATATTAACATATTTTAGTATGGGTGGCTATACGTGCCTCCCGGCGCCAATTGTTTATGGTGGTTTGGTCGAAGATGTTGACTTTTAGTTTGTTATAGTTTTATAAATCTTTGTTTAGAGCATATTTTTCAAAGTTAATAGTGATTGTATTAAATATCTAACTATTTGGATTTTAAATACAATAAAACGAATAAAACTCATATTTCAGATTCCATTGAAAACTGCGTTTTAAAATTATTTTGTAACTCATTTTATTCATTTGTATTAGCAAACTTAAAAAAACAATTTTTTAAAGTAAACAAAATATATTGAAACTATTTTGTGTTTTTGTATCGTATCTTAATTATTATGGAAGTTATCTGAAAACTTAAATCGATTAGTCATTGACAATTGGTTATAATTGGTTATTGATAATAAACCTGTTGTTTATCCAGTGGCGTCGTAAATACTTAAAAAAATAACTATAAAAATAAAAATGTCTTATTTTAATGACGCACCCTGTTCGCACCCATGTAAATACTGTTCTAAGAGTAGTTTACTCTTGACTCGAAAAATATCAAACCCCATTAAAACGTGCGTCTATGAGGTATCGCATTTCTTACCCTGGGCAAAATGTACGTCTTATAGCCATACAGCCTCCCGCCAAAAATGAAAAAGATCGCTCAACAAACAACCAAGATATTGGCTTGTATCCATCTTAAGTGAGACACCCTGTATATTCTTCTTCTATTTCCAGTGTTATGTTATTTATTAGAATATCTTTTCTGTTTACTAGTTCGTTGTACATTACTTTAGTTTTTGCTAAATTTATTTTGAGACCTACTTTATTGCTGGCTGTATTTAGCTCATTAATTTGTGTTTGTAGTTCTTCAGGACTATTGGCAATTAAGACTATGTCATCAGCGAATCTTAGATGGTTAAGATATTCCCCATCTATTTTTAATCCTTTGTTTTTAATCACTGTTATACTGTTTTACCAGATGGGAACTTTGAGGTTGCTTTATATAAACAGTACTTATTTATATTCTGTTATATAAAACTGTTTTTATTATGCTAATTTTCCTCATAACCTTAATTGCCGGCCATTAAAAGATGTTTAAAAGAAATTCCGAAAATTATTTCTGGTTCTTCCCCAAACCACTTTCACTTATTAGATACTTTATTTACATGAGAGTTATGTAACCAAAAACTACGCATACCCCAACGGCATTATAAGCATATTTGTTTATTTATTAATTGAAATTTTAATTAGCAAAAATTATGTAATCAAACTGATTAATGGTATCGAATATTACAAAATAACTGTTTTTATTTTCATTTTTTCTTTCTAGCAACTATAACAGCGGAGAGGCTCCATACTATGGAGGTGTAGCTGCAACTGGTGATGCCTATGCAGCACCTAGCTACGGTGGTCAGTACTCAGCTACTTACACCAAAAGCTACAATACCGGTAACTTGTTTCGAAATATTTTTAATGTGAGTAGAGTAGATGTTTGTACACCATTTGTCTCATGCACACACATCCCGTATGATCGAAAAAAACGGCGTTACAGTGGCCCTGTGACATGAATAAAACTGATCTAGTTTTCAGACGTCAATCATTGAAACACAAATCTCTATCATATCAATGTGTCTTAACATTTTTTACTTTTTCAAAATTAAACCTCTGTTTTAGCAACTTCACTGATTATTATTTCAAAGGCTATTCTGGCGCCCTTTTTTTGGTTATAGGTATGGTGTATTTAAGCTTACTTCTATATGTTTGCTTGAAGCTATCACTCCAAGTAATTGAACTTTTGTAGTAATTAAGAAAAATTACAATTTCTTTGGGAATTTATAAATTTATTCCTGCTTTAACCTAAATGAACAAATTACTGTGATCAAGTTAAGATGAATAATTAAAATTTATATAGACAGGTACCTACATAATAAATTCTAGTGAATACTCAAATTATACACAAGTTATACCGTGCTGGCAACTGTTACTTTTGGGTCGGCATTTACATGTGTGGAAGTAAATCGCATAGGGATCTTATTAAGTCGGAGTGAGAGAAATGCGACCGACCGACGAGACGCGCGACGGTGTGCTGTTGCGGCGTTGCCGATACGCCTTTCCCTATCAAGTAAAGTAAAATCACGATCGCAAACCGCTTATTTTTAAAAGACTTTTTTTTCAGGAGATAACTAGATAAAATCATTAGACATGTTTCTGAGCATCTGAAATGGAATTATAAGGATATCGTTAGGGTGTCATTTTTTTATAACGAGAAAACGTCAGTAATCGCGATAATTTAAAAACTCAACTTTTTAACACAGCAGGCCATAACTCAAGAACCACTTTAGATATTGAAACTGTTTTTGTTTTCAAGATCAGATATTTTACAATATGTTTACATAAGAAAAATTCGATAAGGTTGTTTTTTCCATTCAAAAATTGTAAACAATCCATCCATTTACTTTTAGAGCATAGCAATTTTCAGCAATCGTGTAATTTTTTTATTGATAAAGATTTTCACATACTGTCTACAAAGAAAATACAGCAGAAATATTAACAAAGTTCTTGAAAAACTACAATCTATTATTTCTAATAGATTTCGAGATGTCGATTTTTGAATTCAGAGTTCTAATAGCGCGACCACTATCGAACACCCACTCAATTCCACTTATTTCTACCAAAAATGCAAATGCACTTAAAAAAATTCAAGCTATAGCAAAAATTACAACGACTCGTTAATAAATAAACAAATTAAGTATCACGAGACGTAATTAAATCGTGAAGCTGAACGCATGACGTACACCTTTACCTAGAACTTTAAGTACTGACAGAGGTATTGATTGGGTCGACCGGTCAACTGCGACAAATCTGCTATCCCTTCCACGTCTCTTAGCGATGTGCACAGTTTCTCGGTTTATTTCATACGTTTGGCAACGTGTTTACTGTCCTCTCTTTGTTCAGTACATTATAAACGCATTGTACTCTTCTTACATACGGAAATCTCGATCCAAGGCTAACCTTTGCCAGCCCTTAGTATTGTCCCTGGGGTTATGGTTTTGGTTCATAGTAAATAACATAGACCGTTTTATCTAATAAAAACGGCGTCTCAGTAGGCGTAGAAGTAACACTTTAGTTTGAAGTTTACCGTGATCAATTGATCCCTACGTTACTTGACAGCTGATCGTGAGCTATTGCTATTACCCTTGTATATGAACAAGGCTATTACTAATTAGTAAAAATTTATTCTCTATTTTTTATGTTTTTAGTCTAGAAACAATAATTGTATTGTAATCGCAAAACATTTTTCGATGCACGTTATCAATCATATCGACATTGACACTAAAGTCTATAAACCTGACTCAATGAAATTTTGGCAAAAATGTTTAAATTTGGTGTTTAATTTAAGATACCGAGTAGCTAGCTCTTCATTTTATTTTATAGAGAAAATGATTGTAACAGATATTTTATTTAGATTGCAAAAATTAGTTTAAACCGAATTTTATTATTGCTATATTGGTCACATTGCGCCGTGTTCAGCAATGTTGTCCTTTATTATTTGATAATAATGAAAGTGTCACTCATTATTTAAAGTGTCACTCATTATTTTGTATAATATCGTGTTGTTGAATCTTTGTGAGTAATTTTAGTTTCTTTGCCTGTTTTCATAGTCTTTTTTTTTAAATTGCACTTTTGGGCAGCAAAAACAGTTATTTTAAGAACTAAATTTTCGAGTTTTTCTATTGCATTTCTTAAAATTGTGTGTTAAAAATATGGCCAAGCATTTAAACAGTCGAAGCAAAGAACTTTTAGCTTCCCTGTTTTTTTAAAACTATTTTGAACGAGAACGTGACAATAAAGGTTCTTTATTACCCTTGACTGCAGTCAGAAAAGTAAGTTGGATTGATAAGCACATTATACCACTTTCAAATTTAGTTTTTATTAAATTCTGTGATTATTAGTTTGTGTATTAATAGCACCCTCTTACTTGTTATTAGCACTTATGGCGTTGCGTTGTAAGATGTACATCAATAAATAAATAACCCATAATAACGCTTCATAATGGATTAGTTTTTTCCAATATGTAATAAGTAAAATAAGCTATAAAACAAATAAATCAATTAGTCATTAAAATATTAGTTATTAATTTACAAATAAAACTTAGAACTCTTTAAAAAATTATGTAATAAATATGTTGTTTATCAATTTTAAATTAAGATTCATCTCATAAATCCATCACAATCTGGCAGCGCTGTCGCCATCGCTTGTCACTCAAAGTTGATCACGTGCATCGGAAATTGTTTTGCGATTACCATACTTTGCCATTTTTAATGTATATAGTAACTGAATATAATATTCATCATATTCTCATTCATGATTCACAACAATCTCAGTGTAATACAAGTCACACAATGCTCTGCAGATTTATACACTTTGCATATATCCAATTATAAAACAAACAGAAAATGTCAAAAAATTATGGCAATTCAATTATGGCAGGATGATCATTTTTTTTTTCAAAAACTATGATGATTTTCGTTTTTAAAAAAATAATACACTCAGATGCAAAAAAACGCATCAGAGAATTTTTTGTTCAAATTTGAAGTGTTATATTTTTGTTATTTTTAGCACTATTTTTAGCCCTAGGGTTAATTGAGGGGTTGTTTTTTTACCTTAATTTTTAAACACCCTGTGCAATAATTTCGTATGTAAATTTTCCTAAAATATAATAATACGGTCAGAACCATGACTCCTGAGCATTTTGTTTTTTGATTCATGTCAATATATTCTTTAGTTAACTTTTAAGAGCGAAATGAACTGATCACGATCAATTTGCAATTTTAAATTATCATTACGTTTTGATGTAATTTCTTAATATGACGAGATGGTTTTGGTGACTATTATCGTAATGTCATGTTACGCTGCATTGGATACTTTATACTAAATAAAAAAAAAACGTTTAAGACTAACGATACAGTCTTGGTTTTAATAAACATTAATAACGATAACAGAATTAACGATATTAAAGAAAGCAACTGTAATACTGAGGGTATAAAAGATCGAATAATGCAAGGCAGGAGGGCAATATCTATGTTGAATGGCGTACTGTGGGATCAAGGAATCTCTAAAGCTAATAAGAAGAACATTCATGCTAATAAGAAGAACATACATAATACGGTAGTGAAAAGCATAATAACTTACGGAAGCGAAGTATGGCAGTTGAAAAGCAGAACAGAAAACATGCTATTAGCGACCGAAATGGATTACGAAGGAGATCTGATGAAAAAAAGAGAACAAAAGAGAACAAATAACGAACGACAAAGTAAGAGAGATTATGGGAGCAGTCCACCATCCAGTGTTTTATTCTTATGTCGTCCACAACACACAATTGTGGACGACATAAGAATAAAACAACTCATATAGTTTGGTCATGTGCAACGAATGCCCGATCACAGAATACCAAAACAAATTTTACTGTGGACACCTCGAGGCAGAAGTAAAAGAGGAAGGCCTCGACGAAGCTGGAGGGAGGGTGTGGATAAAGAACTAGAAAATAGAGAAATACCTGATGATCTCTGGCTAAATAGAGAAGAGAGGAGGTTAGGTGTCGGAAAACGTCGTAGAACGTTCTGAACCGACTTATATATAACTGTAATACTTAAGTATTACAGTTGAGGATTGGAACCTTTGGTGTTACACAGCAAAATAAAAACACTAAATCACCACAATACACCAAAACACTTTTACTTTTACACTGGACGCGCGTTTCGCTAACCATGTTAGCATCATCAGCAGATCAGTTTATAATCATCTGCTGATGATGCTAACATGGTTAGCGAAACGCACGTCCAGTGTAAAAGTAAAAGTGTTTTGGTGTATTGTGGTGATTTAGTGTTATACTTAAGTATACAAACAGAAAAAAATATTGTAAAAAATACCCTAATACTTTGCATTGCTTCCCTGGGCTGCTATAACTGCCTGTATACGTCCGTTCATACTGTCATCGGGGCTGCATATATCATATTGTGTTATGCTTTCATATTCTTCTTTAAGAACCAAGCGAAGTTGAATTAATGAAGCTGCACCGCTTTGCGACCTCTAACCCTCCTGGCAAGCATGTTCCAAATGTCGAACATGATGGGCTGTTTATAGTAGTATATTTATACATATTGAAAACTAACTTCAAAATGAAATGATAATTAAAAAAATTGCGAATTGTTGGTGTTAAGTTAATTTCGCTCTTAAAATTTAACCAAGGCATATATTGACATGATCCAAAAAGCAAAATGCTCAGGAGACATGGTTTTGACTGTAAAATTATATTTTAAGAAAATTTACACACGCAATTATTGCACAGGGTGTTTTAAAGATAAGGTAAAAAAACAACTCCTCGATTAACCCTGTATAATATGACAAATACTAGAGTTTATAAAAAAACTGAGTTTACAACGGGTTATACGGGTGCGCCTCAAAAGTTTATAAATATAGCTAAATATGTTAATTTATATGGTCTATGATGGGTCTATGATTACAGTATATTCATCTCATTTTTTTATTATAAATTTATTTTGCTCGATTCTAGATTCCAATTGTAACCTTGGGAGCTGTCAGTGACCTTGTGAGCGGTGTTGCGGGAAGCGGATCATTGGCTGTATCTAAATCATACTCTTATTAGTTTAGTTTTTGGATGAAACTTTTGCTCAAAAATTTACAAGTTTGTAAATGGTATTTATAAATGCTCGTAGGAGATTAATTCGTAATAAGAAGCCAGTAATTTTTTTTAAATAAAATATTTTCATTTTAAGTTGTTTTTTTTTTCTGACTGTTAACGTACTTGTTTGGTCGTTTTTTAGCTCTGTAACCACATTTTTACCATAGATATTAATATTCTGTTTTATCAAAAAAAAAAAATGAGAGGGTAGAGCCTTGGTAGAGCCCCATACTCAATATACGCTGATGCGGTTTGTCAATGCGTCGATTTGGTGCGCCAATTAGACGATGTGGAATTTAATTATTTATACTAAAAATAACAGTTCATTTAGAAAGCTAATACTATCGCACAACCAAGAAGATGTGTTTATGACATACATTTTTAAAAGTTGAATTTGTATCTGTGTGGTTTATTGAAACAATATACCGGTGGCTCATCTCTATTACTTTTTTATTTTTTCAGTTAAAAAAACGAGATTTGGTGTGTTAGTATATGATATAAATTAGGATTGATTGACGTATTCAATTGTTTTCGGTCACTTCCTGTTTCACCGGAAATGACTACAACTTTTGATTTATAAATCGCACCCTAGGTATTTTTTTACTTTATTTGATATAAAATCACACTCTGAGCAGAATAACATATCATAAGTCGACTTTTGACATTTTAATTGAATTTAAATTATAATATGCGGTTCAAACGAAAATTTGACTCGAAATACCAAGTGTGTGGTATCAAATTATTTGTAAAAAAAATGCTTTTTCCAAATATGCTAATGAGCCACCCTCGTTACATTTGAAAAAACTGAGATATGATTAAAAATACGATTTGGGCATTTTCTAACTGGCCAGGACAAGACATTAAAAACATTAGACAATCAAATTTATTTTTCCAAGGCTCCTTAATTAAGAATTAGTGTTTTTAACATAGCCATGGCACTCTAGATTGAATTTTAAAATACGATTTTTTATTAAGCAAGAATGTCAAAAGTTATGTCATCTTATTCAGAATGTCATTTTCAAAAATAGCGAGAGTGCCATTTAAAAATCTAAAGTTGTAGTAATTTCCGGTGAAACAAGGAGTGATCAAAAACAATTGAATACGTCAATCAATCCTAATTTATATCATATACTAACATACCAAATCTCGTTTTTTTTATCTGAAAAAATAAAGAAGTTATAGGGATGAGCCACTTTTGAGACGCACCCGGTATTTTTACTATAACAAAATAAAAAATATTTGATTCAAACAAAATATTATCCGAGTAAATTGCTAATTTGCTAATTTTTGGACCTTATTTTCAAATAAAGGTTATAAAAATACCCTGTATAAGCTTACATAAGCTACAAAATAAAGTTTATCGACTGAATATCGCAAGAAGAAAATTGGTTCCGATAATTTTCCTGTTGCAATCCACAAACTAAACTAAAACCGACGGGCTGTTGAATAGTTTAGAGGCGGCTCATTAATGCTAATTTGGAAGTTAATCGTACTAACATACGAATTCGATTAATTTAGCAACAGGTATTATAAGTAACTTGAAAATGTATGTATATCTGAAGAAAAGAACAGAGAAAAATTGTTTTAGACCGGTTAAATAAGCGGCTGTAGAAGGGATGGTCAAAACTATCAATAATTAAAGATATCGATATACTTAACTATCAACATTAAAGTATATCGATATATGAGTGATATATTATTTTTAAGTCCTCAAATAGTCTTAAATATAAGCGATACCAATTCTGAGGGCGTAATTATTAAATTCAGTTGCCAACCATGGACATATTCGGCGCCGGGCTGACTAACTGGAATTTAAATTTCCCGCTGGGAATACAGGTGGCAGCTCTGCTGTATAAAATTTCAAGTTGCTACATTTATTTATTTCCTGACATTGTCATTCGTTCGCCCTGTACTAGGTAGTATTATTTTTGTTATTGCAACATAATATTTAGTGTACAGGGTGGCTCGAATTCGACGCTCATCATTGGGATTTCGGAAACCGTAAGAGATATACAGGATCGGTTAAATGGAGGCAAAGTTGCGCAATTTGATGCTCAATAAAATGCCGTATTACATTTTGAAAAATTCCGAATACTTCCGAATATATTCGAAAAAAAAACGGAATTTTCAATTTTGTTTTCTATTGTTTCCTGGCTTTATTTGTTAAGATAACTTAAAATGAAAAACACATTTTATGGCAACTTTTTCTGCTCTATAACTCTGTGTGATTAAATATTGACTTTGACGTTTCGGCTTCTGGCGACCATCATCAAACTTAATTCAGCACTCTTAAAACACTATATATAGTCACTTTGATATTTGCCGACGTTTGGTACAGAAAATTCCATCACCAGAATATTTTATGCAAAAAAAATAAAAAAATGCAATACGGCATTTTATTGAGCATCAAATTGCGCAACTTTGCCTCCATTTATCTGTATCTCTTACGGTTTCCGAAATCTCAATGATGAGCGTCGAATTCGAGCCACCCTGTACACAACACAAAAGTATACAGGGTGAGACTTAAGTAAGTGCAAATATTTTAGGGCTGGTAGATCTCGATAAAAGAAACATATTCTCTCTTTGCCGTTTTTCAAATAAGTCCAAAATAATCGAATTATTTAAGTTTAAAAATTTTTAGGATTTTTTCCGTAATTTATTCCTTTTTAATCTACTACCGATGTTGTCACGTTTTTAAGATATATTTTTTAACTGAAAATTTCAAAATTTCATCTAACCTAACGACATCCAAAAAAATGACAGAAAATGCATATGGCCTTTGAATTAAAATGCAAGACAAACCTGTCACTGTCAGGGATACTTCCGTTGAACAGACTATACTAAAACTATTATTAAAATACAGTATGTGGCAATATAAATGCTCCTTGTGGATATATTCAATGATATCGATATTCGTTTCTAAAAACGAACATCCCTACCAGAGAGCATTGCAGTTTTATGTTTCCCTCGACGATTGCAAGTAACCTGAAAATTTATCTGAAGGAAACGTAAGTAAAACGGTTTGAGAACGGTTAAATAAGCGGTGGTTGATTATGGAAGGAGAATTTAAGTGACCCAGAGCCATAGTGAGAGTAAAGGAACCTCATTTCAGTGACAACGAGTGCAGAAAACCGAAGACTGTGACGTTATTTTGCGATTATTCCATTTTTTGTTTTGTTTGTTAAATTTACCGGTAAGTTTAACTTTTATTTTCCAGGCAAAACCTGCATATTTCAAATTATTATATTAAAATAAGATAGGTAGAGCGTTGTTATTAAAATTATTAGTTGTTTTCTGTGTGGCAAAACAATTACTAGTATAGCGTTATTCTTTTTCAAGTGGACTAATATCACAGATAACAATGGTATCTGTTGTGATACTATGAAATGATAGGGGAATGTCATGTAATATACCGGGTGCGTTTGAAAAGTACAAAGTACACCCCTATTACTTTTCTATTTTTTTAGATAAAAAAACGAGATTTGTTATGTTAGTATACGACATTAAATTAGGATTGATTGATGTATTCAATTCTTTTTGGCCACTTGGTTTCACCGGAAATTACTACAATTTTTGATTTTTAAATGGTACACACAACGGTATTTTTTTACTTTATTCAATAGAAGATGACACTTTGAATATAATGACATATTATATGTCAACTTTTGACATTCCGGTTTAAAAACAATGGTATTTTAAATTTCAATTTAGAGTGCCATGGCTGTATTAAAAACACTAATTTTTAATCAATGAGCCTTGGAAAAATCTCTTGTCCTGACCGGTTAAAAGATGCCCAAATCGTTTTTTTAATCATATCTCAATTTTTTCAAATGGAACAGGGATGACTCATTAGCATATTTGGAAAAATTATTCTTTTGAGAATAATTTGGTACCATACACTTGGTATTTCGGGTCAAATTGTCGTTAGGAAACGCATGTTACAATTTCTAATAAACCATATGCGAAAACGTCAAAAGAGTGTCATTTTCTATCGAATAAAGTAATAGTGCTGTTTAAAAATCAAAAGTTGTAGGCATTTCCAGTGAAACAGGAAGTGGCCAAAAACAACTAAATACGTCAATCAATTCTAATTTATGTTACATACCAACATACCAAATTTTGTTTTTTATCTGAAAAAATAAAAAAATTATGGAGGTGAGCCATTTTCGAGACGCACCCGGTATAGTACTCACTATAGAGATGCACTTAAGTGAAATCTCTGAGTTCTATATTCTAAACTAGCTATAGATCTCCGACACGCTGTTGCAGTACCCGGTAGAAGAAATCATGACATAAAGAAATACATATTTTATAGCAGCCTTTATTGTTTCTTAGTAATAGGATAATGATATTCCTTTTTTGCTATAGATTATTTATGACGGTGTATCGAGTTAAGGTTATGTGAATAAACTATAATATACAATTAACTGTTAATGCATTTGAGAATTGTAACAAGCATTACAAAGAATAAGGAAGTGTTTTACTTGATGTTTACATAAAAAAATGTAGAGATACAGGGTGGCCCATTAGTGCGAGGAAGTCCAATAACGTGGTTGTTATCGAAGATATGAAAAAAAGTTATATATAAATTTTGTATGGTTTTATAAATGTTCAAGCTTCTAACTAACGCCCAATTGCACTCCTTCCAACGCTATCTAAGATTATAGAAAGGCTTGTTA
The DNA here is from genome assembly GCF_002938485.1 of Sitophilus oryzae. NCBI lineage: Eukaryota > Metazoa > Arthropoda > Insecta > Coleoptera > Curculionidae > Sitophilus > Sitophilus oryzae. The sequence goes on from NW_022145945.1 coordinate 3,020,321, forward strand.
AAAGAAGGCTGGTATCTTTTCTGTTTAAGTACAAATTACTTACTGAACATCAATTTGGATTTCTAAGCAACAAGTCCACAAGTGACGCTATGTTTTCCCTCCTTAATAAAGTTTACTCCAGCCTAAATAACCACCATTCTACAGCAACAATTTTCTGTGCTTTTTCTAAGGCGTTCGACTGTGTAAATCATAAGATCCTAATTAATAAACTGCAGCACTATGGGTTCAGGGGAACATCTCTCGAATGGTTTAAGTCGTATCTGAGCAACAGAAGTCAACTTGTGAGGGTGGATACCACGTTGTCTTCTAGCAAGCCAATAGAATGTAGAGTACCTCAAGGCTCAGTACTAGGCCCAATTTTGCTTCTTCTTTTTATTAACGACATTGCTACCATAAATATCATTGGTAAAATATGCCTTTTTGCGGACGACACTAGCTTCACTTGGAGTAACAAGGACGTCACGGCACTTCATAGGATTATATCAAATGACTTAATCACCATTAAATCTTGGTGCGATTTGAACCTCCTGAGTCTCAACATTTCTAAAAGTAAAAGCTTTGTCGTATAAAAACTCGCTACAGCCTTTTGTACTTAACAACACCAAGGCATTGACGTCGTAAAATCTGTAAAATTCTTAGGGCTTGTTGTAGACAATTCTCTAAAATGGCACATGCATATCGACGCTTTGTTGAAAAAATTAAGCTCTGCCTGTTTTGCATTAAGATCTATTTCTAACGAGCTTTACTTGTCAGTGGCTAGAACTGTTTATTATGCACTTTTTTAGTCGCACCTCAGATATGCCCTTCCATTCTGGGGTACGTGTTGTGCGACTCAATTTGACTGCATTTTCAAGCTCCAGAAGAGAGCTGTTCGATATTCACTGGGACTAAACAGCAGAACTCATTGCCAGGATTTTTTTAAAAAATTAAAAATAATTAACTCTTCCTTCCTTATTTATATTTGAATCCGTTTGCCTAATACGTAGGCAGGTATCAGCTTCTCAAGAAAGGCAATCTCACACTTATCCACTCAGGAACGCGGAGCAAGATCTTTATCTACTTACCCCATGCTCAGAGCTAGTTAAAAGTTCAATATTATACAACTCGAAAAAAATGCATAATCACCATTTGAAATCAAATCCATAACATCATTTTCTTCATTTCGCAACATTGAAATCTTGTGTATTAGACAGGGCTTTCTACGCCGTAAATGACTTATACCGTATGATCGAATAAAAACGGCGTCAACGATGGCTATGAAATGAAGATCGCTGTTATTTTATATGTAAAATTATCAAGAACGGTAAACTAATAGGATTGCTCATCCTTATAAGACGTACGTTCGCCTCTTCCCGCGCTTCAGCTGACAGTTGTGACGTCATTGTAGTCCTTGTCAAAGCCTTGCCATGATAGTGTGTATTATTAGTTGCCTATGGTAAACTTATAAAAATAACAGCTGAGAAATGTTCAGTTAATTATTTTGTCAATTTTAAATGTGAAAAGGTGTCTTTAAAGTTTTTAGAGCTATATAGTGTATAAATACGTTCATTTTGTGTTGTGGATTGTGACAAAGTGCATACTAAGTGCCCACGATTTTGTTTATTAATTATTTTAAAGCAAAATATGGAAGTACTCTAAAAAGAATGTTTGCAAAAGGTGATGCTGGGAACTGCTGTTCTTAAAAATGCATTATCCGAGTATTTAATACGATTTATACAGTTAATTTTCTATACTGCATACATATAAGGTGTTTAAATAAATAAACTAAATAATGAACGTTTTGCAGTCGGCAACCAATAATGCACGTCTGTGTATTATTGGTTGCCGGATAAGGACTAATAACCATGACAAGGGCTACAATGACGTCACAAAGCGAGTAGTTTTCGCATGCACCTGGCGGACACTTTTGGCTGAATGAGCAGTCCTATTAGGTTAACTGTTCTTGTAAAATTATATGGGAAATGTCTTCGATCGTCATTTCCAAGCCAACTGGACGCCGTTTTTTTTCGATCATACGGTATTTTGATAATCGAATTTGATCTTGTAAACACTGGTCTAATATTACATACTATATTTACTATGAATATAGTAAATATTTTTGAATCTTATTTTTATGTTTTTTATTCTTTGACATTGTAAACATTTACATATAAATGTTTATTTTAAACAATAAGACTGACAATGTAATTTGTATACTTGTTTTGTATTCTCTTTTGTTTGTTTATTTTACCTTTGTCAACAAATTGTAAAATTTTTTGACCTTAAAGGCATTTCTTTATTTATTATAATGGTGCAATATCTTAAAAAATTTTATACAGGGTCAATTATAAAAAAGCGTTCAAATCTGGTCATATATCTAATCTATTCACCATTAATTTATAACTCGGATTATTGTTAAAATCATTTGCGATTTAAATATACCACGTAATGGCTTAATGTTTTTATAATACCTTAAGATGTCTCTAATGTAAGAAGTGCCATTGTCAGTTACGTAAATAGGTACACTTTCTAAATGATTATATTACAACAAAGACATGCAAGTATCTAATAAGATTATTCCAAAAGCCCATGATGTCATATTTAACTCAACATTAAACACACTCATATGTCTGTCATTAATAAATGTATTTGGATCTATACTCTAAAAGCAATAAATTTTGTTACTGATTCATTAGAGAATTATTGTTAAAGAAATATATCTATTAGGGTAAGACATTAAAATTTGGTTTAATAAAAATTATTTAACTAAAACGGTTATCGTTATGGCTTAGTAATTATTTATTAGAAAATAAATAACTTACAAATTCTTACTTATTACTTATCCATTTTGGTGAATTAATAACTATATAGATCTTTTTCTTCCTTGACCTAGTTGGCTTCTTATTTACCGTATTAATAAATATTTAATTAAAGTATATAAACCAGTATTTGTATTTTTTGATAGAAAACTCGCTACTAATGATTTAATTTTTAAACGATTTTGCACAGATTTTAGAACCCCAAAATTTGTTTTTTAAACGTCACAAAAGTATTAGCTTTTCTTGCGACGTGATTGACAATATACAGGGTGGGTCTTAAATAAGTGCAAATATTTACAGGGCTGGTAGATCTTGATAAAAGGAACATAATTATTTTCTCTTTTACCGTTTTTCAAATAAATCTAAAATATCGGATATATTTTAGTTTGAAAATTTGGAAAAAAATTTTTTTTTGCTAAAATTTTGAGAACCACTGGATCTTTTCTGGATTTTCTTTCTTGTAAATTTAATCTACTATGTTGCCATATTATAACAAAATATATTCTTCAACTAAAAAAAAAAAATTTTGTATTTTTTTTTTGAAAATTTGGAATATTTTGAAAAGATTTTGGGAATTTTTTTTAGTTTTTAGTTAAAAAACATAATTTCTTGATAATATGGCAACATAGATTAAATTTATAAAAACAGTGAAGAGAATAATATGTTTGTTTTATCGGAAATATTTGCAATGATTTAAGATTCACCCTGTATAATTACTTACTTATATTGACTTATTGAAAATATTATTGACTTATTTGAAAAACAGTAAAGAGAATAATATGTTTGTTTTATCGGAAATATTTGCAATTATTTAAGATTCACCCTGTATAATTACTTACAAGGTATTGCTTTTAAATCTTTTTATATTATTTGGAACGTTTAAATTTGTTTAAAAAATTATTTGTGATGTTTGAAAAAATAGCATGTTCTATTCGGAGTAAAAATGACTTTTTGTGCCTCATATGTCGTCAAACGCACAGTCTCGCCACAAAAAAAATCATTTTTACTCCTAATAAAACAATATACTAATGTTGGCTAATACAAGAATAAGTTAACAAACTTTTTTATGGTTTATTGGAGCGTTTAAGTTATATAGAATGTCAAAGTCAAATTTTGAGAATTAGGAAAAAAAAATGAAAAGAATCCAAATCAGTAGTTCGAAAAACGGATTAGTTTCGAAAATGAACTGCATAAGCACAAAACTTGACCCCGGGTTTGGCATTTAGCAATCGAATTTGTGGAATTTCTATTTTGTGTTTATTATAGCGTGGAATCAGTCAAGCAAATGTAGAAACGGTCTTAATGTTGCACAAGCATTTATTGAAAATGGTTTGCTTGACTCACTAGGTGACTCCAAGGAACTAGTTCTAAGTTTGATTGAAAGTATTACTTGTTTTGGAGTTTATATGTTGTTTATTGTATAAACAATAAAATAGAATCGAATTATAACAAATACCAGGGATATATAAATATAGGGATTATGTATAATTATTATTAAATGCAAATAATAGGCGGTATTATTAGCCAATAGAAAAATTAGGATTTCTTGAGATTTAGGAAATGATTGAAGATATCAGTGTTGAATTTTTATGAGGGGTGTTAATCACTGCGACCTTACAGATCTATTGTGTGTTCCCCTTTCTTGAGTTATAACAAAATATAACTCATCATGCAGTCTCAGGGCTTTGACAAAAACGAGTATCTGAGACGGCTCAACAGAGGCTAACTCTCCATCTTCGACATCAGATGTACCAAAGTTTATAGCACAAACGGTTGTCGTCTCGGCGCACTCAGAGATGAGGTGTTCTGGTGTTTCCTCATTTTATCCACAGAATCTGCCTTTGTTTCTCAGCTACAATCTACTGAGATGTTCGTTAAGGAGTCAGTGTCCTGTTAGAAATACCGTGACAATTCGAAGATTGTTCTTACTTAAACCAAGGAAAACCTTAGTCTAGTGTCTTAGACCGTTGCAGGAGTCCCATTCCAGGTGACGGACGGTGTCTTCCAGGTTCTTGAGGTTCTTTTTTCTAGCTATATCGTTTGCTTTTTCATTGCCTTCTATCTCTTGGTGAGCGGGCACCCAGTGTAGGAGGACTTTATTATCTTTGCCTAATTTGTTCAGCTTTTCTAGGCATTCTTTGGCCAACTTCGAATTGATGGTTACTGAGTTGATCGTTTTTAGTGCTGCTTGACTATCGGATAAGATATTCCCCTAGGAGATGCAAGACCTTGTCGTTGGTGGGGAAGCTACTGGTCAGGTGCTAGGGGGAATCCCCCTAGCGTCTGGCTTGGTCTAACAAGAATCTCACTCATCGTCTTGAACCTGGCTGTAGTGTCGAAGCCAGGGAATTGCACCAAGACATATAACGATGCCGGACGAGGCTACCCCTGTCCCTCATACCAGGCACCCTCTACAGACTGTGGTCATGCCTCGCGGGTAGAGGGTGGGGGGGGGGTATTGGCTTAACCGCCTGGACCAAGAGGACACAACCTCACCAAAAACCTAAATCCTACGATGGCGGGACCAGGTCAAAGGGATGCGTGGCTAAATAGAGGACTAGCCATTACTGGCCTCAACCTTGGGGCATCAGGGGCTGCCCCATAGTATTTACCCCTTACTTCTACATGCGGGGCTCTGTAGAAGTGGACCGACTATCCCTAGCGGTAGTTCTAGCGACTATCCATAACACTATGAGATCTAGCATTAAAACCACCGGTGGAGCTGTGGGGAAGCACCCTAGCGACACTGGAAACATTTACAAATGAAAGTTCCAAGGGACCAAATCCAAAGGAAACTACAAGAGGGGCGGCTGACACTTGCTTGGGATCATCCTCCACAAGTGGCACACAAGCTACCACCTTCTCCAGCAAGGGTCGGGAGCCTACCTCTAGACCCAATAAGCGACACAAGCTACCGTTTCGTCTACCCGGCCTGGGTCAACCAGGCGGGCTAGACGATCCTCTGAGAGCTTATCGGAGCAGAAGCACGGAGATACCTCCGACTGCTCCACGAAGGACTTGCTCCAGAGGAAGCAAAAGACTCATCTCCATCAAAGAGAGAACCTCTCACCGCTTCTCCGACAGGGAGAGAAAAAAGCCATTATGGAAGGCCGTTCAACACCGGGAGGTAAGCAAGGACGTATCACCAGCTTTGCCGCTATTGCTGGAGAAGTGAAAATGGCGGTGCGGCCAAAGAATTTCCCAGAGGTTGCTCTGACCACCGACCAGCAAACGTCTCTAGAAGAGGCTATACTGGACGAAGTAGTGGCGATCGGATCGCAACTTAACGATCTACAAAATGTGGATCAGCTCCGTTTTGCGGGGATACACTTTCGGGTGGGCATGATCCTCATAGATTGTGTATCTCAAGAATCGGCGAATTGGTTGGTGGAAATCGCACCTAAGCTTAAAAATTGGCAGGGGCCGGAACTAGTTGCAGTGAAGGGAGAAAACATCCCTAAAGGGGCGGCCATCACGGTCTTTCTGCCTAGGAGCAAGGGTAAAGACACCACCTACCTGCTGAGCCTTATCCAGGGTCAGAACTTCAATGTAAGGACATCGAGTTGTCGAGTCATCAACTCGAGGGAGGAGGGTCATGGTCAGGTCCTCACAATAGGAATTTACCTCAAATCCAAGGAGGCAATAGAGAAAGAGGGATATCCTCTATTATAGATACGGGACAACACCGGTATCAGGTCTAAGGAGAGACCAAGTTAATGTGGTGGAGAAAATAGAGACAGATCCTCCAGCCTCCACCTCACGGGCTCCTTAGCCGGAGGCAAGCTCCTCGACTGTGAAGGGCGGCACGGAGGGCTAAACTCCAACCGTGGAAGGGTGTGTAACCTCGGAGGAAGAACTGTTGTCAGAGGAGGATGGGAAATACCCTGTCCCCTCTACAACAGAGGTATGGTGGGTTATAGACTGTGTGATGACTCAAGAAAGGGGGGCACAATAGATCTTTAAAGTCGCAGTGATTAACCCTCTTACTCATTCTATATTCTGCATCTGATAAGATGCCTGCTATTTCATGTTTTCCCATAATTATTTATTTCTTGTACAGTATCTGTCTAAAATATTTTTTACAGTTTATTAATTTTTGGTAAAATGATTTTTTTGTGTTCAGCAAATTAATAATTAATACGGTACTAATTTTTACAATTTCTTTTAGATTCACAATGGAAAAACTAATACTTTTCATAGGATTCTGTACCATAGGTTTAAGCTTTGCCATGCCAGCCAGTAATGAACAATTAGATAAGGTAATTAATTAATTAAGATATTGAATTTTAATTATTTAAGTTATTTATTAACATTTTCATTCAAAGAATAATTAAAAGTTATACATGAAAATATAAAAAAAATTAAATAATATAAAATATATTTTATATTATATAAATTTACGAAGTTCTGATAATACTATACGCAATTATAGAAAAATCGAAATTTTGGAGAATATATTGAATCGTCAGAAGTACATAAAAGGGTACATACGAATAATTTGGACACGATAGATTATAACCTAGAACAAAAAGAAGTGAGTATATAAAAAAAATCATTTTTTTTTCAAAAGCTATTGCATTTTATTTTATGTACATAAAGCTACCTTTACCAAGCAGATTGCTATGTAAAAAGCAATTAAAAATTAGTGTACTTATTTTGAATTTAAATACATGTAATTGTGTAAATATTTTTAAGCAGTTTTAGTTGGTATGCTTGAAGATTGTCATCAAATGTTATTTCTACGTCAATTAATATATCATTTTTATTCGAATATTATAAAGGTATTTACAAATATGATTATCTAGGTCATATACATTGATGACTTATTATTTCAATTTTGCTTTCTACATATTGCTGTTATATTTTTGCTTATTTGTTGCCATTTATTAAGTCCATAATTTAAATGGTTAGGCTATAATTCGGTATTCGGTATACAAGGTGTCCCAGGGTAAGCGTTCATTGGAAGTTTCTAGAGAACTACAATATCTATATTGGAGATTTTTTTGAACATCATTGTTTCACAACGAGATCTATCGATTAAAAACATTTTCAATATGACGGTACTTCCGGAAATACCGCAAGTTTACAGCCAGTTTCTTATTTTAAATGGGTGGTTTAATTTTCTTATTTTAAATATAATTTCTATTTTTCATTACATACTTAAATTCTCTGTGAAATTTTATGAATTTTGATATTAACACTCCATACCTAACATTAATTAATAATTCATTTTATTTTGCCTTTTGCCTTGATAACTTTAAACGTCTAGTGATGTAAAATAGATCTGGCCATTTCATATTGTGATGCTATGTTCAAAAATCAGTATATCAACGATCATCATTTCCAAGCCTACTTTGCTCCGTTTTTTTTTCTGATCATACGGAACATTATTAATAATATCCACTATTAGATATCTAAAAAGGGAAAATATGAGATATTTTTTATAAATACACTTTTTAAATTCTTAAGGCCGGCAGTATTTACCTATAACATAGGAAATTCAAATACATAGTTTTCTGACAGATGGAAATGAATTGCCTGATTGTTTGACACTTAAATGTTAAAGGAACTAGATAAAATCAAGAAAAATATATGCTTTAAAACTAAATCTTAAATAACCAAAATACGATTTATTTTTAATATTGAAATAAAAAAATGTGTTTCGATTTGAAAAAAAATGATTGATGAGAATTTTTTAATAGCTCAATCTCATGACAGCTAGAGCCATTATTATATGACATTCGAACAATTTAATTTTTGAAATAGGTAGCCACACTTCTCTTTTTGTCACAGTGGCTGTGGTAATCACTAAATTTGACTTTTATGCTATAGACATTTTTTTGACAAATCAAAAATTTTAATTTTTTTCCTCAAAAACGGTTAATGTTAGGTATAGAATGGTTAACATCAATATTCATAAAATTTTACAGATAATTTAAGTATGCGATAAAAATGGGGGCACCCATTTAAAATAAGAAAGTTGGTATCAACTTCACAAAAGTTCCGCCATATTGAAAATATTTTTAAACGATAAATGTCGTTGTAAAAGAATGATATACAAAAAATCTCCGTTCCTTCTCCGTTGTAGTTCACTAGAAACTTCAAATGCACGCTCAGCCTAGGACACCCTGTCTATATATTCATAATATCGTAACGGTTAACGGTATTCGGTATTCGCAATACAGGGTGCTACAAATTCGAGGTAGGAGCATTGGTATCTCGGATACGAACATTTTTAAAAATTAGAATAAAAAAAGTATCAGGTGTGGCATATCATTGTACTCAGGAGACCGAGTTCTTTCCAAACCTGATATAAAAAATGCAGGCCCGTATTTAAAAAAAAATCAATTGGCCTCTGTATCTCACAAATTATCGGCTAATTGGAAAATCTAAAAATACCGATAATATACCTATAAATACCTATAAAATCAGATAGCCCTAATAAAGTGGCTATGAGAATGTGCAATTAGTTTTTTTAGATTTTCTAAAAAGTAACGACAGGAAAAAATAAAATTAATATTCAAAAAAATCCATTTTTTCCAAAAAACTCAGTAATCCTTGAAATTTTTAAAACTTTATTTATGGCATCTTGGTGAACATGCCAAGGAGTAACTTTGCCCCAATTTAACTATCTTCGTATCTATTATGGTTTCCAAAATACCAACGCTGGTACCTCGAATTTGTGTCACCCTGTATATATTGACATGTTTGTAAAATGACATATTTTTTTCCTTTAACAGTTTTTTTATTCCTTTAGGACACGTTTGTAATTTCTGTGTATTTACAAGGACAGTCAATGTCTATGCATTTCCAATTTTTTTTTGTGTACCGTAGTAGCTGCTTTGCAACTATTTAGATTGCTTACAGCGTTTATTTTGTAATGTAACGATCGAAAAACCCAATCAATTCCGATGAAATTAAAGTCTAATTTTTCTTACGCTTGCATAAGCTTCTTCATAGTTCATAGTGATATGAAATTTCTTTTAAATATATTTTTGCTTTCACTGGATTTTTTCGTACTAAATATTAGCTGTTACACAAACATAATTTAAGATAATTCTCAAGAAGCACTTTCATTTGCAAGAACTTGGAACTATAAAGAAACAATAATTCGAGGCATTAGGCTACTTGCACAAATTTCGATTTTGGTCAATTTGAATGCCTATACAGGGTGTCCCACATACAATACTACTACGTATTTTTGGAATGAAAATAAGTTGATTGGACACAATTTACCTCTATACAAAAGTGCTTCGTTTGTCAGTTAGAGAGCATCAAACTTTTCAAAAATAAACATATTTTTTCAGATATTTTAAGAACCGTTATTCCAGTTTGAATGAAATTTTGGGTGACTATGTTTTGCTACTTTAACATTTGACTTTCACAAAAATCAAGAAAAAGTACGGGAAGGGTGAAAACTACCCCCACCCCTACATAAATTTTAGTGTAAATATTTTCTAACCACCGACGACAGATTTTCTTTTCGTAAAATCTAATCGTCCCTCTAGTATTTACTACATTCTTTGTCTCTTGTAAAAAACGCCATATTGCATAGTTTTTGATAAACACATTTTTGGTGAATTTATTTTCCAAAGCAGACCTACAAAATATATAGGGAGTTCCAATATTTCCTGGACATAGAAAAACTGCGTATTATTTTGAATCAAAATAAGTTAATTGCACATAATTTACCTTTATACAAAATTGCTTCGTTTGTTGGTTAGACGGAAAAAATATCAAGAAAAAATAAACCCGAACATTAATTAATTTAAAATTTATATTTTTTTTAGGTTTTTTTGAAGCTTATTGTCAAATATAATTTGTGGTACTAGTTTTCGTCTATCTCCTATAGAAAAGGGTGTTCTCCTATTTAAAAGCGTCGAATTTGACCCACCCTGTACATGTTTTACCTTTTCTGTTTATTTTGTAAAATAAAATTCCATATTTTCGCCAACTAGATTATTAGAGCATAATAGATTTTATGTGCCTCCATAGCTTGATGTGACAAAAACGTTTTTTGGAAATCAGCTTTGGAAAAATAATTTTTTCCTTAAAAAGTATGCGCGGTGGCGTTTTTTTACAAGAAATAAAAAAACGTACTAAATACCAGCTAGACCATTATGCGAAAAAAGGTTGTCGGTTGAGTTTTAAGCCTTCATGTACTTTTTCTTGATTTTTGTGAAAGCCAAATGTTAAAGCACTTAGCAAAACATAGGCACCCAAAATTTCATTCAAATCAGAATAATAGTCCTTAAAATATCTGAAAAAATGGTGTGTTTATTTTTTTGTTGTTTGATGCCCTCTAACGGACAATGAAGCACTGTTGTATAGAGATAAATTATGTCCACTGAACTTATTTTAATTCCAAAAATTCGTAGTAGTTCTACGTCCACGGAATATGGGCACACCCTGTATAACAAATATGTTAAATCCCTTTTTTTAAATTTTCATCAAAGTTAGTCGATATTTAAATTGACCCATTAGGCGGTTTTGGCTGTCTTTGTGACGTTACAAGGGGGTACATTTTTATTTTTAATTTAAGGAGATACAGCACACCACAAGTGCGATATATAAAGGGAAATTAAAATAACTTTGGTTGCACATCATAATCCGATCACCAGCAAACTCCATAAGACGTTGTCATGTCTCCATGTTGTCATTGATGACGTGCAACCAAAGTTGTTTTAATTTCCCTATACATAAATATCTTGGGTACCTTTGATACATATATCTTGATAAAACCTTGATAAATATATCTTGGGTACCTTTGAGAAACCAACCCTTATTTGAAAATGCAAAGAAAATATATTTTTATCGTTTTTATTCAATGATAAGTACTTTATGTTTGTCTATCATTTTTAAATTTATCTCCATAATTATTTTTGATTGCCAATTTATTTCCACTTATAATATTATTCAAAGCTTGTTGTAAATAATTTAATAATGCACTTAAACTTATTGTTTAAAATTGAATTAATTATGTCTAATTTAATATAATCAAACAATCAATTTTCTTCTGAACAAAGGAAAGGTTAAATTATTAAATATTTAATGCCTCGCGTATTTTGGTTTTTCTTGAAAATGTGTTCTTGTTGTTCTACTACTGTCATCTACAGAAATATTGCATACTTTCTAATGCACAAGGTTGTACAAGGTAGTATTTATTTTTATTTACTTGATTTTTTAATTAAAGCACTGTACAATTAAAAGGAATTAGTACATGTGCAAGCATACATTTATTTTGTTGAGAATTGAGTTTTGAATATTTGAATTCAAAATGAGAATATGTGACGAAATTGTTATTAATACGAGCGCTAGACAATATGTTACTTTATATCTCCAAGTTCTTAATAATAAATAATATTAAGAGACATGCATTACCGTCAAAGGTACATTTTCTTTCCTGATTTTTTTACGTAGATTCTCTGAAAAAAACCCGCTGTATAATATCCGAAACAGTATAATCTTTAATTGAAAGAATTGAGAAGATAGGCAACTTAATGGGCGAATTCCTGATTTTCCCTTGCGTCTCAAGTGCTGTACGGTGGAGCCTCTACTCGTTCTGCGACCAACGCATAAAACACTCATTTTCTCTAATTCGGCTAGCGAAGGCATATCGAAGAGGATGTGGAACTATAAGCGACAGTGTTGCCATATTAGAATGTGTAATATTTGTAATACTGTTGCGGGCCGGTGTGGACTCGACCTAACCTCACAATATGGCCCGCCCTCGGATGACCTTAACATCGCATAGACACCGCAATGATTCATTCGTTCGAGAAGAATCGAGTCCCACTGGAATGGACTAGTACATACGAGAACATTCGAAAACCTTCTCTACGCACCTAACGATCTATGGACAATTCTAGAGTTCTTTACCTGTCGGTATAAAAGCCGGCGGCTGTGGCCTACAGGGGGCAGTTATAAATATACCAGTGCAGTTGACGCGCGAAAATTCAAAATAAATTCTTAGTTATAAATCGTTTGTAAATAGTTCTATAAGTCTTTTATCGTTATTGTTTTTGTTAATTAGTGTTAAATAAATAGTGTTTAAATAAATTGTGACTTTCTATCCACACGGAACCGACGAAAAACGTAACAATTGGTGTCAAGTGTGGCGTGTGTGAGTGATAGACTAGAAAAAAAAATAAATAAGACTGACAATGACTTCGAAAAAATTGTTGAAAGACTTGAAAGTGTCCGAACTGAAATGCATATTGGAAGAGAGAGAGTGCGAGACAAATGGAAAGAAAAGCATTTTGCAAGCTAGACTGAGAGACGTTTTGGTGGAGGAAGGTGAGGATCCTGACACATTTTACTTCGAGCTGGAAGGTGACCTTGACTCGTCATTGAAAAATTTACAAGACAATTTAAACGACAATTTGAATAGTTTAAATAGTAAAACAATTGACTTGGAAGTTAATTTAGAAGAGAAAATCAGTGATAAAATTAATATTTTGGAAGATAACATCGCAGAAAATTCTAAAGACATACAGGCCAGCTTTAATAATAAAATAATTAATTTAGAAGAAAAGATAACAGAAATTATAGAGAATTCTACGGAACTACAAGACAAAATAACACATATTGAGGATGATGTAAACCGAAAAATCGAAATTTTAAAAGAAAAAATAGCGAAGTCAAATTCACCAAAATGTCAAGAAACATCGGAGGGACCGAAACTAGTCGAAAATAGGTATACCTCAAAGTCAGTTATTAAGCCTCCACAGTTTGACGAAAAAACCGCTTGGGCCAATTATTTTTGCCAGTTTGAAGCCGCTGCGAGAGCAAACGGCTGGACAATCGCTGAAAAAGCTACCGCTTTGACTATCGCACTGCGGGGAGATGCGACTGATATCCTGCAGACACTGTCACCATCGGAACAGAGAGATTATCAGCAATTGGTACGACATTTAGAAATGAGGTACGGCCAAGCTCATTTGGAACATGTCTATCATTCCCAACTAAAAAATCGCATTCAAAAGGCAAATGAGTCTCTGCAGGAGTTTGAAGCCGACGTGGCCCGCCTCGTTCGCCTTGCGTACCCTGCTACGCCCGAGAATGTTATGGAGCGGTTGGCAGTACAGGCATTCTCCGACGGCTTACGTGACAACGAGACAAGACAAGCACTTCTCTTAGCCCACCCAACGCACTTGGTGGATGCTTTAGCACGTGCCCTAGAATTTGAGGCCGCGAAACAAAGTTCTCGGTCTCTAGTGAGAGTACGGGCGGTCAACCAATGTTCCGACGAATCCGTGGAAAGCATTGTACGGAAAGTCATGGAGGAGTACATGGGCAAGAAAGGACCGACTTGTTGCTGGAATTGCGGCCAGGCAGGACACGTAAGAAGTCACTGTAAAGAAAAGGACGTGGACCCGGTTTCGCCAAGTGTCGAATCAAAGGGACACATATCGAGCAGTACCCAACAGGTTCCAACGAAAACTGCTCAAGTCGCATCGCTACAACACAAGTTTAACAGCATTTTTGTGGATGGTTTCGTGGATGGAGAGTTACGGACCATGCTTTTGGATACGGGTGCGACCAAAACGATCATCAGGCCGGATATCGTTAAAACATCAAAAAGGATTAAAACAACACAATGGCGACTACGTACAGCTACAGGAAGCTCCGCTCTCATCCATGGAGAGGTAGATCTTAATTTTGTTATCGGAAGCACCTGTTTTAATCATCGAGTGTTAGTAGCAGACATCGAAGATGAACTTATTCTCGGAATGGACATCATGACCACTAGAGGTTTTGAGCTAAACCTCAAACAAGGAATTTTGAAAATAAATGAAGAAGAAGTGGTTCTGCATCGAAAATGTGAGGAGACGCTTCGCGTGGTGGTAGCAGAAGATGTTTCGATCCCTGAGCGCTGTGAGATATTTTTGGATGGTTGCCTAGAAGGTAAAATGAATAATGGGAGTATTATTCTGTTGGAGCCAAGGAACCATGACAGCGAAATAGGACGAGGGATCGCTGTTGGAAAAGCCCTGCTACGAGCGAAGAAAACTGTACCGGTGAGAGTAATGAACACGAATTATTATTCTGTATCCTTGAAGAAGGGAACCCTCTTAGGGTACTGTTGTTCGGTCTCCTCAGTCGTTCGAAGCGTGGAAGCCTCCAAAGTTTCGACTTCAAAAATTCCGGACAAAATGGTGAAGGAGTTAGTAAACGTTAAAGGATTATCTCCCGAAAATAGAAGAAAATTGAGAAACCTGATAATCAAGTATCAAGATGTGTTTGATAAAGGAGAAGCAGGACAGAGAGGTCGTACCAATTTAGTACAACACAAAATTGATACCGGAGATGCACGACCAATCAAACAAAATCCGAGAAGACTTCCGCTCGCCAAACGTGAAGAAGCTGATAAAATCCTTCGAGAAATGAAAGAAGAGGGTGTCATCGAACCATCTAACAGCCCGTGGACATCGCCGGTAGTACTAGTAAAGAAGAAAGACGGTACCACCAGGTTCTGTGTTGATTATCGGCAGCTCAATAATGTTACCAAGAAGGATAGTTATCCCCTGCCGAGGATAGACGATACTCTAGACACGCTGGCGGGGTCAACGATATTCTCTACGTTAGATCTGAAGAGTGGATATTGGCAAGTCGACATGGCGCCGAAAGACAGAGAGAAGACAGCGTTCTCGGTGGGCTCCGGACTGTGGCAATTTACCGTCATGCCTTTTGGATTGTGCAACGCGCCAGCTACCTTTGAGAGACTAATGGAGTCTGTGTTAAGGGACGATCCTGGACTACCTGTTTAGTGTACCTGGATGACATCATAGTGGTTGGGAAATCCTTTGACGATCATCTGAAGAATTTGGAAGAAGTTTTCAAGCGACTAGGGAGCTCTGATTTGAAACTTAGCCCCAAAAAATGTCATCTGTGTCAAGAAAAGGTACACTACTTGGGACATGTAGTCTCCTCCCAAGGAGTTGCGGTAGATCCACAGAAGACCAAGACAGTGGAAGAGTGGCCAATACCTAAAGATAAACATGAACTACGAAGCTTTTTGGGACTATGCACATACTATCGCCGCTATGTACAGGGTTTCGCCACCATCGCAAAACCATTGACCAGACTTACCGAAGGCGAGAGGCGTTTCTCTTGGGACTCAGATTCTGACGAGGCATTCCGAAAATTGAAGAAGGCCCTGACTAGTGCGCACATACTTAGCTACCCTCTTGGCAACGGAAACTTTATATTGGATACCGACGCTAGCAATGTTGCGTTAGGCGCTGTTCTGTCTCAGATCCAGGATGGTCAAGAAAAAGTCATTGGTTATTTTAGTAAGACCTTGGCAAAACCGGAAAGGAACTACTGTGTAACCAGACGAGAATTACTAGCAGTAGTTAAAGCAGTGGAACACTTCTACAAGTATCTCTATGGAAGAAAGTTCTTGTTAAGAATAGACCATGCTGCTTTGAAATGGCTGTTGCAGTTTAAGAATCCTGAAGGGAGGTAGCTAGATGGATTGAACGATTACAAGAATTTGACTTCGACACAGAACATCGAGCTGGGGCAATCCATCGGAATGCCGACGCACTTTCCAGAAGACCTTGCGCTAAGGACTGTAAGCATTGTTCCCGAGCAGAAGAGAAAGAAGTGAAACTCCTAAGAACAACTGTGGTTAATGATAGATGGCAACCCGAAGATCTTGCAAATGACCAAACCAGTGACCCAGAATTAGGTTTAGTAATTAACTGGAAAAACACAGGCCAAAGACCAACGTGGGAAGAAGTTTGCAGATATTCGCCGAACGTAAAGTCGTACTGGGCCCAATGGAATTCCTTGGTAATAGATAACGGACTACTTCGCCGTGTGATCGAGAGACCGGAGGGACAAGAAGAGAGAAGACAGATCGTCATTCCAAAGAAGAGGGTCCCAGAAGTCTTGGAGGAAGTTCACAATGGAACCAGCGGAGGACATCTTGGTGTTACCAAGACACTTGGCAAGCTGCGTGAACGGTTCTACTGGGTGAACTGCAAAGAAGATGTGAGGGCCTGGTGTAAGAAATGTGACATTTGCGCAGCCATTAATGGGCCACAAAAGCGTGGTAAAGCCCCTATGCGCCAGTACAATGTTGGTAGTCCCTTCGAACGAATAGCGATCGACGTGGCTGGTCCTTTCCCGGAGACGAACGATGGCAACAAATACATTGTGGTAGTAATGGATTACTTCAGCAAATGGGTCGAGGCCTACGCGTTGCCAAATCAAGAAGCGTCCACGATTGCTGATGCCCTTGTTAAAGAATGGATCTGCAGGTTTGGTGTTCCCATGGAGCTTCATTCAGATCAGGGAAGAAACTTTGAGTCCAATCTGTTCCAAGGCGTCTGTGAAGTCCTGAACATCCGCAAGACCAGGACGACTGCTCTACATCCACAATCCGATGGGATGGTTGAACGCATGAACAGAACTATCAACCGTTATCTGGCCAAAGTAGTCTCTGACCACCAAAGAGACTGGGACAAATTTCTTCACCTGTTCCTGTTGGCCTACCGTTCATCCGTCCAAGAATCTACAGGGCAAACTCCAGCCAGCATCGTTATGGGACGGGAAGTGCGCCTACCCTGTGATCTGAAATTTGGTTGCCGACCGGGAGAAGAAGTCGCCGGAGAAGATTATGTCCACACACTACGTCAAAGGATGGACGACATTCATCAGAGAGTCCGCCTAAATATTCAAAGTGCTAGTGACCGAATGAAGGAACACTACGACATTCAAGCTGAGCATGGAGGATACCAACCAGGGAAGTTGGTGTGGCTATATAACCCGCAGAGACGTCGTGGGTTATCTCCGAAGCTACAATCCTCGTGGGAAGGGCCATACGAAGTCATGGATAGAATTAATGACGTCGTATACCGTATCAGAAAATTGCCAAAAGGAAAACCGAGGGTAGTCCATTTCAACCGTTTGAGCCCCTACCAAGGCGAAATAGAAGATCGTGCTGGGACCGTGAGAACCTGCAGCTTTGATCCCCCTGATTCGGAGATGTCCTTTGACGATTTCATGGCCCGATACAACAGCAGTGAGAAGGCTCGCTATGGTGTAACCAAAGAAGATCAACGAGACCTCTTTTCCGTGCCTCCTGATTATTCGCTCGCTCATTGTGTGGCTCGAGATTTGCGGATGTCCAGAGGAATCGCTGCGACGTTCAATGAGAAGTTTGGGCGTGTCGGAGAACTACGCCGACAGGATCCAGAGGTTGGAAGCGTCTTGAGGCTAACCGACAATGCACATGGTCAAGCAAGGCACATCTTCTACCTGGTCACCAAGGAATGGTCCCCGAGTAAGCCGACTTATCTCAATCTATGGAAGACCCTGATTGAACTGAGAGAAGCCCTGCTAAACAACAACATTGCACGATTAGCCATTCCGAAGCTGGCGTGTGGACTCGATGGTTTGAGTTGGCGTACAATCCGGAACATGATTGAAGTCTTGTTCAGATTTACGGGAATCGAGATCCTCGTTTGCTGCTACAACCCAAAGCTGAGATCGGGAGAGAAAACTGTAGACTGCTATTTCTACCAGACTTCGCAATGTACCAGGGGCCAGCTTTGCAAATACCTTCATTCACCGTATAATCTCGGGACGAGCATGTGCCTAAGAAGGGGGCAGTGTTGCGGGCCGGTGTGGACTCGACCTAACCTCACAATATGGCCCGCCCTCGGATGACCTTAACATCGCATAGACACCGCAATGATTCATTCGTTCGAGAAGAATCGAGTGCCACTGGAATGGACTAGTACATACGAGAACATTCGAAAACCTTCTCTACACATCTAACGATCTATGGACAATTCTAGAGTTCTTTACCTGTCGGTATAAAAGCCAGCGGCGGTGGCCTACAGGGGGCAGTTATAAATATACCAGTGCAGTTGACGCGCGAAAATTCAAAATAAATTCTTAGTTATAAATCGTTTGTAAATAGTTCTATAAGTCTTTTATCGTTATTGTTTTTGTTAATTAGTGTTAAATAAATAGTGTTTAAATAAATTGTGACTTTCTATCCACACGGAACCGACGAAAAACGTAACAATACGTTTGACGAAAATATCTTTGATGAAAAATCCGCGTTTTTGTATTGAAAATTTATTCATGTTGGTTTGGTTTGGTAAGAATAAACAACAAAAATAAAAGTTTTTTTTTATAGGAACTGAATATGTCGTATGATAGAAAAAAAGTCGTTTAGTTGGCTTGGAAATAACGACTATTGTTTACCATAATATTTTACATATAGAATATCTTCGATCTTCATTTCCAAGCCAACTCTGACGCTGTTCTTTGTTTAATCATATAATATTATATTAGATAGTTTAATGATATAAAATCCGTATTATTAACGTACTGTACCCAAAATCCGTAAATCTATGGATGAATCTGTAGTTCTGGCAACCACACACTCTGCCGACTGAAAGCAGAACTACGGTACGATATTCTTTATCCGCCGTTTTTATGACTAATATTTTCTTAATTCGCTTTTTACGACTATCAACGCGCAGCGGCGCAGGGCTAAACCAGGTAAACTAAATCTCAGACAGGCTGAAGGTAACGCCAGCCACATCTCGGACAGGTTTTGTGGCTACGAAATTGCCCATCATGTTGCGCATCTTCTTATTTCTTCTGTTAACGGTTAAATATTCTATATAATCGTTTATTATGTCACATATCTACTAAACGGACATTGTTTGAAAGTGCTCATATCTATCATGTACTAGAGATAGATGGGACACTAATATAAAACAAATAAGTCTGTCATTTAGAGCCACCTGTTGATTCGGAAGAAACTAATGGAGAGTTTTGGTATAACATAATTTTAGCGTTCCGTTACTTATTAATGCTAACTAAAACGGCAACATTATTCAGTGCAAAATTATTCCTTGTAAAATATAAAATAATAAATATAGACTTTTTTACTACATTTTGTGTTTTTATTAGATCATTATAAGTGTAACATAGTCAAAACAAAAATTAAATTATGAATACATATATTTTAAATACCAACAATGGAGCACATATTGCCTATTATTTTTAATGATTTAACAAATAAATTATAACATAGTAAAACTATATACTTATTTATGATCAAACTATTTTTTATTTCGTTCAAAAATGTATTATTTCTAAATTGTCTTTATTAAAAAAGTTTAGTATCTAACACGAAAATGATGATCGATTGTAAATATCATAACGCCCTTAGTAATAAAAACACAAACTCTAAACACAAAACACCGATATTTCCAAAGACATATTTCCGACAAATCGGGAGACTTATATATTTTGAGGATTCTGATTTTGACAAGAGAAAATTATTTCTGTTCTTGTTTGCGGTTATTCTTAGCAACCGCTATAGCAGCGCCCTACAACGTATGCGCTACAAAACAATTATTTTAACTATCTATTAACCTTGTCTATTAACAAGTAATTATTCTATTAACAAGTTTTGGCGTCAAGTCGAGCATTCCAGTCTAAACTTGTTTTCTTTATCTATGGTAGTCAACATAGAAACTGTCATGTCATCTTCATTTATAAATCAGACAGAGCATATTTTTCATCTGGTCGGGCCCTAGGCACAAGAAAAAATTCGGGTCCTCTTTTCCAATAAAATTCAAAAATTCTTTTGTTAGTTTGAGTTAAAAAAATAAAACGTTATTTTTTAGATTGGGGAATCGCCGGTGCCGGTATCTTTGATATAAATTTATAAATACTTTTAAAAAATGCATTAATTATATCAATCTAAAGCTTATTTTATTTAATTCTATTTTCCTTATCAGAGGTAACTGTTTATTTTTCTCTGCTGTGTAAATTTACATTTGAAATTATGAATAATTTACAACCCTTAAGGGGCCCCCCAGACCACCGGGCCCAAGGCCTGGGTCTTATGGGCCTTATGGTAAGATAGGCCCTGAAATTAGACACCTGTACTTCAATGTCTTTTGTGCCATCTGGCAATGCGGAAGAAACTAAATTTGTAGCTCTATAAAAGTACCATTGAGTGTCTATGACCTGTTAACTATATTTTCTCATTTTCAAATAAACTATTCTACCTACTTTTTGAATATCGGTGTTGTAAATAAAATAGTAGACAAGTTTTCAGTACTGTATTTAGTTAATCTAATCGCTTGAAAGTAATGACACACTTCCCTAATCGTCATGTATAATATTCTTTTAAAGCTTTCTCAATGTTTCTACTAGACTTTTTATAAAATCTGTATGGTTGATTTATTTTAGGCAACCGTAAACGATATAGCCGTCAACACAGTATCGGAAGAGAAGAAACCGGAAGTAGAGATACAGCTGGGACAGCAATCGCAACACATTGTTCCTTCCACGGTGGAGATCACCGGAATCACTACAGGAGCTAATCCAGCCCCCACACATCCGGCAAAACAGTCAGATCCTTCAAATTTCAAGCCTCAGAGAACCGGTTCCATGTTTGCCAGATTCATAGACGATATATTTCAAGTAAGAAATACAGTACAATAAAAAATAGCGTCACGCTGGTCTTTATTATGTTGCCGTTGATTCAGAGAATTGGGAAGATACGCAACCTAATGGGCGAATTTGTGACAAGGCTGATTTGATTTCTCATTACGTATCAAGTGCTGTACGGTGGGGCATCTATACTCTTTCTGTAGCCAACGCATAAAATACTCATTTTTTCTAATTGTGGAACTGAAAGCGACAGTGTTGCCATATTAAAATATGTAATATCTGTAATACGTTTGACGAAAATATCTTTGGATGCAAAATCCAATTGTGTTAAACATAAAATCAACAAAAATAAAAACTCTTTTATATGTACTGAATATTTCGTAAGATCGAAAAAAGTCGTTTAGTTGGCTTGGAAATGACGAAGCATTGACGTTTACCATAATATTTTACATATTAAATAACAGCGATGTTCATTTCCAAACCAACTCTGACGCTGTCCTTTGTTTAATTATATAATATTATATTAATTTTTTTTGTTTAATGATAGAAAATTCGTATTATTAACGTACTGTACCCAAAATCCGTAAATCTACGGATTAATCCGTAGTTCTGGCAACACTGTCTCCGTCTTTGTATTCTTTATCCACTGCGCTGTAAACTACTAACTAAATCTCGGACAGGTTGATGTAAAAAAATCTAATTATAATTATTATATTATCTAATCATATTCAATATAATGTATAAATATTATTTTTTATAGAAGTAAAACCTCTGATGAGGGGTAAGTGACAAAATACTCACAATCTTTTAAGATGTTTATATAAATTTAATTTGCTTCAAAAAAAGAAGAGGGGCGTCATGTTTCGGGACTTTCAACAATTCCCATCTTCAGACCCAGAAAGACAAACGTCAATCTAGGAAGTAGGTTTCTGGTTTCTATAAAGTTTTTTGTCCCCAACCCCTCGTTAGAGGTTTTACTTTGATATGTACTCATACTGGGTTGAAGAACGTTTAGTAATTATTTTTTATTGTTATATTTGCAGATTCCTATTACAGTACTCCAGAGTGTAGCCAAATTGATAACAAATCCATTTACACAATCCAAAAAGGATCACTGATCGCAGAAAACTTAGTTTTTGGAGCATTGGATAGCCTGTTATAACTTTTATAAAAAAAACATCTTTTATTGTAAATAGTTTTTCTTGAGATCATACGAATTTGGTATACCTATTGTAAATTTTTAATAATAAGCTTTACTGATGCTTTGTTATTACGAAAGCATTATACATCTAAGCTTTATTAGAAGTACGAGTTATAGGATATATTTTTATAATTATGATTGTGATAATGAATTAATAATCATTTCATTCATATTAGGTTTTTAAAATAGAATTACAAAAATTGTAATTATTTAGTTTGTAAAAAGTATTTAAATTGTTGAATTAGTTCTAATAAAATAAGTTGAAAGAACAAGCAAAATTTTGGTTTAAATTCATTTGGATGAGTAAAATTTTCAATAGAACTGTGGCTATTTACAAAATATACAGAGCGAGTCTTAAATACGTGCAAATATTTTCAGGGCTCAAGGGGATCTCGATAAAAGAAACATATTTTCTGTTTACCGTTTAAAAACTAAAAACTAAAAAGATTTCCAAATTTTTTTTTGCACTCATTTAAGACCCACCTTCTATCTATTGTAGAAATTTTGAAAAGCATATTATAAATCATACATTTTTAATGATAGTTAAGTATAATGTAAGATATACTTATTTTTTTAAACAAAATTGTATAGGTAGGTACATAAAAATATATAATATATTATGCATTAACTCTACCAACAGCCAACAATAGAAAAAATTGTAGCAGAAACTGAGTTAACAATTTTCTAAAATTACTCCAAATTCTATTCAAATAGTATTACTACTATTGTCCGAACTATTGTAACATTTTTTTGTGAATAGATTTAAACCTCACTATGATATAAATATAGTAAACAATGGTACTACCCTTGTACTACTAATAATACATGCAACCAGTAATACAGAGATAAATATTACCGTATTAGGTATCACAGATATTAAACTACATATATCATTTTCATTCTCGCAGTTTTATCCTACCATTAATTACGGGGATGTATTCCCTCTATATTCTCCTTTTATTTTATCATCATCAACATCATTTTCAATGGTGTAGCCCTAGGGTTCCCAACTTGAGCATCGGCGATTCCGGGACAATTATCTTTAAGCTTTTAAATAATTGAAACAAAACATTAAATATTAGAGAAAAAAATATATTATGTGTGTAGTACACACTTTTTTAGTTACCAGGTCCCGGCCAAGACAAAACTTTCGCCGGGACAAACTTTCTGATTCCTGGTATTGTCCGCTTTTCTTGCCAGGTGTCATGCGCATTGCCATTTGAAGGATTTGATTCTGTGGATAACATCTATTACCTGGGTATTTTCTTTTTGTCGTATCAACTCTATTCTTTAGTGTCTCTCTTGGTTATACCCAGCATATTTCGTTCCATTGAACGTTGTGAGACCTCCAGTTTCCTTGTGATGTCCGTTTTAAGTGTCCAGGTTTCGCATGCAGGTCATGACTGGTAGTTGGTAGTACACATTGGTCGAATGTTTTCTTCTTTAGATAAAGTGGCATTCTAGATTTTAATATGAGTTTCTTCCATAAGTACTTCATGCTAACTTAATTCTTCTGTTGATTTCTGGTAGTAGAGATTCCGAGCTGTGTATATATTAGTTGTTCCAATATATATGTTCTTCTACTATTTCCAGTGGTGTGTTATTTATTATAATGTCTTTTCTTTCCACTAGTTCGTTGTACATTACTTTAGTTTTTGTTAAATTCATTTTGAGACCCCCTTTATTGCTGGCTGTATTTAGTTCAATAATTTGTACTTGCATCAACGAATCTTAGATGTTTAAGCTATTCTCCATCTATTTTAATCCTTTGTTGTTCCAGTCCAGTTGACGGAAGATTTCTTTTGACATTCCTGTAAACAGTTTTGGGGATACTATCGCATCTCCCTGTCGTACTCCTTTGCCAGTTGGAAACTCTGGGGTTGTTTTATATATCATTACTCTTGCTTTGGCTTCTTTGTATATATTGGCGAGAGTTTCTATATAATTTAGTTATAATCTCCTTTTATTTATTCGTGCTAATGTGCGATAGTCTATTCATTTGCACGGTTTTAATCCTATCCGCACTTTGACGTGCCGGAACGGGACGGAACGTGACGGCCAAGTGTGCGACAAGCTTTATAATATCAATATTGAATCATTGTCTACTACCATTCAACATTTTACTTACATACTATGTTAAATAAATTCGGCTACCACAAAATATTAACAATATATTCCAGGTATAACCATTATGTAAACATTGTTTTAATCATTATGTAATCTTTCTAAATTAGCACTAATACGAGTTTAAATATTTTAAATTTGGTTCGTTGACATAGAAGCAAACACATGTTTATTTTAACAGTTTACTTTTGAAGGAAAATCTTAAATATTTAATGTTAAATATCCGCCAAAAGCTGTAATATTTCTTATGCAAATAAAGTTTTTATTGTTCAGATTTTCAACAATAATATGTTTTTAATATTTTCTCGTTCTTGGTAAAATACATTAAAGTTATTTTTGTTTAAATCCATGTGTTCATGGGCTTAAGTGATCTAGTCTTTAGTTATACGTTTTTGTTAATTCAGGCGGTACATCTATAGATTGCCTAACCTATATAATATTCTAATATCATGGTCCCATCTCAGGTTTGGTCTTCTATGTTCTACTGCTGTAATTTTTGTGGTCCATTTGTTGTCCGTTTCTTGCCAGGTGTCCTGCCCATTGCCACTTGAGGGATTTGATTCTGTGGATTACATCTATTACCTGGGTCTTTTGTCGTAGCCACTCTATTCTTTTACGATCTCCTTTGGTTATTCCCAGCATATTTCATTCCATTGAGCGTTATATGTAGACCTGCAGTTTCCTTATGATGTCCGTTTTAAGTATCCAAGTTTCAAATGTATAGGTCGTCATGACTGGTAGTACACATTGATCGAATGTCTTCTTCTTTAGATAAAGTGGCATTCTAGATTTGAATAATATGATTGAGTTTCTTTAATAAGTACTGTTCAGATGTTCCTTTTAAAATACCTTGTGAAAATTGACTTGTTTAAAAGACACTCTCTCTAATTATTTTAAACTTTGAAGGTATTGAGAGCATATAATGTTCTAACCAACACAACAGCCCGCAGTGAACACAGACGGGTCTCGAGAAATCCCAAGAAGACACTTTGGAGACATTTTTAACATGATTGAAACAACCGCAGATAACGAATTTCAATAACGAAGATTTGCTCTTATCGTTAATAGCCCTGAAGAGCTATAAAAAATATGAATGAGATTTAAAATTGGTGGGCAATAAAGTAGTACAAGAACTGGTACTGTGGGGTGATGGTTGCTTGAAAATGTACCACAAGAGGATCGAATGTATAAGATAGAAGACATGATCTACAAAATTAAATCATTTATATGGTAATAGCCAGTGTATCCATTCAGAAGTGTTGTGTAAGTTTAACAAAACAGTAAGGGAGCGAATGCAAAGAGCTCTGAAGATTGTGGAATCATGGGTGACACGGTAGGGACTAAATATTAGTCCTACAAAGACCGTAATAATCCCCTTCACCAAGCGAAACATTTTGGAGGGACTAGAACATCTAAGACTCTGCGGTGATGAGATTCCTCTCTCGGGGGAGGTCAAATATCTAGGAATCACGCTGCATACCAAACTGACCTGGAACCAACATTTGGAAAATGTAACAAGGAGTGTGACAAAATAATAGAAGAGCTTATTCAGGTAAGCTCATCAATACCAAAAAATTAAACTCAGTCAGGCGGCACTTGGGGCGCTTATGAGCCCAAAGGTATCGTCGAGACTCGTCTGAGAATGCCTGGGTGAACTGGGAGCTCTGACACGGAGGAACAGAATTAAATTATTTTGGGTGCCGGGCCACAGTAGCGGCATCCAAGGCAACAAAAAAGCCGATGAGCTAGCTAGGCAAGGATCATCAGCATCTTATCTTGGTCTAGAGCCAGTACTGGGAATGCCCAAATGTATGACCCACTAAAACTCTGGATCAGGAAAAAGCAGAATGTCCACTCGAGAAACAGACAGGAACACAGTTACAGCAAGGCCTTTCACCAAGGGCCTAGCTCTAAAACCGCAAAAGAACTGCTAATGCTTAGCAAGAATAAAGTGCGGATTACAACAGGCCTCTTGACAGGACACATAATATATGGCTGTCAAGTATTACCTGAACAAGCTCAACCTGTATCAAGGAAGTCTTTGATGCAGACTCTGCGATAAAGATCCTGAAACAGCGGAGCACATAATATGTAATTGCGAGGCTTTGGATCGCAAGTGACACTTTTTATTTGGAAAAGCTAGGCTAGAACCGGAGGAACTATGCTCCCCCATCCTATCAAGGACCTGCATAAGTTAGTGCAGGGCACAGGGATAGGAGAATGGGTGAAGATATAGAAAGGGGACAAACACAATAGGCCTGACAGATTGCAGTGTTTCCGGCAGAGGACGGCCCCTTGTTATTGAGAAAAAAAAATCCATTGAGAAGGCCTGAAGAAAGATGGACCACTAGATACGAAGTACACAATGGTATTTGTAATTTCTTATGCTTAAAAAGATAAAGGAAATGACAATTTAAATTAAAAACTCCGATGAAACAAAGAAGAATGAAAGCCATCAAACAGCACAAATGAACAAATAATCGAATTATATGCCAAGAAAAGCTTGTAAAATTACAACTGAATTGCTTAATATGATAATGATGGTGATTGTAGATTGTAGGGGAGGGGGTATTAATTACTGCAACCTTATAGATCCATTGTGCCCCCCTTTCTTGAGTTACACACATGTAAGCGTCAAAAGTCAGTATCTGAGACGGTTTTACAGAGTTAGTTCTCCATCTCCGATATCAATCGTACCAAAGTTTATGTCAGGAATGGTTGTCGTCTCGGCGCACTTAGTTATGAGGTGTCCTGGTGTTTTCCCATTTTCTCTATAGAATCTGCATTTACCGTTGTTTCTTAGCTTCAGTTTGCTGAGGTATTCATTAAGAGTCTATTACTCTGTACTTTCGGGTCGCTCTCAGGGGTCGGGTAAAGCGGGTGTGTGGCCGAAAAAAATATATATTATATTTCAGAAATCATCAATAAGGCTTAGCCCGATCCTGTCGTGTTAAGCCACACCCAAAATTCCAAACACACGTGCGTTAACATAAAAACGCTAAAAAAACGTTAAATGCCGAACGCTTATTTTGCTACTTTTTCGGTTAAAGATTTCAGTTAACGTCTCCTTTTTGCTGTCAGGGCCACAGAATAACTTCAGGGCTATCTAGACGGGGCCTACTTTGTTTATGCAGAATCCGAACCACGGTCCTCGGCCAAATCATGGTCAATGGCCTACCGACTTGGCAAGTGTCTAAATCGACTCTTGGAGCTGTTGCACACACGCCGAAACCGGATAGACGGCACCGGCTACCCGGTTTCACTATGACCTTTCACACTAGTCCGATTTTACACCCGGTTTGAGCCAGTACAATTGCATTTTTGATCGCGACGCCGACGAGACGGTATAGAACGTGAACATATTATTGTTTTGTGGTTTTGAATCGTCGCTGTCGTTATTAAAAGAGAAAAGCAAGGAAAATCATCTTTCAGTTTGATGCAAATTTATCTCCATACTTGTATTCGTACTCCGTACTTGTTTCGTTTTTGTATTTTTACAAATACAAGGTTTTATGCAAGCGGACTGGTCTGGCTTCAAAAAGTGGTATTAAAAACTTAGTATCTTCTTCCAAAACACCACTTGCCGTCGCTTTGGTTAACTTACAACGTACAAATTTTACAAATTTCGAAAAATGCGAAACGCAAAGTCTCTCTCATATGAACGAAATCGGGCGACTAGGACGGACAAGTGTGAAAGCGTCAATCTAAAACAATGTACTACTACGAGTTCGGTCTGGCTACCGTGCTGGCAGTGGTGGTATCCGGTGACAATCCGGCACGAATCCGATTCTTGTCCGGCGCCGGCTCGTGCTCCCATAAGATGCTATGCACCTCATCGCCGGACGGCCGGCACCGTCTATCCGGTTCCGGCGTGTGTGCAACGGCTCTTTGAGCTCTTTTACATTATCCGTTTTTTTAACGGTCCAGTAAACTGACGGACCGGTGAAATTACCGATCGTGCAACGTATAACCATTCATACGGTTCCGGTGAATTTGTTTTAGATCTAGTTGAACAGTTGTATCGAGCAGTCGTCGACTTCATTATGGAAGAACGCTTATTATGGAAGTCAGCTTGTATCATGTCAGGATTTCTGTCCATTGTGTCGCCTTTTTCTATTGGTTTTTCCAGAATTTGTATAATTTTTCTCTCAAATTCATCAGGCTTGCGTTTCCTGCTGGTCTTTTCAACGACTGTTTTGGATGTAGATTGAGAATTTGAGGAAGACTCTGTTGACCATTACTTCGTTCTTCACTGTCAGCAGCTGATGTAGATGCCTCTGGTGTTAGTGTCGAGTCTAAACTTGACGAAGTTTTATTCGGTTCGTAAATGTTTCTCAAAAATAAAATTTTCCCGTAATTAAAATTTTTATTAATTCCATTTTTTCCACTGCTAACATAGGAAAATAAAAATCTTTATTATTAGAGTATTATCAAACTAGTCTACGCAAGCTAAGCTTCGAAAGTTATTAGGATCTATATTTTTTAAATTTTTATAACATCCTGTAGCTTGGAAATGTAAACCCGAAAGGCATCACTTCATACAAAGAAATTATCCCTTTTTACTGACAAATTCACCATTTAATTTATTCTCAGCTATTATATTACAACCCGTATAAATAAAAAAATGTTAAAAACTTACCAAATTTATTTTTTTTTGCGTCACTGCAGTTTTCAAAATCATTTTTCAAAGCGCAGTAAACCACTTTCCATGCCCCTTGGGTTTTGGTCCTATCCTTATAAATATCTAGCGTTTTGTTCCACAATACTGGACGCTCTTCAATTAATGTAACTAAGATCTCTACGTCGATCTCTTGCTCCATTTCAAAACATAGATACAACGCAACTGAACGACTAGCAAATCGCATATATAAATTTCTTACCGAAACAAAGTAATACGGTCAAGTGTGAACGGGTCTATTAGCCCCCATGCGTTTTTAATAAACACTCCGTTGTTTTCGTCGGTCCGGTGACGGTCGAGTAGAAACCCATCCGTTGGTGCACCGGTACCGGACCGATCTTTTTACGGACGTCGATTAGTGTGAATGCACAAATATAACATAGTGTCTTTCTACTGTATCCGGTAATTTCACCGGTCCGTCAGTTTATCGGACCGTTAAAAAAACGGATAATGTAAAAGAGCTCTTACTCACGAGATATCCGATTGCATCCGGCCTCGAACCGGCGTGCGTGAATGAGCAGTGTGTGTCAATCGATTTTAGACTTTTGCCTTTTTTTGGACAACAGCACGATACAGGGTTTCGAACCGGTCACCCGTCCATCCACTAGTATCGCCTTACGTCGCTTAACTTCGGTGTTCTAATGGGAACCGGTGTTTCGACGTAGCTGAACCGTTGCCCTATAAAGGAAATCTCGGACTAGTGAAATGGACTCTTAAGGGGACAGTGTCCTGTTAACAACCCCTTGAAAATCCAAAGATCATTCTTACTTAAATCAAGAAAAATCGGATTTCTCTGGGTCGTAAGTCTTAAGAAATTTCTTTGAGAGTCTTAGATTAGACCGCTGGAATATTCCCATCCGATGCCCTTTCCCTTATGTTTTATTTTAATTCCATTTCTGATTGACGAATATAAGGAATAAAGAAAAGTGAACGATGACGAATATAATACTAAAATAATCCTAACAATAATTATAACTCATTTAAAACGACTAGACATAAAGTGCATCATCTCTTTGAAATCACATGCAACGTTCCATAAATAAGAACTATAGCAATAAACCTTGATTATTATTATAAATAAATATTAATTACTTTAATATATCAAAACGATATTGTTTTCGTCGTTTGAAAAACGCATACTGGTAGGTATTTCTGAGCGAATCGATTTCAATTCGAATTGCAGTTGAGCAATGACATAAATAAGAAGAAAAGAGTCAAGGCATACTTGAAATTGTTGATATCTTCTATTTTAGATTCTTGCTGTATAATAATGATTATGAAATAAGCAAATTGAACAATGTATGTTTTTCCACAAACGTGTTGTAAATGTTTTAAAAAAAAAACAATATTTTAAGTAGTGAATTCAAAAATACCTATTCTAATGTGGCTCTTTTTAATTTTTCAGATAAAAAACGAGTCTTGGTATGATATTATATGATATACAGGGTGGTCCGAACTGTATTCCGGAAACTTTGGCAGCATATTCTGCAGATAAAAATAAGTAAAAAAATTGTATAACTGTATATCCTAAAATGCTTAGTTTCGTATATACAGGGTCTAGAATTTTCATTTTTATTTCGATTTTTTTCAAATAATTTCTGAAGTGTCTGGGAGAATTTTCTTTTTGATATGAGAAATTTGATTTTGATTTCAATAAGACTCCTACTTGTAGAGGGCGCCACCTACATATTTTTTCATTGGTTTGAAGAGTATAACTTTTCGTCCGTACTTGTATAAAACTACTGAGTGAAAAAATATACATTTCCATGATTTTTTACGCAAAAAATGTCTCTTGATAAAAATCGCTACGAGCAACCGTTCTCAAGATATTTAAAATGGAGATAGTCAATACGGGTCATTATTGACAAAAATAAACATATTGAGTAGATAGTTATTTGACCTGTAATGATAAATTGGGGAAGTTTTAATTTTTTGAAATTAATCATAAATTTTTATTCGAAAATATGATGGATCAAACAGTTTCTGTTGAACTTTTGGCAGAAAAACACTTCAAATTTATGATTTCAGTCTAATAACTATTTATTCAACATGTTTAATTTATTTCAATGATGGCAGATATTGATAATTTAGATTCAAAATATCTCTAGAACCATTACCTACTCGTAGCGATTTTTACCAAGAGATATTTTTTTATGTAAAAAACGTCGTAAATGTATATTTTTTTTACTCAGAATTTTTATACAGGTACGGACATAAAGTTATTACACTTCAAACCACTTAAAAAATATGTAGGTGGCGCCCTCTAAAAGCAGGAGTCATATTGACATCAAAATCAAATTTCTCATGTCAAAAAACTCCTAGACACCAATTTTCATCCAAATATTGACGTCACTTCAGAAATTATTTGGAAAAAATCGAAATAAAAAATGAAACTTCTACACCCTGTATCTCCGAAACTAAGCATTTTAGAACATTATTTATTAACATTTTAGAACTTATTTTTATCTGCAAAATATGCTGCCGGCGTTTCCGGAATACAGTTCGGACCACCCTGTGTATTAGGATTATTCCTGTTTCACCGGAAATGACTACAACTTTTGATTTTTAAATGGCACCTTCGGTATTTTTTTACTTTATTCGTTAGAAAATGACACTATATTATCTTATTTATACATTTGTTCTTTGGAGTGTCACCGATATGTTTTTTTTTCTGAGATACAGCCGGCATCCATTCTTTGTTGGCCACCCGGTACATTATACAGGGTGGTACAATTCTTCATATATGTACTACAAATATTTAAATATGGATTTGTATAGATTAATGTAGCATGTAATGAAACACGGAAATAATAGGTAACAGGAAGTAATAAAAATGAAACCAAAAATTTATCATTGTATAATATCTACATTACTGTTTAGTTATTTTTGATATATGTTTATCATCATTAACATTGTCATATACGTTATTATTGTGCTATAAAACTGTCATTATGTACTTACACTTAATGGTAATATAATATGTTCATCAACTATATTAATCTTGATAATTTAAAAACAATATTAGGTGGCCTAAGATTCTTTAAATAGAATATACCTATTTAGATAAGTAATTTATTTGATTCGATTGTAGCATATATTAACAATACATCATATGAGAATAAAATTACAGCCTATATATTAGACAGCCAGTTGACTTAGTCTGGATTCAGCGGTGACTTAATATGGATTCAGCGTACCTACGATGTTGATTTGTTTTATGTATAACCAGTCAGATCCTAAGTTCTTGGATGCTACGAATCCTCCCAATTCGACTTAGTATTATAATTTGACTTAAAATTATAATACGTTGTGGTAAAATTAATCAGTAAATAAACGATGGATTTTGTTTTATATATAACTAGCGTGTACCCGCGACTTCGTTGGCGTCGAATTAATCATTTGTAATGGTGATGATAAACCAAAGCAAGAATTTCCATTACCATACAAACTGGATAAAATGTTCTCACATTTATGTCAGCATGAGAAAAAACAATATGGCGATATTATTATATAACTTGGTAATATTTGAGGGCTACTTTCGAAAAATCCGTTTGCCAAAAATAAGTTTTTTACGTCAAGCAGTTTAAGCAGAATCGAGGTTAATCAATTACCCAACTTTTTGGAACACCCTGTATGATTTTTTAATAAATTTCAAAATATGTAAAAAAAACAAAATAAATTATATGAGTGTCCAAGCGTTTTACCGAAAGACTAACCGTTTTTTAAATAACAAATATTGTAATATTTTAGGGAGGGTTTTCCCCCTCTAGGAATTTGAGATTCGAGAAACCCCTCCTTATCGAACCTCTACACCCCACAGTCAATACGTTTGCCAAAAATCAGCTTCAAACGTCAAGCAGTTTAAGCAGAATCGTCATTACTCAATGGTCATATTTTATAAAACACCCTGTATAAATTTTTAAAAAATCTTAAAATATGTAAAACAACAAAATAATATATACGTGTTTAATAGTTTTTCCGAAAACTTGACCGTTTATTAAATAAAAAATATTGTAATATTTGAGGGGTGGTTTCATCCCCTTGGAACTGGAATTTCGAAAAATCCCTTCTTATCGAACCTCTACACCCTAGAATCAACCGGTATGTCAAAATTGAGCTTCTCACGTTGAGTGGTTTGAGCAGGATCGTGATTAATCAGTGAGTCAGCAGTAGACCCGGCCACGCGTTGCTGCGGCTAACGTCAGTGATGGCCAAGTACCCGGTATATTGAAATTTGGGTAAATACCCAAGTTTTTGCACCCCGTATATACCCAAAGAGTCAATAAATGGTATATCGAATTTGGGTAAATACCACAAATACCATTTTACCCGGTATATACCCAATCATATTAGCGTTTTTAGTTTAAGATATTCTAACAATTTTTTGAAACAATTTGTTGTTAAATTAAATATATTGAATTACTAATATCGCTATTAATAAATAGGGGTAAAAAATAGAAGGGTCAAAAATTAGGATTGTATGTATTTTTTAATACCACATTATATATAAAAAAATAAAAATAAAAAATTTTGACCAATGAAAAATAAAAAAATTGGGGTTGATCACCCTTATAACTTAGGGGTATAAAATAGAAAACAGCCTATTCTCAGACCTACTGAATATACATACAGGGTGACAATTTGAAAACGACCAGTATTTAATATTACATGTACCGATGATAGTATGAAAATTTGGCGAGAGAGAGAGAGAGGGAGAGGGAGAGAGAGAGAAATACGTCAATTTACATATCAAGGAGGACAATTTTTGAGGCATTTGTTATATATTTGCCCTATAAAACTCTCAAAAAAGTAATGCAGTTTATG
Source organism: Sitophilus oryzae (assembly GCF_002938485.1). NCBI lineage: Eukaryota > Metazoa > Arthropoda > Insecta > Coleoptera > Curculionidae > Sitophilus > Sitophilus oryzae. The sequence continues at coordinate 3,054,387 of NW_022145945.1, forward strand.
TAGAATTCTATAAGAAACACAAAAATGGTAAAAGAAATAGGGGTTGCTATTTAAAATTTTAGGGGTAGGTGCCCTGGGGGTCAAGGGGTTGAAAGTAACACGACAACAAATGCCTCAAAAATTGCCCTCATGATATGTAAATTTACGTGTTTCGCCAAATTTTCACCCCGTATAAAATTTCATCAAAATTGGTTAAGCCGTTTCGGAGGAGCGTGGTAACAAAACCTATTAAAAAACAACCACTATTAAAAAATAGGGGTTGATGATAGAAGGGTGAAAATTTAGGATTGTATGTATTTTTAATGCCACATCGTAAAAAAAATAAAAAAAAAATTGTCCAAAAAATAAAAAAAATGGGGTGGACCACCCTTATCACATAGGGGTATAAAAAATAGATATCAGTCTATTTTCAGACCAACTGAATATGCATATAAAATTTCATCAAAATCGGTATAAAAAAGTATGGTAACACACTTAGATTAAGAATAAAAAGTAACAAAAAAAGTTGTATGTATTTTTTAATGGCACATCATAAAAAAAAATTGAGGTGGACCACCCTTATCACTAAGACCCTATTCTCAGACCTGCTGAATATACAAATAAAATTTAACTAACTAAACCTGTGAGACGAGAATTTTATATATTAGGTAAACTTATGGTACCTATATGGCATATAACTTTTTTTAACAAGAGTTTTTATAAATTTTTTTATGTCTATTGTATTTTATATAAAATTATTACTCTTGAAAAGGGCACTATTTTAAAATCATAAAATAATTATATGCAATAATAAATTACTATTTATTTTATATAAATAAAGATTTGAAATTTTTTTATAATGCTGAAAAATATTGTCATATTTAAAAAAACCACTCGCTATAGATTATCTATATTAAATTATATTGAAGCACATTATTTTTAAAAATAAAAACGAATGTGAGCTACTATAGATAGCATCTTGTATAAAAAAATATTGGATTATAAAATTTTCTAAAAATGTACGATCTTTTTATATTTTCAAAATATTATTGGTGAATTTGCAATAAAAAAAAGGAGTAAATAGAGAATACCCAATCTCAGGATTCTTTGTTTAATATCGACATTTTCTTAAAGCTTATTTAACTTGACGGTAAATATGTAAAATATTTTTATTTATTGACAATCGTAATTTCTGCGTAAACCTATTGAAACACCATCGAACCAAAAGATGTAACTGGTACCCACTACAAATTTGCTGTACCCAACCATTTCATTTCTCCTACTTTCGACCACTAAGCAGTGAGTGGAACCCATGTACCATATGAAAACAGTTCTCATTTACCTGTCAAAAGAAAAGTACAATTTCGAAGTACCACCAATCAGTTTTTTCTGTTCGCGATAATAGTTTGAAAATTGAATTAAAAATATATCAGAGTGTCAATAAAAATGGATCAGTATATTGGCACGTAAAAAAGTGAAAAATAAAAATATAACGATTTTATTTTTTTTTTGTATAAAAATAGGGAGCTAAATTTGCGTTTTGATAATGATCATCAAGTGAATGGAAAAACAATTTTTTCCCAAAAACTTTAGAGTGAATTTTTTTATTTGAACTAAATTTGTTGTGTGATAGCTGTAAAAAAATATTTTACCGGTAAGTAAATCATAATCAATAATAATCTATTATAACATTATTTTTATTTATAAGTTATAGTTAGTAAGTACTTAATTATAAAATTGTAAATGTGCCTTTTTAAAGATATTTTCAATTTCTTTTGATATACAGGAAGAGTCTTAAATAAGTGCAAATATTTTAGGGGTAGTATATTTCGACACCAGAAACACGATCATGAGGGTTTTTTTCGCGAAAATTTTTATTCGAAAATTTTCGCGAAAAGAGTTTTTTATTGAATAACATAATTTCTTGGTAATATGGCAACATGGGTAGTAGATTAAATTTACAAGAAAGAAAACCCAGAAAAAATCAAGAGGTTCTCAAAATTTAATCAAAAAAATATTTTTTTTGGAAATTTTTGAAATAAAATAACTCGTCATTTTGGACTTTGGACTTATTTGAAAAACGCTAAATAGAAAATATGTTTCTTTTATCGAGATCTACCAGCCCTGAAAATATTTGCACTTATTTAAGACTCACCCTGTATAAATGGACTAAATGAACTATACACATTTATTATTCTGTCCAATTTCTAACATCAGCCTTTATTTTTTGAGCTAAAACATCTATGAAAAAAAACAATAATTGCCTTTTTGGTCAAGTTATTATAATATATTACTAAAAATGGCATAGACTGTCAAATGGCACAGTTATTGATATAAACATTTTTTTTTCAATGGAACACTATACAGGGTGAATCTTAAATGAATCCAAATATTTTTAGGCCTGTTATACAGGATGAGTCTGAAATAAGTGTAAATCATAGACTTAAAATAAAATACTGCAAATATTTTCAAGTCCAAAGAAACCCAGATATTTTACGTTGAAAATTTAAAAAAAATAATTATTTGATAAATATATAAATAAATGTTAACATATTTGATGGTTTCAACTTAGAAATATAGTTGAACAAATAATATTCTAAACTTAAATTATTAAAAAATAAAGGATAATACAGAGGTGGTAAGCCATAAAATGCTTGATAAAATAAAGTGCCTAGTACTGTAAACAGAAACTGTATTAGTATGTTATCTTTTTGGTAATTACCAGGAACTAATATTAATAATATATAACAATTATTACTACTTATACTTGTTAGATAAGTAAAATAAATTATACAATTATATGAACTGTCAATTTACATAATGCTAGTGTGTAATGCTTTCTGCGTTGGTTAAAAATTATTTAAAAGAAAGTGTTGGTACAGCTACTTCCTATACGTATCACGGGTTTCTTTTACAGGTAATTTTCATTTTATATTGAGGCATTAAAGAGTTTTGTGAAGATTATAGGGGGAGTGTAAATTAATTACGTAGAAAAAATATTAAAAACGTTATTAAGAAACAAATAATATATCCTGATTTTTCTCTCATTTATTCGTTTATACCCCGTATAGATTTTATTCAATTCTCTTTATGATATACGACACTTGTGGTAATAGTTAGTTACCTTGGTTTAGAAAAAAATAACTATGGAAAGTGTTTTTGGCTAGTTTAACCATAATGACACATGCACTTTTGGTATTAAATTTATAATTATATCCATTTTTTTTCTCATTACACAATATTCATGGTATAAATATAAGACAGTTTTAAACGTAAGATATATTTCCTCAGACACAAGACAAAATTTACTGAATCTACATAAGGAAGGTACCTAAGGTATATAAACCATCAGATCTATACAGGAAAATGCGAGGATTATTAACAAAAATCATAATTTCATTTTTGTTTTGTTTGGTTTTGTTTCGTTATAATTATTTATTTTGTGATCTTTGAATTTGTTCATTTTAATTTGTAACTGATGCAGTACGACCCATTCAGTAATTTACTCTTGCTGTTGAATAGTATATATTAAGTAAATAAATAAATAATGTCTGATTATTATACAGGGTGTTTCAAAAACACGTGCCATCTGTCGTGCGGAGATTCCTCTTGCAAAAATAACATTTATTTTTCATATTAACGTAGGTCCGATTCTGCTTTGTTTCGTTAGATACAGGGGGTTAAATCTTTATCTTTTTTGGATTTATTATAATTTTCTTGATTTTTATTTTTTGCCGACCATACCAACAGGTATGGCAGGCTATTAAGATCGGCAAAAAATTTTTTTTTTAATTTCATTCAAAATGAGTTATTTGGGTCATAAATGACCTAAATACAAAATATTTTCATGGTGTCTGTCTGTCTGTCCGTCTGTCCATCTGTCCGTCTGTCCGTCTGTTCGTCTGTCAGTCTGTAACACGATAACTCAAAAACCGCTAAACCGATTTTAACAAAATTTGGCACAAAAATACTGTGGCACCCGAGAATCTGGCCATTAGTTTTTGGTGGGAGTGGGGGGTTGGTAAGGGGGTATGGGAGGGGGTTAAAAATTTAAAAAAATCGTAACACCAAAATTACAGTAGCTAAGCGAAACGCGGTTTTCAATTTAAGATTAGGAATAATATTTGCAACAAAATTTGTAATAACATCAAAATCAGTCAATGTCGCAGTTTTTGAGATAAAAAATATTGGAAAAATTTCTTTACTTTGAAACTAAAAGAACTGCCTACCAACTTTATATTAACATATTTTAGTATGGGCGACTATACGTATATTTTTTATTTCTTTATTAACAGTTCCAAATATTTTATGGTCAATAACTATAACTCTAAAATTACGAGCAAAAGCACGAAGTCTCTCATGATATGCAGAAGATCGGCAGGAAATTGAGGAAGCTGCTCTGGATGAGTACCATGACAAAACCATGATATTATGACCCTTGATTATTTATGGAGCAGTTGCTTGAGAGCAACGTACGGCAAGGCTAAACCTGTGCTAAGTTCAGAGGCTTGCATGCATCTGCATCACAGGAGCCATAAGAATCTGCCCTACAGCAGCAACTGAAGTCATTCAAAACTTAACTCAACTGTACATTGTCATCGGTAGATATACCAATGCAACAATGATTAGAATGTTCACTGACTGAATCAGTACTGGGAGGATTTTCAGCTCAGATCACTCTGCTTGGAATACACTCAAAAAGGAAATACCACTTCTTCAACTCCTAGTGGATGACATACCAAGAATGTACAACTTTGAAAAACACCCCAATTGAGCAATAAAAATAATTAGAAGAGAGACAAGAATGCTCGGCAGTTAAAAGATCATACTGAACTTGGTGTACTAATGCTTCAAAAACCAATGAAGGAACAAGAATTTGAGTGTTTGGACCTAGAACTAAATAACTCGAATCAATACCATTACTTACCACTACAATTTATCTGGAACAATCGAAAACAAGAAATAGTGCTCTTATCTGATAGTCAAGCAGCGTTAAAAGCAAGCAACTCAGTATCAATCAATTCGAAGTTGGTTAAAGAATGCTTAGAGAATCTGAACAAATTAGGCAAAGAAAACAAAGTTCTTCTACTCTGGGTACCAGCACACCAAGGGATACAATGTTGCTGGGGTTTGGGATCTTGTTTGATCGCTCACTATACCCTTGGACCCATTGTATTATTGTACCAAACCATCCTCTCATTCTTTTTTTGTGTTAAAGCATTTCCAGCTCTTTGCAAAGTTTCCCATGTCGCTGATGTTGGCTTCTGCTGCTTCTTCTAGTCCTTCCAAAAAAAAACTTGCCCTAAAGCTATAAATCCTCGGCATTCCAGTGCTGGATAGTAGTACAGTAGATGCTCTATGGTTTCTTCTTCCTCTCCGCTTTCTCTGCAGTAGTCTTCGTGGGAAATCTTCCATCTCACGAGGTTCACCATCATGCAGCTACTAGGTTCTTTTTGTGCTCTAGTAGTAGTTTTTGTCTTTTTGCTATCTACCACTGGCCACAGTCTTCGAGCTGTAGCGCAGTTCTCACGGTGTTGCCATGTCTCTTGCTTCTTGGCCTTGATGGTAGTTTCTATAGCTTCTGTTTTGATCGTCACAAGTGGTGGGTCATCTGCTACGGCCTCTTCCCTGACTGCCTTTTTGGCAAATATGTCCGCTTCTTGGATAGAAGGTAACGAGAAAGCAAATGATCTAGCTAGAAAAGGAGCGAACACTACATTAACTGGACCAGAACCGTTCTGTTTTCCAAGCGGAAAACATACTAAAAGCGGAACTCAAGAATTTTGAAGACTCTATCGGTAACCTGCAATGGGAATTCTGCAAAGGCCTTAAGGTGCGTATTCATTATCCGCACGAACGAACGAACGAACGAACGAATGTTCGCTAGTGGTATGGACGGGGACCGCACGATAGAACCGCACGAGAAGACCGGAGGCATTTGTTGGTGAACGCCTTTGATGTACCGACTCGAAACGGATGGTCGAGCGAACGAACGAACGAACGGCCGCATGCGTTCGGTCCCCGTCTAAATATACCGCATTTTCATTCGTTCGTTCGTTCGTTCGTTCGTTCGTTCGTTCGTTCGTTCGTTCGGATAATGAATACGCACCTTTAGACTTTTTCTGAAGACAAGACAAGAGAGAAGACAAATATTTTCTTTGATTTAAAGAAGTAAGAAGTAAGAAGTAAGAAGAATTTTCGGATTATCACGGGGTTTTTAACAAACTCAATGAACACCTCAGTACATTAAAGCTAAGAAAAAACGGCGAATGCAGATTATGTGGGGAGAATAAGGAATCATCAGAAAACCTGACTGAGTACACCGAGACGACAACCAATTCGTGCCATAAACTTTGGTACGACTGATATCGGAGAGGTGGAAACCCCATAATGCTGGGTTTTGTCCTGTAAACCCCCTGGGATGCTTGGTTTTGTCAAAGCCCTGGGACTGTATGATGAGTTATATCTCAAGAAAGGGGGACACAATAGATCTGTAAGGACGCGTTGATTAACTCCCTCCCACTCATTCTATATTCTACATGAGAATATTGTCCTCAAGCTTGTGCTTTTCTAACCAATGTTACTTAAGAAATAGCTTAAGTTACACTAAGCAACGTTAATTTGATATTACATAATATATTTTAAATAAAAATGCCTTAAGGCTATAATACGTTTCTAAAGATAGTTTAAACGAAAGTACGTAGGTTGGGGAGTGTATGTATATGTTTTGATTTGATTTGTTTACGATAGATCTCCATCACATGTGGTGTCGTGTAATTATTTCCTATTTAGATAAAGGAATTGTTATTGTTACCTTATAATGAAGTAAATGGCACATCACTGCAATGCTTATTAATTGATTGAATGCATTTATTATTTTTAATAGTACATAACGGATCTAAATATAAATACCTATCTATATTGACTATAATATGCGTAGGAGTACATAATTGTGGTTCAATAGGCATTACAATACAACAAAGTAATTTACCATTATCCATTTTTATACGGGATCCGGCAATAGTGCGTCGGGCATCTGTAATTCTTAGAATGAAAAACTTGAAAATTTTATTTCAATGACATTTTAAAAAAAACTGTTTTTTCAATTTTATTTTTATTTTTGTAGTAAAATTCAAAATTAATTATATGTTTTTTTTCTAATTCTTAGAAGTCTTAAGACATTAAAAAATAATATGATCATGATTCTTAAATGAAAAGCCGATATTTAGCGGAGGAAAGAAAATTAAAATCTTCATTTTTTCAACCTTTGTGAAATATTTCACTCATTAAAAATCGTCAGAAAATGTCTTTTATTCTCCGTTACACTCAGGAATTTTTTGAAGTGGTGGAACAATATGAAATTTTAACTAACTTATATTTTTGTTTAGTTTAAAAAAGTGAGTAGAAAATATTTTTTCATTAAAAATACATCCTTGCCAGAAATAAACATAAAGATTATTATAAAAAAATAAAACGGAGAAGATTTTAGAAAAAAAAAAGATTTTAGGAAAAAAAAATGAATTTTTATTTTTTTTATATTGTTACACCACTTCAAAAAATTCTAAAAAATTCCTGAGTGTAACGAAGTATAAAAGACATTTTCTGACGATTTTTAGTGAGTGACATATTTCACAATGGTTAAAAAATGAAGATTTTAATTTTCTTTCGTCCGCTAAAAACCGGCTTTTCGTTTACGAATAATGATCATATTATTTTTTAATCCCTTAGACATCTAAGAAATAGAAAAAAAATCAAAATACAAAAATAAAAATAAAATTGAAAGAAAAAACAGTTTTTCTTGAAAATCTCGAAAACCGTTTGAGTTAAAGAGCTAAAAATTTAGGTGAATTATTTTGATTCGACACCAAATGGATCCCCTGAGTGCGAGTCAAAAAAGCCGCGGGGGCAGATAGCCTATATAATCCGGCTATACCCTCTCCAAGTTTTTAGTTCTAGGTTAGAAATCCATGTATATTTTGTCAGGTAATTTAGTTGGCTTCTGGTTATTAATATTTTGACAAGGTGAAGGTCACCTTAATTGAAAATTCTATCGGACATTTTTCGACTAGATAAATCTTTATTTGTAAACTTTAATACATCAAATATTTTCAATCTAATAAATCATTTAATGATGTAAATAAGAGGAAATTTCTCACATGGGTGGTCAAATTTTATAGTTTTCACTATATCAAACAGCCTCTGAGAAATGTTTTCAACTCAAAATGCCTTTAATTATGTTTGACTACATCATTAAAAAGGGTCTTCAAATACATCAATGTGATATTTGTCTAAAATTCGCAAAAAGAAGGTGGAATCTCTGGATAACTCGAAAATTATTTACCCATTTAAAAGCCTTTGATCATGAAAGTGCGCCTGAAAGTTCATTTTATTTTTACAGGCTGGAAAAAATTATTTATATTAAATTTGATGAGTTTGCACTGAAGAAAACATTCAGAGGCTGTTTGGATATAATGAAAAACTTTAGAATTTGACCACCCATGTGAGAAATTTCCTCTTATTTACATTCATTAAATTGTTTATTAGATTGAAAATATTTTATGCATTAAAGCTTACAAAAAATAAAGATTTATATAGTCGAAAAAAAGTCCGATAGACCAATAGAAATGTAACTATTTTGTCACATCTTTTTTAATTAAATTAAATGCAAAATTTTACTCCTTGAAAATATAAATATCTTTTTTTTCCTAATCCCCTACGAGCTGATATAATATGACGAGCAATCTATTAAATTACTGTGAGATTATACAGAAAAAAGTCCACAGACTGAGACATAGGAAAATCAAGTCCATTTACGTGTATCCAAATTCTTGACGTTTCTCAAAAATGACAGTTTTGTTTTAGACTGACGTTTAATTTTACCTTGATTTCTCGGTGAATGATTTCTTTTTATGGGGGTACATAAAATCTAAAATTTACGGCCATGAAGAAGTTCAAAACTTGGAGCAGTTAAGGCAGAAAATATTTAATGCCTTTGACACTGTCACCCCTGATATGTTATCCAATGTGAGGAGGGGTATGTATCCAATGTGAGGAGGGAGATTTTATGATCGTTTGGGATATTGTTTAATGCAAGAGGGAGGCACTTTTGAACAATTTTTGTAATTTTTTAAATTTCATTATCTCTAAAGTACTGTTTACCCATTACCTACCTTGGATGAACATGGGAAAACGAAGGTCCTTTTCAGACCACAAATATTTTGATTGAGAAAATTGGTAACTTTTTTGATTAAAAACAAAGTTGTTAATATAATACCAATTTAAAAGTGTTTTAGTAGTTTTAATACACACTATGATATAAATTTATTATTATTATAATGTACATTATTAATACTATTGTTCATCTGAATGGCATTAAGGCCCAATTCGTAACAATGATTTAAATTTTTTAAAGATAAGTAGAGCTTAGAATGAGCTGTATTTATATTTACTTTAATATTCACCTTAAATAAGGGAATTTGACTGATACAATTTTTGAATTTGAATTGTTTTTAATGATACTAACAATTTTAGTTCAATTTTTAATAAAATTTATTTAATATTAATAGAAATCCAAGAGATTTGAAACCTCTTTTAGCGGTTTAAAACATTCTCAAATGAATTACAGGTGCCCTTATTTTCTATGAAAATCACACTGCTTTTTTCATAGTCGCTGCAGTTGCTATAGCCATAAAAAACTAATTTTTTAAGGTGTGAAAATTGCGACACACGCTAAATGGACTTGATTTTTCGTATGTCTCGAAGTCTGTGGACCTTTTTGTATGCCTCGATAACATATTGGTGCAGATTATTTTCACCCAAACAAATAATAACTCAAACTATACATTGATGCGGATTGTCTATGAACTCTTTCTGAAGGTCACAGAAACTTGAACGCGTAATTCGGTGTTCTTTCGCATCTGTTATAGGTAATTTGTGGCCTAACCCTGTATATACTCATAATTATTTCTTCTCCCTAAACTGGATCTTTCAATTAAGGTGACCTTCACCTTGTTAAAATATTAATAACCAGAAGCCAACTAAATTACCTGACAAAATATACATGGATTTCACTTTCATTAATGATACGAATCAAAACATTAAACAAAGTGGAGATTACCAAAGCAAGACACAAAGACTTTCTCTGATTCTTGACGTATCGTATATTGATACACTGAAAGAAACAAATCAGCTATATTAAAAAAATAAAAATATTTTTTTTTTCTGGTGATTTTGGTTAAAAAATACTAGAGATTTAAATTTTGCACTGGGGATTCAGGTGGTAGCTCTGCTATAAAAAATGTCAAGTTGCCACATTTATTTATTTATTTTTGTATTCCGAGTTCTGGTTTAAATTAATTGTGTTGTGATACTTTAGGCCTAAAGATTTTACTTGCATTCGAACATTGTCCTTTTTAGAACTTCTTTTAGTTGCGAAATCTACAAGATCATTCGTTTTGACACTTTATTTTTGTATTACGGGTTTTTGGTTTAAACTTTGGTTTAAATAAATAATGTTGTGATACTTTATGCTTAAAAATACTGTTTATATGTTTATAATTAATTTATTTTTGTTTCCTAAAATATTTTGATTAAAAGAAAATATGTAAAAGTGGGCAGTCAAGCTAGGCCGGTCAAGCTAAATCACGTGACTAAAAGTTTATTTGGAATGATCTATATATTAGTTTTGACTGATTCATTTATTTCACTAGAGAATGACCTCGCTAAAATTATCACATCCGTCTTTGACGCCGTTTTTTTTCGATGATACGGTATAATATTTTATAAAAAATGTCTATACCTATGTGGCGGATTCATCTCTCCAAAAAAATCCTTTATGGGTATTTCGCCATTGCACTGCAAGAAAAATCTACAAAATAAAATAGTTATTTTCTGTAAACACTTCTGCGTTAAACCTAAACGGACACTGCTTGTCAGAAGTTATGTTTACAGTAATACCAAATTTGTCTAACAAAGAAAAATTATCTCTTATTTTTTCTTTTTTCTTTTTTTTGCAGTGCAGTGGCGAAATACCCATAAAGGATTTTTTTGGAGAGATAATATTTTATGATATCTTCTCACTTAACTCGTATTAGTCTAAGAGCTAGCAACGTTTTCGAGAAAGTATTTTAAGACGTCTGGCTCTTTGATATATCTTTTACTATGCTCTCTGGAACAGCATGCGGCCCGTCTGGCTGCCGATACCCGTTGCGTTCACTACTGCGCATCTATAAATTCTACTATTGAATATAAATCGAACATGTCTCCATAGCGCAGTGCGTAGAGTTTCCGACCAAACCAAACCGATGATTCAGAGTTCGAATCCGGGTCTGATCAAAGACTTTTTTATTTTATATTCGTTTATATTTTGATAGTAAAGTATTCAATAATTCTGGTAATAAAAAAAACAAATATATAATACTTTTACCACAACTTTACTATCAGAATATAAACGAAAATAAAATAAAAAAGTCTTTGATCTGACCCGGATTCGAACTCAGAATCATCGGTTCGTGGTCAGAAACTCTACGCACTGCGCTATGGAGACATGTTCGATTAATATTCAATCAGAGATTCAATACTAGAATATAAAGGACTAATAAAAATGTAGGATCTGCTTTCAATGCGCAGTAGAGAACGCAACGTTTACCGGCAGCCAGACTGGCCGCATGTTGTTCTAGAGAGCATAGTAAAAGATATATCAAAGAGCCAGACGTCGTAAAATACTTGTTTTCCGACGTTGCTAGCTCTCGTACTATATGCTTATGTAATTTCTAAACGTTTTGTCATAAATATATACTTTGATTTATTTAATACTTTTATTTAACATGGTTTTAAAATTTCTTTTAGTGTAGATTATTATATAGCGATAATGAATACGTTTCACAAATATTGAAAAAGATTATCTAATCTGACTATCCGATGTAAGCAATTGTGATAGAACTTTTACTTAGCATCTGGACAAATATTAATCACATTTTAAGGATGTGTTAATTCGGAAGATATATTATTGATGTAACATCTCGGGGGGGGGGTATCTATAAAGGAATTGATGGAAATTAAGCATCCTCATTTCTCTTAGTTCAGGATGATTAAACTGTGACGATTTTAAGTCTAATTATACAGGGTGTTTAAAATATGTGTAAATATTCATTGAGAAAATTGGAAACCTTGGAAATGAATGACCACCTTGGAAATAAATTTATTTAAAAAGTATTTTAACATACTGTTTGTATATGGTTTGTAATATCCATATTAAGTAAAAATAAATAAAAATACAAGAACTACCATATGATCGAAAAAAAATGGCGTCCAGTTGGCTGGGAAATGACGATCGATGACATTTCCCATATAAATTTACATATAAAACGACAGCGATCTTCATTTCATAGCCATCGTTGACGCCGTTTTTTCTCGATCATACGGTATAATAATGTCAGACATACTGTGTGGTGCATAGGAACGCGGGATATAGGAAATAATAATAATAGCTCCCGTATATAGCGTTTAACGCCTTGGGAGTAGCAAGGTATAGCTTGCCATACTAGAGCCGTTCGGTATACAAGCAAGGTAATGTGGCTAATACTACGCTTCAATCGCCTATTATTATCTCAGGATTGTGAATCCCAAGTACTCATTTACGGCTGAGTCGACCTAGGTACCCAAACTATTTTTATTTTAATTAAAATAGTCGGCTGATGCAATGCCGGGTGTGCATGGGAATCGAACCCACTACCTTGAGATTGGTAGACGAGAGCCTGTACATAGGAAATACGATGTAAATTTTGAAAAGATCAAATATTATCTTCCCAGATGATTATATGCAAAAGTTGCATTAGACTTTTTTGAAGAGGCGTTAAAATTGAATTGTCGTATAGAATTTCGTTTTATTTGGAATAGGCATCTAAAAGTTATTTGCAAAAATCTACCTTCAAATTACTAAAAATTTATAATACGGACCAGAGAAAGCTACAATTAAAATACCAGCAAAGATATGATTTTGGCGTTGACAAATTCGGTGTCACATTTTTTTTGTTTACAAGAATTTCTCTTGTTTGAAAAAAAATGGTTAATTTTTTATGATTTAGAATGATTATCTATAAAAATCTAATCTATAAAAAGTCTAATCTACAAAAATCTATAAAAGAATTAGTTGAACTGAGAATAATATTCGCTGTGTTTGATTTGTTTGCTGTTCAATACTCGATCACTCGCAAGCCTCGCTTATACAACATACATCCACAATAATTTAGGGTATAAATATAAATATTTGTAACACAAGGAACTTTATTAAACTATACAAATTAATAAAACGTTTACATAATTCCCAATCAGAGCCAAACAATACCCCAAATGATAGTGAAATTCACGCCTCAAAATATAAAACTGGTAAAGGAAGAATTTTTAGCTTTCCACAGAGGTGTCGTTTTCAGTCCATATACATTTCTGTATTTAATATGCCCATAAAGACGGTTTTTGAGTGTACTGCATAGGAAGAAGCCGTTCGGCAAATATGCTGTGGTCTTTTCCTACCGAGTAAGTAGTTTTTCTTTTCTTCAACATGAAGAATATTCAAGTTATTGTTATTTCTTTCCTGTTCAATTATTTTTGTCTTCGCACTTCCATGTGCTTAATACCTTGGTGCCTTTAGTTTCAAACCTCCGGTTTATACTTTAAACTGCTGATTTATTCGGTATAAGCACAGTGTTATCTGTGGTATAAGCTTTACCGAGACTGAGCTGCTACATATCTAACACAGCGGGAATACTATTTCCAGCAAAATGCCGTTTAACCATCGTAACTTTTTCAGAAGTTGCGAAATTCATAATTATTTTATACAAAATTACTCTTTTTGGTACTTTCAAATTTTTGTGAACAAAAGGTGACATCGAATTTGACAATGACACAATCATATTTTCTGCTGGTATTTTAATTGTAGTTCTCTCTGGACCGTATTATAAATTTTACTAATTTGATGATAGATTTTTGCAAATAACTTTTAAATAACTATTCCAAATGAAACCAAATTCTACACAAAAGTACAATTTTAACTCCTCTTCAAAAAAGTCTAATACAATTTTTGCATAAAATTATCTGGGGAGATAATATTTGACCTTTCTAAAATTTACATGGGATTTCCTATGTCGAGTGTTCCGATGCACCACATGGTATAAACTACACATACATAGAATCATATTCGGTAAAATACAACTATTTTTAAAATATGTACGATAATAATTCAAGCATGCATGGAAATGGTTTACGCTAAAAAAAATAAAAATAAAAATACCCGTCAAAATGCTATATTATTAAAGCTTTTCACCGCATATTCAAGCCTGCCCATCCTGTGTCTTCTGACATAACCGACTCTACTTTCACCAGAATTATTTAATACTTTAATGTCGGTTCTTTTTACGTTATGCCATGAGTTGAACCTCTGTTATTTATATTATTTTTTGAGGAAATTGAAATTATGCACGGTTTGGTTCAGTTCGGCTTTCAAGGTTTTAATAATAAGACGTCAAACTTTGATTTCAAGACCAAAAAAATGTACCAGATACGTATTGGATTAAGTATACGTATATAAAACCAATTTGATATTTTAATAAGTAAACGTCATACTAATAATATTATTAACAAAAGGTATAATTTTAGGATAATATTTTTTATAGGGAAATATTTCAGGAAACTTTATATATTTTCCTTAAAATACGGAAATATTTGAAGAATTTCTACTAAGAAAGACCGTAAAACAATTAGCTCAGGGCCGATACATCGTTTTGCATGGGTGACCTTCAACAAATTAGAGACAAGCTGCAATTTTGCATGGAGCTTCATTTTGTAGATCTTTAAACACCCTGAAACCCCAGCGATGAACCGTTGAGCCCGTCACCCCAAAATCACTCCTACAAGGGGTAAAAATGGCCCTTTTTTACTTTTTCTTCAATAACTTTAAAACTACGAATTTTAGGAAAAAAGTCACGAGTAAAAAATTGAAGAGAAGAAAATTTCCTACCACATAGATAAAGAACCAAATTTTTGGAATTTTAGTGGCGCAGGTGCGAAATTTTTAATTTCGGAGGATTGTTTTAAAAACCCACCATTCTGTAAAGTAAAGATTTCAGTTAACGTCTCCTTTTTGCTGCCTGGGCTAATCTGGACGGGGCCTACTTTGTTTACGCGGAATCCGAAACGCGGTCCTCGGCCATATCCTGGTCAGTGGCCTACCGACTTAGGAAGTGTCTAAATTAACTCTTACTCACTTCCATATTTGTTGGGTTGGGTTCAAATGCCTTTGCATTGACCACATGCCATAGTGCAGGTGAGTCCCATTCGCTTGCATGTACATGCTTTTTTACAACCTCCCGAAGAGCAATTGCAAAATTTTTTTTCTAAAACCCATGTAGGAGCAATGGGCTGGTCTGAATGTATTGGATTCATCTCTCGATTTTTCAGATTCCAACCCCAATCTTGCGGTGGTAAATTGTTATTTGACCAAGCCTGTACCCTGCGATATTTTCAGATCTGTTTTCTCAATACTATAATTATATAACATATCACTATGGTAAAAATGTCACTGTTGTTTTTGATGGCTATGAAGAGATAGAGACCAAAATAGTGGAGCAGAATCTTATTGTATCTTTCTAGAATTTATCTGCAGTGAAGTTACCAAAGGCAGATTTTTTGTCAAACAACACCAACAAAAGCAACTTCATTAGTGCGCTCGTAAAAGTATTGTTGGAAAATGGAATCAATGTTAAATTCGCTGATGGTGATGCCGATACTCTTATGTAACTACAGCGGTCGCAATAAGTGACAATTTACCAGAAGGGACCGTAGCAGTAGTTAGCGAAGATACGGACGTTATAGTGTTACTGATTCATTATTACCACAAGAGACTGTTTATGATTCGTCCGGGAAAGGTGACAAAACCAAATAAAATAATCGACATATCGGCCTTACAACAAAAATTGGGGGATCAGAAGAATGTGATTCTTAGTGTCCACGCTATATCTGGTTGTGACACAACGTCTGCTGTGTTCAATAGAGAGAAGATTAATTTAGTGAACACCAACCAGAAGTAAAAGTTACGTGAGTTATTAAAAAATTTTATAATCCCGAGGCTACAAAGGAGAAGTTAGAAGAAGTTACATCTCTTATAGCAGCATATGTTAAAAACTCGACAAAAAAGTTGATTTGGATAGAGCCAGATGCATGCCTTATCAACAGTACGTAGCTAAACGAAGTCTTAATACCAACTTCAACTTGGCATCATTATACCACTTACCTCCAATAGTGCGAAATATCATGGATTTATAGTTTTTCATCAGGTAAGTTAAATTTATGTAGCATTCAAATGTTAAACTAAATTCTCATTATTAACTTACAGGTACAGGCTTGGTTAAATAACAATTTACCACCGCAAGATTGGGGTTGGAATCTGAAAAATCGAGAGATGGATCCAATACATTCAGACCAGCCCATTGCTCCTATATGGGTTTTAGAGAAACATATTTTTCCAATTGCTCTTCGGAAGGCTGTAAAAAATCTCAAAAATGCTTTCATTTGAAGTAACACAGAATGGTGGGTTATTAAAACAATCCTCCTAAATTAAAGAATTCGCACCTGCGCCACTGAAATTCTAAAAATTTTGGTTCTTTACCTATGTGATAGGAAATTTTCTTCTCTCCAATTTTTTACTCGTGACTTTTTTTCCTAAAATTGTTAGTTTTAGAGTTATTGAAGAAAAAGTAAAAAAAGGGCCATTTTTACCCCTTGTAGGGGTGGTTTTGGAGTGACGGACTCAACGGTTCATCGCTAGGGTTTCAGGATGTTTAAAGATCTACAAAATGAAGCTCCATGTCAAATTTCAGCTTGTCTCTAATTTGTTGAACCTCGGCCTGTATAGGCTCTGGGCTAAATAGAGTGGATACGACAAAAAGACCCTGGTAAGATGGAATAACGGAATATATGGCAGATGAACTAACAGGTTAATACCTGACATACAACTATGGTTAAACAGACAATATGGAGAAGCCGATTACTTCATGAGTCAAGCATTGTCTGGCCATGAGTGTTTTAGAAAATATTCATACGATCGTCGTAGGATTGATCGTGCACCATGCATCTACTGTGGTCAAGATGATGATGTACAACATACACTATTTGTAACACTATTTGTGTGAACGATGGCAGGTCCTTAAGGAACAATTCCGTATAGAAACCGGCAGAGACTTTGACTTACCCGCATTTATTATGTACCTACTTAAAGGGGAAGTACAATAGAAGCTAGTATATCGGACAGTTCGAAATATAATAAGTTGTAAAGAGATGGAAGAGAGGCAACGAGTATCATAAATCTATAGACACCCTTTGCACTGAAGCAATGCGAGAGCGGATCCCAGTGTAAAGCGGTAGTTGGAGGAGGGTTTTTTAGCCGGTAAGAATCCATCCCTACCCAACTGTGGATGTCTTATGCAAGATTTTTTCCCTCCTCAGCGAAAAAAAAAGGTAATAGATCCAGGTCATCCACAGAATCAAATTTCTCAAGTGGCAACGACATGTGACATGACAGACAGGACACCTGGCAAGAAGGCCCACAAAAAATACAGCATGGTACATGCGAGGAATTAAGAGTCTATTACGCTGTACCGTTCGGGTCGCTCTCAGGGGTCGGGTAAAGCGGGTGTGTGGCCGAAGGAAATATATATTATATTTCAGAAATCTGCCTAAGGCTTAGCCCGATCCTGTCGTGTTAAGCCAGACCCAAAATTCCAAACATACGTGCTTTGATTAAGGTTTGCAGAGCTTCAACATTTGCCATAAAATAGCAAGCAATTTGTTACAAAACCATATAAATTATATATCACTGTAATCACAAAACTTCAATCATTTCCGTATTGTAACGGAATTTTAAATTATTTCTTTATTTTCGAGAAAATTTAGTCCAAACATAAGGAATATTTTTCTGATGTTTGATCATCAACATCTTAAAAATAATCTATCGTATCTATAATAGAGAATATGTACTGATGATCTGATCATCAACATCTTTAAAATAATCTATCGTATCTATAATAGAGAATATGTATCTATAATAGAGAATATGTCCCTCTTTCTCTAAGAGACCTAGAAGAAGACCAAACCTGACCATGGTATTAGGAAATTAGCAGGGATAACTTGGGCCTGCATAGCCAACTATAGACAACAATGGGCCCAACTACAAATAGAGTATGTGAGGTTACACCATAATTAGAAATAGTTGAATAAGCTGAGAACGATGATGATGACGATGAATAAAATTTATGATTATAAAAAAAAACTACATAAGTTCATTCTTCCATAAAATTAAAAAAACATATTCGAAATTTTATCATGAAAAATTGTTGTAACGGTCGCTGTAGGGTAGACGGACAGTCATTTTAAAATTGCTGTTTTTTATTGTTATTGGTCATCCAGCTTTCTTGGATCAGCTTGCTTGAAAACTTCCAGCTTTCTGGTCGGTTAATGGGCATTTACAAATTACTGAAAGTATTTTGAGGGCTAAAGCAAATTTAAAAATGATGAATACTGGCAATTCTATTGTATAATTATACCGTCATACTAAGGATTGTGTTTTCACATATATTTCAATTAAACCTGAAGATGTTTGTGCTAGTTAGCAGGTTGATCTGTTCACACAAGACTCTTTTATTGTCTAGGATTTGCAGACGACATTATAATTGAATACCCTAGTAGGCAAGTGTTATAAATGACAATTTTTATACAATTATTAACATTCCAAATAATATAAAACAATTTAAAAGTAATATATGAGAAACTATGCTTAAAATAAATAAAATAATTTTAATAATTAAATAAAAAATTAATTAGTTAAAATAATTTTTTTGATATTGTCAATCACGTCGCAAAAATTAATACCTTTGTGACGTTTAAAAAAAATTGCGCATGGTGTCAGTAACAGGAATATAAAAAAGTGCCATTTCGCAAATAGTATATTGTTTTTTAGATTGGAAAGTGTCCATAAGGACAATGTAAACACTATTTGGTGCTATTCTTGCAACGGTCGCGACCCAAAACTTTTGAAAATTTCGGAGCGGTTCGGCTTTTTCCGGAATTATATCGCCAAATATTGTTTATTCAAATTTATTATTATTTTCGTTTAATTTTATAAATAAAATACAGTGTGTTGCATACAAGAAACTTTATTTTATATAAGGACGCATGTATGAAATACCTATGAAACATTATTATTACCTATGGAACATTGGAAACCGATGTTATGCCACGATCCACGATGGTTTTGCAGTTCACAGTTCACAGCACAGCTTTTAAGTTTTTAATGCCACTTTTTCACAATTATTACCGGTTGGAGTAATAAAACTTGAATTAAACTCACAAGATAGCAATAATTACTTTGAAAATGGACGCTATAAACACTTTTCGGAATTCCTTTAATGAGAGCGGTTTAGATTCTGAAAGATTATATGGATTATTATGATTTTTGACGATTCTGACTTTGACAAGAGAAAATTATTTCTGTTTTTGTTTGCCGTTGTTCTTAGCGACTGCTATAGCAGCGCCAGATCGCGTATAACGGTCGCAACCCAAAATAATTTCGCGACCCAAAACTTTTACGGGCTTTCCAATCTAAACTTGTTGCATTTATCCATGAATGACACTTTTTGTGGCGAGAATGTACGTTTGACGTTGACATACAACCGAGGCACAAAAAGTCATTTTTACTCCGATTAGAACATGCTATTTTTTTCAAATGCCACAAATAATTTTTGAACAATTTCAAAAGTTCCAAATCACATAAAAATATTTAAAAGTCATATCTTGTATATAGTATATTATATATCGAGAAACTATGGTTACGCTCGTTGAATTTGACACTTATGTCAGTTTAATAATATATTTTTTTATAGCAACTGTTAAAATTGCCTTATATCTATCAAAAATAGTAGATAAAATAGTACTTTAACCGCAAGGGTAGATTAAATGATACTTTAACAGCCAGGATAGGTTAAAAACTTTATTTCTTCTCTATTATTCACATTTTTTAATCGCTTCCATTTTTGAATATTTTTGTATTCCTTTCATAAGTTATTCGGGATTTAAATGGAAGTAGTTTGGATATGGCGTTTGTCGCCTCAGCCTGAATATCTGTTGGTAATTTACTTATTTCGTTTTGAGCCATTTCTGGCTCTAATTCAATCAGCAATCGACACGAAAGAGAATTAAAAAATATTGACTCAAAACTGATAACTAAAGAGACAACTTTATTAATTTGTAAAATTACATAGAAACCAAAGCCAACCCAGCACAATATTTTTTCTACTCGTAATAAATTCCTTCAAATAATAATTTCTGAATATTTTTTAACACGTAACTAGCTATGGAAAAAAATATTGTTTATACAAAAAATTTTTTATACACGACGATAAAATTGCATTATCGCCTTCCAAAATTAATTCACTCGCGATTTCATCGCTCGTGAATTAATCTTTTCCGGTCGACGATAAATTACCATTTTATCGTCTTGTATTAAAAATAACTAGGCGTTAAAATGACTTTTTTATATTGTCAAAATCACGTCTCAAAAATTAATACTTTAGTGACATTTGAAAAAAAAAACCTTTTTTAACACCATAAAAGTTAACGTTTGTATAGAAAATAATATTTTTATTAACCAAAATGAATTAATTAATGGTTGTTGCAATTTTACTCAAAATGTGGCACTAATAATGCGTTAATTAAACAAACACTCTAGCTCGTTTTTCATCGATAATTGACAATTTGAAATCGGGCTCTTATCGCTTGGAAATGTGTGTCAGCCAGGCTCAACGTCATACAATTCGATGTTGTAATTTCGGTGAAAATGTCCTCTGGGCATCGGCTACACCACCGAGATACTGAGAGTACGTTTTACGTAATAATCTCTTCAGGTTCAGCACGAACACAAACAAGTACCAAGTACCTGCCTTTATAGTTTGTATAGTACGGCTGATCGAAGACGTCAGATTTATAAGCTTTCACTTTGGTAAATATGAGGTATAATATCGACGTAACATCCGTTATGTCGATCGTTATTTGACTATTACGAAAAAAAGTTTTTTTATTAAATTTTTATTAAAGCTCTAAAACATTTGGATATAGTCTGTCCAACGACAAGATCCTTGACACTGATAGATGTGTCTGTCGTTTTAATTTCAAAGTAGTTTATTTTACAAAGAAATAAGTTGGTACAACTGGAACGCATAACAGGAAATTAATATACCGTATGATCGAGAAAAAACGGCGACAGCGATGGCTATGAAATGAAGATCGCTGTCATTTTATATGTAAATTTATATAAGCAATGTCATTGAACGTCATTTCCCAGCCAACTGGACGCTGTTTTTCGATCATACGGTATTAATATATACAGGGTGGCGCAGCTCATTCGCCTCGGTTGATTATACGAAAACGGAAAGATGTAGAAACAAAATATTATATGGGTATATGTGGGGAGGCAATGTGCACAATTTAAAATTATTTTGAAATATACAGGGTGTCTCAGAACTAAGATCCATACCAAAGTTATATTTTTTCTTATGGAACACCCGGTATTTTATTTCATTTTTGGAGTCCTGAGCCCAAAAAAAGGCATTTATTATAAGGGTCAAATATGTTTAAAATCATTGGTTTTTGAGATATTTAAAGATATTTAAATATGCATGCTACAAGAGAATTGATTATCAACACCCTGTACATTACCTTTCAGAATTAATTCTTGTGCTGAGTTTAAAGGTAAAGAAATAAACTTTACTGGAAAATGTTATTGTTTCCTTAAATTTATACAGGGGTCCCAAAAATTAGTGATCTATTTTAAGGATTTATTTTACATAAAAACTTTGTTATTTCAAATGCAACACCCTGTATTTTTTTAAATATATCGAAGCAGATTCAAATGCTCTTTCAAACTATATTAGGGTTTCCTATACCTATCTATCTCAGATTTTGAGTGAAAACCGATTTTTAAATAAAATGGCAAGATCAAGATGGCTGGTATCGCCATGGCAATTTTCTAGTGACAATTAGTAACTATTTTCAAAATCGACATTACTGTATGGACATTATTATTTAAACAGTTTACTAAAATTTACCCATAATAGTTTAATAAGTAAGTATTCTTTATTTTACGAAGAAAAATAAAGCCATATCTGCTGGTAGAACGAATGGACATTCTAGGAATTTTATTTTGTGAGGAAAATTATTTCTTGGCCTCAAGAGCTAATGTTCAAAGATATCCAAATAGGAACCTTCCTGATAAGCGTTCCTTTGAAAAACTACTTGTCCTATTTCCTATTTCGCAGAATTGGTAGTGTAGTTTATAAAAAACCTATTAGGCAGAAACCTGTCGTTGGAAGTGAAGAAATTGAATTTGCCGTAATTGGCTCTTTTATAATCGAAACATTATTAGGACTTTAACACCCTGTAGCTACGAAACAAAGTGACAAAGTAGAATCGGACCTATGTTGATATGAAAAATAAATCCTATTTTTACGTGAGGAATCTCCCCACAAGAGATAGCACATGATTTTTAAAACACCCTGTCTAGTGTATAAGGTGAAAGTTGATAATTACTAATTTAATTAAAAAATCTAATTCGATAATTAATAATTAAAAAAGTTAGTTATTAGTTACTTACCTTTAATGATAATTTATATTAACTACATCGTTAAGCAATATTTACTGTGTTTACTTAGTACGATTATATCTAGCACCAAATATGTAAGTTTTGAAATAAATTAAATAAAGTAGTTTTATTAATGAATATTTTTGATTAAATTTATTATTACTTTATGCTTTTCTTGATTATAATTTTTTATATATTGGAAAGTGGTGAATTAATGTCTATTAATTTCTTCTTTTCAAAAATGTCATTAAAAGACCTACATATTTTTGAATCCCAATAATTTGTGTGAATATTAAATACCATCAAAATTAAAATTCGTTATATGATCCACTTCTAAGTACTTTGGCATAACATATTCAAGTCACTATACAGGCAATTGGGTAATGGTTTACCAACAGTACACAAATAAAAAAGAAATTACAAGAAAACAAACACAGATCTTATTGGTTTTCGGTTAACACTCAAGTTAATGAAATCGAGTTTTACATGTAAGAACTTTAGTTTACTTTTTAAAATGCAAATAATAATATAAATAAAATCTTTTAAAGTACCTACTTGTTAAATATTGCGATATTTTTTAAGTCGTTTGTGTCTGAAATAGAGGTTATGTATATGTATTTTGAAAAAATATTGCCCAGTAGCAAAGCCAAAACCGAGACAAGACAAATACTACATAATATATTCGATACCAATTAAACTTTTAGTTACGTAGTCGAGGGCGTGATTTTTAAATTCATTGTGGCCAACTATGGACATATTCGGTGCCAGGCTGACTAACGGGAATTTAAATTTCCCGCCGGGGATTCAGGTGGTATACCAGCTATAGCTCTGCTGCAAGAAATGTAAAGTTGCCACATTTATTTATTTATTTCCTGATATTGTTATTCGTTTTGTATTACGAGTTTTTCGTTTAAATAAATTGTGTTGTGATACTTTAAGCTTAAAAAGGTTTACTAGCAGACCTTGCAGTCGAACATTGTTCTTTTTAGAAGCTCTTTTAGTGCGAAGTGGTAGATAGCATAATAGCCGTAACAAGATAGCATAATAGCCGTAAAAAACTCATCGCCACTTTATTAGAATATTTTGAACGGGAAACTAATGGTAGTAATTACCCTTTATAGCCCCTTACCCTTAAGGGGCCCACAGACGATACAATCGGTTGTACAACTAATCGTACGATAGGTTGGACGAAAAATCGTTCAGACAGACCGTAGATACTTTTGGCCACAAACGTAACGACATTCGAAAGCGACTTGTAGTACGATTAGTTAAATTTTTTAAATGAATTAGTTCAGTGACTCAGTTATGTTTGACTATGCCACAAACCATGTCAAAAAAATGTCTTTCAAACCATATCAAACCATGTCTTTCAAAAATGTCTTTCAAACCATGTCAAACCATGTAAAAACCACAAAAATGTCATGTTCATTTTTCTCAGCAACACTTTGTAGCTGGAGTTCCGTTTGTGTTTATTGGAATATTCCTCCCTTTTAACATTCCATAAGCATGAATGGTCTCTATAAATTTCAATAAATTCTGTTCAAAACTGCCTACTTTCCTCCATGATGATGAAACACCACAATCTCACTACACTATGTATTTCTGTATTAACATAATAACAACAAGTCGGTGAAAAAGCTACAGACGTTCAAACTTGTTGATCCAACCAAGTTGTACGACAAATTTTTAAACATGCTGAACTACCAAATGGCCCAACCGCGTCTTAACGACAAGTTGGACGACAAGTCCACAGACGTTATGATTATCGTTCAAACAATTGGATCAAACCAAATCGTCCAACTTGTTGTACAACAGATTGGATCGTCTGTGGGCCGTTTTAAGTGCTGTTAAGGAGGTGAGTTTTGTTGATGTAAATACTAACTGTTTATATATTTATAATTAATTTATTTTTGTTTTCTAAAATATTTTGATTAAAAGAATATATATATGTAAAATCGGCTTAATCACGTGAACAATGAACCAGTGAAATGAGAGTTTTTTTTTACTTTAATAATAAAATACATAATCATATAATAAAGTATATTTTTTCATAATTATGTATATGTTATCTAAAATCTTGTTGATTTCTATATTTTTGTATTTGTGGCAAATATGCAAAAATACAACGGTAATACTGAAGATTGCCCAACTAAACGTCGTGCTTCGACGAGTTATTTGTTTATACTTGTTGGTTAATATCTTATTTCAATAAGGTAATATATAGAATGTCTTAAATTTTTGAGAAACAATTTGAAAATTTAACAGAGTTGATCTGTTTAATATTTTTAATTCTATTTCACATAGTAATTTTTGTATCTAAAAAAAACGTGTTCTACAGAGTGACCTAGTGTGAATAACCCCCATATTAGGGTTTTATTTTTTGACTAGTTGAGCATGTTGCATTTAGGCAGAATTTACCGTTGACTAGCAATATGTTATAAATTAACATCTGTTATTATTGTCGCTAATCGCTCGTATGTTTTATACAAACGTTGTTAATCGCCAGTGGATATTGCTTCCCTGCTTATAGCATTTGAAGGGCCCATGGGAAAAACATGATATAGTATATTTCGTCTTATGGAGTTTGCTGGTGGTCGTACTATGATGTGTAGTACTATTTTACTAATTTTATGAGAGGGCATTGGACACATCAAGGTTTTTTCCTGTATTCTATATTTTTACTAGGCATATATCATTGGATTTAACAACTTATTGCCCTGCAGAGTTTATACATTTTGTAGAATTGTAGTAGAATGTAGAATGTAGAATGTAGAATGTTTAGGAGGGGAGTTAATCACCGCGACCTTACAGATCTATTGCCTGTTCCCCTTTCTTGAGTTATAACGAGTTATAACTCATCATACAGTCTAAGGGCTTTAACAAAAGTCAGTATCTGAGACGGCTCGACAGAGGCCAGCTCTCCATCCATCCAAAATTCATGGCACGAATGGTCGTCGTCTCGGCGCACTTAGGAATAAGGTGTTCTGGTGTTTCCCCATTTTCCCCACAGAATCTGCATTCGCCGTTGTTTCTCAGCTTCAGCCTACTGAGGTGTTCGTTGAGGAGACAGTGTCCTGTTAGAAACCCCGTGACAATCCGAAGATTGTTTTTACTTAAATCAAGAAAAACCTTTGATTTTTCTCGGTCATAAGTTTTGAGGAACTTTTTCGAGTGTCTTAGACCGTTGGGGCACACCCATTCAAGTCCAGATTCTTCAGTTCCGCTTTCAGTTGGTTCCTGTTTGGAAAACAGAACGGTTCTGGTTTTTGGTTCTGAATTTGCTTTTTCATTGCCTTCTATCCCTTGGTGAGCAGGCACCCAGAGTAAGAGGACTTTATTTTCTTTGCTTAATTTGTTGAGCTTCTTTGTTGAGCTTCTAGGCATTCTTTGACCCACTTCGATTGATGGTTACTGAGTTGATCGCGTTAAGTGCTGCTTGACTATCGGATAGGATGGCAATTTCCTGTTTTCGATAGTTCCTATCTAAGATAAATTGTACTCATATAGCGTAAATTTCTGCCTGAAGGATACTAGGGTAGGTGCCCATTGGTCGGGAATATTTAGTTTTTGGCCCAAATACTCCTATCCCTGTTCCTGCTTTGGTTTTGGAAGCATCAGTATACCACGTTATGGTATGTAATTATAGTTAAGGTAGAATTGTAGTAATATAGGGATCAGTTAGACCTACTCTAATACTGCAAAATCCTAAAATTAATAAATTGGCGTTATCAAGTTTTTCAACTGGATCCTTCATATGCACTGTTCTTATGTCTTCATACGAGGAGTGAATTTTTATTCAAATTTTAAAATATGTTATACAAACTAAATTTTAAACTAACGCTTAATGTATGCAATCTGTATTGATTTCCTTTATAAATATGCATTTTTGGTCCATAATACTTCCTAATCCTAAATGCAGGTTGTGAGCAGTATCTTTACTTTATAGGTACATACAATATATTTTTTGGGCTGACAGTCTTTAATTTGAAATTTTATAAAACGTTTTGGTTAGTAGTAAATTCACACTTCATATAGAAACGTTGTAGAAAATTTTAAAATTAATGATTATATCACACACCAAAAATTTAATTCATCATTGACTACCACATTTAAGCAAACATCTATACCGTATCAACGAAAAAAAAACGGCGTCTAAGTGTCTCGAAAATGACGATCAATGAGATGTCCTATATAAATTTACATACCGGGTGCGTCTCAAAAGTTGCTCTCCCCTATAACTTTTTTATTTTTTCAGATAAACAAACGAGATTTGGTATGTTAATATATGACGTAAATTAGGATTGATTGACGTATTCAATTGTTTTTAGTCACTTCCTGTTTCACCGGAAATGACTACAACTTTTGATTTTTAAATAGCACCCTCTTCAATCTAGAGTGCCATGATTATGTTAAAAACACTAATGTGAAATCAAGGAGCCTTGAAAAAATAGATCTGATCGTTTAATGTTTTTAGTGTCTTGTCCTGGCCAGTTAGAAAATGCTCAAATCGTATTTTTAATTATAACTCAGTTTTTTCAAATGGAACGAGGGTGACTCATTAGCATATTTGGAAAAATCATTTTATTACGAATAATTTGATACCACACACTAGTTATAATTTCAAATAAACCATATGCGAAAATGTCAAAAGTTGACATATGATATGTGATTCTATTCAGAGTGTTATTTTCTATCGAATAAAGTAAAAAAATACCGAGGGTGCCATTTAAAAATCAAAAGTTGTAGTCATTTCCGGTGAAACAGGAAGTAATCGAAAACAATTGAATATGTCAATCAATCCTAATTTATGTCATATACTAACATACGAAATCTCGTTTTTTATAACTGAAAAAATAAAAAAGTTATAGGGGTGAGCCACTTTTGAGACGCACCCGGTATAAAAAGAGAGATCTTCATTTCATAGCCATCGCTGACGCCGTTTTTTTTTACTGACGCCGATTTTTCATTAGTGTGGTTTGTTGTAAATGCTGTAGAACATTGAACAATACAAAACACCTGGCATAGACTTATTTTTATTTTATTTTTGAATTTATTTCAGCATGCGTTTTGCTTGAACACAAATTCCATTAACTTATAAAAGCTTTTTTATTTATGTAACAGAGTGGGTCTAAGGTATTTAATAGGTACGGCGTTAAGCGACAACTTTTCGAATAGATATAGTAACTAAATCGGCCAGTTGAACTGTCCAAGCGTAAAATTATAACCCGAAGGTATTACACAATTACTTTTACTGGCAAGTAATGATTATTATGATTTTTAACGACAATCTAATTATGCCAGGCTATTCATAAATTAACATCAAACATCTTTTGTGTATTGAATTGATATATTGTAAATTGTAACATTCAAACTGTTATAGTCAAAAAACAAAAAAATTGTATGGCATGCTTCTTATTAAATTATCAACGTTGTCTTGGGAATATTTTCCAATTGTATCAATAAACTGTGGAGAAATTTCCTGGATTGTTTCGACGAGCTCTAACCCTTCTTTTTAGCCGGTCCCACAAGTATTCGATAGGGTTTAGATCTGGTGAATATGCAGGCCAGTCCAAAAATATGACACTTTCCGTTTCAAGACATTCTCTAGCCACTTTGATCGTATATGGAGGTGCATTATCATGCGTGAAGTTAAATTTATCCCTAACTGCAGCTGTCCAAAGCCTAACGATTGGTTCTATCACTAAATCAACATACCTCCGACCCGTTAAAGTTTGTTGAAGTTGTTACAATGGCAACCTAACCTAACAGAACATTACAGTTCCTCCTTTATATCTTGGTACAGATTTGACAGCCTGTAGTCTCGCTCGTTTTCCTGGAGCTCTGCTAATCCGATTTCGATGGTCATCTGATTAGGCCAATTCTGGTCTCATCCAAAAAACGAACATTTTGCAAATTCTTAGTCCGGTTTTGATGTTGAAGCCACCAATTTAGCCAATTTTATTTTGCCAAGATAACTGTGGGACCCGTAACTCTCTCCTACTGTACAACACTCGAGCACAAAGCCTTTGTCTTACGGTTTCAACTGAAACATTCGCACCTGTAGCTGCCAGAAGTTGTCTTTGTAGCTCTAAATGAGAAACAATGGGACAGGGCCTATTTCACCTAGTAGTGGGAACTATCGAATGAATACTATCGAAACATTCGATAGTTGCAATTCATTCGAATAATTCGATAGTTAGTAAGAAAACATTCGTTGAAAACTATTCGAATAAAAATTATCGAATAGATCCGTCATCTGCCTTGGAATATTGTAAAGAGGGCCCGAATTTTTGCTTGTGCCTTAGGGCCCGACCTGATGGAAAATAGGCCCTGCAATGGGATAACTTCTAAAATTTTTGCCCCCAAAGCGGTCTTGTTGTTCAGATGTGACCCTTTGCCGACTTTGTCTGGGCCAGTTCTTGAGCGTTCCTAGTTCCAAATACATTGCATATGTTTTCTATAAGCCTCCTATCTCAGCTACGTCTCTTTGGGTCATTCCTTGTTCAATTAGAGCAATAATTCTTCCCCTCTATCTGTTAATCCAACATAAGGCATTTTTTTAATTTTACTTGGCCAATGATGATTTTAGTACTGAACACAAAATTCATCAAATCAAGAAAATAAATACAAGCAGTCGTTTATTCTTTATTATCATTTATCATGTTTATTTACAACAAAAAACTTTATCTTAAAGTCGTATACCAATTTTTTTTCCTTGCAAAAAATTTAGTCAGAAATTAAGGGTGATTCCATATAAGTTTGGTTGTCTGTATGTGATGGGGGTGGTAAAAGTTGACAAAAGATTGTCAAAAATTAATATTTAGTTTAGAAAAAAGCAACTGGTTTGCTTACACAAAATCAGTTACCAAAAAATCAATATATTCTGCTGAATGAAGATAGGTATGTATGAATCAATAGTGTGTGGTTTAAAATATTTTTGCTTTTTTCCATTTAATATTGATTTTTTATTTATTTGATGTCAATTTTTAGTAGAAATTATCATAATTTCCATTTAAGAAGTTACTGTGATGTATTTTTTTCAACCTGAGACACAGTCGTATCATGTTAATTACAAAATAAATCTGAATGAATTTATCAAACATTTCGAAGCAAGGTACCCAAATAAAAATATAACAAAATACTAATAAATAAGATACCTTAAAAAATTAATTTAAATATACAAGAAAAGCATTAGTATCTCTAGTTTATAATGTAGGCGCACCCCTGTACCATTTACTCTGAACGTTTGACCTTTAACAAAGAACTTTTTAAGCATTATGGGAAAGTAACCGGTAATCTAAGATGTTTCCTATATCGGGTGATAATAATGAAATCATTGGACAATTCCATCAAATCGTTGCTCTTTATAGAAAATATTTGAAATTTATTAACACAAAAGTAGTTTATCAACCCTCAAATTTTGGTTTAAAAAAAACAAGTTAATTAACTAAATATTTTTTGTTGTCATTGTATATTAGTCATTTTCCAGTTTTTAATAGATTTTTTCTTCGTACTCTTCGTACTGATGTTGAATATAATACTTGTTTAGAGATACATCACTGAAAACCTCTCATTTAATTATAACTTTAATTAAATTTTAAATTGTTACTGCTTGTTTATGTTCTTTTCTCTGTACAAGTTAAGTTTTTCTAGAAATTTCTACTAAAGGAATTTTTATTAGTTTTTCGACTTTGACATTTTTGATTTATTACATTAGTAACAAGGTTTTGTTGTTCGAAGAAACGTCTCTTTCAACTAAATGAAATCATAAAGATAATTGAAAAATTCCTATCTTAGAATGATAGTGTACTAATACTATACGATTAAAAAAATAACGGCGTCAGAGACGGCTGCGAATGACAATCGATGATAATTTTGACGAGGTCAATCCCTATAAGTCATTTACTGGGCCCGCGAATTTAAATTTCCCGCTGGGGATTCAAGTGGTAACTCTACTGTAAAAATATCAAGTTGCCACATTTGTTTATTTATTTCCTAACATTGTCATTTCTTTTGACAGTTCAGTTTTGTATTACGAGTTTTTGGTTTAAACTTGGTTTAAATTAATTGTCTTTTGATACTTTAAGCTTAAAAATTTTTACTAGCAGATTTTGCAGTCGAACAATGTTCTTTTTAGAACCCCTTTTACGATGTATTTTAAAAAGCACCATATACCAAAAAAAGATATAAAAATATTTCGTGCTTTCAAGCCGTGTTTCAAGCTCAGGCAACTTCCTGCATTTATTGTTACATTTATCAATATAATTATTCAATATGATTATTATTTACCTATCGTGTGCTGCTATTTTACAGATACTCCAGTTTTTGGTATCATATACAAGATAGTATACAAACTTAATTTGTGGCTAATATAACTCTCTGGCCACAATCTCTGACAAACTGTCTCTGGGCACTATTGTATATTAACTGTGAACTATGCTCTGGGTCAACACTTAATTTCCCCTTTGGGTTTCCCCCACTTCATTTTAAAAAACATGAAACACACGTAATAACACAGTCCAAAATGCAAAATGCAAAATATTTATCATATTTCTATTTGACATAATTTGACAGAAAATTATAACCTATAATTTGGCAAGAGTTTGACAACTCTCATCGGCGTCCGTTTGTGGTTCATCGTTCCGTTAAACCAATAATATTGAAATAAACCAATAAAACTGGTTAAAAACAACATGAAATGACGCATGACGGATTTATACAGGGTGGCCCATCGAACGTTCCGCAAGGCATAACGGTCAGGGTAATTTTTTTTTCAGAAAATTCAAAAACACGTCAATTTTGTTTGTGAGGGGGACAACTTTTGCCCCAAAAATGATTCAAAACCTTCAACCCTCTAAGCGGGGGTGTCATCCCCTAATTTTTTTCAAATGGAAAAGGGGGTCAAGTGGTAGCGCAATGAAAAGGGCTTTCATTGCGCTTTCAATTTGCTGTTTTTTCTTATTATTTCTAGATGTTTACGAATTTTTTCACTTGCCACAAGGTTGAACGATCAGGTGGGGTAGTTGCTAGATAGCTGTTCTGTGACTTGTGCGTTGAAGTTCTTCTCAATATCGTTAAACTTTTTAACAATTATGGTGTACTCACTTGCAGAAAAAGTGGAAATAATCGAACTAAATTTTAAAAATAATGAATGTGGCAATCGGGTTGCGCAGATATTCAATGAACGCCATCCTGACAAACAGGTTTATCGCAAAATTGTTCGCGAGTTAGTAGCAAAAAACTGGTTTTGTTATGAATAAAAAGAGGCAGAGGGAAAATCCTGTAGAAAATGAAGTTATGGAGGTATTCGTATTGGGCCAAGTTGCCATGGATAGTACGCTGAGTACAAGAAAATTAGTCAATGAGAGCGGCGTGAATCGTACAGGTGCGGTAGTTGCTAGATAGCTGTTCTGTGACTTGTGCGTTAAAGTTCTTTTCAATATCGTTAAACTTGAGACCAACGTGAATCGTAAAAGTGTCCAAAGGATATTAAAAAAACACAACTTCCATCCGTACAAAATTCAGTTGGTACAAGAACTCAACGAAGACGATTTTGATCGTCGCTTGCAATTTTGTGAAACTATGAGTGAACGAATGGCCAATGAGATAATAATTTCCTATTTAATGTGTGTTTTTCGGACGAGTGTACTTTCTTTTTGAACGGTGTAGGTAATCGGCACAACTGTCGGTACTGGCCTGAGGACAACCCCAGGGTTTTTCACGAGGTTGACACAAAACCCTCAGAAATTGAACGTGTGGGTTGGTATTTTTAGAAATTCTATTGTGGGTCCTTTTTTTCTTCCTGGAAATCCAACAGATGATATGTACTTGGATTTACTGGAAAATACCATCGACCCAGCCCTAACTGACATCATAGAGAACAATCCTGGATACGTTGAAGCGGAACTAATATTGCTCTCAAAATGTGCGTAACTCATACATTGCTCTCAAAATGTGCGTAATTTTTGAACAATAACTTTCCCGGTCGATGGGTAGGACGAAGGGGTGCAATTGAGTGGCCTCACCGGTCACCCGACTTGACTCCTGTAGACTTTTTTCTATGGGGAGACATAAAAAGTAAAGTTTGTAGCACTCCACCCGCCTCATTAGAAGACCTGCGAAGACGAGTTATTGATGTTTGTCGCGAAGTGACCCCGCAAGTCAGAATGTTCGAGAACGGTTTGAAAATAATTTGTATTACTGTATGGAGGTTGACGGGCAACATTTTCAGCATTTGTTTCATTAATAAGTTAAGTTTTTTTTTAATTAATTCAATTTATGCGTTTTTTTGCAAAAAGTACTTTTCAAATTTCAATCCTTTTTACCGATTGACATCATAGAGAACAATCCTGGATACGTTGAAACTAATATTTCAACAAGACGGTGCACCTCCACATTACTCTCAAAATGTGCGTAATTATTTAAACAATAACTTTCCCGGTCGGTGGATAGGATGAAGGGGTGCAATTGAGTAGCCTCCCCGGTCACCCTACTTGACTCCTTTAGACTTTTTTCTATGGGGACACATAAAAAGTAAAGTGTATAGCACTCCACCCGCCTAATTGACGTGTTTTTGGATTTTGAAAAAAAATACCCTGGCTGTTATGTGTGTTTTTCGGATGAGTGTACTTTCTTTTTGAACGGTATAGTTAATCGGCACAACTGTCGGTACTGGGCTGAAGACAACCCCAAGGTTTTTCACGAGGTGCACACACAAAACCCTCAGAAATTGAACGTGTGGGCTGGTATTTTTGGAAATTCTATTGTGGGTCCTTTTTTTCTTCCTGGAAATCTAACAGGTGATATGTACTTGGATTTACTGGAAAATACCATCGACCCAGTCATAACTGACATCATAGAGAACAATCCTGGATACGTTGAAACTAATATTTCAACAAGACGGTGCACCTCCACATTACTCTCAAACTTCCCGGTCGGTGGATAGGATGAAGGGGTGCAATTGAGTAGCCTCCCCGGTCACCCTACTTGACTCCTTTAGACTTTTTTCTATGGGGACACATAAAAAGTAAAGTGTATAGCACTCCACCCGCCTCATTAGAAGACCTGCGAAGACGAATTATTGAAGTGACACCGCAAGTTCTTCAGAATGTTCGAGAACGGTTTGAAAATAATTTGTATTACTGTATGGAGGTTGACAGGCAACATTTTCAGCATTTGCTTCATTAATAAGATAAGTTTTTTTTAATTAATTCAATTTATACGTTTTTTTGCAAAAAAGTACTTTTCAAATTTCAATCCTTCATATTTTCAAAATGACTCGACCGATTTTTAAAAACGAAACGGGGAAATATAGAGAATAGAAAGCCCTTTTCATTACGGTGCCACTTGACCCCCCTTCCCAGTTGAAAAAAGTTGGGGGATGACACCCCCGCTTACAGGGTTGAAGATTTTACAATCATTTTTGGGGCAAAAGTTGTCCCCCTCACAAACAAAATTGACGTGTTTTTGGATTCTTTGAAAATAAAAATACCCTGGCCGTTATGCCTTGCGGAACGATTTCGATGGGCCACCCTGTATAAAGCATTATTTAAAGAAAACCCAAATATTTCCTTCACAGACATGTTCTGTATTTAGTCTAATCCCATTCATAGTTATAACTTAAAAAATATTAGAAACTTTTTTTAGTTAAATAAATGGATTGGTATGGACGTAATCTGCTTTTTTTTCTGTTATCGTCTGTCGAAATCTTACCTGAAAAAAAAACAGAGTATATATTTTTTCTAGTATAACATTTTCAATTCGTTTAAACGACAGATTCAGCCATTTACCAGCCTATGTCAACAAACGGCGGGCAAATCGAAAGTAGTTTACGTCACTCAAGCCATTATTTTTACTGCAATTACAGAATTTTTATCTAACCCGATAAAATTTAATCATTTTGAAGCTAATTTGGGTAATTTGCAGTCGGGCTTGGCCATTTGCACCTAATGA
Organism: Sitophilus oryzae; assembly: GCF_002938485.1. Taxonomy (NCBI): domain Eukaryota; kingdom Metazoa; phylum Arthropoda; class Insecta; order Coleoptera; family Curculionidae; genus Sitophilus; species Sitophilus oryzae. The sequence goes on from NW_022145945.1 coordinate 3,088,999, forward strand.
AATATCGATAACCGATATATGCTGCAATTAAAAGATTAGGAAATAACCGAAACAATTTTCTATAATAATTATAATTTTAGTCATAGGCAGTTTAATAAAAAAAATATACAAGGTGTTGTGTTGTTTTGTAGGAGATTTTTAGCAATTGATAGATACACTTATTTTTAGAAGAAAATTTCATGTTAGTGTACGGTCAAAAATTGATTTAAAATGCTACTAAAAATTATTGTTTATACAGGGTTATCTCATGGGTAGCATGTTGTAATTTTTGTGGTCCATCTGTTGTCCGTCCTTCTTGCCAGGTGTCCTGTTTATTGCCATTTGAGGGATCTGATTCCGTGTATGGCATCTATTACCTAGGTCAATTTTTAATAAATGATATATGATCATCGTTTTTCATTTTAGTGGTTTAAAAATTGTATGACTTTTTTTGACACTATCCTGTCATAATATATTTTACTTTAAATCATCAATCTGGTTAAGTATCACAGAGCATCCCCAAGGGGGATGTTTTGTGTTAGGTATTTTTCTAACAAAACATCGATAGTTTGAGAAACGATGATGTATCGTTTGCATCTCTCTAACTGATACCTACTATTAAATATCTACTACAATAGGACTGACTCGCTTTAGTCGCTCTGTATAATAACAGTAATATTTTGACAAATTTTAATGTCGATAACTACCTATATCATATTGAATTTTTTACGGTATTGCTATCTAGGTTGAAACTTAAAACAACAATCTAAATTAGCAAGTTATTCACTTTCTACGAAAACTAGGCAATTGTAAATTAACCAACTATAAAACGCAATATATATGGCCATTTCTGAATATTTACTAATTTATTTACACTATTTTGGTGTTACTTAAGCAATACCATATGGTCAAAACGTTTAAGAATTCGAGTATAATATGCACCTGAATTGACATTTAAATTACAATGCTATAAAAACAGTTTATATATCTTTGATACGAGTTTTACTAATACCATTTTAAATATTAATGTTTCAATTATTATTTGTGAATTCATTAGTAGTAGGCATAGTAGTGGGCATTAGAGGTGGGCAAAAATTGAACGAGTCGTTTATTTGAACGAGTCATTCATTGTATTAAAAATGAATCGTAATATTCTATTCACCGCTTAGAATAAGGTACCACGGTGTTGTATTATTGTTCAGAACACAGATATTTGGCTTGAGAATAAACCAGGAAAAAAGGCAAAACTTAAATTTTTTTATTGAAAAACGGAAGACACACTATAAACTACAACTACAGGTTATTATCGTTGTCACGACATATACACATAATGCAGCCGGAGATACATCCCGATACATTGTCTGATTATCTACACACGGATACATAAAATTTGAACGAATGAGTCTTGAAAAAGAATCGTAGGAAATGAATCAGATCACAAGGTGACTCGTTCGTTTCTACGGCTCGTTCGTTCAAAGAGTCGTGAGGATTGATTCATTGCTTACAATACGATTCGTTCAGTTGAATCATAACTAACACAGATCCATAAAATTTGAATGAACGAGTCGTAAAAAGAGTCGTACTAACTGAACCGGATCACAATGCGACTCGTTCATTTTTACGGCTAGTTCGTTCAAAGAGTCAGGAGGATTGATTCATTACTTAAAATACGATTCGTTCAAATGAATCGTGGACATCACAGATCAATAAAATTTAAACGAACGAGTCGTAAAGACGAGTCGTAGGAATTGAATCGGATTATACTGTGACTCGTTCGTTTCTACGGCCCTTTCATTCAAAGAGTCGTGAGGATTGATTCATTGCTTACAACACGGTTCGTTCAATTGGATCGTGGCCATCACAGATCTGTAAAATTTGAACAATCGAGTTGAAAAGAAGAGTTGTAGGAATTGAATCGGATTACACTGTGACTCGTTCGTTTTTACGGCTCTTTCATTCAAAAAGTCGTGAGGATTGATTCAGTGCTTACCACACAGTTCGTTCAATTAAATCGTGGCCATCACAGATCTGTAAAATTTGAACGAACGAGTCGAAAAGAAGAGTCGTAGGAATTGAATCAGATTACACTGAGACTCGTTCGTTTCTACGGATCTTTCATTCAAAGAGTCGTGAGGATTGATTCATTGCTTACAATACGGTTCGTTCAAATGAATCGTGGCCATCACAGATCCGTAAAATTTGAACGAACGAGTCGTAAGAATTGAATCAGATCACCATACGACTAATAATAAGTAATATTTTTTTGTAATATTTTATTTTGTAATTATTTGCAATAGTATTAATTTGAAAACATTAAAAATATAATTCAGGTTATTCTATTGTTGCAGAAATGATTGTTCGATTTACTTGCACACTTACCCTTACTTTGGCTGTGATAGAATATTGTACCTGTGCAAATATATTGATGATTACCATGGGAGGTACCAAGTCTCACAAAATTCCTTTCTGGGAGTTGGCGAGAGGACTCATACCTAGAGGGCACAACATAACGTTTTTAAATGCGTTTCCTAGCGACTTCATTATAGAAGGTAATGCTTTGCCATAAAAATATTTTTACTTGGTCATCAATAACTAATACAGTAGGTATTCCAAATTCGAAGGTAACCATTTGGATTTCGAAAACCATAAGATATATATATATATATATATATATATATATATATATATATATATATATATATATATATATATATATATATAAGCACTTATATATATATATATATATAATATATATATATATATATATATATATATATATATATATATATATATATATATATATATATATATATACATATATATATATATATAAGAGCACTTATATATATATAATTAAAAATTAATTTGCAAACTAAGTTTTTTTATAAACTTTAGTATTTGGCATATTATACAGGGTTAATCGAGAGGTTGTTTTTTTAGCTTAACTTTAAAACACCCTGTGCAATAATTTCGTGAATAAATTTTCCTAACATATAATTTTACAGTGAGAACCATGACTCCTGAGCATTTTATTTTTTGATTCATGTCAATACTTGTTTTGGTTAATTTTTAAGAGCGAAATGAACTGTATAGGAGTTGTTGACTGATCACGATCAATTTGCAATTTTTTCCATTATCATTACATTTTTATGTAATTTTTTAATATGGCGAGATACATTTGATGACTACGTCATATTACGCTGCATTGTATACTCTATACTAAATGAAAGAAAAAAGAAACGTTAAAGACTAACGATACAGTCCTGATTTTAATAAACATTAATAATGATAGCAGTATTAACGATATCAAATAAAACATCTGAAATACTGAAATAGGTATACAAACAGAAAAAAAATTGTAAAAGATACCCTAATACTTTGCATTCCCTCCCTTGGCTGTTATAACTGCCTGTATACGTCAGTTCATACTGTCATTGAGTCTGCAATGACAGTATGAGCTGACGTATATGAATTGTTGTCCTCCATTCGCGAATTTCAAGTTCCAGAGCTGTACGCCCTGAGCTACTCAGAATGGTTCTGAAAGGAGCTGTGCGCGCTAGCCTGGTGCCTCCATATGGCGTGGAACAGTTCTGAACTTTATGACTCAATTGAATGGAGTGGTAGTATCGCGTTCTTGAATAGTTCAGAGCTGCACAACTGCGTGAATGGAGGACATTAATTGAGGCTGCAATTGAGTCAGTTCATACTGTCATTGAGGCTGTATATCATATTGCGTTATGCTTTCCCATTCTTCTTCAAGAACCAAGCGAAGTTTATTTAATGAAGCTGGTACCGCTTTCCAACCTCTAAAGCGTTTCCCAAACGTCGAACATGATGGGCAGTTCATAGTAATATATAATTCACAATAATCACCAAAGACGCCTTGTCATATTAAAAAATAACTTCAAAAAAGAAATGGTAATTGAAAAAATTGCAAATTGTTGGTGGCAAGCTCATTTCGCTCTTAAAAATGAACCAAGGCATGTATTGGCACGCTCCAAAAAACAAAATGTTCAGGAGACATGGTTCTGACTGTAAAATTATATTTTAGGAAAATTTATACACGAAATTATTGCACAGGGTGTTTTAAAGTTAAGCTAAAAAACAACCCCTCGATTTACCCTGTATTTTTTTTTAAGGAGGTGAAATGCAATTTACGCACGAAGTGTCGGGCTCTTAATAAATACCGACTAAAACACCTCCTTTTACGTCTTGGACTCTAGTTCGGGACCGTTTAGCACATTACTTCGAGACTAGTCCGTTTTTTATCGCCCTCGGACTCGCTTCTGTTTATGGTATCAGCGGTTATCCAGGTCGCTTTTCTTTTCCCTTAGTATCTTTTCCACATACCTTGATATGCGGTTCCAGTTTTCAGGGCTTTGATGCATTTTTTGGACGATGTTATGAAGGGATAGGTTGTCCTTCAATTTCTTCTTCGATATTCCTTTTGTATACGCTCCACCTCTCGCATGTAAAAAAGGTATGTTCTGCGTCGTCATAACATTCGCAGTAAAGGCATACTGGTGATGTTACCTTTCTCATTTTTTCAAGATACGATAAAAAATAGCCGTGGCCGCTAAGAAACCGGGTCAAGTAATAATTTATTTCGCCGTGTTCCCTTTGTGTCCAGGTTTTCACCGATTTAATAAGTCGCGCAGTCCAGCGACCCCTACTCTCCTGTTCCCACAATCTCTGCCATGCTTCATAAGTCCTGTTGATTTCCTCCTTTTTAACTTCTTTTTGGTTCAATTCGGTTTTTCTTTGGTATATGGCATACTGTTCTCTGGCAAGTAGAGCTATAGGTGCTATCCCTGCGATAACCAGCACTGCAGGTTCGGAAACTGTGCGGTAAGATGAAGCTACTCTGAGTGCTGCCTGTCTCTGCACTTAAGCCAAACGTTTTCTATATTTTTCCTTCGATAGAGCTACTGCCCAAATCTCAGCGCCATATAGAAGAACCGACTGAACAGTCGACATCAATAATCGCCGTTTACTTGACTAGGGTCCACTCATGTTGGCCACAAGTCTACTCAGTGCTGTGACACCTTTAGCGGCCTTGCCTGCGGTCATTTTTATCTGTTCCTAGAAGGTCATTTTATTGTCTATGGTGATGCCAAGATATTTTACTGCTGGTTTTGATGTAACTATCTCTCCCCCTACTTAGAATGGGAGCACTTTGTTTATTCTGCTTTTTGTGAGAACCACAATTCCTGTTTTCATAAGGGCCAGTGATAGTCCATGGTTCGTCATCCAGTTATTAATAGTTAGCATCACACTCCTTAATTTGATTTGGGCCATTTCCATATCTCTAGCTGCGATAAGTGCGGCGACGTCATCGGCGTATCCGACCAATACTGTTTCCTCGGGCATATTTGTTCTCAATAGGCCATCGTAAGACGCATTCCATAGATCCGGACCAAGGATAGATCCTTGTGCAGCCCTCGATGTTATCGTCTTCCTTCTGTACCCTTCTTTAGTTTCGTAAATGAGAACGCGATTTCTTAGGTAGTCGTCTATCGTTCGTAGAAGATATTTCGGTATGTAAAAAGATTTTTCTAAGGCTGTAAGCACATCGTTCCAGTTTGCTGAATTGAATGCATTCCTAACGTCAAGGGTCACGAGTAGGACAATGCGGCGTGAATGGCGGTTGCGGTTTTCCGCTCTTCGAACAGCTTCGACGACCTCCATGACAGCATCAGTTGTAGATCTTCTAGACCGAAAACCATATTGTTTAGGAGAAAATCCTCCAGCATCTTCTATTGCGCTAAGCAATCGTGGCTTTAGTAATTTCTCCAAGGCTTTCCCCGCTGCGTCAAGCATGCACAATAGTCGGTATGAGGACGGCTCTGTTGAATCTCCTTTTCCTTTGCTGATCACGACAAGGCGTGCAACTTTCCAACGTTTGCTAAAAACTCCTGTCGACAGGCAAGCATTATACATTGTCAGCAACAGATCAGAGTTTGATTGAAGTGCTATCTTAAGAACTTCCGCCTGCATGCCGTCTGGGCCAGTAGCCTTTTTATTTTTTAAACTTCCGATGGCTTTTTGTAGTTCCTCTAGTGAGAAAGCAGGAATATCCTCTACCAGCTCTATGGCGACATCAGAGCGCACAATGTGCGTGGGAAAATTAACCCTGTTTAATATGCTAAATACTAAAGTTTATAAAAAAAGTGAGTTTACGAGTTAAAGTTGACAAATTGATACATAGCTTGCTAAAAAAATTATGGAAATGGGGCTAAAAATAACAAAAATATAACATTTTAAATTTGACCAAAATTTTTTCGTTGCGTTTTTTTGCATCTGAGTGTATATTCGAATTCTTCCGACTATGATCTCTCTTCCTTTTTTAAATTATCAAATACTGCTTTTCTTTTAAGTCCGATAAGAATAATTTTGTTGTTATTTTAGGTTTGGAGGAAGTTACGCCTGCTAGTTTTGTATTTTACGTTAGAAATTTCACTAATTGGGATCTAGTCGGAGCCAAGATGCGAGGTGAAGAACCAGTACCTTTGTTTGATATGATTAGATACGGATATGAGGTAAATATTAATGAGATTGTAACTATTTTGGAAACTCATTCTATGATTACAATAATCATGCTATAATTCGAGTTCTGACCCAGTGTCTTTTTCCAGGCTTGTGATATTCTTCTCTCAGATCCAGAAACAAAGGACTTAATTTATTCAGGAAAGAAATACGAGCTCCTGATCTTGGACGGTGCCTATCCAGAATGCGCAATGGGATTTGTGCATTATTTCCGGTCACCTTTCATGTATATTAACACAGTGGGTATGTACGTGGGATCGATATCCATGGCTGGAAGCCCCACACCTTATTCAGTCACGCCATTTTTAGCCAGACCATATTCTGATAATATGAATCTTATCCAAAGAGTAAGTGTTTGTTTCTATTAAAAAATATTGATATTTCTTGACGTATGAGTTTGTTAGAGTTGATCATTAGGTACTTGATCTATTCATACCAGGTGCGTCTTAAAAGTGGCTCATCCCTGATAAAACATCGAGATTTGGTATGTTAGTATATGACATAAATTAGGACTGATTGACGTATTCAATTGTTTTTTCGTTCACTTCTTCTTTCACCGGAAATTACTACAACTTTTGATTTTTAAATGGTACTCTGGGTATTTTATTTCTTTAAAATAACACTCTTATATAATGACACATCATATGTCAATATACAGGGTGTCCCACTTAAGATGGATACAAGTCAATATTTTGGTTGTTTGTTGAGCGATCTTTTTCATTTTTGGCAGGAGGCTGTATGGCTATAAGACGTGCATTTTGCCCAGGTTAAGAAATGCGATACCTCGTAGACGTACGTTTTAATAGGGTTTGATATTTTTCGAGTCAAGAGTAAACTACCCTTAGGACAGTATTTATTTCAAATCTGATAAATTATATTGAATCCTTCTTACCTAAGATACTTAAGTTCTAATTTTGATAAATATTGATACAGGGTGCGTCATTAAAATAAGACATTTTAATTTTTATTATTATTTTTTATGTACTTACGACGCCACTGGATAAACAATAGGTTTATTATCAATAACCAATTATAACCAATTATCAATTAATAATCGATTTAAGTTTTCAGATAGCTTCTTTAATAATTGATACGGTACAAAAAATTTAAATATTTTCAATTTATTTTGTTTACTTTAAAAAATTGTTTTTTAAGTTTGCTAATACAAATGAATAAGATAAGTTACAAAATAATTTAATAACCCAGTTTTCAATGGAATCTGAAATATGATTTTTATTCGTTTTATTGAGGAATATTTAAAAAAATCCAAATAGTTATTTAAAACAATCACTATTAACTTTGAAAAATATGCTCTAAACAAAGATTTATAAAACTATAACGAACTAAAAGTCAAGAATCATATTTATCCAATTGGATATAATTGGTTATTGATAATAAACCACTTGTTTATCCAGTGACGTCGTAAGTACTTAAAAAAATAATAATAAAAATAAAAATGTCTTATATTAATGACACACCCTCAATCAATATTTATCAAAATTAGAACTTAAGTATCTTAGGTAAGGAGAATTCAATATAATTTATCAGAGTTGAAATAAATACTGTCCTAAGGGTAGTTTACTCTTGACTCGAAAAATATCAAACCCCATTATAACGTACGTCTATGAGGTATCGCATTTCTTACCCTGGGCAAAATGTACGTCTTATAGCCATACAGCCTCCTGCCAAAAATGAAAAAGATCGCTCAACAAACAACAAAGATATTGGCTTGTATCCATCTTAAGTGGGACACCCTGTATATATAACTTTTGACATTTTCGAAAATGGTTTATTGGAAATTGAAACATACGATTCATATCGACAATTCGACTCTAAACAGTGTGTGGTATCAAATTATTCATAAAAAAAATGTTTTATCCTAATATGCTAATGAGCCATCCTCGTTCCGTTTGAAAAGAATAATAGTGTTTTTAACACAGCCACGGCACTCTAGATTGAAATTTTAAAATACAATTTTGTTTTAAGCGAAAATGTCAAAAGTTTGACATTTGATATATCATTCTGTTGATATATCATTCTATTCAGAGTATCATTTTCTATCGAATAAACTAAAAAAATACCGAAGGTTCCATTTAAAAATCAAAAGTTGTAGTGATTTCCGGTGAAACAGATCAATCAATTGAACACATCAATCAATCTTAATTTATGTCATATACTAACATACCAAATCTCGATTTTTTATCTGAAAAAATAATAAAAGTTATAGGGGTAAGCCACTTTTGAGACGCACCCGGTATACTAAAATTTATATACAGGGTGAGCATTAATTGAGTGTAAATATTTTCAGTGCTGATAGATCTCGATAAAAGAGACATATTTTCTTTTTACCGTTTTTCAAATAAGTCCAAAATAACCGAGTTATTTTACTTTCCGAAAATTTCCAAAAAAAAATATATTTTTTGCTTAAATTTTGAGAACCACTGGATCTTTTCTGAGTTTCCTTTCTTGTAAATTTGATCTACTATCTATGTTGCCATATAATCAAGAAATTATATTTTTTAACTAAAAACTAAAAAAAAATCCAAATTTTCAATTTTTTTTACGAAAAAAACCTCATAATCGTGTTTCTGGGGTCAAAATATACTACCTCTAAAAATATTTGCACTTATTTAAGACTCACCCTGTATATATAGTTTAATGAGAGCAACAGAATACGACAAATAATACTACATTAATGTAATGATTTTCAAAAGAGAATATTTTCCATCTATGTTATTCTTTTAGGTCCAAAACATGGCGTTTTATATGATGGCTAATCTAATGCACTACACCATGACCAAATTTGAGATCCAGGGCGTATTGAATCATCATTTTGGGACGGATATGCCGGCCATATACGACTTGTCAAAAAATGTGAGCTTCATACTGCAGAATGGTCATGCTACGGTGACTTATTCAAGACCATTTCTTCCGAACGTTGCTGAGATAGCTTGCATACATTGTAGACCAGCCAGGAAACTGCCAGAGGTATGTTTTTAGCTTGACATTGCAATTAATTTTTTTTTAACTAATGTTTAAATTTGATATTGACACCTTTGGTGGTAAATAGAAACGTTTTAATAGATAAAGTATAGTTTGTCCAACGACAAGATCCTTGACAGTGATAGATGTGTCTGTCATTTTAATTTCAAAGTACTTTATTTTATTTTACAAAGAAATAAGTTCGTATAACTGGAACGCATAGCAGGAAATTAATATATTTAAAATTTGACTGATAAGTGATTACAAGTAGTAAAACTGAAAAAATTTAATTGAGTTATTTTATTTTAAAAAAAAAACGGTATGTGTTACTACAAAACAAAGAAAAACAAAACACCACATACCAAAACTTTAATCATCAGGAAAAAACACGACATCAGGAAAAAATACTTTTTGTTTTGCTTAATTAAATGAAAAACAAAAAATCCGGCGACGACAGTTTTTAGAAGAGCCAATTAGCTATCTTTTACTAAAAAAACAACTTTCTAGAGCAAGTCGTGACTTCAGTAGAGACTACACAGATAAACATTAGCATTTTATATATGTAGATTTCTCAATATAACCATACAACTAATAAATACAATATTCCACCGGAATAAATAAAACAAACTATTTTATTAATAATAATACTTACCAAATTTTATACATTAAAGGTTGATTATTTATTAACTTTAATCTTAATTTTTTTAAACCAGTACCTTTTGACATTATTTTTTGCAGTACTAGAATCCATTATTTACCTATCGTGTGATGTCGATATTTTATAGGTACTCTAGTAGTATATGTTTAGTACGATCCTTGTAGCATATACAATAAGATGCACTTATCTATGACGAGATTGTATACAAACTTCATTGACGGTAACTTTATTGGTGTATAAGACTTTCTGCCTTGGCAGCGAGTATTAACTATAAATTGTGCTCTGGGTCTACAGTTAATTTTCCCTCGATTTTTCCACCACTTGACTTCAAAAGACACAAAACACCCGTAATAACACGACTCAAAACGCATCATCTTCCAAATCGCAGATATTTGACATAAAGTGACACAAAATTATAACATATAATTTGGCAAGACTTACAAGCCTCAAAAATCTGAAGGCGAGTTCATACGCATTGGCGTCCGTTTGTCGTTCATCGTTCCGTCAAACCAATAAAATTCATTTTCATAATATGATCTGTCATTTTTGAAATAAACCAATAAAACTGGTTAAAAACAACAAGATACGACGTATGACGGATTTATATTTAAACCCATCCATAGTTAACTTAAAAAATATTAGAAACTTTTTTTAGTAAAATAAATAGATTGGTGTGGGACGTCATCTGCTTTTCTTCTGTCATCGTCTGCTGACATCTTACGTGAGAAAAAAAACAGAGTATAGTCATGGGCCCGAGTTGTCCACAACATAACTGGATAAAGCGTAAATTGTAAGAAGATATTTTTATCTCAAACTATAATATCTTTAGCAATCCCAGACGGACCAATGCTGGTGTCCTCAGTGGACAACCTGAAGCTGGACTTTATCCAATTTCGTCACTAGAGTATATTTATAAGCTCATTAGTTTATTAATATATGTAGATGTATTATAATTGCTGATCACTACTTAATATAGTGTGATGATAAACTAATTATCGTGGTTTGGTTTATTTTTGCTGGTTTATTGTGACTATTTTGAAACGCACTAACAACAAAATATTTTTTAGGATCTGGAAAGATTTATTGAAGGATCTGGAGAGGCTGGCTTCATCTACTTCAGCATGGGATCATCAGTGAAAGCCAGTAACATACCTGAGTATTTCAGAGCTATGCTGATGACTGTATTCAGGAATTTACATCAACGTGTTTTATGGAAGTATGAGGCAGATGACATGACAGATTTACCAAGCAATGTCATGCTAGGAAAATGGTTACCTCAACAAGATATTTTAGGTATTTTTTAAATTCATTATTATTATGATACATATAGTCGATAAGCCATTATTTACAATCTATTCTATCAAAAGTCCAGAATAAACTACATCAACAACAATACTTTTAGCTAGGATATATTTGTAGCATTATATGAATATGACGTTTCATTTTTACGAATCATTTTAAGAACGAGTATACAGGGTGTCCCAGGCTGAGATATATATAGAGGCGTGTATTATAAGTTTTTAGAGAACTGCAATATCTACATCGGAGATTTTTTGTACATCATTGTTTCACAACGAGATCTATCGATTAAAACTATTTACAATATGCCGGAAGTTGACACCAACTTTCTTATTTTAAATGGGTGCCCCCATTTTTTATTACACACTTAAATTCTCTGTACAATTTTATGAATGTTGATATTAAACACTCTATACCTAACATTAACCGTTTTTGAGAAAAAAAAATTGGTTGCGAAAAAATTGGACGTAGAAAACTGCCTATGTGTGTATAGCCTAAACGTCAAATTTAGTGATTACCATAGCCACTGTGCCATAAAGAGAAGACATGTGGCTATCTATTTCAAAAATTAAATTGTTCGAATGTCATATAATAATCATGGAGCATTGAGCGATTAAAAAATTATCATAAACCATTTTTTTTCAATTGGAAACCCACCTTTTTTATTTCACTCGTGAAAAGGTTTGGCAATTCGTTATTTTTTGACTACCGAATATTCGTATACCTAAAATAAATCGTTTTTAAGTTATTTAAGATTTAAGGTCGATTTATAAACTGAAAACGGTGCGGTTCGACGTTGCGGTTGCGATTATTTCTATTGGCTATTACTAACGTTTCAAGGTCAACGTTCCTGTCGAAGTTAGAAATTGGTTAATTTTTGACGTAAAACGTCAACCGCAACAACAACCGAAAAATTTATAATCAACAAAACATCCTGCGTATAAACAAACTTTTTACCGACCGTAACGTCGGGCGTCGAACAGCAACGTTTTCAGTTTATAAATCGACCTTTAGTTTTAAAGCGTATATTTTTCTTGATTTTAACCAGTAGTCTATGTATTTAAACGTCAAGTGATGTAAAACAATAGATCTTGCCATGTCATATTGTGACACTTTGTTCAAAAAGCAGTATGTTATCGATCATCATATCCAAGCCAATTTTGCGCTGTTGTTTTCTCGATTATACGGTATATTATTAATCATATCAACTATTAGATATCACCAAAGAGCAAAAATACGAGATATATTTTTATAAATACACTTTTTAAACTCTTAACCAGGCAGTATTTATAATACGGGAAATTCAAATATTTCGTTTTCTGTCATGGAAATAAATTGTTTGACTGTTTGACACCTAATATCAAAGGAAGCTATACAAGGTGGCGCACCTCATTCGCCTCGGTTGATTATACGAAAACGGAAAGATGTAGAAACGAAATATTTTATGGGTATATGTGGGGAGGCAATGTGCACAATTTAAATTATTTTGAAATATACAGGGTGTCTCAGAACTAAGATCCATAGCAAAGTTATATTTTTTCTTATGGAACACCCGGTATTTTATTTCATTTTTGGATTCTTGGGCCCAAAAAAGGGCATTTGTTATAAGGGTTAAATATGTTTAAAGTCTTTGGTTTTTGAGATATTTAAAGATATTTAAATATGCATGCTGAAAAAGAATTGATTATTAACACCCTGTACATTACTTTTCAGAATTAATTCTTATGTTGAGTTTAAAGGTAAAGAAATAAACTTTACTGAAAAATGTTATTGCTTCCTTTAATTTATACAAGGGTACCAAAAATTAGTGATCTATTTTAAGGATTTATTTTACATAAAAACTTTGTTATTTCAAATGCAACACCCTGTATTTTTTTAAATAAATCAAAGCAGATTGAAATGCTCTTTTAAACTATATTATGTTCCTATACTATATTCCTATACCTATCTATCTCAGATTTTGAATAAAAAGCGATTTTTAAATAAAATGGCAATCAAGATGGCTGGTATCGCCATGGCAATTTTCTAGTGACAGTTACTATTTTCAAAATCGACATTAGTTTATGGACTATTTATTATTATTTAAGCAGTTTACCAAAATTTACACAATAGTTTAATAAGTAAGTATTCTTTATTTTATGAAGAAAAATAAATCCGTATCTGCTGGCGGAACGAATTGATATGTTACTAGTGATTTTATTTTGTGAGGAAAATTATTTCTTGGCCTCAAGAGCTTATGCTCAAAGATATCCAAATATGAATTTTCCTGATAAGTAGTGTTCCTTTGAAAAACTACTTGTCCTATTTCATATTGCGCAGTAGTGAAGTTTATAAAAAAAATTATTAGGCAGAAACCTGTCGTTGGAAGTGAAGAAATTGAATTTGCCGTAATCTCTTTTATAGCAATCCATATATCTACAAGTTATCGTAAAATCAATCAAAGAACTACTTCTTCGTTTTTCTTGATACAGTAATAAATACATATTAATAAATATATTATTTATTATTGTAGGTAAAAACTATTGTAGGTAAATTAAATAAAAGTAAACTGATATAAATTTAAATAAAGTCTATAAACTAATTTCGATTTTGAAAATAGTTACTAACTGTCATTAGAAAATAGCCATTGTACCAGCCATCTTGATTGCCATTTTATTTAAAAATCGCTTTTTATTCAAAATCTGAGATAGATAGGTATAGGAAACCCTAATATAGTTTGAAAGAGTATTTGAATCTGCTTCGATTTATTTAAAAAAATACAGGGTGCTGCATTTGAAATAACAAAGTTTTTATGTAAAATAAATCCTTAAAATAGATCGCCAATTTGTGGTACCCCTGTATAAATTTAAGGAAGCTATAACATTTTTCAGTAAAGTTTATTTCTTTACCTTTAAACTCAGCACAAGCATAGATTGTGAAAAGTAATGTACAGGGTGTTAATAGTAAATACTTTTGTAGCATGCATATTTAAATATCTTCAAACCCTTATAATAAATGCCTTTTTTTGGACCCAAAATTGAAATAAAATATTCCATAAGAAAAGTGTTCCATAAGAAAAAATATAACTTCGGTATGGATCTTAGTTCTGAGACATCCTGTATATTTCAAAATCATTTTAAATTGTGCACATTGCCTCTCCACATATACCCATAAAATATTTTGTATCTACATCTTTCCGTTTTCGTATAATCAACCGAGGCGAATGAGGTGCGCCACCCTGTATAGATAAAATCAACAAAAATATACGTTTTCAAACTAAAATAACTTAAAATCGATTTATTTTAAGTATAGAAATCTAAGATAGGAACATGGTATAGTTAAAAAGTAACGAATTGAAAAACCTTTTCAATAGAGAAATAACAAAGTGGGTTACCATTTGAAAAAAATGATTTATGATAATTTTTTAATCGCTCAATTCCATGACAGCTACTGCCATTATTATATGACATTTAATTTGAACAATTTAATTTTTGAAATAGATAGCCACATGTCTTCTCTTTATGACACAGTGGCTGTGGTAATCACTAAATATGACGTTTAGGCTATACAAATTTTTTTGACAAATCGTTTTTTTCGTCCAAAAATTTTAATTGTTTTTTTTTCTCAAAAACGGTTAACGTAAACTGAGTGTGTAACATCCATATTCATAGAATTTTACAGAGAATTTAAATATGAAATAAAAAATGGAGGCACCCGTTTAAAATAAGAAAGTTTCTGTCAACTTCCGGTATTTCCGGAAGTGCCGCCATATTGGAAATATTTTTAATCGATAAATCTCGTTGTAAAACAATGACGTGCATGAAATCTCTAATCTAGATATTGTGGTCCTCTAGAAACTTCCAATGCACTCTCAACTTGGGACACCCTGTTAATAAAATCATTTTTATTTTAGGCCATCCAAAAATTAAGGCTTTTGTTACACACGGCGGTTTGCTCAGCATGTTCGAAACAGTGTATCACGGCGTTCCTATAGTGACTTTACCAGTGTTCTGTGACCACGACTCCAACGCAGTCAAAGCTGAAACCGATGGTTACGCTTTAAAATTGGACCTGTTCACCCTTACTCCCGAGACACTGCTCAGAGGCATCAAAACCGTGATCAGGGATCCAAGATACCGTTCCCAAGTGAAGCATCGTCAAAGATTGCTCCTTGATCAACCAGAAACACCTTTGGAAAGGTCAGTTTTCTGGACTGAATACGTTATTCGACATAAAGGTGCGGCTCATTTGCAATCTCCCAGCAGAAATATGAATTTCCTGCAATATTACTCGGTTGATGTGTTGTTGTTGATGTTTTTGTTAGTTCTTAGTTGTTGTTATGTAGCAAACAGGTTGTTTAAGATGGCGACCAAGCATAAGGTTAGTTTAGACTTGCCTAGGAAAATCATTAAAATAGATTGAACGTGTACAAAAATAAATTATTAAAAACTTTTTTAGAACTTTTATTTAAACTGTTGTCCTTTTGCATCTAAAGGGATGTTTAGATTCTCAACAAACTGCACCAATAAATCACGAAAAAAAATACCTGTCAAAAATATATATGTATAGCCTAAACATCAAATTTAGTCATTACCACAGCCACTGTGCCGTAAAGCGAAGACATGTGGCTATCTATTTCAAAAATTAAGGTTGTATTCCGTTGCAAAATCAGGCGAACCAGACCGGTAAACTATGGTAAAGAGCGGTTCCTGAAAAACATCGGTTTCATACGGAATGGTTTGGTAAAATACTGGAAACGTCAAATGTTGACGTTTTTTAAATCTCAGTACCTCTATTGTAAAATTTATCTTTTATGCATTTTTAATGTACCTGTTTAATGTTACTCTGCTTTTACGTTTGCTTCTTCTTTTCAATGGAGTTTAGTATTGAAAAGTACTTTATTAATAAACTGTTAAACTCTTTAAACAGCTCAACTGAATATTGGCAGGTCCAATATTAAAACAGATCAATAATAAATAAACAAATCTAATCAATATTTATATTTTTATAGCTTACAAAACATTCACGAGTACTTGTTGTCTTGTTTTTCATATTTTTTTTTAAATGTTCCTGACTTTAAGAAACAATGGCTGCATGATAAGTTTAAATGGCCCTAAAAAGTCATTCTATTTAGTTAATGAAATTTATTTACCTTTACTGCCTACCTCCATTGCTTTTGGAGGCAAATACAAAATATTATTACAAATTTTAGGAATTAAATGAGAATTTCCAATATTTGCTTCATTTCTGTCACATAAATGACATTGATTGACAAACAAAACCAGAAAAACCAGCCTCCTCGCGCTATTTAGTTTGGTGACAGTTATAACCGAATTTTTCAGTAATAAGAAAACTTTGAGGAAACCGATAGAAACGGAACATAAAACCATAACCAAGGTAAACAACAAAATACACTCTAAATTGTTCGAATGTCATATAATAAAGGCCGCAGCCAAAGAATATACCTAGCTAGAAAGCCGCAGCTGTCATGGAATTTAGTGATTAATTTTGAATAAGAACACTAAGGAAGGAGCATAATGCTATCTATGTATTCATGCATGGTGGGCGGAAAAAGGACTCTAGGGGACAGTTTTGTTTGACGATTCATTTGACACATTTGAATTTGATTTGAAATTTTGTGGATTTGTCAGTCTTTACGGAGCTTATTTTATGTTATTTATTATTTATTCTACTACTGATAGTTGTATAAAGGTAGTAAATCTAGATAGAAATTGTGGCAGAACTTAAATTAACAGTGACACTATCGCGATTTATCGAAAAAGACTCTAAAATAGTTGGTTGTGTATCGTGCGGTAGATCTCGGTAAAAATCGTGCGAAATAATGGAACAACTTTTCGCTAGTAAGTGCCTATATAATATACACACATACGTGTAGTAAACCGATCATTTATGAAATTCACTTAACTAATTATATATTTTTTCTTCCATTTTTGCTTTTATTTACTACTTGTGAAAGATTAGATGTCAAAGAATTTAGATACGTCAATTTGACTTACCTGCTTCAGTAGCTTATCGGATGTTTATGGTTATAAATAATTATTATAACGTATCTATTTTATTAGAATTTTATATTTTTACAACAATTTTAATAACTACCAACATTTATTCACAACGTAAAATAAACTAACAAATTATTGAGTCTACTCCACGTCTACCCTACATCATAGTTTTACATTTTTTAAATTAGAACGGCACTGATAAACCGGAATTTAAGTCGGCCATATTTGAGGCCCATCGCGGTCGACCTAAGATTTTTGATATGCTCCTTCCTTAGTCTTCTTATTCAAAGGTGATTTGGTGTTTAATAACTGTTTGACACTTAATGTCAAAGGAAGCTAGATAAAATTAAGAGTTTTCAAAGTAAATCTTAAATAACATAAAAACGATTTATTTTAGGTGTAAGAACATGTAAGTCAGAAAGCATTGAAAAGTTTCTTTACTAGGAAAATAAAAAAGTGAGTTTCCATTTGGAAAAAATGATTTAAGATTACTTTTTAATCGATTAATTCCATGACAGCTACCGCCATGATTATATGACATTTGAACAATATAATTTTTGAAATAGATAGACTCATGCCTTCTTTTTATGACGCAGTGGCTGTGGTAACCACTAAATTTGACTTTTAAGCTATACACATTTTTTTGACAGGTAGTTTTTTTCGTACAAAAATAAAAAAAAAATTCTCAAAAACATAGAGTATTTAAGTAATTTATTTTATTAGGTGCAGTTTTTATTGCGTTTGAAACCAGTTTGCGCAAATTATGAGAGACTCTAACCGGCCCATATAATATTCATAAGATTTGTTATTTTTTTTGGTCTTAGTATCTATCAAATTCATGTCCACTCATTACTTTTTTTTCAAAATTATTTTGGTTTTCTAAATTTATGCTATCATTTTTTGTTTGCGGTTTAGTGTCATTGGCAGACGCTATCTTGACTGTGGTTTGATTTTTCTGATAATAGTATAATGATACTAGCATTAGTACAAACGATGCAACTGCACATACGATGGTTGCATAATGACCTATCTTTTGCATTAGAAGTATTCCTTGAATCTTCTTGAGTATAGGTCCTTCTAGATCAACACCCTAAAAAATAAGGGGGATTAGGAATATATTATATATAATTTTAACTAATTAAATTATATATAACTAGTGTGTACCAGCGACTTCGTTCGCGTCGAATTAATCATTTGTAATGGTAAGGATAAAGCAAAGCAAGAATTTTCATTAACATACAAACTGGATAAAATTTTCTCACATTTATGTCAGCATGAGAAAAAACAATATGGCGATATTATTATATAACTTGGTAATATTTGAGGGGTAGTTTTATCTCGTTGGAATTTGACTTTCGAAAAATCCGTTTGCCAAAAATAAGCTTTTTACGTCAAACAATTTAAGCAGAATCGTGGTTAAGAAATTACCCAACTTGTTGGAACATCCTGTATGATTTTTTAAAAAAATTCAAAATATGTAAAAAAACAAATAAATTATGCTTGTCCAAGCGTTTTCCCGAAAGACTAACCGTTTTTTAAATAACAAATACTGTAATATTTGAGGGGCGTTTTCGAGAAACCGCTCCTTATCGAACCTCTACACCCCACAATCAATCCGTTTACCAAAAATCAGCTTTAAACGTCAAGCAATTTAAGCAGAATCGTGATTATTCAATGGTGATATTTTAAGAAACATCCTGTATAAATTTATAAAAAATCTTAAAATATGTAAAACAACAAAATAAAATATACGTTTTTAAGAGTTTTTCCGAAAAACTCACCGGTTTTTAAATAAAAAATATTTTAATATTTGAGGGATAGTTTCACCCCCTTAGAATTCGAGTTTCAAAAAATCCCTTCTTATCGAACCTAAAAACACCCTAAAGTCAATCTGTTTTCCAAAAATCAGCTTTTTAGGTCAAGCGCTTGATTAATCAATGACCAGATTTTTCGAAACACCCTGTTTACATTTTTAAAAAATCTTAAAATATGTAAAAAAACAAAATAAAATATACGTGTTTAAGCGTTTTTCGGAAACCTGACCGTTTATTAAATAAAAAATATTGTAATATTTGAGGGGTGGTTTCACCCTCTTGGAACTGGAATTTCGAAAAATCCCTTCTTACCGAACCTCTACACCCTAGAATCAACCTGTATGCCAAAATTGAGCTTCTTACGTTGAGTGGTTTGAGCAGGATCGTGATTAATCAGTATGTCAGTCACTTAAGGATTTTATATATTAGTATAGATAATTTGGCAAGAGTTGACAACTCTTAAGTCGAGTTCATACGCATACGCGTCCGTTTGTCGTTCATCGTTGCGTCAAACCAATAATATTGAAATATGATATGTCATTTTTGAAATACACCAATAAAACTGGTTAAAACAACAAGAGACGACGCATGACGTATTTATTTATAAATCCATCCATAGTTAACTTAAAAAATATTAGAAACTTTTTTTATTGAAATAAATGGATTGGTATGGAAGTCATCTGCTTTTTTTCTGTCATCGTCTGTCGAAATCTTACCTGAGAAAAAAAAACAGTATACAGGGTTGTTCACCATATACGACGCGGGGTATTGTAGCTAAACTATTTAATTTTTACAAATTGTAAGTTTTGGGTTTGTTGAAGGACTATCAGAGCTACAATTTAAAAATATTTTTACAAGATATTTTGTATTTTTTTAAATGGAACACCCTATATATTATTACATTTTTAGTTTCTACGATTAAAATAAAGGTAAATTTTATTCTGGTTTACCGCATTTTAATCTTACCGTTTTTGAAATATTTAGGTTTTTGGCAAAATACAGTAATAATTATAATGCTTTATTTCTCTAGGCGTATTTAAGTTTTTAAAACCAAATATTGTATTGAAGTATTTCTATTTACTAAATTTTGTGTTGCAATCATAAAAATTATACTATCTTATACAGAGTGTCTAAAAATTTATTTTAAATAATAACTAGTTTTTAAACGGCAATAACTTCTTTAATTTAAATGGAACACCCTGTATATTTTATGAGAATCGGATGCACCATTTAATTGTCTATCAAATTATATTATATGATTTTTTACCTATGTCTTCAGGATTTCGTAGAAAATGCATTTTCTTATAATTTAGACCTCAATTATCAATATACCCATGGAATATTGACATTTTAGATTATTTTTAAAGATGTAACAAACTGTTAAAGGGTACAGATACCAATATTGTCGATATAGTTCGTTTATGTCATTATAAAATAAAAAAAAAATGTTTAAATATTTGTAGAAAGGACCAACTAATATGATTCCAGTATTCAAACTACATTAATGGACTGCTTGCATTGATTAATAATAATTGCTCCAAATACTAAAAACTGAATTTTGTATGTATATTAGACAGTGTGGTAAAAAGTAACACCTTAAAAATTTTATTTCATTTTTTGACGAATGCTTATTTATAACAGATGTTCATTTTCATAACTTATTATTATATTGATTTCGGATTCCAAATCCCCATTTATTTAGAATAATTTATTAACTAACACAATTAAATATGTAATTAATTAATATTTGGACGGAAATACTGGTGGTATATTTAATTAATGGTACAGTCTTTTATAAAGATTAAAAAAAAATTAGAAATAGTTTTATTTTTGTATACAAATAGGCTGGTAATATTATCATTTTTAGCACCTGTACATTTTGTACATTTGTTGTTTTAAAAACAATCTAAAATGTCAATATTCCATGGGTATGTTGATAAATGAGGTCTTAATTATTAGAAAACGCATTTTCTACAAAAACTTGAAGAGACAGGTAAAAAATGGTATAATACAATTTGATGGACAATTAAATTGTGCATCTGATTCTCCTAAAATATACAGGGTGTTCCATTTAAATTAAACAAGTTATTGCCGTTTAAAGCTAGAAATTATTTAAAATAAATTTTTAGACACTCTGTATGAAGTAGTATTACTTTTATTATTGCAACACAATAAATAATCAATAATTAAACTTCAGTAAATATTTAGTATTAAAAACTTTGATACCCTTGGAGAAATTTTTACTGCAATTTCACAAAATTGAAAATATTTCAAAAACGGTAAAGTGTAAGGGTGATAAACCTTAATCAAATTTACTTTTATTTTAATCGTAGAAACTAAAAATGTAATAATATACTGGGTGTTCCATTTAAAAAAATACAACTTTGATATTTTTTATTGATTTGTAGCTCTAATAGTCCTTCAACCAACCCAAAACTTACAATTTGTAAAAATCTAATCGTTTAGCTACAATACTCCGTGTCGTATGTGGTGAACAACCCTGTATAACCATCAGTTTTCATCATCTGCTGATGATGCTAAGCTGGTTAACGAAACGTGTTTAATGGAAATCAGCGCACTTGTAGGGGTTAAGGCCTTTTTATGCTTGTGTATACTAAGTATGTTATATTTTAAAGTGTTTTGGTGTATTGTGGTGAATTAGTGTTTTATTTTGCCAAAAAATGTTCTTTTAAAAATAACTAATTAAACCAATTATACAGCTGAAACTTGATTTTGTTTAGGTTTTGATCTAGTTGTTTTAGATTAAATTTATTGTTTACTAATATTATTCTTACTTACTTTTTATTTTTTATTTTTTCATAATTATATTTATTAATTCCGAATAGTTTTTTTAAGTTAAGGCAAAAAGGTATAAAAATCCGATTTTTTATACAAAAGGTGGCAACCCTGCTCTGGAAACCTATCTTTTCTAAGTTTCCTTTTTTCCTTAAGTTTAATGCCGAGTTTGCAAGTTTTGTAAATGACGTCTAGCGATTGACGTTGCCAAAATAACTGTTATTTCACTGCCGTCTCTGACGCCGTTTTTTTTATCATCATACGGTATAAGCAAGTTAAAAATGTTATTCAGAAATAACTTTTTCTAAGTAACAGTTTGGCGTCTAAAAATACTAACCTCTTCAATCCATAACAATGGAAACATTACATTGGTTAAATTGACAAACTGAGATACTTTTTTCGTTTGCTGTATGTCAAAATTAAACTGCAACCTTTTGTAGGCCAATATTGGACAAGTAGTCATCTAAAATGGAATAACAAAAACTTTGGTTATGATACTAAGATAGGCTTTTTAAATTTTAGATTCATGTTTCTAATTACTCTGTGCTATACAGGGTGGTCTGAATTATATTCGGGAAACTTCGGCAGCATATTCTGCAGATAAAAATAAGTAAAAAAGTTCGTATAAATGTATGTCCTAAAATGCTTAGTTTCGGAGATACAAGTGTAGATGTTTTATTTTTATTTCGATTTTTTCCAAATATTTTATGTAGTAACTATAGGCCACAGTCATCTTAGGGGTTTCACCTCGGAATTCGAGATAACCGGCTGTAAACTCGTATAAACCTTTATTTTAACATCCTAAAACATGTCTCAAAATCTACATATGATAGCGTGTGCGCGACTTGTAGATAGCTGAGGTCAAAGATCAAAAAAATCGATTTTTTGCGCATTTTTTGCAAATATCTCGTTCCCTTTCACATTTACGCTATTTGTATTCATTATAAATATTGTAGAGGATAAAATTCTCTACAAGTTTTGTTTCAAAATTTTTTTTGTACCTCAAACCGTTTTTGAGATAGAGGGCGGTGAGCGCGCAGGCTTTCATTATGTACGGTATCATTCAAGTTCAACCTGTAGTCTCGGTCAAAAACACGCCGTATAAAGTCCGTCAATTATTGAAAAATATATAATTATAAATAATTTAGATTTTTTCGTAAAAGATCGTATTGAATATAATATAATTTTGCTGAAAAAAATTTGCTGAACACAATATTCTGCAACTGTAAGAATGGTTGTGGTTCGCGATGTGGGGATGCAGGAAATCAGGGTTGCCGTGCTCTTTAGCTTGTGGCCAGTGTAATGGGCAAGCTTGTCTCAATGCTTCACCCTATCAGAGTGATGTCAATGAAGGTGGTACATTTGACCACGAAATCCTAGAAGACTTGGAGACAAATGCCGTTGAAGACGAAAATGAAGAAGAATTTGAAATTCCACAAGGACCAGACAACGATGATGAAGAAGAAGAAGAAAACTAAAAATAAGGATATGGAGTTCTTTTTATTTTTATTCAATTTTTTTAATTTCAACCATGAGAAATGTATGAAATCGTATTTTTTAATAGACATATAAATTAAAAATGTATTTCTTGTAGTTTTGTTTACTTAAAATGTAATAATTTTCTAATAATTGTACAAAGAGTTAAGTGTTATTAAATGAAGATATAATTAATTTACGAAAAAAATTATTATATTCAATATGATCTTTTATAAAAAAATGTAAATTATTTATAATTATATATTTTTCAATAATTAACCGGCTTTATACGGCGCCGGCGTGTTTTTGACCGAGACTACAGGTTGAACTTGAACGATACCGTAAATAATGAAACACTACGCGCTCACCGCCCTCTATCTCAAAAACGGTTTGAGGTACAAAAAAAATTTTGAAACAAAAGTTGTAGAGAATTTTATCCTCTACAATATTTATGATAAATACAAATAGCGTAAATGTGAAAGGGAACGAGATATATGCAAAAAATGCGCAAAAAATCTCTGTATTTTTTGACCTTTGACCTCAGTTATCTACAAGTCGCGCATACGCTATCATATGTAGGTTTTGAGACATCTTTCAGGATGTTAAAATAAAGGTTTATACGAGTTTACAGCCGGTTATCTTGAATTCCGAGATTCCTACCCTATTTTTACTAAGATGACTGGACTAAACGTAATATATGGATGAAAATTGATATCTGGTAGTTTTTTGACATGAAAAATTTGATTTTGATGTCAATATAACTCCTACTTGTCAAGGGCGCCACCTACATATTTTTTAACTGGTTTGAAGAAAAATAACTTTTCATCCGTACCTGTATAAAACTACTGATTAAAAAATATACATTTACGACGTTTTTAGCGTTTTTAAAAATCGCTACGAGTAATGGTTCTGGAGATATTTGGAATCGACATTATCGACACCTGTCGTTACTGACATAAATTAAACATGTTGACTAAATAGTTATTAGACTGAAACCATAAATTTGAAATGTACGTGTGCCAAAAGTTCAACAGAAACTGTTTTATAATGATTTTTTTCAAAGGAAAATTTACGATTAATTTAAAAAAATAAAAAGTTCCCAAATTTATTTCATTTCAATCAAATATCTATCTACTCAACATGCTTATTTTTTGTCAATATAATGAGATGCATTGATTATTTTTTCCATTCTAAGTATCTTGAGAATAATTTGCCGTGGCGATTTTTATTAAGAGACATTTTTTACGTAAAAAGTCACGAATATGTATATTTTTTTAAATCAGTAGTTTTATACGGTACGGACAGAGATCGTTATGATTCTTCAAAACAGTTAAAATACATGTTGTTGACGCCACCTACAAATATGAGTCATTTTGACATCCAAATCAAATTTCTTATGTCAAATCCCAGACACAAATTTTAATCCAAATATTGACGTTACTTCAGAAATTATTTGGAATAAATTTAAATAAAAATGAAACTTCTACACCTAGATCGCCGAAACTAAGCATTTTAGGATGTAGGTACATTTGTACGAACTTTTTTACATATTTTTATCTGCAGAATATGCTGCCGAAGTTTCCGGAATACAGTTAGGACCACCCTGTATATAAATCACAAAAAAAACGGCGTCCAGTTGGCTGGGAAATGACGATCGATGACATTTCCCAAATAAATTTACATATAAAATGACAGCGATCTTCATTTCATAGCCGTTTTCTGACGGCGTTTTTTTCTATCATACGGTAATATTATAATAGGGGTACCTTACCGGTTCAAAATATCCCTTCAATGAATGCTTCTCTTCATCTGGATGCACCCCTTTAACGTTTCTGGAGTAACTCTCGTCAGTTTTATAAAAATGAGGTGCGGTAGCAATGATGGGCACACCCATGCACTTGCTTAAGTCGAAGGCACCCTTTTTCAGACAGTTCGTTGGAGTCCGACAATAGCATTTCTCGTCTTCATTGTTAGTCTGATCTCCCAGTTCGCTCTCGTAGAGACGAACTCTGAGACCTTTCATCGTCGTGTAGTTGACAAAATGCATCTTGACGTTCCTTGGAAAAGAAGATATTAAACTTTTTTATTAAACTTTTGTTAAGTCAATCGACCAATAAGATCAGTGTAGTTAAAATGGACATTTGTTTACCAAATATAGAACTGAAAGTTTATAGTCATTATAGCAAGTCTACGAGACAAAATTCGAAATGAAAACATCAGGAGGCAAGCAAAAGTTACCGATATAATTCAGGAAGTGGCTAAAATTAAATGGCCATGGGCTGGACATGTTGGTGGATTGGCTAAAGACAGATGAGCGCAAAGAATGATAGTGTGAAGACCAAGACAAACTGAAAGAAGTGTGGGACATCCACAGAAACGTTGGGTGGACGACATTACAGAAGACGGGAAGTGGCAGCTAAAAGGTGGTTAAATACAGCACAAAATAGGGAGACATGAAAAGGAGAGCTGTAAACAAAGTCAAAAGTCGGTTTCAAAAAATCTTAAATCTTAAGTTATTTATAGAATAAAAATGATTTAAATATTAAGTCAATTTCAACTTTCAACATATAGTTCAAATGATTTAAATTAAGTTAAAATTTAAATATTAAGTTTTTGACTTAAATCATTTTCTTTCAAGTCAAGTCATTTTTGTAAAGACACTCAGAATAATGTAATTTAAATGACTTTTACGACTTAAGTCTATATTTTATATCTATAAGTCTATAAATATATCTATATTACTTAAATCATGACGGTCTGAGAGTTAAGTCCGTAAAATGATAACCCAAGCAGCATTTGAACATCGGCACAACTTCGTGCCAACCCTATAGTCTACACTAGTTTGGAGAATAATTTTTGGGTCGAAACGGCGTTGGATACCGACGTTGGTTAGCAGTCTAATTAAGTACAAACTGCAACGTTGTTTAAAATCCTAATTCACAGAAATACAAAACTATAATAATATGGCGTCTAAGTCGCGTTTTAACCTAAATTGGGGTAATTATAGTAAAAATATTATTTTTATGATTTAGTTAGAGACATATGCCAGATGGCAGTAAAGGAAAACAAAACAGAAGTATTTAAGTGTGGAGGATGTTGGAAGATTATAATTATTGAAACACTTTAATCGACTCTGAAACTCGTTACCCAAGGCAAAAAAGTCAAACGCAAACAACTTTATTGATAAATGTATTGTTTCTACTTTGAAAAATACTAATGGGCCTTAAAATTAAAGAAGTTTTAAAAAATTTCTTGATTTTTTTTTAGTAAAATGAGAATAATTATTCGCAGTCGAAAAATTTGTTTCCGCGTGTTGTTTAGGGTCAAATATTTCAAGTTAATGTATTCAAAAAGCAGGAATTGCTATTTTAGGAACGAAACATTTTCTTATTCAACAACATGGCGGCTTTCACTTTGTTGTTTTGGAGATTAAGATGGAGTAGTTCGAGTAGTCGCATACTGGACTAATAAAGTCGCAGTTCAGCCTTAACAGCCTTAACAGGTACTATACTGTCGCAAGATTGCCTAATTTAGTCATTCTAGAGTCTAGCTTGTGCCGCCCTCTATATTCTAAATAAAGAGGGAGTGGATAAAGAACCGGTAATATGTCGATGTATATTTAAATTTAGTTTTATATGTACCTTTCTTATGTCCCATTTTAATATGTTTTTTTTTTATAAAAACAAAAACAGTACTGAACTGTCTGACTGAACAGAACAATGAAGTGAAAATTTATGATTTAAGGTTATGGTTCAATACAGTTACAAAAAGGTAGTGGCTCGACGTCCTACCAACGTAAGAATAAGGAAATCTAAACAACGTTGGAATTAGTAAAACAGACGACGTTTGCATAATGTTGGAATAGGTCCTGAAAGTGACGTCGGAAAATTCTTTATTGCCCAACATTGTAACTACGTTGTCCGAATCACCTAAAGATCACTTAAGCAAAAAATGTTACAAGACAACGTTTATTCGACGTCGCAGAAGCTTTTACTTTCTTGTAGTACTAGTTCAACGTCGGCACAACATTACAACAACGTTTACACTTATTTTAATACCCAAGGTACGGAGCTAACTATTTTTTGTAACTAATCCAACGTTGTGATTAGTAAACATGTGGTCGCAAATCGTGAAAATGCTACTTGGGAATTCAAAATAATTAGGGTCAAGGCATCAAGAGGATTCATTTTAAGTACCTATTTAGTACCAAACCAAAACAATCTAGTGGAAAGAACAGACATTCTAATAAATAACACAACACTGGAAATAGTAGAAAAATATATATATTTGTGACAACTAGCACATAAAATTCGGGATCTCTACTACCAGAAATCATCAGAAGAATTAAGTTAGCATGGAGTATTTATGGAAGGAACTCAGTCCTATTCCTAATCTTGAATGCCACTTTATCTAAAGAAGAAAACATTCGACAAATGTGTAGTACCAGTCATGACATATGCATGCAATACATGGACACTTAAAACAGACATGTTCTTGATTTATGCTGGGAATAACCAAGGGAGACCGTAAAAGAATACAATGGATACGACAAAAGACCCAGGTAATAGATGTCATCCACAGAGTCAAATCCCTCAAATGACAATGGACTCCTGTCCATTGTGGTGTATTCACCTGTCAAGAAGAACGAACTACAGATGGACCACAAAAATTACAGCATGGTACCCACGAGGAATTAAGAGACCTAGAGGAAGATCGAATTTGAGATTGGACTTTATTGGTAAATATTAGGAAATCAGCAGGGATAACTTGAACCTGCCAAGCCAACAATAGATAACAATGGGCCCAACTACAAAGAGTGTATCTAAATATGTGAGGGAGGCTTCACCATAACTGGAAATGATGATGATATGTATTATGGAATATGTCGAAAGCATAAGCTAAGGGCTGGAGAATTTTAAAATACTCTTTAATATATTGGAGATTAATTTCTTTCGTATGTCTTTCGGAGCTATATAACGGGGTTGGGGATTCCCTTGATAAATGCAACTACGACTATGACTCACTACGCAATGTTGTGTTCTGGTTGTGAAACTGTTGCAAAAAGAATTATTATAAGAATGTATGACATAAAACAACACCTGACTAAAAATTTTATAAAAAAATTTTATTTTTAAATCAGAGCTTCAGTCAAAATATTTACCGGCATAGATCAGCTGAAAATGCACTAATGGTATCTTCTTCTCTCATTAGTGGTGGAAAAATCCATCCATCCGTACCATTAAAACGATTACACTCTGGTTTACTCCAAACGTTCAGTTCTTTCTTACCATCCACTTCGAGAACGCGACCAAGATCACTCAAATGGGAAATGCCTCTTAAGACTTTAACTCTTTGGGTTTTCGTAGCGTTTCTCTAAAATTTTCAGAAAATCGAACATTAATTTAAATACATTATCTTCAATAAATGAAGTTCATAAACAATGTCTTTTCAATCTAAATGTTTTACAGGGTGTCAAAAGTAATATCTAACTTTGGTAGGGTAATATCTAACTTTGGTAGGTGATTCTGCAGATAAAAATAAGTAAAAAAGTTCGTATAAATGTTCTAAAATGCTTTGTTTCAGAGTAATAATTTCTGAAGTAACGTCAATATTTGGATGAAAATTGGTTTTTGACATGAGAAATTTGATTTCGAAGTCAATATGACTCCTACTTGTAGAGGGAGCCGCCTATATACTTTTTAACAGGTTTGAAGAGTAATAACTTTTTATCCGTACCTGTATAAAACTACTGAGTAAAAAATATGCATTTGCGACGTTTTTTTTACGTGAAAAAGATCTTTTGGTAAAAATCGCTACGAGTAATGGTTCTCGAGATATTTGGAATCGAAATTATCAATACATTCAATCATTGATATAAATTAAACATGTTCACTAAATAGTTATTAGACTGAAATCATAAATTTGAAATGTTTTTGTGCCAAAAGTTCAACGGAAACTGTTTTATCATAATTATTTCTAAGAAGTAAAGAAGAACAATTTAGATTAAGAAGAACAAGAAGAACACGAACAAGAACAAGAAGATTAATTTAAAAAAAACTAAAAAAATTCCCAACTATCAACTTAACATAAAATATTATGTTTATTTTTTGCCAATATTGACATGTATTGAATACTTTTATTCTGAATATCTTGAGGATGGTTGCTCGTAGCGACTTTTACCAACAAATGTATATTTTTTCACTCAGTAGTTTTATACAGGTACGGACAAAAAGTTGTTACTCTTCAAAACAGTTAAAACACATGTAGATGGCGCCCCGTATAAATAGGAGTCATATTGGCATCAAAGTCAAATTTGTCATGTCAAAAAACTCCCAGACACCAATTTTCATCCAAATATTTAAGTTAATTCAGAAATTATTTGGAAAAAATCGAAATAAAAATGAAACGTCTACACCCTGTATCTCCAAAACTAAAAAAATAGAATATAAGTTTATACGAACTTTTTTAATTATTTTTATCTGCAGAATGTGCTACCGAAGTTTCGGGAATACAGTTCGGACCACCCTGTATAATATATGATATTTAAATATACTTACTGGTCCTAATAATGAAAATAAATATACTTTTTCTTCCCCAGGTTTCACTTTTAATCCAGGAACGTTGCCTTTAATTTGGCTACAAACGGCGTTGGTAGAAAAGTCTTTGGTGTCACAATTAATTTCTATTCCATCGAATAGTATATCTTTTACTTTGGCAGTTAGAAAGATTGTCTGGGGATTGTCAAACAATTCTATTAGAGACTTATTAACAATGGAAAGATAAACTGGACTGTCTCTTAGGACTAGGTTTACCATGCCCTGCAATGTTATAAACAATAATTTCAAAAATATATGTGTAAAACATCGCTCAGGTTAGTTTGAGAAAAATAATATATCTTACCACCATAATAGGGTGTATGATTGTCACAGTGTCATCTCCTGATAGACCTTTCGATTTTTTGGCGTTAAAATAGAAAGTAGAGTATGGTGTGTAAGTCAGGCTATCTTCAGCGGAGTTGTCTACTACATCGACTTTTTCTACATACTCACTAAAAATAATTAATAATTGTAATTTATTACATTACAGCAGCTTTTAATGTTAACATTTTCCGGAGGGCGACACATCTCGAAAAAAGCTCCACATCAGATTTTCTATTTGAGTTTTTTTTAGTGAAATATTTTTTTATAAAATATATGCAGAAAATATTATTACATATTTTAAAAATAAACACAACCAAACTTATATGAAATCATCTATTATTTTTTATAATTTTTGAGACGTGAACATCTTGTGTTTATGAATAAAACTCAGTCCTTACCAAAAACTTTTAATGAAAAATAATCTATATATAATCAGTTCCCAAAATAAACACAATAGTTTTTTTTTGTTTCTGTTTGAATTTTTAATGGCCAAAAAGCAAAAACAAAAAGAAAATTGATTTGATAATTTTCTGTGTTGCCACCGCTAGCCTTTGTGCAATCCTAGCTGGCATGCTTCTAATTAAATTATCAACCTTGTCTTGGGGTATATTTTCGCATTCTGCTAATGCTGCATTAATAAACTGAGCGAGATTTCCTGGATTGTTTCGACGAGCTCTAACACTTCTTTTGACCTGGTCCCACAAGATCTGGTGAACATGCAGGACAGTCTAAAACTATGACATATTCCGTTTCAAGACATTCTCTAGCCACATACATTATCTTGCAAGAAGTTAAAATTATCCCCAATTGCAGCTTTCCAAAGCCTATATATAAGGATTGGTTCTTGTATTAAATAAATATACCTCCCGTTAAAGTAAAATGATAATAAAGGAGTTTTGCTCCCAGTATAGTTCCTCTCCCGAACATTACAGTTCCTCCTTTATATCTTGGTACAGATTTGGCAGTAACCTGGAGCTCTGAGCAAAAAGAACATTTTGTCAATTCTTAATCGTCCAGTTATGTTATATTGAAAGCACCAATTTAGCCGGCCAATTTTATTTTGCCGAGATAACCGTGGGACCTATAACCTTTGCTATAACTCTCTCCTACTATATAACCTGCGAGCACTAAACCTTTTTCTTATGGTTTCAACTAAAACGTTTAACCTGTAGCTGTCAGAAGTTGTCTTTGTAGCTCTGGATGAGAAATACTGGAATTTCTTCTAGCAAATTGGCACTCGAAGCGGCCTTGTTGTTCAGTTGTGACTTTTTGACGACTTTGTCTGGGCCTGTTCTCGAGAGTTCCTAGTTCCAAGTACCTTGCATATGTTTTCGATACAACATCCTGGGTTCCTCCTTTATATCTTGATACAGATTTGGCAGCCTGGAGTCTCGATCGTCTTCTTGGAGCTCTGATAACCCAAATTCGATGGTCCCCTGATCTTAAGTTGGTCCCATCCAAAAAAACGAACATTTTGCCAATCCTCAATTGTCCAGTTTTGATCTTAAAGGCAACAATTTAGCTGGTCAATTTTATTTTGCCGAGATAACCGTGGGACCTATAACTCTCTCCTACTATATAACCGTCGAGCACTAATCCTTTTTCTTATGTTTTCAACTAAAACATGTACACCTGTAGCTGCCAGAAGTTGTATTTGTTTCAAAGCGGCCTTGTTGTTCAGTTGTGACTTTTTGACGACTTTCTCTGGATTCTCGAGAGTTCCTAGTTCCAAGTACTTTGCATATGTTTTTGATACAACATCCTGGGTAACGCCTACTCTCTTTGGGACATTCCTTGTTCAATGAGGGCAATAATAATTCTTCCTCTCTGTACATATGTTAACCTCACATAAGACATTGTTTATTAGCCGACCATACCAACAGATATCATAGGCTATTAAGATCGGCAATTTTTTTTTAATTTCACTCAAAATGAGTTATTTGGATCATAAATGACCTAAATACAAAATATTTTCATGGTGTCTGTCTGACTGTAACACGATAACTCAAAAACCGCTAAACCGATTTTAACCAAATTTGGCACAAAAATACTGTGGCACCCGAAAATCTGGCCATTAGTTTTTCGTGGGGGTGGGGGTTGGTAAGGGGGTGTAGGAGGGAGTTAAAAATTTTAAAAAATCGTAACTCCAAAATTACAGTAGCTAGCGAAACGCGGTTTTCAATTTAAGATTAAGAATAATGTTTGCAACAAAATTTGTAATAACGTCAAAATCAATTTTGAATTTTACTATAAAAATAAAAATAAAAATAAATTTGAAAAAACAGTTTTTTTGAAAATCTCGAAAACCGTTTGACTTAAAGAGCTAAAAATTTAGGTGAACTATTTTGATTCGACACCAAATCAATTCCTTGAGTGTAAGTTAAAAAAGCCGCGGAGGCAGATTTCCCATATCAATCCGGCTATACCAATTCTTTACGCGTGATGGAAGTAAAAATTGAAAGCCGTACCACACAAGCCGATACGGCCGTGACACACGAGACGCGAAAGGAAAAGTGGTAACGATCTTGGAGCGCCGTAACTCGGGCCCTGTGTGAGCTAGGGGGCTGAAACTCGGAATGTGGATTGGCCTCGAAAAGTTTGATTGACGTTTGATGATATTTCGACGACGTTTCGAGCACTACGAAATCCAATCATCAATGAATCAAATCAAAATACCATCCGATTTAAATGAAATTTGGTATGTCAATAGATTGAATCAAGGCCAACTTGACTGTGTAAGACACGTGTCAATGTCAGAGTTTTGACGTAAGAAACGTCAAAATTGGGTAAGTTGGATACGACGTTTCATTTACATCTTCATCAGGGTGGGATTAACGATTTGATATTGAAGAAAAATGTGGGTCGATTTTGGCATAATTGGGGATCGAACCGATGTTTCTAAATGGACGAAATCATTTCTCAGGATTTTTCTTAATTATGGGTCGATTGGAACCAAACTCGCCACGTGGATAGAGGTACCCGAAAGGAGTCCTTAAACGGGCAGACAGACGGAAGAAAGAAGAAGTTTCACTTCAAATATGTGCAGATATAATAAGTAAAAATCATTCTCAAATAAAAAATGTAGATTGATGCAGAAAACTGTGCATTATAAAGCAAGCCTACTGTATGAAAATGTTAAAAGTTTCTTAGAGAAAACTTTAATTTAATTCTAACAATTGAAGGGGTGGCTGCAATAACCCGGCATCTCCACTTTTTACAGAAACGAGATTTTTACTGAATTGTCCTTTAAAAAATAGGGCAATTGTCTCCTGCAACAATCAGACAACTCCGGTTAACAGCACATAAATGACAACGTTATTTGGAGCTAACTTTGGAACTGTCTACCAACTTTTTTTTAACATATTTTAGTATGGGTATAGCCGCCCATACTAAAAGTGCCTCCCAGCGCTAATTTTTTTTTTTCGATTCGTTTGAAAATTACCGGACAATTGTGATTTTACTACTGAACACAAAATTCACAAGTAAATAAATCGCAGCAGTCGTTTATTCTTTATTATCATGTTTATTTATAATAAAAAGCCTTATCTTGAAGTTGTACCTACACCATTTTTTTCCTTATAAAAGTTTAGTCAGAAATGGAGTGATTTCATATGTTTGATGGTGTATTTTGATATCATATTTCAATAATAATTTATTGTCACAGTATACCTATAGTAATTTTAAAACGAAATTATATGAAAAATCCCATCTCCCCCCCCCCCTTGATTGGAACAAAAATTTGATAAAAAATTATATTTATAAACCATATTTGGAATTTAACTACAGTTCTATATGTTTAGGACACGTGATTAGTTACATTTTGTTAATCTTCAAGGCTTCCTATAAATCTATTTAAACATATGGTTTGTGCATTTTAATAACAGCAAAATGTTTTCCAAATGATCCTTAAGGAACATTACTAATTTCATGAATGCACACATAGAATTTTCTCTAATTATATGACAAAAACAAGGACTCGAATTAATTGAACTTGGAAACAAACTAATATTGGCATGTTAATATCAGTCGGATGCGTAAAATTATAGGTTTTATTGATCACGGTACTCTATATTTGAAATATTTTGTCGGGTAATCATTACGTATATTTCTAAAATAATTATAGGGTTGTATTAATATGACTTCACAAGTTGGAAATTAAAAAAAATGATATTTAGTGAGTCTGGTAAAGCAAAACTTCTACAGTGTGTGTGGAATTGTTTTTTGAAGTTCATAGGTCAGGAAAAGGACACGGACATCATTAGACATTCAAATCTATTTTTCCAAGACTCTTTGATTAAAAATTAGTTGTTTTATGATGTTATGGCGCTCTAGATTGAAATTTAAAATCCTTTTTTAAGGAAAAATGTCAAAAGTTGACACCATTTGTCATTTTATTCAGAATGGTCAGTTTCTATATTAAATAAAAAAATATAGTGGATACACCAATTAAAAATCAAAAGTTGTTGTCATTTCCTGTGAAACAGGAAGTGACCAAAACTAATGGAATACTTTATTTAATCTTGGTTTATGTCATATACTAACACACCAAATCTCGTTTTTGAACTGAAAGGGTATAGCCGGATTAATGTGGGAAATATGCCCCAGCGGCTTTTTTTAACACAAACGGTTTTCGAGATTTTCAAAAAAAAACTGTTTTTTCAATTTTATTTTTATTTTTATAGTAAAATTCAAATTTAATTAATGATGATTTTTTTGTAATTCTTAGAAATCTAAAGCTTGATTTTCATGCATCCGTTGTCCGACGATACGTTGATACGATATTAATTTCATTGGTTGTATTTAAAGGCTTGGTTAACCGTTTCTAACCAACCGAAGTCTTTAAATTCAACCAATAAAATTAATATCGTAACATCGTATCGTCGGACAACGGATGAATGAAAATCAAACTTAAGACATGAAAAAATAATATGATCATGATTCTTAAACGAAAAGCCGCTTTTTGCGAGGAAAGAAAATTAA
The DNA here is from genome assembly GCF_002938485.1 of Sitophilus oryzae. Lineage (NCBI taxonomy): Eukaryota > Metazoa > Arthropoda > Insecta > Coleoptera > Curculionidae > Sitophilus > Sitophilus oryzae. The sequence continues at coordinate 3,124,448 of NW_022145945.1, forward strand.
TATTTTAATTTTTTAACCTTTATGAAATACTATGTCACTTACTAAAAATCGTCAGAAAATCTCTTTTATACTTCTTTACACTCAGGAATTTTTTAGAATTTTTTGAAGTGGTGGAACAATATGAAAAAAATTAAAACTCTTTTTTTTCTAAAATCTTTTTTTTCTGAAATCTTCTCGGACTCATTTTTTTAAATAATCTATGTTTATTTCTGGCAAGGATGTATATTAATGAAAAAATATTTTCTACGCACTTTTTTAAACTAAACAAAAATATAAGTTTCTTAAAACAGAAGATTTTAGAAAAAAAAAATGAGTTTTTAATTTTTTTCATATTGTTCCACTTCAAAAAATTCTAAAAAATTCCTGAGTGTGAAGAAGTATAAAAGACATTTTCTGATGACTTTTAGTAAGTGACATATTTGACAAAGGTTAAACAAATGAAGATTTTAATTTTCTTTACTCCGCTAAATATCGGCTTTTCGTTTAAGAATCATGATCATATGTTTTCATGTCTTGATTTCTAAGAAAAGAATCACATTTAATTAATTTTGAATATTACTATAAAAATAAAAATAAAAATAAATTTGAAAAAACAGTTTTTTTGAAAATCTCTAAAACCGTTTGAGTTAAAGAGTTAAAAATTTAGGTGAATTATTTTCATTCGACACCAAATCAATTCCTTGAGTGCAAGTTAAAAAAAGCCGCGGGGGCAGATTTCCCATATTAATCCGGCTGTACCATTTCTTTACGCGCGATGGCATTAAAAATTGAAAGCCGTACCACACAAACCGATACGGCCGTGACACACGAGACGCGAAAGGAAAAGTGGTAACGATCTTGGAGCGCCGTAACTCGGGCCCTGTGTGAGCTAGGGGGCTGAAACTCGGAATGTGGATTGGACTCGAAAAGTTTTATTGACGTTTGAATCAATGAATCAAATCAAAATACCGTCCGATTTAAATTAAATTTGGTATGTCGATATATTCGATCAAGGCCAACTTGACTGTGTAAGACACGTGTCAATGTGACAGTTTGTTTTGACGTAAGAAACGTCAAAATTGGGTAAGTTGGATACGACGTTTCCTTTACATCTTTATCAGGGTGGGATTAACGATTTGATATTGAAGAAAAAATGTGGGTCGATTTCGGCATAATTGGGGACGGGCTACAAGATGATGCCCTCGACGCCGACGTTTCGAACCGATGTTTCTAAATGGACGAAATCATCAGGATTTTTCTTAATTATGGGTCGATTGGAACCAAACTTGCCATGTGGATAGAGGTACCCGAAAGGAGTCCTTAAACGGGCAGACAGACGGAAGAAAGAAGAAGTTTCACTTCAAATATGTGCAGATCGGTGCAGATACAATAAGTAAAAATCATTCTCAAATAAAAATGTAGATTGATGCAGAAAACTATGCATTAAAAAGCAAGCATACTGCATGAAAATGTGAAAAGTTTCTTAGAGAAAACTTTAATTTAATTCTAACAATTGAAGGGGTGGCTGCAATAACTCGGCAACTCCACTTTTTACGAAAACGAGATTTTTACTGAATTGTCCTTTAAAAAATAGTGCTCTCTGTATAATATCTCAGTGCAATTGTTTCCTGCAACAATCAGACAACTTCATTAACAGTACATAAATGACAAAGTTATTTGGAGCTAACTTGCTTTCTGTTTGCAGCAAAAACCAGAGTAGATCCTGGGAGCTGTTTGCAGCAAACAAATTTTCTTAAAATGGAGCTGCTTGGTTATTGCATGCTGCTACTTCTTTTCTTCGTCTTAGTCGCTATGACCTTATATGGTATAATATTAAGATAGGTATACTAACTCATAAGAAAATGGCCCTATTTCCTTTACTACTGGTGCGTCTCCTAGTTGCACCTCTTCAGGATTGGTCACATTGAAAAAATAAACATTGAAATCCAGCGGAAAAGGAATTTTTAAATATATTTTGCGTAATTCATTCCTCTTTTTCAGTGAAGTTTGCTAAAACAAAAAAAAACGTTGATTAGGATTGGCCAACGCAACATTTATTTTATTGTTTGATGGAAACACAATAAGTTTAGTTTATTCAAACTATTGTCTATTTATTAATGTAAAAAATTTTCGTATATGAAAGGTAGTGTTAAGTTGAAAAAAATGAAGCAGTTCGTCATGATTTTTAAGAAAATGAAATGTTTTTTTTTGGAAGGGATAGTTCTCTATTTTGCGATACAGAAAATTAATGTTATACCATTTTTATCTGTATATATATAAGTAAGTCGGTTCAGAACGTTCTACGACGTTTTCGGACACCTAACCTCCACTCTTCTCTATTTAGCCAGAGATCATCAAGTATTTCTCTATTTTCTAGTCTTTATCCACACCCTCCCTCCAGCTTCGTCGCGGCCTTCCTCTTTTATTTCTGCCTCGAGGTGTCCACAGTAAAATTTGTTTTGGTATTCTGTGATCGGGCATTCGCTGAACATGACCAAACCATATGAGTTGTTTTGTTCTTATATCGTCCACAATTGTGTGTTCAGCTCCCATAATCTTTCTTACTCTGTCGTTGGTTATTTGTTCTCTTTTCGATTTTCCAGCAGATCTCCTCCAGTAATCCATTTCGGTCGCTAATAGCATGTTCTCTGTTCTGCTTTTCAACTGCCATACTTCGCTTCCGTAAGTTATTATGCTTTTCACTACCGTATTATATATGTTCTTCTTATTAGCTTTAGAGATTCCCACAGTACAACATTCAACATAGATATTGCCCTCTTGCCTTGCATTATTCGATTTTTTATACCCTCATTGAGTTTTCCATCGTTAGTTATTTTTAATCCAATATATTTATATTTGTCACAGTTTTTTATCACGCTTCCATCCTCTAAGACTCTTTTCTTTTTTGTGCCCCCCCTACAGTCATACATTCAGTTTTGGTGATATTTACCTCCAACCCCCATTTCTTATACTCCTCTATCAGCTTTCTTGCCATATATTCAAAGTCGTCGTGATCTTGGGCTAGGACTATCTGGTCGTCCGCAAAAAATAGGGTGTATAGGGTGTCCTCATTTATTAGGGGGATTCCCATTCCTCTACACTTAAGCATCCATTTTTTTAGTGCTTGTTGCAGGTATATTTTGAATAGTATAGGAATAGCACCATTTTTATCTAAATTCGCTTCATATGAGACCTCAGAGAAAGAAGACACTACACTTGGACGAATTTTAAAATACTTGATATAACTGTCATATTTTTGCGGTTTACATTTTCTAACGTTGCTATTTTACAGACAATATCATATCAATTATACGAGAGAAAATAAAATTTTGATATTTTGGTGAAAGTACACCCTGTAGAGTACGTTAACAAAGCAAGGAACTTAAAAATCACTTTATCATCTAGGTGTATCTTTCTTCGATAGTTTGTTTTTTATTTTTCTCAGTAGCTTTATTTTTGTTGGAAATATTCGCTTTTGAAGAAGACACTAACATTTTTTCGTATATTTTACATTAAATTGGTGCCCTTGCTTTAGATCCTAGTCAACAGACCTATAATGTAATGATTATAGAATGATTTATGTAATGTCACTGTCTTTGAAAAATTAAATTATTATTGTCAATTACTCTAGCAGATATGGTTTTAAGACCAAATGTTAATTTCTGCCATGCAGTGGCGGATTAAGGGGGGGCGGAAGGGGCGGTCCGCTCCGGGTCCCGTCTTTTAGGGGGCCTCCGAATCTTAATAAGTAATTTTTTATTCAACTGGCAAACAAGGCCAATATGTGTTCAGTAGTTATAAAGCATTTTGTAGGTGGAGTATGCAAACCATACGTAAAGGGAAATTAAAGCAACTTTCGTTGCATGTTATCAATGACACCATGCGTCGTCTTATGGAGTTTGCTGGTGGTCGTATTATGATGTGCAACCAAAGTTATTTTAATTTCCCTATAAACGCCAACTCTAAACAGTATTAATGGAAGCAAATATTTACTTAATTATCAATTATCAGGCCCCGGTAATAGTCAATGGCATTTCCTATTTGGGAAATTAAATCAAGGGGTAATTTTCTTGGTTTAAAATATCGAATAATTATTATTTTTTATATATGTATTTTGAGACTGAATTTATTTATTTTAGCTTTTAAGTTATTTTTCAATGGTTTCATTATTTATTTTTACTGAATAATCATTTTAAATTACAACCAATGCACAGAATAACTTGTATTCTAGCTTCATTACTGATGATGAGCAATGAAGTCTTTAGTATAACGGGGGCCACGGGCCTGAGACAGCGAAGGGGCCCCTCTGATCTTGGAGGACTTACAAAATCGCGATATTTTGGAAGCATTTTTAAGATAAAAATATTTAAAATTTTTGGAAGAAAACATCTACCTGTCAAAAAAATTTGTACAGCCTAAAAGTCAAATTAAGTGATTATCACAGCCCCTGTGACATAAAGAAAAGACATGTGGCTATAGTCTGTCCAACGAGAAGATCCTTGACAGTGATAGATGTGTCTGTCATTTTAATTTCAAAGTAGTTTATTTTATTTAACAAAGAAATAAGTTGGTACAACTGGAACGCATAGCGATATATTTAAAATTTGATTGACAAGATGACAAGTGATTACTTCAAAATATTGTGAAAAAAACTGTATAAAACTGAAAAATGTAATCGAGTTATTTTATTTAATAAAAACGGTATGTGTTAATACAAAACAAACAAGAACAAGACACTACATACCAAAAAATATAAAAAAGAACTATTATTTACTTTAAGCTTTATGAAACTACCCGCATTTATGATTATATTTATCAATATAACTTATGTACAAATACAAATTTGTAATAATCCACAGGAATAAATAAAACAACATAGGTAAATAAAACAAACTATTTTATTAATAATAACACCTACCAAATTTTATACCTTAAAGGTTGATTAATTAACTTTAATCTTAATTTTTTTAAACCAGTACCTTTTGACATTATTTTTCTGCAGTACTAAAATCCATTATTTACCTATCGTGTGATATCGATATTTTACAGCTACTCCAGTTTTTAGTATGTGTTTAGTTTGATCCTTCTACCATATACAAGATGCACTTATCTACGACGAAATGGTATACAAACTTTATCGATAGCAACTTCATTGGTGTATAAGACTTTCTGCCCTGGCAGCGAGTATTAACCATAAACTGTGCTCTGGGTCTACAGTTAATTTTCACTCGATTTTTCCTCCACTTGACTTCAAAAGACACAAAACACACGTAATAATACGAATCAAAATGCATCATATTCCAAAACGCAGGGTATTTAACAAAAGTTGACACAAAATTATAACCTAGAATTTGGCAAGACTTTGACAAGCGTCAAAAATGACAAAATCTAAAGGCGAGTTCATACGCATCGGCGTCCGTTTGTCGTTCATCGTTCCGTCAAACCAATAAAATTGAAATACGATCTGTCATTTTTTAAATAAACCAATAAAACTGATTAAAAACAACAAGACACGACGCATGACGGATTTATATTTAAACCCATCCATAGATAACTTAAAAATTATTAGAAACTTTATTTAGTAAAATAAATAGATTGGTATGGGACGTCATCTGCTTTTCTTCTGTCATCGTCTGTCGAAATCTTACCTGAGAAAAAAAACAGAGTATATCTATTTCAAAAATTAAATTGTTCAAATGTCATATAATAATGGCGGCAGCTGTCATGGAATTGAGCGATTAAAAATTATCATAAATATTTTTTTTTTCAAATGGAAACCCACTTTTTTTATTTCACTAGTGAAAAGTTTTTCCAATTCGTTACGTTTTAACTAGACATATTCCTATACCTAAAATAAATCGTTTTTAAGTTATTTAAGATTTAGTTTGAAAACGTATATTGTTCTTGATTTTATCTAGCTTTCTTTGACATTAAGTGTCAAGCAGTCAGACAATTTATTTGCATCTGTGAGAAAATGAATTATTTGAATTTCCTATATTATAACTACTGCCTGCCTTAAAAGTGTATTTATATAAATATATCTCGTATTTTTTCGTTCTTTAGTGATATCTAATAGTTGATATTTTAAACATACGATCGAAAAAAACAGCGCAAACTTAGCTTGGAAATGATGATCGATAATATATAATATACTGTCATAGGCTACTGGTTAAAATCAAGAAAAATATACGCTTTAAAGGTAAATCTTAAATAACTTAAAAACGATTTATTTTAGGTACAAGAACATGTATAGTCAAAAAGTAACAAATTTTAAAAACGAAAGTAATGAAAGCCGTTTCACGAGTGAAATAAAAAAAGTGGATTTCCATTTGAAAAAAAATATTTATGATAATTTTTTAATCGCTCAATTCCATGAGAGCTGCGGCCATTATTATATGACATTCGGACAATTTAATTTTTGACATAGATATCCACATGTCTTCTCTTTATGGTACAGTGGCTGTAGCAATCGCTAAATTTGACGTTTAGGCTATATACATATTTTTGAGAGTTAGTTTTTTTCCTCCAAAAATTATAAATATTTTTTTTCTCAAAAACGGTTAACGTTAGGTATAGAGTGTTTAATATCAACATTCATAAAATTTTACAGGGAATTTATGTATATGTAATAAAAAATGGGGTCACCCACTTAAAATATGAAAGTTGCTGTAAAGTTCCGTTACTTCCGAAAGCGCCGCCATATTGAAGATATTTTTAATCGATAGATCTCATTGTGAAACAATGATATGCACAAAATCTCGTACCTAGATATTGTAGTTCTCTAGAAACTAACACAGGGTCAGCCTGGGACACCCTGTATAAATACTTGAATTTTGTCAACCATCATTCAGTTTTTACAAAATGTGCCATTAGAAGTATATCATTATCTAAACAGACTGGGGGCCACGATGCTGCCATGATCAATTAAAGCTACAATAGCCGATAGTTCAGAACTTAAAACCATTTCTACTAGAGTAAACGTCAATAAACAATAATAATATGACTTTTTATTGACAGTGACATTACAAAAACAATACATACTATTTTATAAGCATGTTGATGAGGACATAAATTCAATGCTAAAATTGCTTTAAATCGTTAATGTCTTATTCAAAAGCGAATATCTCCAATAAAAATGAAGCTATTGCAATGAATAAAAAAATAAACTATCGGAAAAAGATGTACGTATCGTACCTAGATGATAAAATTATTTTTAAAATCCTTGCTTTGTTAACATGTTCCATAGGGTGTTTCAAACTTTCACCAAAATATCAATGTTTTTTTTTCCTTATATAATGGACAGATGGAAACTTTCATTTTTAATTTAGAAGACACACTTGAAAGTCAAATAATTTAGCTACAAATTGCTTAAAAAATCATCAAAATCGGCCTACTAGAACAAAATATATTAAACTTTGAAATACATCAAAATTTTAAGGTTTTTCGTGCCGGCGAGTGTATTTAAATAAAATTATACAGGGTGGGTCTTAAATATGTGCAAATATTTTTAGCTGTAGTATATTTCGACCACAGAAGCACGATTATGATTTTCTTTTGCGCGGGATATTTAAAAAAATTTGAATTTATTTTTAGTTTCTATTTAAAAAACAATTTATGATAATACGGCAGCATAGCTAGTAAATTAAATTTGCAAATAAGCAAAGCCAGAAAAGATCCAGTGGTTCTCAACATTTAAGGAAAAATTTTTTTTTTCAAATTTTCAAAATAAAATATCTCGGTTATTTTGAACTTGGTTTGAAAAACGGTAAAGAGAAAATATGTTTCTTTTATCGAGATCTACCAGCCCTGAATATAATTGTACTTATTTAAGACTCACCCTGTATATTTCAGTATAGGTTTCGGTTCTAGTAAACTTTAGGTACCTCGGAATTTCACACTCTTCTTTGTTTTCTTAGAAATATTACTGTAAATAGAGCATATTAAGACAACAATAATTGTTGGATCATACAGTTTTTTGGTTAGCTTTTCTTTGTGGAGGGTGTTAAGCTGTGGTTTTTATATTTTAATAATTAACTGTGATTTTGCAAAAAATATTATTAGATTGGTTAGGATTTGGGTTGCTTTGGTTAGTTTTTCTTTGTGGAGGGTGTTAAGCTGTGGTTTCTATATTTTAATAATTTACTGTGGTAGATTGGTTAGCATTTTAGACACTTTTAAATGAATTATTTGGTACAAAAGTGCTTCATCCAAGAATTTTTTTCTTTTAAACTGTTCTATAGCAATAGCAACATTAAGTACCTCAGAATTTCGCAATAAATTGCGAAATGTTTACCAGACCGTAGGTTTCAAATATGTATATTATTGTCGAATTTGAGCAAATCAAAAGTATAAAAAAAATCAGAGCCTTCTTTTTTTTCAATGTTTTCAAATTATTTGTAAAAGAATAAATTTTCTTCTTTTTTTTAATTATTATCTCTCTGCTTCTAGTTTAACAAATATAATTAATTTGAAGAAGACGTCCATTCTTCTCAAAAAGACCTGGTTTAAATTAAAAAAAAAATAGAAAAAAGAGAAAGTAGAAAAGTCTTTTTTCTACTTTTTTTAAAATGTAAGTTTCTTGTAAAATAATAAAAAATACTTACGTCCCTTATTCCTATTCTTAGGATAACGTCAAACAGCCAGAATTGCATCAAAACACTACACAAGAAACATGCTGCAGCTATAATCCCGAGCTTTTTAGAGGAAGGCATTATTCCTGATTCATTTACTCTTTGGAAAAAAATATGTTACTTTTACATACTATTTTATGTAGGATTACCAAAATGATATCCGTCCATAATACGATTTTTCTATACGACTCGGACGAACAATGAAGCAGAATCATCATTTTGTTTAAAAAAAAACTTATAGTTTTATCATTAGCGTGTCGAGGAAGGGGGATTCCGCACAAACTGAAGGTTAATGTCTACCACAAGCATTCATTATTAATAATAAAAATTAGAAGCTCGATTAATGCTATAAACGTTTATCGGCTTTTCCATCATCGCCCTTAAGTATATGCATTTTCAGTCACTTGGGCTCGATATAAATCACTAATGGGTACTTTAAATCGGAAATAATTTTATTTGTCTTTGGTATATTCTGTTGTATCAGACAAAAATAGAAAATTAATATTTTTCCAATTTACTGACGCTAAAATGTCAATTTTATGCAAACGCCATGCAGTGAAAGCGTTATTTTTGACATGACGATTCTGTTTTGTGAAAGCGTTTCGAAATTGACAGTTTTTGATATTTATTTGAGATTCGAAATGACATTCTTTTAGGCACTAGTATATAAAAGTGACACTACTTGTTACTACACTACTAGTGCCTAAAAGTAAAAAATGAAACGTTAGCAGCAATGAAAATATTTATTTATTATAAATCTTAAAGGTACAATTATATAAATTATTACAGTGAATACAAGAGGCATCCAACTTTTCGTCTCTAAGAGAAATGCAAGTGGTAGGAGTCGGCATAAGTAAATTTCTTGTACTGGCAATGCTGGTAGCTTCTGCTTCCACATGAACTGCTTTTAATTTCTTATTTGGCGTATCTTTCTGTCCCATGATGCATTTTGCTATTTCGGTTTTCTGTTCAACTGAATTTTCAATGTAACCTTCAGCAACCGAGCTTGATCGCCAACCTCCATGTCGCTAAGAAACTGTTATGTCCGCTGAATCTGCCAGCATTTTTGCAGAACTGGCCGGAAACAATGACCAGTGTATTCAATGGTGTTGGAGAATCCAAGAAATTCCGCTATCTATTTTGCCATTGTATTGATTCCAACTGGCAGGGTACAGCATTGATTTTTTCGAACGTCAAGAAAAATCGCTGATGTGTCACATTGAGTGGTCGAAGTTTTGCGTACTTAGGAAATACATGTAAGAAATTGATACCATCTATTGGTCCCTCAGTAATCGTAAACACTCTTGGAAAATGAGTTTTTGTATTCGGAATCTGCACACTAATAAATGACTGACAATCTTTAATGGCATCTACGGTCACTCGACGCATTGTCCACAATTGTCTGACAATTTTGCGTCCCGTTCTTAAAACATATTCATTTCGCAACTTGTTACATAAATAGCTATTATAACACTGGTTTTAAGTTTAAGTAAATTACTTTTATTTCATACTGTATCATAAAACACACCCTTACATACTTGATTTTAGTCCGGAAAGAAAGGTTTAACGGCATTTTTTTAACTTGCGTGAAATTGTAAAAGTTTAATATTTATCAAGATTTCTATTTGGCCATATACAGGGTCCAGCAAGAGTGCGTCGGGCATCTGTAGTTCCTAGAACAAAAAAAATAATTGCAAACCTACATATACCGGGTGCCTCTCAAAAGTGGCTCACCCCTATAACTTTTTTATTTTTTTAGATAAAAACGGGATTTGGTATGTTAGTATATGACATAAATTAGGAGTTATTGACGTATTCAATTGTTTTTGGTCACTTCCTGTTTCACCGGAAATGACTACAACTTTTTAAATGGCACCCTTGGTATATTTTTACTTTATTCTATAGAAATTGACACACCGAATAAAATGACTTATCATATGTCAACTTTTGACATTTTCCTTCTAAAAGTCGTATTTTAAATTGTAATCTAGAGTTCTATGGGTATTGGCTATCAAGGAGCCTTGGAAAAATAGATTTGATCGTCCAATATTTTTCATTTTTCTTCTTCTTCTAATATAAGAAATTAGATGGAATGAATATAAGATAGAATATAAGAAATTAGAGGTTATTAAGAATATAAATGCATGTTGTGTGGAAAAATGAACATGGTTTAAGGGGTTGTAAGCAGGGTTCGGAAGTAGTTAATTAAGACGTAATTTACCTGATTAATTACGTGTGTAGTGTTAACTCTACTAGTGTAGTTTTTCTTAAAAAACTACGTCTTTTCCCGTTCATTAACTACATGAAAACTACGTTAATAAACTATGTATTGATATTATGAATAATTTTCCTTTGTATGAGGTGTAATAGAGATAATATGATGTAAATATTATATTTAAAGCCATATTTCTTCTGTTTTCTTAAATACATTATGTGTTTTTAAAGCTTCAACTTATTATAACCTCACCTCAAACCTTTGACATTTGAAAGTTACATACATAGGTTACATAAACTACACCCTCTACATAAACTACATTAACTACATGTAATGTAGTTTATGTAGTTTTTAAAAGTAACATGTAGTTTTCCGAACCCTGGTTGTAAGTAATGAAAAAACACTGTAGGGTATAATAAAATATTTTATTTTATATAGAGAAAAATACAATAAAATTTATACATATTATTCTTTTCGAGTTATATTCATATTAAAATACTTATTAATATTTGTATTAATTATATTTCTTATGGGTAAGGTGTAACAATTATACTTTTTACGAACGCGTTCTTTGGTTAATAGTAATTATAACAATAGGCGTCACGAGTAGATTGTTTCATTAATTGATACTCTGAATTGTATAAAACTAATTAAACTATTATACATGAGTCACTTCATGAAGCTGTTAACAGTAACGTTAGTCTGAGACACTCACTGAGAAGTGAAACAATATTTTATTCATTTAAATAGATATTTACACCATATTTTCTTTTTACCATTTTTCAAATAAGACCAAAATAACCGAGATATTTTATTTTGAAAATTTAAAAAAAATATATATTTTTTGCTTAAATTTTGAGAACCGCTGAACATTTTCTGGGTTTTTCTTTGTTGTTGTAAATTTAATCTACTTTGTCTATGTTGCCATATTATCAAGAAATTATGTTTTTTAAATAAAAAAGATTCCAATTTTTTCTTCAAAAACAACCTAATAATCGTGTTTCTGGGAATTCTGGGGTCAAAATATACTACTTCTGAACTTTTTTGCAGTTATTTAAGACTCACCCTATATATCTAACAAAGTTCTAAAGACTTTTTCTTGAAAAAATCTACAAAATTTCTATTAAAATAAATAGGGGCACGCCTTTATAATTAAATATTTGTGAATATTTCAATCTCACTCATTTTAAAAATACCTTGTATTTTAAGACAATAGTAACTTACTTTTTCTTAAACTCTAGGAATGTTTGTCATGTCAATTACTAACAATTTCTAAACAATTATTACTATTTTATTCCTTATTAAATAGGTACTATATTGTATTTGTATAATAAAATTATTGATCTAGTAATTAATTTTAAACAAATATAAATAATATTTTACTAGAAGATATAGACAATAATTGTATATTTCATATCAATTAAACTTTTAGTTACGTATTCGAGGTCGCGATTTCTAAATTCATTGTTGCCAACCATGGACATATTCGGCGCCGCGCCGGCGCCGTGCTGACTAACTGGGATTTAAATTTCGCGCTGGGGATTCAGGTGGTAGCATTGCTGTACAAAGTTGCCGCATTTATTTATTTATTTCCTGATATTTTATTCGTTTTGACATTTTGGTTTTGTATTACGAGTTTTTGGTTTAAATAAATAATGCTGTGATACTTTAAGCTTGAATTTGTTTACTAGAAGACCTTGCAGGCGAACATTGTTCTTTTTAGAACCTTTTTTAAAACGAAGTGGTTCGATAGCTTAATAGCCGTAAGAAACTCATCGCAACTTTATTAAAATATTATGAACGGGAAAGCGGTAGTAATGGTCCTTAATGGTCCCTTAAGTGCTGTTAAGAAGGTGAGTTTTGTTGATGTATATAATATCTGTTTATATGTTTATAATTAATTTATTTTTGTTTCCTGAAGTATTTAGATTAAAAAAGTATATAAAAGTAGGCAACACTGTGCCGGTCAAGCTTAATGACGTGACGAAAAGTTTATTTGGTATGAACTGTATATTATATTATTTTTAATTCGTTTGAATTACTCCATTATTCTTGATTGAGGATTCAGGTTGACCAAAATTTATAAAAAATCTGTATTTTGAATACAATAAGTAAGAATGATGTGTGTTTTAGAACATTTAAATTTAATATTTATCTTCATAAGCTCCGTTGTCTGTACCATTATTATATCCATTATGGAGCGTGTTGACTATATTTGCTGGACGTGGCGAGACTCTAGTGTCTTTAATATTAGTAATATTAACAGATTGTCCATCTTTGAAATTGAGGTAACCTGCACCAGCTAAACCTGCAAAAATATTTTATTTGTAAATACCAACACGAAGTTCAGTAATAAAATTGTTTATTGTTTGCAGAATTATAAGCTTATTGTTGATTTATCTATATTTTATATTAATGTTACTAATGAATAACACTGTGCCCCATACACTACATGAATCACACACACCACAGAGTGCACACTACAAGGATCTCGTATACCAGAAGAGATAAAAAGATAATTAAAAAAGTTTATACAATTGAATGTATAAAACTATTTGTTACACCTATAAAAAAACTATTTTTTACGCGTCAAAACCTATTTTTACGCGTAAAAACTATTTGTTGCACGTAAAAAAGTATTTGCTACATGTAAAAAACTATTTGTTACATGTAAAAAACTATTTGTTACATGTAAAAAAAATATTTTTACGCGTAAATAAATATTTTTTAAATTTATTTATTTTTTTATCTTTTTCTTCTCGTGTTGCGGCCTTGTATTTTTACGCGTAAATAACTTTTACTTCAAAAATTTTATTATATTGATTGCATGCATCTATTTTCCTTAATGCAATAATTGTGAAATTAATTTTCCAAATATTTTTTTTATTATTTAAAAATACCGTAAGATCGAAAAAATGGCGACCAGTTGGCTTAGAAATCAGCATTGATGACATTAACCATATAAAATGACAGCGATCTTTATTTTGTAGCCATTGCTGATGCCGTTTTTTTCGATAATATTGTACCTTGTGTCTATTACTAATCTATTCTGTATCATTTACCTGCAATTGATATAAGAAGAACCAAATAATTTGCCACCTTAACTACTTTCTTTATAGTGAACAAGTCTTTGATTGGTTTGGTTAATGTGCGATTCAAGTCAACACCCTAAAAATATTAATCCTTTTCTAAAGCATTCTAATATACAGGGTGGCCTGAACTGTATTCCGGAAACTTCAGCAGCATAATCTGCAGATAAAAATAAGTTTCGGAGATACAGGGTGTAGAAGTTTCATTTTCATTTCGATTTTTTCAAAATAATTTGTAAAGTAACGTCAATATTTGGATGAAAATTTGTGTCTGGGAGTTTTTTGACATGAGAAATTTGATTTTGATCTCAATATGACTCCTACTTGTAGAGGGCGCCACCTACATATTTTTTAACTGGTTTGAAGAGTAAAATTTTTTCGTCCTTACCTGTATAAATATATTTTAAAGAAAAATGTATTTATTATTACTCATGGTAAGTAGTACCTTTTCGCATTCTTTTGGAGTCGAAAAGACGCTAATTGCCCATTTCACAATTACCACACTAGTTTTGAGTAAATTTATTGTCGATTTGAGTGCGACAAGTAAACTTCCCGCACCCAAATTTTCATTGGCACACGCAAATTAACAAGTAAAAAAGACAGTCTCGAAGTGTCAATATTGAAGAAGTGAGGTTGACATTTAAATATTTTTTTTATTTTTTGTTTATTTTATTACGTTGCTTTTTAATATGTCTCATTTCTTATATCTCATCATGTAAACAAATTATTAAACACCATTATGAAGAAGCAACGTTAAAATTCCTTCATTTTCTACTCTAAAATTCTATTTAAAAATTTGAAGTTTTTAATGTCACTTTCTGCAGTCATCTATGGTGTGTTCCAATAGTTGTTTTTTTCGTCACGAGATTTTTAAAGTATTTTTTGCTTTTTAATAAGTCTCTTTTGTTTACATGATGAAATATAACAAAAAAGACATTAAAAAGCAACGTAATAAAAAATAATATGTGCAACTCGTGCGAAGTTGTCGATTGCCCACTCGAGCGAATGTTGAAGCAAAGCGAGTGCGCTCAACTTCGCTCTCGTGGGCAATCGACAACTTTTCGCAATAGTTGCACAATATACTAATCTACGACGTTTTGTACCTACGTAAAAAAGGTCTCTTGGTAAAAATCGCTACGAGTAATGGTTCTCGAGGTATTTGGAATCGAAATTATCAATACCTATAAGGTATCATTGACATAAATTAAACATGTTGACTAAATAGTTATTAGATTGAAATCATAAATTTGAAATATTTTTGTGCCAAAAGTTCCACAGAAACTGTTTTATCATAATTTTTTCGCAAATTTATGATTAATATAAAAAATAAAAAATTCCCAAATTTATTATTTCAGTCAAATAACTATTTACTCAACGTGTTTATTTTTTGTCAATATGACATATATTTCAATTCTAAATATCTTGAGAATGGTTGCTCGTAGCGATTTTTAGCTAGGATTATTTTTTACGTAAAAAGTAACGGTAATTTACATTTTTTACTTAGTAGTTTTATACAGGTACGGTCGGAAAGTTATTACTCTTCAAAACAGTTAAAACACATGTAGGTGGCGCCCCATACAAATATGAATTATATTGACATCAAAATCAAAATTCTCATATCAAAAAACTCCCAGATATCAATTGTCATCCAAATATTGAGGCTACTTCAGAAATTATTTGAAAAAATTCGAAATAAAATTGAAACTTCAACGCGCTGTATCTCCGAAACTAAGCCTTTTTGGACATACATTTATACGAACTTTTTTACTTATTTTTATCTGCAGAATATGCTGCCGAAGTTTCCGGAATACAGTTCGGACCACCCTGTATAAATTAATCATCAACTACCTCTTCAACCCAAAACATTGGCAAAACTGTCGGTGTAAAATTTTTGAATAAATCCACTTTTTCGTATGGTTCCAAGGGCATGTTGAATTGTAGTCTTTTTCTAGCCCAGAGTGGACTACCAGTAGTCTAAAAAATTATCTGTATTAATAAAATTGTCATAAGAGTATTGTTATACTGATATTACTGTTTCAAATAAAATTTTGATGGAGTGTTTTTCTGGATCTGGCCTTAGACCTTTCACTCCACGAAGATAGCTCTCGTGACAGTCATAAAAATGGGGAAGTGACACGTATAATGGTAGTCTGACACACTTAAATAGATCCATCATCCCTAAAAATATTAATTAATAAACTATGTAAACTGGGAAGATAAGCAACCTAATGGGTGAATTCGTGACAAGGCAGATTTGATTTCCCCTTACGTCTCAAGTGCTGTACGGTGGAGCCTCTACTCGTTCTGCGGCCAGCGCATAAAACACTCATTTTCTCTAATTAGTCCTGCGAAGGCATATCGAAGACGGTGTGGAACTGAAAGCGACAGTGTTGCCATAATAAAATGTGTAATATCTGGTAATACGTTTGACGAAAATATCTTTGATGAAAAATACGCGTTTATGCATTGAAAATTTATTCGGGTTAAATATAGAATAAACAACAAAAATAAAAATTCTTTTATAGGTACTGAATATTTCGTATGATCGAGAAAAGTCGTTTAGTTGGCTTAGAAATGACGACTATTGACATTTACATAATATTTTACATATGAAATAACAGCGTTCTTCATTTCCAAGCCAACTCTGACGCCATTCTTTGTTTAATCGTGTAATATTATATAAAATTGTATAATGATGGAAAATCCCTATTATTAACGTACTGTACCCAAAATCCGTAAATCTACAATTAATCCGTAGTTCTCGCAACACTGTCTCCGGCAATCCCCCACTCCGTCGTCTGAAAGCAGAACTACGACACAGTATTCTTTATCCGCTGCGCTGTAAACGACGACTAAAAACGAATCAGCGCGCAGCGGCGCAGAACTAAACTAAATCTCGGACAAAAAACAGTAACGCCAGCTGCATCTCGGACATATTTTGTGCCACAAAATCGCCCATAAGGTTGTACATCTTATTCCTTCAATGAGCGGTATTATACAAGGTGTCCCAGAAATAAATGCAAGTATTATATCTGGTAGTATAGTTCAACCCCAGAAACACGCCTATGAGGTTTTTTTCGCAAACAAAATTTTGAAAATTCGGAATTTTTTGAAAATTTTTTGGATTTATTTTTAGTTTTTACTTAAAAATCATATGGCAACATAGGTAGTAGATTAAATTTACAAGTTTTCAAAATTTGCAAAAAATCATTTTTTTTGGAGATTTTTAAAGTAAAATAACTCCGTTATTTAGACCGTTATTTCTGGGACACCCTGTATAATAGAAATAATTCTGGGAAATATCACTATTAGAATAAAATACTACCTAAAAAGATGATGTGTTATTTTGTTTTGTTACATTGTTGATGAAATTTGTTTTAAATTTATAACTTTGAATTTTTCAACATACAGGTTGTTAATTTGTTTATTACTCGCGGCAAGAGCTTTATGGTTGAAATATGACAACCTCGGCCCGCTCGTCGATAGACGACGCGACGGAACGAGTCGGCAGAAAACGTGCATGCGTTCTCAATTGGCAGTGTTGCCATTCTGTTCCCCTATAAGTAACTGTCGAGTTAACAACCTGTATACTATAAGGTGTTTCAAAAACATGTTCCATCTCTTGTGGGGAGATTCGCCACGTAAAAATAATATTTATTTTTTATATGATTATATGTCTAATTCTGCTGGGGGAATAAAAAATCAAATTTAAGGTTTTCTATGCTGCACGTATTAACATATTATGTAGGTATTATGCTACTTATGGTAGT
This sequence comes from Sitophilus oryzae, assembly GCF_002938485.1. Lineage (NCBI taxonomy): Eukaryota > Metazoa > Arthropoda > Insecta > Coleoptera > Curculionidae > Sitophilus > Sitophilus oryzae. Next base: position 3,142,131 of record NW_022145945.1, read on the forward strand.
TTAGTTATAAGATTGAGTACAAGATGGTTATTACATTTTAGATTACCTTTTTTCATACAAGTTTCTGGTGTTGTACAAAAACACTTTTCATCTGCATTTTTGGACTGGTCTCCTAGGCCCGCACTGTATAATCCTACAGGTATTCCGTTATATTTTTCTTTCTGTACAAATTTTGCAACTAAAGATCTGTAAGACAAAAAATTGTTAAGTAATCTGAAATTCCTCATAGAATGTAGATATTCGGAAGAGTTGAAATTATATAGTCATAATGTACTTTTTAATAAGTACTATACAGGGTGAGTCTTACATAAGTTCAAATATTTTTAGGGGCAGTATATTTCGACCCCAGAAACACGTCTATGAGTTTTTTTTGGCAAAATAAAAAAAATGATTTTTTTTTAATTTTTAGTTAAAAAATGTGATATCTTCATAATTATGGCAACATAGATAGATTAAAGTTATAAGAAAAAACAGAAAAAGACCCAGTCTTTCTCAAAATTTAAGCAAAAAATATTTTTTTTTATTTACCAAGTAAGATATCTGGGTTATTTTGGACTTAACCTAACCAACCCTGAAAATATTTGTACTTATTTAAGACTCACTCTGTATAACAATTTTATTTTTATAAACAATTTTGTCTTTTAACTCAGGCATTACACTTTAAAAATGTTTTAGAAATTATTATATCAAATTCAAAGATCAAAGTTGTGTAATTCCTTATTTAATGACCAGCTGAAATGATCAGTAAATTTAAAATAATATAATAAATACTTAATATTTTTTAAAAAAGTAGGTAATAAGTTACTCATTTTTATTAATTTTCTAATTTTGTTTCACAAATTCGATTTACTCAGGTACCTGGTACCTATATCTAGTCCGCATCTCTATTTTTTTAAGTCAGTTTTTCAGCTAATATGGAAGAACTTAACATGTAAAATAAAAATTCATACATTTACGTGCATTTAATTTTTATATTTTGTTTACTTTACATTTTATTGTCTTTCTTGTCTTACTACATAAACTTTTTTATTTAAAAAATACTTAATAACGAACTGTTTGAGCGAAAAAAGAAAACAATGAATAATTTCTGCCGGTTTTTGAATTTTGAATTGATATAAAAACTTGCAGAAACTTAATTACTGATTAAACTTTTATGTTTTTTTTTATTTGAATATTAATTTTTAACAAGTGTTTAAGTCAGTTTTTAATAAATGTAATGCAAGCATTGATCCAAAAGAAATGATCATCGATAGTTATTTGTTTTACAAACTTTACAGTGACGTGGTTTTATTGAAAGCATTATTTGAACAAACTCGCATTTTAGTTCATTACGTTGTTTAAATTAATAACAGCAATGATGTAAAAAATTGGGTTTACCAACTTATTTTTTATTTTTATTTTTAATCGATATACCTGGTTTATTACAAAAATTAGAAATTGTTATCTATTTTTTAGCCGACCATACCAACAGGTATGGTAGGCTATTAAGATCGGCAAAAAAAAATTTCTTTAATTTCACTCAAAATGAGTTATTTGGGTCATAAATGACCTAAATACAAAATATTTTTATGGTGTCTGTCTGTCCGTCTGTAACACGATAACTCAAAAACCGCTAAACCGATTTTAACCAAATTTGGCACAAAAATACTGTGGCACCCGAGAATCTGGCCATTAGTTTTTGGCGGGGGTGGGGGGTTTGGTACGGGGTATGGGAGGGAATTAAAAATTTTAAAATTACAGTAGCTATTACAGTAATTTCAAAATTACAGTAGCTAGCGAAACAAGATTAGGAATAATATTTGCAACAAAATTTGTAATAATAACATCAAAATCAGTCAAAGTCGCAGTGTTTGAGATAAAAAAAATTGGAAAAATTCCTTTACTTTGAAACTAAAACAACTGCCTACCAACTTTTTATTAACATATTTTAGTATGGACGCCGGCTGTATATCAGAAACTACTTATCGTATAACTTTGGGAAAAAAATTCTAATCAGTACATCGACCAAGAGAAATCGCTGGAAATTATTTTCAAGTTTGAAAAATGTCCGCTGGAGGGCGTTTCTCTGATAGCCAATCAGAAAACAGGGTTTTTCTCAAAAATATACAGGTGAACAAGTATTTTAAATATTACTATTGTAATCATCGAGAAATTTGTAATTTTTTTGATATAGATTGTTTTGCTCTATCTTTTAAAATAAAGTGGTGGGGGAAGGTTAAACTAGCTTTTATTAAAATAAGGATAACTCTGGTTTGAGTTAACCGATTTAAACAAACTAGGGCTCGTTTAGAAGAGCTTTTGTTTAATAATATCCAGTGTAAATTTTGTTTCCATAATTTTTTTCGTGGTAGCTAGAGGGCGCTGTTTGACATCATAACAGATATTGCGCTTTTGCATAAAAAATTTAAATAGGAGGCTATATCTCTCTTTGCACAATTAAATAGAGCACAAAATGTCCAAAATACCAGCGCAAACCGCAACTTTCTATCTTGTCTCTAACCGGAGATATTAAGAGAAAAAATCATGTTAAGCTGCCGCTTGGTCGCAAACAAAAAGAGGTAAATTGTTTACGTCAAAATATCAAAACGTATATTTTAATTTCATTTTAATACCATTTAATTGTTATTTATTCATGATCGTTCTTAATTGGACCTCACATATTAAAACCCAGGCATATTAACAGCTGGCCACAGAAATATGCCGCTTCAGCGTCTCTATCTACTAAAGTAAGTCGTATCCAAGAAGTCCCACACATTCCTAGCAGAAAAAGCGACCAAGCTGCACCAACTGCATCATCTACACCAACTGCATTCATGCTGATGAAATTGCAATAATTGCAATTTCATCACGATGGATCCCCTAACAAAATTGGCAATTAATCTCTTAGAAATTATTGATAGTTCATTTTATTCAGATAATTAAAAAAGTCCAATTATTCGCCATCCTAGAATTCCTGCCTAAACATGTACCGACCAACGGTCTTGGTGCTGAACTACTTGCATTTAAGGTAGATTTGGACCAGTAGTGCATATTGTTAAGATTAACAACTTCGGATCTATATGAAAAGTGACCCAAACGACATAAACTTTATAGTATAATAATAAACAACACAAACAACAGGTAAAACACGAAAACAAGTGAAATCAAGGACGAATTTGGATTAACAGCTAAATGACGTTACATGATATAAACCCCTAGTTTTCAGCCATACGAAATTTGTTATTGTTAAAAGCAATATGGCGGCACAAAATTCCTAGAAATTTTTAAAAAATTATTGATTGTCCGATATATGGTCATTTTAATCTGACCTACATATAATTAACCAAGAAATTCGTAAAAATTATGTGAATGGACGATAATGTTACATAAACATTATAAACATGGACGATAATGTTACATTAAAAATTTATGTCATTTTTTTAAAGAAAACGCCCGAAATTCAAATCATCAAAACTGAACTTAAACGTTTTGATCTTTTGACGTAACCAATTTAGCTCTTTTTGTTTCCTAGCCTACTACTCTCATTTTTAGACCATATAATCCTAAGCGGCAGCCTAACATGATTTGTTCTCTTAATATCTCCGGTTAGAGACAAGATAGAAAGTTACGGTTTGCGCTGATATTTTCAAAATTTTGTGCTCTATTTAACTGTGCAAAGAGAAATAGAGCCTCCTATTTATATTTTTTTATGCAATATATCTGTTATGATATCAAACAGCGCCCTCTGGCTATCACGAAAAAAATTATGTAAACAAAATTTATACTGGATATCATTAAGGAAGAAAAGCTCTTTTAAACGAGCCCTAGTTTGTTTAAATCGGTTAACCTAAACCAGAGTTATCCTTATACACTCTATATCAAAAAAATTACAAATTTCTCGATGATTACAATAGTAATATTTAAAATACCTGTTCACCTGCATATTTTTGAGAAAAACCCTGTTTTCTGATATCCGAGAAACGCCCCCTAGCGGACATTTTTCGAACTTGAAGATAATTTCCAGCGATTTCTCTTGGTCGATTTACTTATTAAAGTTTTTCTCCCAATGTTATACGATAAGTAGTTTCTGAGAGAAAGCCGACGTCCATTCTTAGTTGGCCACCCGGTACGTGCCTCCCGGCGCCATTTTTTTTTAAATTTTTTATTATATTTTTAATATTTTATTTCTTACCTACATAGATCTGGTGCAAATGATGCTAAACCCTGTTCTTTTGTCATCAAAGGTGGAAAGATCGTACCGTCAGTACCACCGATTTTGTCACATTCTGATACATTCCAAATCGCTTGTTTTGGTTGGCCATCGAAAGTTATGATTCTACCGACGTCTTGGTAGTTTTTCACACCTCTGTATGCCTTAATTCGTTTACCAGGCGTAGCATTTTTCTACAAATAAGAACATGCCTGTTTAAAGCAAAATAAAACACTAAATCACCATAATACACCAAAACACTTTTGCTTTTACACTAGACGCGCGTTTAGCTAATCATGTTAGTATCATCAGCAGATGATTACAACTGAGTTTTATTCCTAGTTTTAATCATCTGCTGATTGGTGATGCTAACATGGTTAGCGAAGCGCGCGTCCGATGTAAAAGTAAAAGTGTTTTGGTGTGTTGTGGTGATTTAGTGTTTTATTTTGCTGTTGTAACACCAAAGGTTCCAACCCCCAACTGAAATATTGAATTATGTGAATTTTTGTATCGCTTATGGCGTTTTTCAGTTGAAAATAAATGATGAAGAGATTTTATAAAAAGTTTGTTATTTTAACACTGTTTACAATATATTCAAACTTGTAAACAAACAATTTTCATTCATTTTCAATAAATTAATAAGAACGGACATAAAAATAAAGTAAAACGCATTTTTACGAATTTTTGACAACAGAAATATAACTTCCCTAAGAAACCTATAGAAATTAAAAACATTTTATGATAACTGAAATGTGAAGCTAAAGTTATAAAAATATATTATTTTCAACAAAACTGCAAACCTTGAATGCACAGGGTGGATCATTTTGGTTGTTTCTATAGGATATCTAGGAAACCGTAAGAAATATTCAAATTTTGATACTGCAGTCTCGGGTTCTTTTTTTGAAAAAATAACAATGACGCAAACGGATCGTGGCTATCTTGATCGGTTTCGAAGCTACAGGGGGATTCTCAAATTTTGTACTTTTTGAAGATGTTCGATAGTTTGTTTATTTCAGCGACCACGAAAAAATGAATTATGCATTCTAAAGGAACTTTTCTGTGTAGGATGCAGTGGCGTAGTCAGACTTTTCTCGAAAAAAATATTTTTTTAGATATTAACTATACTTATGTTTTTTTAAATAGAACCTCCTGTATATTTTTAAATTTCCTGATTCAGCTTGGCATGGGCTTTTCGAAAATATAAACACTCTATATTTATTTGCACTATTAACCTCAACATTTCATATTTTTCTTAAAATATCCAGTTAGTAGCAGGCCGCGCCGAGTAACAAAGTAAACGGTTGTCATGGTGATCGGAAGATACCTTTGATGGATGCGTGACATTTCATTTCAACAGATTGAAGTGTGTGTATTTTAAATAATAAAAATAAGTAAATTTAAAAATTTTGAGAAATATAATATGTTAAAATGTTATATTGAGTCTAACAAACATAAGCAAATGGCAGCTGATTTATCCTAAGCGCGAGCAACCAACCCCAGCCATTTTTAAAAGGTTAAAAATAGTTTAATCCTAGCCGTCTAGATCACCTGATACTCACCCCTTAAACTTTTTCTGGGGCTTTCTAAAAACGAAATTTATCGAAATGCAGATAGAATATTTAGAAGAATTACAAAGAGAAGTTTTGTTGTGGCTTTGGGCAAAGTGTAACAAACATATACATTCGAAATGCTGTTAGCGGCGCCGGCGGGGTGCGGAGACGGTGCCAACCTTGTCTAGATAATAATAGGTAGCAGTTTGAACATTTAATGTAGTCTTTGTGTTTTTATTTTTTTTATGCTACCTGAGAAGCGCTATTGAAGTAACCTGTTGAGTTTGTATTAAAATATGTTCTTTTGTTTCTGTCACACTTATTTTTTATATGCATCGTATTGTTCGATTTTATTTAATTGCTAATACATGGGGTAAAGCCGGAGTCTCATGCATCCGAAATCCGATGACACGACGATCCGACGGTGCTCCTATTGGTCGAAATATGTCGACACCAATTTTTATCCGATATTTTTAACTAATTGTCCGACGTCGTATAAAGTTAAATTTTGTTTAACTTTTGTACGATATCGTGTGTTTTTTAACATCACTTTTTTTGAAAACATTGGTTTTTAAAATCAAGTTTAGTGGGAAGTGGGCAATTTCGGGATATTTGGCGAGGAAGTTATTTTTATAAGTGTTTCTCCAATAATACATGTAATAATACATAATAATAATACATAGGAATGACAGGTCTAAATATCAAAACTGTCAAATTTCCGAACGAACTTTCGGATATATGTGACAGGCTTTTTTTATTTCACACGATAACTTCAAATTTCGGATGTCGTACCATCGGATTTCGGATGCATGAGACTCCGGCTTAACTTGAAAGTAGATATTCGCTTGTTCTTTGGCATGACCTACCAAAAGGAAAGTCGATATCTTTAAATAAATTGGAATGTTAAAGTTAATAGTGAAAATAAATATATAATGTTATATATTTTAGATATGCCAAGCTGAATCAGGAAATTTAAAAATATACAGGGGGTTCTATTAAAAAAAACATAGGTATAGTTAATATCTCTTTACTTATTTTTTTATTATTTAAAAGGCACACGCTTCAATCTGGTGAAATGAAATGTCACGCATCCATCAAAGGTATGTTCCGATCACCATGAAAACCGTTTAAGGCTGATTCATGGTACACCGTGACGGGCCGGGGCCGTGCGACGGTGAAGGCACGGCCAAATATTGTCAAATGTTATTTATACGTATGCATTCATGCTAAGCCGAGCACGGGCCGAGCTTCGCCAGAGCGCGTCCGTGCCCCGTCCGTGCCCGGCTCGGGTACGGCCCGGTGTACCATGAATCAGCCTTACTTTGTTACTCGGCGCGGCCTACTACTAACTGGATATTTTAAGAAAAATGTGAAATGTTGAGGTTAATAGTGAAAATAAATATAGAGTGTTATATATTTTCGAAAAGTCCATGCCAAGCTGAATCAGGAAATTTAAAAATATACAAATATCTATTTAAAAAAAACATAAATATAGTTAATATCTAAAAAAATATTTTTTTCGAAAAAAGTCTGACTACGCCACTGCATTCTACACAGAAAAGTGCCTTTAGAATGTATAATTCATTTTTTCGTGGTTGCTGAAATAAACAAACTATCGAACATCTTAAAAAAGTACAAAATTTGAGAATCCCCCTGTAGCTTTGAAACCGATCAAGATAGCCACGATCCGTTTGCGCCATTGTGATTTTTTCAAAAAAAGAACTCGAGACTGCGTTATCAAAATTTGAATATTTCTTACGGTTTCCTAGATACCCTATAGAAACAACCAAAATGGTCCACCATGTACAGGGTGGGTCAAATTCGACGCTTTTAAATGGAAACACCCTTTTCTATAGGAGATAGACAAAAACTAATATCGGTGTCTGGAGCTCAATTTTTGTCAAAAACATGATGGTGAAAACCGCATATCGATATCTGTTACCGTTTCGGAGTTACGGTTACGGAGTTTTTCAAAAATATGCATTTTTAACAAATCGCTGTAACTTTTTTGCTATGGAAAATTTTGTATTTTTATGAAAACATTTCCAAAGCCCCTTTTTACGTAGAATTTAATGGTTTAAGTATAATTTTTTTTAAATTAATAATTTAAGAATTATCTACAGAAAATTTGATTTTTTATATGGGACACCCTGTATATTTTTAATTTATTGAAAAGAATTTAAAACTACCTTTCCAAAAATATAACACACTTGATATTTTCCTCGATTCCTCTTCGAGATATAGAGTATATAAAAATTCGCCCGCTTTTAAATAAGTAGGCTTTTAACGGCACCGGCTGTAATGCAAAAAATTCTAGCTGTGAACATCAATTAAAACGAAAATAATACTTGCTATAAAAGATGCAGAATTTTATAACAATTTAAAATGTATTTAACCAACATCAACATATTTAAACTATATCTATAAACTATGCATTATATGTATATTTAAACTGTAATCTACAATAAAAATAAATAGCAAACCAAGACATGAGATTTTGCTACAGGTGTTTGACATATGGACCGTCTTCTGTTGTGGACAGACGGGGCAGTTTTTGAAAATTTCTCGGGGAATTCATTAACTCAGTGGGGGTGAAAGATACCCTCTTATAACTGCTAAGTATTTTTAATTCTTGTCTAGATTATACGGAAGAATAAGGAACCTTTATTCTTCCGCAAATACGAGTATATCCATAGGATTAGATCCATGGGCAGTCAGGCGGCCTCGACGGCCAACGGCTGGGGTCTTGGTTAGCTATCCAATTATTCTTGAAATTGGCTGCAAAAATTTGCTGATAACTTCAGCGTTCAGAGGCGGTGTGTCGTCGTTTTGCTGGAAAAATATGTTTTCGAATTCCATACATATCATCAATAAGTGGTCCAAAGCCTACTAGTTAAAAGTGGCGAACATATAAAAATTCTGTATTTCGAAGGGGATTATAACAAAATATCAAGTGTGCTATATTTTTGGAAAGGTAATTTTAAATTCTTTTAAGTTAATTAAAAATATAGAGGGTGTCCCAAATAAAAAATCATTTTTTCTGTTGATAACTCTTAAATTATTAATTTTAAAAAAATTATACTTAAACCATTAAATTCTACGTAAAAAGGTTCTTTGGAAATGTTTTCATAGAAATACAAAATTTTCCATAGCAAAAAAGTTACAGTGATTTCTTAAAAATGCACATTTTTGAAAAACACCCCGTAACTCCGAAACGGTAACAGATATTGATGTGCAGTTTTCACCATCATGTGTTTGATAATAATTGAGCTCCAGACACCGATATTAGTTTTCGTCTATCTCCTATAGAAAGGGTGTTTCCATTTAAAAGCGTCGAATTTGACCCACCCTGTACACATACATAACTTTTTAAATACAGTTCATGCTAATATAGGATCTGCATTTGCCGCACATGGATCGTGCACATTTGATTCATGAGATTTTTGTTTTTTGTAATTTCTTCGTTGACATATGGTTGACATATACCACACCTCTTTCTTTTCTGGTATTGATTATTCAATTTTCTCTCTTCTATAAGTAAGAGATTCAGAATCGGAGTTATGGTTACTTTTCGGAGAAAAATCAGTGTCTCGATGATCTTCATTTCACTTAAGCCTCTTTATTCAAACCACTCAATTAATGCTTCCTCAAAATTAGCGTCCCAGTGAGGCACACTTTTTAGACTACCCACCATCCTAATAAAGAAATATTCTCGGCGTGGTGGTGCCACACAGACCCCAATGAAACTTTGGCCGCCGCTGGTAGGAACAATACTTGATAAAATCAAGTGCGCCCTTAACAGTTGCATATTGGTACCCTAACTTAAAGGTAAATGGCGCGGCGAGGCCTAATTCTTAAACGTAAACATTTTACTGAAGTTTAAATAGTGCTTGGGGTCCGCTAGACCCCACCACGCCAGTTAGGGTTAAACAGAAAAAAAAACAGCAACATTGGACATTATTTTCTACAGCGAGCTACGTCATCGAGGGCGGGATTATTATTTTATTATACAGGGTGGCGTCTCTCATACGTCGCGGAAGATCCAAGGAGAACGGTACTTTATATCAAAATGAAATTTTTGCAGCATATGTAGGTTAAGTGAAAGCATTTTATAAAAATATATTGAATTATACAGTCTCCCCAAAAAAAGTTACACATCAAAGTTGTGTTTTTTCTAATGGAACACCCTATATATTCATTGATTTTCGGATTCTAGGAAAAAAATTAAGGTGAGTTTTATTAAAGAAGCATATACCTAAAATCTAAGGATTTTGACATATTTCACATTTTGCGAAAAATGAAGAGTAAATTTTAAATTTCGATAACAGAGCTACCGAAATTTTAGTTGACCTTGTATAGCCTAATATTTAATTACAGTAACCATTGTATGTTAAACCAAATTGAAATTTGACCCGAAAAGTTATACAGAGTGAGACAAAATTAATATGGAACATTAGTCACTTTTAAAAGCAAGTTAGTCCTTTATTTGAAATGGAACACCCAGTATATTTTTCTGGTGTTCAATAGGGAATTTATATATCTTCAAAATATTATCAAGGTTGCGTACCCCTCAGACAAAAAATTTTCCAGATATTTTAATTTTTATGATTTTGCGTCAGTAAATCTTTATTATTTCAAAAAATCTAGGTGGCTGTGTGACATACCTTTTGTTAACTTAACAAAAATTAAAGATTGTATAGTAAAATACTCAAGGGTGATAAAAAGATACACGTTTAAAACACATTTTAACTATTACAGAATTAAAACTAGATATAAACCTATAATTATGCGACAAAAATTAGCTAGATGAAATCAAATGCTCAAAATGCTTCCTTTCCTGTTAACTGCAGAAAGTGATTGTCTTTTCAAAAGGATCTTTTAATTTTAAAAGGCATGTGGAGTTCTACCTTGAAAAGCAGCTACAATATTTTTTCTCATGTTGTCTACACTAGTTGGTTGAGTTTTGTAAACACTGTCTTTAACATATCCCCATAAAAAAAATCAGACTAGATAAAATCAGGACCATTAAGTATTCTATTAATTTGTGAATGTACAGTGCATTCACAGTACACATGCACCAACTAACAGAATCATATCAATCCCTCTGATGCACTCTGATGTAGGATAAGTTTGCATTTTCGGCAAATTTCTGAGAAATTTTTTTGTTTTAACTGACACAAAATGATAACTAGTTGTTAAAATTGGACTAATTAGACAGCTATGTTGAAGTAACGTCAGACATATCACAGCCACCTGATTTTATCAAATAATAAAGATCTACTCGGATCAAATCATGTAAATGAAAATATCTAGGAAAATCTTTATTTGAGGGGTAGGCAACCTTAATAGTATTTTGGAGAGACATAAATTCTCCATTGAATATCGGAATAATATAGTGGGTGTTCCATTTAAAATAAGACAGTAACATGCTTTTAAACGTGATCAATGTTCAATATTAATTTTCTCTCATCCTGTATAACTTTTTGGATGAAGTTTTAATTTGACTTAAAGTACAATAGTTACTTTAACTATATATTAGGCTATATCGGGTAAATTCCAATTTAGGTAGCTTTTATTGTAATTTAAAAATTGTTCTTTATTTCTACAAAATGTTAAATATGTCAAAAATCTTACATTTTAGTGATATAAAAGAGTCTTATAAAACGAGTCTTATAAAAACTCACCTTTATTTTTCTCCCAGAATCCAAAGATCAATTAATATATAGGGTGTTACATTACCATTACAAAAAACACAACTTTGATATGTAACTTTTTTTGGAGACACTCTGTAGAACTCTCTATATTTTTAAAAAGTGCTCTGTATTAACCTACATATGCTCACAAAATTTTATTTCAATACAAACTGTCGTTCTCCTTGGAGCCTCCGCGGCGTATGTGAGGCGCCACCCTGTACAACTTCTAAAATATACTTACTGCTCCTATCAGAGAAAATGCCACGTCATTCTCATTTACCATCTTTAAAGATGGTTCGCTCTTCAAGTTCGTGCAAACAGCTTTACCGGCGAAATCACTAACTCCGCAATTGATAACAATGCCATCAAACAACAAATCCTTTGCCTTAACCGTGACAAAAATCGATGTTGGATTCGACCAAATTGATTTAATGGCCTTGTTAGTTAAGGTTAATGCTCCTGGTTTTAATCTGGACACAGCATTTACCATACCCTATAAATTTTACGTGTTTTTAGAAGATTATTATGCATTAGTAGAGATTGAAAACGTACCAGTATCATAGGATGGGCTATGGTAAGTTCGGTATTGTCATCAACACAATCGGGCCCATCTGCTTTGTAAAATGTATCAACTGGATCGTAGCTCATCGAGTCTTCTGCCTCGTTATCCTCTAAGTTTATTTTTGATTTCCACTCCCTACAGTAAGCAGAATATAGAATTCTGATTCTACTCCAACAATACTAATAGTTAGAATAATAGTAATAGCCTTGTTAATATATATACAAGGGTAATAGTTAGAAGTGCAAATATTTTCAGGGGTGGTATATTTCGACCCCAGGAACACGTCTATGAGGTTTTTTTCGCAAAAAAAAGATGTTGAAAATCCCACGGTATAATTTCTTAATCTCTGATATTACCATAGTATAAGGAAACTAGTAGCTTTACTCCTTGCCAAATCCTTTGTTCTTTTTCTGCCACTTTATATGACCTTGTTCTCGTGTGCCGTGACCATTAACGTAGCTGTATAGTCGTGATCTATAACTAGGCAAAGTATAGTCGTGGCACTCGCCATAGTTTCACAGAGATGTATTTAGGAAAATATGAGTTCACAATAAAATAAAATAAATGATCATCGAGTAAAAATTTGCTTGAAAACAGAATATTTTCACATTTCGTGTAAGTAACAATTCTTCTGTAAATTACAGTTGAGGGTTGGAACCTTTGGTGTTACACAGCAAAATAAAAACACTAATCACAATACACCAAAACACTTTTACTTTTACACTGGACGCGCGTTTCGCTAACCATGTTAGCATCTTCAGCAGATGATTATAAACTCTTAGTTTATCTCTCAGTTTATAATCATCTGCTGATGATGCTAACATGGTTAGCGAACTGAGAGACACTTTTACTTTTACACTGGACGCGCGTTTCGCTAACCATGTTAGCATCATCAGCAGATGATTATAAACTCTTAGTTTATCTCTCAGTTTATAATCATCTGCTAATGATGCTAACATGGTTAGCGAACTGAGAGATAAACTAAGAGTTTATAATCATCTGCTGATGATGCTAACATGGTTAGCGAAACGCGCGTCCAGTGTAAAAGTAAAAGTGTTTTGGTATATTGTGGTGATTTAGTGTTTTTATTTTGCAATTCTTCTGTATCTGAAAATCTTCTGATGGGAAGAAATACGAAAAAAATATATAATGACATATTTTTATATTATTATCTATTTCAAAGATTTTCTACAACTTTTTTTTAATTTTTTCAACAAGTTTAATTTTAACATTAATGTTGTTTTATAGTAATATCTTGGTTAGGTGATTTTCATTGGATAACTAATACATTGAACAAGGCCCGGTTCTTTGATATCTCAAAAGAACCGGGAATTTCCGGTTCTGAACCCTAGTTACCATATGATCAAGAAATTATTTTTTTAACTAAAAACAAAAGAATTCCCAGATTTTTTTTTTCAAAAAAAATTGCGCAGAAAAATCCTCATATTTCTGGGGTCAAAATACGGGCAATTCACGGATATGGTACGTTATAACGTTTCCGGAATCGGAGCTGTTTTTCGGAACCGGTAATTTCGGTACCATGCTTCTAAGGAACCGGGATTTCCAGCTTTTTCCGGTACTTACCGTACTAGCAAATTTTTGTTCAATGATGGTGCAGTTCGTTAAACAGCAAGCAAGGGATGGTTGTCAAAAGTAAAATCGACAAAAAAATTGAAGTTTAAATGAGAATAATATCAAATTATTAAGTAGTAATCAGTCATGAGAAAATTAACCTGAACACAAACATGATCACAAATGACTCTCAAAAAAAACTCAAAGCACAATTTTTTGAATTATTACTACAACCAATACCAGCACACAGTAAGGCACTCATTTTTTGTCAATCCGTCTCTGTGCAGGGACGCAACGCTCGAACCTCGCAAGTCGACAGACGGAACTCAACTGAAACGCTCTGCAATCTGCCGATATTCGACAGATTGTAAAAACTGGCAGAAAATATTTGGGAGAGTGCAACTACTCTTTTCCTTCTACTATGATTATAATGAAGAAATGACGGCTGATGTTTTTGAAGATTACTTTTCCGAAATTATAACATTACTTCCAAAACTCTGTCATTGTTATGGACAACGCCAGTTATCATCCGAGATTAGTAGAAAAACTACTTAAATTAATATTTATTGGAGGAAAGGTGGCATTATAATCAATAAATAATAATATTCCCTGTTTTCTTACTCGTAACAGAAAGGTCCCACTTCCTTAACTCGTGGCATTCCCCCATTTTCAATTTCTTCTGGATTCAACACAGTAAAAACATAAACCTTAAAGCTGAGACCAAATGGGACTTTGACGAACATATCCCTCAAATCGTTGCCTGGCTTCAAGTTCACCATCTATAAAATAATAATAGAAGAGATAATTATATAGTATTACAGAAATTATTATGTACCAAATTTTCGTGTCTTCATTATTAAAGATATTATTTTTTTAATAATGATTTTATAATTTTGTTATTACTGTTGAAATGTATTATTTTTTAGGTCTCGGTGCCAGTACTTGTGCCGTTTAAAGGTCGTGAATAATAAACGATAAAAAAAATAAGTAGTTTTTAATTAACCATTAATCATAGGTTGGGTTGAAAACGAAAAATTAAATACTCCCATATGTGATTTTTTTTACATAATTTCTTTTATTAATTACACCTAAAAATAGTTAATTAAATTTGGTATACATGTAATTATAATATGCCCCATTAATTACAAAGAGAAAAACATTTAATTTATATATTTGAGAAATAACGAACTAATATTTGACCTACAGTATTACACACATATTTTTTATTTTGTACTTTGTATATGTATCGCAAAAGCTATTCTTATTATTAACATTTTAAGAAAAATGTTCCATAAAAAAATGTGTTTGTTCTAAAATGGTTAATCTCGTTAATACATTTCCAAATTTCCATAAAGTTTTAGAGAAATTTAGAAAAAGCTTTAACGCCTATTTTTGGCTGATTTAAAAATGTTAAATAAGCACAAAATTTACTTTTTTCCATAGCAACTGTTAAAATTGCCTTATATCTATCAAAAATAGTAGATAAAATAGTACTTTAGCCGCAAGCGTAGATTAAATGATAGTTTAACAGCAAGGATAGGTTAAAAACTTTATTTTTTCTCGCACGTTTTTTAATTATTGCTTCCATTTTTGAAAATGTTTGTATTCCTTTTCATAAGTTATTCGGGATTTAAATGGAAGTACCGTATGATCGAATAAAAATGGCGTCAGCGATGGCTATGAAATGAAGATCGCTGTCATTTTATATGTAAAATTATATGGGAAATGTCATCGATCGTTATTTCCAAGCCAACTGGACGCCGTTTTTTTTCGATCATACGGTAGTTTGGAATATGGCGTTTGTCGCCTCAGCCTGAATATCTGTTGGTAATTTACTTATTTCATTTTGAGCCATTTCTGGCTCCAATTCAATCAGCAATCAACACGAAAGACAATTAAAAAATTTTGACCATAGTATTGACTCAAAACTGACAACTAAAGAGACTGCTTTATTTATTTGTCAAATTACATAGAAACCAACGCCAACTCGGCACAATATTTTTTCTACTCCTAATAAATTCCTTGAAATAATTATTTCTGAATATTTTTTAAAACGTAACTCGCTATAGAAAAAATATTGTTTTATACACGACGAAAAAATTGTATTATTGTTTCCCGAAATTAATTCACTAATTTTTTGGGTCGACGATAAAATACCATTTTATCGTCTTGTATAACAAATAACTATAGTTTAAAGCTATATATAAATAGTTTAGCTACGGAAAGGGTGATAATAGTTCTTTGAGAATGTGATATTTAAATATCAGCAACAAATATGACGTTAATCAAAATTAAAATTTATGATCTTCTTCTTCTTACAGTGCCATACTTTGTATAGAGCGTCGGCTACCTCTTGCATGCACTTGTGATGTGTGTCATCAGTGTTTCACAAGCACACGGGACCTACAGTTTATTACCGAATCCGAACACTATTGAGAGGCTGTACAGGGTGTCCCATTTTGGTTGAAATCATACGGTATCTCCGTTATTAGTGAAGATAGAAGGGTGCGGTTTGCACAAACCTGTCTCACTTTTTTGTCAAACGGAAGATGCCGTAAACAAAATTTTCATAGCCCTCTTCGTTTCCGAGCTACAGGGTCTTTTTGAAAGTTTTGCAATTTGGGACACCTCCTGTATCTCTGTTATTGTTAAAGCTATCGAGAAGGTGAAAATTGTTTATTGTAGAACATTTTACGTAGAATACAGTGGCGTAGTCTGTTTTTCTACCAAAAAAATATTTTTGAAAATATGAACTAAAGTTATGTTTTTTTAAATGGAACACCCTGTATATTTATAAATCATATGATCTGTCTTGCCATAAGCTTCTCAAAAATATATATCACTCTATATTTATTTTCACTATTTACTGCAATATTTAAAAGTTTTTATTAAAAGATCATATTTATTAGTAGGCCATGATTGATAATAAAAGAAACTAAAGAATTATTAAAAGTATACTGCTATCTGTCTCTTGTTTTATTTTGGGAGCCGCTAATAAATTCTTTATATATTAGGGAAACTTAACTCTCTACCGCTATTTGTAAATCTTGGAATACGTGTATACGTAAGAATAATCTATCGTATCGGAAATTTTAGATATTCCTTTAGCTAATTTACGTGAAATATACTTTCAGCAAGATGGGGAACATTCCCCCTCATAACTATGGAAATATTAGAATACTGTTAAATTATTATTTTTCAAATCAATGAATTGGAACCAATGAACGCATATTGATAGCCTCCTCGATTCCCGGATTTCGCCGTTCTCGATTTCTGATTTTGGGGATTTTTGAAATACGAAATATATCGTGGGCACTACAACAATGTCGAACACCTGAAAAATGCTTTAATAATTCAAGATTTAGATATTTGCAAACCCATCCCGTTATAAAAAAAAGAAAAATATATTCACAGTTTCAGTGGTAACAGTTATTTCAAAAGTAAAATATATCAATCCCAAATAAATTTTAATATGTGTATGACTATTTTAGTAAATACCATTTTGATTTTTTGTTATTTATCACGGCCGACTAATAAGAAAATGATATATTTTAAATATTGCAGTAAATAGTAAAAATAAATATAGAGTGATATATCTTTTTGGAAGCTCATAGCAAGACCGATCATATGATTTATAAATATACAGGGTGTTCCATTTGAAAAAACATAACTTTAGTTCATATTTTCAAAAATATTTTTTTGGACAAAAAAACAGACTATGCCACTGTATTCCACGTAAAAAGTTCTACAATAAGCAGTTTTCGCCTTCTCGATACCTTTAACAATAACAGAGATACAGGGGGTGTCCCAAATTGCAAAATTTTCGAAATAACCCTGTAGCTTAGAAACTAAGAGGGCTATGAAAATTTTGTTTGCAGCATCTTCCGTTTGACGAAAAAGTGGGACAGGTTTGTGCAAACCACACCCTTCTATCTTCACTAATAACGGAGATACCCTATGATTTCAACCAAAATGGGACACACTGTACAAGGCGAATATACCCAAGGTGGTTTGCCATTGCCTTCCTTGAGGTGGCGGCTCGTTGGTCGCTCTATTTAGATAAATAAATATTTTTATTTAAATAAATAAAGCGACCGTACTGGCTGGGGATCGAAACCAGTACCTTCCGCTCCGCAGATCGACACACTAACGCTGGAGCTACGACCGGTCACATATTACATATTTATGATACAAACCTATAAACTATCTATTAAAGAACGAAATCGAAATAATAGTACCATTGAAAGGCGTTTTGATTTTTAGGACTTAAAGGAAATAATTCTACTACATTTTCATGTTTAAAAAGCTATAGAAATTTGAAAACATAAGCGGGATCAACCAGTTTAGAACAAGCAAAATTTTTATGAGGAATGCATTTTTCTCAAAATATCAATAGTAACAAAGTTTTTCTGTTTCTGTACTAAAAAAGTCTCTTTCATTTTTCGTTTAGAGGCTATCGCTTCTTTCATAAACATTTTTTTCCTCTTGTAAAGAGAGACATACCTCTTCAAGTTTCCGTAGAAAATGCATTTTCTATAATTTAGACCTCATTTATCACTATACCCATGGAATATTGACATTTTATATTATTTTTAAATGTAGCAACAAATTTTCAAGAGTACAGATACTAATATTATCGATATAGTTCGCTTATTTCATTAAAAAATAAAAAAAAACTGTTTAAATATTTTTTGTTAAAAAGGACTAATTAGTATGATTCCAGTGACTATAGATTATAGTGACTATATTAATTGACTGTTTATATTATTAATTGACTGTTTACGTTGATTAATAATAATCGCTCCAAATACTAAAAAACTGAATTTTGTATGTGTATTAGAAAGTGTGGTAAAAAGTAGCACCTTATAAATTTTATTTAATTTTTTGACGAATGGTTATTTATAACAACAGAGACGTTCATTTTCATAACTTACTATTATATTGATTTCTGAGTCAAATCCACTGAGAAATAATGCTGGTATATTTAATTGGTATACTCTTTTAAAAATATTTAAATAGTTTTCTTTTTGTAAACAAATGGGCTTGGATAATTATTATACTTATACCACCTATACATTTTGTACATATTATATGTTGCTTTAAAAAATCTAAAATATCAATATTCGATGGGTATAGTCAGGGGTGGATGGGGAAGTGGAAACCGGCCCGGGAAAAACAGGCAACCGGCCCAAATCCACAAAAACAAAATGACCATAACGAAGAAACATATATTTTATTTATTAATATATAAGTAAGGGTGTTTTTCGCGAAAAAGCTCTTTTGCCTCAAGTTTTAAAAAAAAAATGTAATGATCAAAATTTTCGTAAAGACCAATATTAGGTCGGACATCTGAATTTTTACTACAAAATCGCTCAGTTTTACAGGGTTCTACTGCTTTATTTCCATTATCGATAACGGTAATTTGATCTTGAATAGGCTACGATTTTGAGTCACGATTTTGAGAAACGTTCAGCTGACCCAATCCTCTGTGAAATACATCACTTTTAGCTTTTCTTTAGGTATATACTATCTTAGACACTGTAAAAAGAAATTCTCTCTTTTCTGCTACAGCAGCAACCTCCTCGTGTACACGTGTTTTTAACTGAATGAACCGCGGTCGCCATTAAAACTGCAGCATTTTTTAGGTTATTGTATAGTTCTTATCACGAAACTTTTCCTCTATACTTTTCTACATTTGGCATCTTGTATGATAATGCCATGAATCAAACGAAAAAACCCTAGGCAATACCTAGGCAGTGGATATAAATGTGTTCGGATGTAATGCTATGTTACAGTCCATAATAAGAACATTTGGATTTTCGAGACATATTAATATTTTATTATCTAATCTAGTTTAAATCTTATTTAACTCTTCTCTGCTGTCTCAGTTATGTTTTAGCAAATTCATTTTAGCAACATTTTAAACAACAATTTAGACTTAGCTTTTAGATCTCAGACTTGGCTTTTAGTCCGTCCCCAATTCAAGCTAAGCATAGATATGGTTTCTCCGTCAACCGCAGAGTTCGCGTCAAATTCGTCTACCTTTTTACAAAAGGGGAGCTCGAAAAACATTGCACCGAGGCCCCCCCTCCAGTTGTCAATCTACGCTACCGTATTCTTAGTATACATTTAGATCGAGACTATTTAAATTTACCTAATGATAGCGTTTTGATTTTTAGGACTTAAGGGAAATGAATTCTACTACATTTTCATGTTTAAAAAGCTATAGAAATTTGAAAACATAAATATGGGATCAACCAGTTTAGAACAAACAAGATTTTTATGCGGAATGCATTTTCTCTAAAAGAATAGTGGATAAAACTATACAGGGTGAGTCTTAAATAAGTGCAAAAGTCTTTTCATTTTGGTATATTTCGACCCCAGGAACACGTCTAACATTTTTTCCCTGTAAAAAAAGATGTTAAAATCGAGCATTTTCTTTTAAAATTTCCTGTATATTTTAGAAAACTTTTTAGAACTTCCTGTTCACCGCAAATTTTCCCACGGTATAGTTTCTTAATCTCTGATATTACGGTACTAAAAGAGATGCAAATGCCGAAAAATTGGGGTGACTCAAATTTTTTTAAAAATAAATCTATTTTTTTTTAAATTTCCGGACTTAATAACTCGATTGGACTTATTATTTGAAACTGGATAAAGAGAATATGTTATGTTTATTTTATTGATATCTACCAGCCCTGAAAATATTTGCACTTATAGACTCACCTTGTATAATAAAAATTTTCAAACCGAACAAACAACAGATGATTATTAAAATTATAAGTGTCCCAGAGAAAGAAATTTTACAATAGTTATTTTACAAATTGGTGCTTATGTTTAAAAGCAACTGACGATTATACTGATGCAAATTGATTAGTTAGTTATGGATCACTAAGGATCTTACGTCACTTTAGTTAGAAGATTAACCATTTAATTTGCTAATCCAATCTTTTTTGAGCTCTGATCGAGACCGGCCCACCGGCCCATCTTTCCACCGGCCCACCGGGAATTTTCCCATTTTCCCATATGGCCCATCCACCCCTGCGTATAGTGATAAATAAGGTCTAAATTATAAGAAAATAATTTTTCTACGAAAACTTGAAGAGGTAGGTACAAATGGTTAACACAATTTGATATACAATTAAACTGTGTATCCGATTCACGTAAAATATACATGGTGTTCCATTTCAATTAAACAAGTTATTGCTGTTTAAAGCTAGTAGTTATTTAATATAAATTTTTGGACACTCTGTATAAGGTAGTATAATTTTTATTATTGAAACACAATATCTGATCAATAAATAATCTTCAGTAAATATTTAGTATCAAAAACTTTGATACCTTTGGAGAAATGAAGCCTTAAATTTTTTACTGCACTTTCACAAAATTGAAAATATTTAAAAAATGGTAAGGTTTAAATGTGATAAACCTTAATCAAATTTACGTTTATTCTAATCGTAGAATCGATTGAAAATGCAATAATATACAGAGTGTTTCATTTAAAAAAAATACAACTATATAATTTTTAACTTATTTGGGACATTTTGTATCTTGTAAAATTATCTTAAAATTGTAGCTCTAATAGTCCTTTAACAAACACAAAAATTAAAATTTGTAAAAAATCTAATCGTTTAGCTACAAATATCCCGTGTCGTATGTGGTGAACAACCCTGTATAATCACGCACTGGGAAAATGAGTACAAAAAAATCACTGGGGGACTATAAAAATGAAAATTAAAAATTAAAAAGTGCAAAAAATCTTTTAAAATATACGATAAACTTACATCTTTTATTTTTCCTTTGATCATTTTAGGAAACATGATGAATCCAACGAATATGATAAAAACCATGGCACAACCACTGCCTATAGCCAACTTGGCCGGAAACCGCATGTTACTTTGTTTTTTCTTATTTTTCAAAAACTTGAAAACTTTTACAGTTGTCACGAATCCCACTTCTACCGGACGAGAGTTTGGAAACAATACATAAAATATTTCCTTAACTTTTTTCTTAGTAATTATATTCATAAATTAAGAATACCGGAAATAAAAATATTTTTTTGTGGAAAATTAAGGCACTTTGGTGGTGTTTTTTCTAAGAAAGATAGAGGATGACTGAAAGTGGAAAAACAAATAGCTTTTGATAGGTTTACAAAGTGGAGGGGATGTCTTTACTCATCACGTACGTATACATAAGTAAAAAGTGTATCTGTCCGTCTATTGGTGTTTTATTCTTCCCAATAATCCATGCAATCATAACAGTAGCGCAACTCTTACATTTTTTTTAATAAAATACAATTTAAAAAAATATTAGTCTATGAATTTATTACTTGATAATTAATTTAATTAGTAATTTGGTTTATAATTGAAAATAAAATTAATGACATGAAATAATACCGTATGATCGAAGAAAACGTTCGGAGAATGTCATTTAATTTTTTTTAAATTAAATCTTTTTTGACTGTCTATTTGAAAATAGAAAACAATAAAAATTTTACATTTTCTTTATGACTTGCTCTATCAGTCTGTACAGGGTGTTTCAAAAAACATGTGCATGTCTGGTGGGGAAATTCCTCACGTAAATTTTTTTTTTTTTCATACATATACAGGGTGGTCCAAACTGTATTCCGGAAACTTCGGTAGCATATTCTGCAGATAAAAATAATTTAAAAATTCGTATAAATGTATGTCCTCAAATGCTTAGTTTCGGGGTTTGCTGTAGAAATTTTATTTTTATTTCGATTTTTTCCGAATACTTTCTGAAGTAAAGTCAATATTTGAATGAAAATTGGTGTCTAGAAGTTTTTTGACATGAGAAATTTGATTGTGTCAATATGACTCCTACTGGTAGAGGGCGCCACCTACATGTGTTTTAACTGTTTTGAAGCGTAATAACTTTTTGTCCGTACCTGTATAAAAATACCGAGGGAAAAATATACATCTCTGTGAAAAATAAAAAATAAACACGTTGAGTAGATAGTTATTTCACTGAAATAATAAATTTGGGAATTTTTGTTTTTTTAATAAATCATAAATTTTTCTGCAAAAAGATGGTGATAAAACTTTCTGTTGAACTTTTGGCACAAAAACTTTCAAATTTATGATGTTAGTCTAATAACTATTTAGTCAACATGTTTAATTTATGTCAATGATGACAGGTATTGATAATTTCGGTTTCAAATATCTGGAAACCCAATACTCGTAGCGGTTTTTACCAAGAGACATTTTTTACGTAAAAAAACGTCGCAAATGTATATTTTTTTACTCAGTAGTTTTATACAGGCAAATACTTCAAAGCAGTTAAAAAATATGTAGTTGGCGCCCTTTACTAGTAGGAGTCATATTGACATCAAAATCAAATTCTCAAGTGAAAAAATTTCCAGACACCAATTTTCATCCAAATATTGACGTTACTTCAGAAATTATTTGAAAAAAATAAAAATAAAAATGAAACTTCTACACCCTTATCTCCGAAACTAAGCATTTCAGGACATACAATACGAACTTTTTTACTTATTTTTATTTGCAGAATACGCTGCCGAAGTTTCCGGAATACAGTTCAGACCACCCTGTATATATAGGTCCGATTCTGCTTTGTTTTATAGCTATAGGGTGTTAAAGGCTTTAATATTTTTTCGATTTATTATAATTTTCTTCCAAGTACTTTTAGCGTTTTGAATGAAATTTTGAGGTAAAAGTTACTATAAATGCGATATATTTTAATAAAATTTTATTAGTTTTAACGAAATTTTATTAGTTTTTAGTTAATAGTCAAAATTTCTTGATAATATGGCTACATAGGTAGTAGCTGTGTTCTCTGTGGTAGTAGATTAAATTTACAAAAAAGAAAATCCAGACAAGATCCAGTGCTTCTCAAAATTTAAGCAAAAAATGTTTTTTCAAATTTTTAAAGTATAAGATCTTTCTATAATATCAAGTTTCTTTTATCGAGATCTACCAGATCTGAAAATATTTGCAGTTATTTAAGGCTTATCCTGTACACTTATTCTTTCCTTCTATCTTGTCTTCTATAGAACCAGCCGCTACTGACTATTTATATTTAATTTTTATCTTACCTTTCCAAGGTTTAAGTTACTAAACTATTCTAATATTTAGGTACATTTATTAAATTGAACTGTTTACCTGCCACTGGTCGTATACTCATAAATATACTACAAATTGCTGCTTTCCTCTATTATTATTGGCCTACGAGTATTAGCCCTTAACCTATCATTAGTCTTCCTTAAAACCAATAGGCTTGATACATGCATTTACGATTGCCTATTTTGTTCTCTCTATTCATTCCAAACGACATTAAATACCCAATTATTGAACATAATTTAATCCAGTTAGAACTGATTTATAAGTAGTATATTTATAAAATTTATAAAATAAGTAGGTATATACTTGTTTTTGAAGAATAATTAATTAGTAATAGCTGGTTTATATACATGGTGTGATAGCAATCTGTGAAACAACTAACCTAAATAATATAAATAAATAAATAATAATTAATATAATAATATTATATATTAATTATTAATATACATAAATAAACATACCATACCTACATCAAAATTAAAAATAATCATTCATGTTAAAATGACATATAATATAACAGAACGTCAACGGTTTTTGTAGACGTATCTGTTTTAAAAAAACTAAATTGTTCTCGAATAGTTGAATTTAAATATTTTAAATATTTTTTTTCTTTATTTTTTGTATTTTGTTGCTTCCGAAGATGGAAAGAGATAAACTTTCCGAAACGTTAAGCATTTTTTTGGTCGTTAGGCAAATTTGTATATCTGTAAACCTAACTTCTGGCAAGTAGTTTCCGTTTGGGATTAACGCAGAAGTGTTTACAAAAAATAACTATTTTATTTTGTAGATTTTCTTGCAGTGGCGAAATACCAGGGTTGGCATGATTTAAATCAAATGATTTAAATCATGACTTAAATCGTGATTTAAATCAAGTGATTTTTTAAATTTTAATCAGGTAATTTAAATCAAAAAATCAACTTTTTTAAAACTTTACAAAAAATCCAAACCGAACTGTAAAAGTTATAAAAATGTGTCCTAGAAAACTATGTATATACAGGGTGAGTTTCCTAGGATGTTCTCTATGGGTATCTCGGAAACTACTGGAGATTAGTAGTGGGAACTATCGAATGAATACTATCGAAACATTCGATAGTTGGAATTCATTCGAATAATTCGATAGTTAGTAAGAAAACATTCGTTGAAAACTATTCGAATAAAAATTATCGAATAGATCCGTCATCTGCCTTGAAATATTGTATTCTAGTAATTCGGCAGCAAAAACCATTCATTTATAAAATTCATTCATTTATGAA
Organism: Sitophilus oryzae; assembly: GCF_002938485.1. NCBI lineage: Eukaryota > Metazoa > Arthropoda > Insecta > Coleoptera > Curculionidae > Sitophilus > Sitophilus oryzae. Next base: position 3,167,050 of record NW_022145945.1, read on the forward strand.
ATTCATTTATTCGTCAGGATCGAATATAATAAAATATTAACTGAATTTTAGTTGTCGCCCGGCGACGTAGGTTTCTTTCCGAGAAACCCGACAGCGGTCGGTTGCAATGCTATGAAAGAAGCCGGCATCTTTGATTTTTTGCGGAGTCAGATATAGATAAGGACACATTATTTTTTTTATTGAGGTGCTAGTATTTACACAGAAAATACATTATGAAGGACGCTGTTGCCATATTTTGGTATTAGTTGATATTAGCAAAGAATATTATTGTTTGGCTTTAGTTAGTTAGGGTTAGTATGTCTATATATTCTGCATTTTTTTTATTAATATTCTGTTGTTACACTGCAGTAATACTTGTTATTTTGGATGTAGGAAAATGATTTTTAATGTTTTTAAGCAAAGACTGGTTTAATAAATAATAATAACAGTAATAATTTGTTATACCTATTAACAACAAAATTTAAAATCATTTAATATAAATATTTTTTTAAGTAGTAGCAAAATATAAACAACAAATTAGATGTCAAAATTATTTATATTAGATCCTATTTAAAAATAATATAGTCTTTAAATTTTTTGTGTGTGGCAACGTTGGTTTATTAAATAATAATAATTACAAAACTAATTTGTTATATTAACAACAAATTTTAAAATCATGAAATATAAACATTTATTAATTTTCTAAGCATGCAGTGTAATGGAGGGAAAATATAAATAAAAAATTAGAAATCAAAATTATTTATATTAGGTGCTTTATATTACTATTTAAAAATTATATTTACTTTTACTGGCATTTACATTAAAAAATAAATGAAAAATTTCTTCGCAAAAAACTACATGTAAGAGAATTAGCATAAACAAAATACAAACATCGTTAACTTTTTTTTTAAATTGTCACGTGTAAAACTTTCATTTTAATTTTCTCACCCCATAGTTTGAGTTCGATAACCCCATTTACTTAACCACATTACTTAAATATGATTATTAAGTTCAACTAATTCATATTATTAAAACATCTAAAATACAAATATGTATTTTTAAAATTAATTGTTAGTTCATCTCATCTCTCTTAAAAATTGCTACTTCTCAAAATTTCCCATTAAAAAATAGACCATATACCATATAAAATTAAATAATTGAAAGATCGGACTACGGAAAACCACACAAATTTTCGGAAAAATTTTGACCACCTGCACATGCACACAATCGTCAATAAATAAAATTAGAAAATAACTACTATTTTAGTATTTTAACTATTTTAATAAACGCAAAAATAGCACAGTATTTATACGGCGAAGTTATAAAAATTTGGAAGAACTAATAATGCACTGACGCATACAAAAATCAAACGAATACTAAATTTCATTTATCAAAAGCATTCGATAGTCGTGGCTCAACGATAACCATTTAGTCGCACGGCGAGGTTGTCACATATGCTTTAGTATACAAATGAATGAATGATTTTATTCGAATAAAACCATTCGATAGTTGAAATCATTCATTCATTAACCATTCGATAGTGTAATTCATTCGATAGTTCCCATCGCTACTGGAGATAGAGAGTCAGTTAAATGGGGAAAGAATTGCAGTTTTGTCGGGTCATAAATATGCGCTTTTCAGATTTTCGAAAAAGTTCATGGCTTACTAGATATTTCGAAAAAAACAAATTTTGGCTATTTTAAAAATTGTCCCTAATTCCATTATAATCTATTTTAGACAAAAAGTTTTCAGATAAAAGTTGTAGATAATCACATCCCTAATGAGACTGTGCTCTCCGATTTTTTCTAAAGCCTGTCATTTTTGACATATGGCACAAACATATGTTTTTTTCAAATAGAAACCATAGTTGGCCATGACTTCATAAATAGCGCCATTTTTTAAGATTTCCAGCGATATAAGCTATAATATGTTTCTTTCACAAAATTACTGAGTTATAGCCAATTCTTATCTTTCTTGACTAATTTCACTTAGTTAGCCATGGAAACAAGTTCAATCGTCGTTGCTCTCAGAAATGTGAAATTGTCACATCCAATCTTTGTAAATGAAAATAAACAAAAATTGTAAATATTTTTTTTTAAATGAAGAAAAGCGTGTAGGATTCTACGACTTGATATTATGAACAGGTTAAGTTGATTAAATATTTAAAAAGTTCTATGACATGGACATCGTCGGTTTTTTCCTCTTACTTCCTCATATGAACAAAAATTTTAGTCGAGACCACCTTAATAAATGGTAAAGCAGCTGAGCATGACCGGCTTTCAATTTCTAGAACTTCATTCTATCCTTTATTACAGTAAGAATTAGAAGGAGTACAATATATCCCATGGATGAGAACTGCAATAACAAGAGAACTTCGTCCGGTTCAGCAGGAATTCCCAGCAGATTGTTTCAGCATGAGATATCAATAGATTTGACAGATGTTATGTGTATATTTTTGAAAATATTAAGAAATACTGAAAGTTTTAATTATATTCTTAACTTTTGAGCTTATTTAGTGTTGTGGCAGTATTGTTTGAAATACCAGTAAGTTTTAGTTTCGTTTCTATAATTTGAATTTTAGTATACTTAGGTAGTGTTGATCATTATAATTATTTTATAAACATATTTTGTTGTCGTGTCTTCCAGTTATAGTAAATCAGCGAATAAAATCCATAAATTGACAATAGATTCGTTAATGTAAGTACTATTCATATTGTTATTTACTATGATTCAAAGAACATTCAAATATTTGCCAACTTTTAATTAGGACAATGCATGTTTCAATTAAAACTATTGTGTGTGTTGTAAACATTCAATAATGATTACGTCACTGTTTAATCATAAATTCTTAAGACAACTTCAGCAAAAATTGAAGTGGGTAGTAGTTTGCACTTTGCAGGAAATATAAGTATATTTGATTTTAATATAGTTCTTTTCTTTCCTATACATTTTCAAACATGGCGGAACAGGATGCGTCAATGTAATCAAATGGGGGGTCTGGAGGTCCAAGGGGATAGATCAGTCTGTGATGAGATTTTTAGGGCGATAAATACAGGGTGGTCCAAATTTTATTCTGAAAACTTCACCAGCATATTTTGTCAGTTAAAAATAAGTAAAAAAGTTCTTATAAATTTACGTATTAAAATACTTCGTTTCAGAGATACAGGGTGTAGAAGTTTCATTTTTATTTCGGGTTCTTCCAAATAATTTCTGAACTATAGTCGATATTTGGATAGGAATTATTGTCTAGGTATTTTTTGACATGAGAAATTTTATTTCGATGTCAAAAAACTCCTACTTGTAGGGGGCCACCAAAAATATGTATGTTTTTAAATGTTTTTAAGGGTAATAACTTTTCGTCCGTACCTGTATAAAACTATTGAGAGAAAAATTATACATTTCTGTCATTTTCTACGTAAACAGGTCTTTTGGTAAAAATCACATTGGCATTAAAAAATCCTTATTGGTAATTCGCTTGATGAATGTGATGTTCAGTGCTCTTATCTCCACATCTGATTAAAGAGAAAACTCAGCTCTTGGCTGGGGAATATTAGCGTCTTCGTGATCATTTCAGCAATCAAAAAGACTGCTCTACTGACTGAAAATTTTGCGGAATGATCTACTTTCTACTACTATACAGGGTCCGGCAATAGTGTGCCGGGCATCTGTAGCTCCTAGAATAAAAAAAATGGGAATTTTGTTTAAACCTGAAGTCAATCATTGGGTGGTTTTGATAAAAATTTACTATGGAAAATGCCATATGAAATATAAAACCGCGATTATCTGCAATATTTTGAACTACTATATAAATATAAAAAATGTTCATTTTTTGATTCTCCATCTAATAAAAAAATAATATACAGTGTGTTCTATTTAAAAAAAGAAATATTAGTTTATATTTTAGAAAGTTTGGCATAGAATTTTGAACATCCTGTACCATTTACGATTACCATATTTATAGCACAAAGTAAGTACAGACCATCTAAAGTAAATAATACTTAATATAGTTTTGATTTCAGAACAGTTCTTGTATTTTTAATAATTTTTTTAAGAAATGCTAAAAAACGTATGTATATTTTTCATTTATTTATTAATATCTCTGAACATATCAAAATATATTTACTAATATCTTAGGATTATGTAAAGTGATCTGAGAAGAAGCCAAAACTGCAATAATATACAAGGTGTTCCATTAAAAAAAATTATCCCGATCCACTCACACTTTTTTTAGCCACCCTATAGAAGTTAAAATATTTGTCTGAAATACATCCAAGTACATATTTTAGATATGCATTTAAACAAAACTTCCAAATGTTTTATTCTAGGAGCTACAGATGCCCGACGCACTATTGCAGGACCCTGTATATACTATTTTCGATTTAATATTAAAACAAATTTTCTTTTACAGAAAAAATGGGTGTGGAAGTTACCAATTGCTGCGGTTTTAGCCTGAAGCATGGAACCATCATCATCGGAGTAATCCAAAGCATTTTCGCTTTTATGGTTATGATTTTGTGTTCAGCTTATGCAGAACATCCCCATGAACTAGTTCAAATGTCTGATCCTTCCGTTATACCCGAGTTAACAAGTAAATATTTAAAAGAATACTTTTTTTTTCATTTAATGTTATTTGTTTCAGCTTTAAGAGCAATCCTTATCACATGTGCTGTCGTAAGCGCCCTGCAGTGTGTTTTTTCGATTTTACTCATATTTGCAGCTGAAACAGTAAGTATTTTTCGTTTCAGATGTAACCTCTCAAAATTTTTTATGATTTTGAATATTAGATGATCTTTATTTCTGCAATAATTATAATGACTTGGCAATTGCACGGCACCATAATTAAAATAGAATAATTTGCCTTTTCGATTACTAAGTAAATCTAAACAGTGCTCTTAAGAATAGAGTTTTTTTAATAGCAGAGAATAACATATCATGCATGCAATTGCCAAGTCATTATAATTATTACAGAAATAAAGATGTCTAAAATTGATACTAACAATTTGAATCAAAATTGTTGAATTGTTGCTTAAAGAGAAACTAAATAAAATAAACTGACTTGGTTTTACATGAGCTCTCACAACTTTTTTTAGTGGAAGATTTGTATTGCGAGATTTGGCATTTTTTACATTGAGAGAAAAAACGTTGTAAAATAAAAAAATTGCTAATGAATCAAATAAAACATACATATTTTGGCCTCATTAATGGTCATAATTGAATTAATAAGACATCTATTGATTTTATGCATATACTGGTACATAGAAAAAACATACATGATCATTGTCATTGTTAGTGGTATATATATATATATAAAATAAAAATGCTGCCTATTTAATTTAAAGAAATATATATTTGTTTATTAGTGTTTTCCTTTTGTTTTTCAAATACATTCCTTTTATTTCAAGCCTTTCTCTTTATATTTTGAAGCGCAATGCTTAATGATTTATTAATATGTAATAATTTAGCTCCCGTATATAGCGTTTAACGCCTTGGGAGTAGCAAGGTACAGCTTGCTATACTAGAGCCGTTCGGTATACAAGGAAGGTAATGTGGCTAGCCTACGCTTCAACCGCCTATTATTAGCTCAGGATTGTGAATCCCAAGTACTCATTTAAGGCTGAGTCGACCTAGGTACCCAAACTATTTTTATTTTAATAAGAATAGTCGGCTGATGAAATGCCGGGTGTGGGAATCGAACCCACACCTTGAGATTGGTAGACGAGAGCCTGTACCTCTACGCCACCGGGCACCAATTATTAATATGTCACTTTGTTTAAAGCTTGAGTCGATTTTAATTGAATAGGATCAGTACTAACAATTTAAATGAAATAAATATCAAATTTATTAGTAAAATAACTTTATTTCGGAATTAATATTTTGGTGATAAGTCGGTAAATACAATAATTGAATTGAATGTCTTCCTAAATAAAAAATACAATATAATAGATACAATAAGGGTATCCAGGTGAATTTTGTCTAATGACGAATGGTTTTTGTAATGTCCTGGAATTGATCTGCTTTATTAGATTCCTTCAAAGGTCACAGAAATTCTAAAAAAAGAAAGTAACGTTTAGCAGGGGCGGCTCGTAGCACTGGAAGATGGTGAGGCACATTAGAAGAGAATTTTTATTAGTATGTATATAGACAGGACTTGCTAAATCGTAAATTGCAAAAAATAACAGTATTTTTAGGTTTCTAACGCCACTATAGATGAGAAAACCGGGCTATGTTGAATTTAATAACCTGTACAAATTTCTGTTCTGTACAGGATGAGTCAGCGATAGAGTAAAGTCCATTATCTCATTTGTTTGGATGTTTAAAAATAAATGTTAAATACAAAACTTATATTAAATTAATTATTAAACAATATTATATTATCAGCAATCGTTTATGAATCAAATAATTAGGTAAATTGAATTCCATAGAACGAGTTAATTATTTTAACGTGATTTATTGTGCATTTTACAATGGATTTTTTTCTGAGTGTACATTCTATGTTTTTGATGGTATATCGTAAGTACATCTATTTACATCTATAGTACTACGTATAAAAAAGCTTCCAGTCAGAATTTTGCTTTTATTGCATGGTTTTACTTTAAATTTAAGTAATAATTGTATAGTCAGGGATGACCGAGCAATAATACCTAAATGAATTTGCGTTTTTCCAACAGATGCTTTTGTTGAACATTTTGTATCAATTTTTTTAGTATTTCTATGATATTTAGGATAACTATATAAATAAAAAAATTAAATGAAATGATGATCAAAATTTCCACTAATTTGCAATGTTTTTTACCTAGAATAATAATAAGAAATAGCATGGCAAGCTGTACTTTGCTACTCCCAAGGCGTTAAACGCTATATACGGGAGCTATTATTATTATTATAATTATTTTAATACATGTACCTATTTCATTTTAGAATCATCCAACTTTGCTGATGCCATGGCTGATTTTAAATCCCGTTGCCCTTTTTGTATACATCGTGGGAACATTGGTTACAATTATTCATCATACAGGAGTTAACAACGCATCTTATATCATGGCACATATAGCTTTTAGCACCTTAATATCTCGTAAGTATAATCAATAGTAATAATTGGTTGAAAAAATACTGCTTTGATAAGAAAAAATTACCTATAATAATGTGTCTTCACTCAATAATAAAACATTATACCGGGTGTTGCATCGTCGAGAGGGACATAGGAAATCCCATGTAAATTTTAATGGGGTCAATTATTGGCTTCCCTAATTATTTTAGAGAATAATTCTATTTAGGTTTATTGAAGAGCACTAAAACTCACATTCAAAAGAGTAACTTGATTAGCGATAAGAGATATTTTTGATTAGCCCGTTTACGAGTTATCGCCGATTTCTTTTTAAATATTTCTCCTTTCTTATGGCCCTGTATTTACTTACGAGCACCAGTCAAGGTAAAAGATAACTGTCAAATGAAGTTGTCATTTCAGAAATTTATCTATTTAGTGCTTTATTATTATTATTAAAAACTCATACCTACATCGAAAATATTAGCCAAGAATTACACTACCGAAGAAAAAGTATTGATGATTAAATGGTATTATCAATGAAATAGTTATCAAAAGGTGTCGGATATGTTTGCTGCTCTGTATCCGAATAGACCGATACCGAGATTTGAGACCAAAATTACCCTAAGAAATAACTGCAGATGTGAAGCAAGGCAGGAACAAAGAGAAAATATAGTAAAAAAACTGATACCGACTTGGAAGTTTTATTGTGCGTGGAAGAGAACGATGGAAAGATCAGCACAAGGAAACTTGAGGATGAAATAGGAATAGATCACACTACAGCATTTCGAATTTTGAAACTACATAAATACTATTCCTTCAAATATGAAAAGCACAAAAGAGCTACGAAATGGGGACGAAATACGGCGGCAGGCGTTTTGTTTTGATATGATGGAAAGAGCAAATATGGATAGGGAATTTTTAAAAAACATATGTTTCACTGACGAATGAACGTTTACCTTAAATAATAAACCCAATGTTCAAAATTATCGATATTGGAACAAAGAAAACCAACACAGGTTTGTCGAAACAAGGACGCAATATCCACAGAAAGTAAATTTTCCACAGAAAGTTTCTTTAACGCGTATCATCGCGTCCGCCGTTCTTTCCCGGCGCCGCCGACAGCGCCTGACGGCTTGATATACCAGTCTCAACTAGTGATGGGAATAATCGAATTATTTTCACCATCGAATAATTGGTAATAATTCATATTTCACAATCGAATTAATAATTCGCATTATTTAGTAGTATTATAAATTTAACCTAAAAATAAATTCGTCCCAGCTAGTGCTCGTCTAGGGGCTATTTTAAACAAATTCTGAACCATTGCCATATACCTATATTCTATCACTGAATAAAAAAAATAAAAAAATATTCTTTATTCAATGTATTCTATTAAATGTGCCGAAGCCGTTTAATAAATTAAACCATAATTTAAAGTTTTAAATTTAAAAGTGCCGAGTATCGTATTTTTTCGTATTTCTTTTCTTTTTATTTTATCAGTTGCAATCAATAATTATTTAGATAAAAGAAGAAAATTAATTTTAGTGTTCGGCAGGTGTTCGGTGAAATTTGGGTGAGATGGAAATGAACCAAATAATAGTAGTATTCTTTCGTTCTGAACGAAATGAAAATTTTCACTTAAACTGATTTATTCCTACGTGGTATAGGAAATAACAATGATTTCTGGATTTTTCTATATCGGATTGTTCCTTTCTTTGTCGATTCCCTTTATAAATCAGTTTAAGTGAAAATTTTCAGTTCGTTCAGAACGAAAGAATACTACTAGTAGTACTATACTAATTACTAATATTCGCATTCGTCCATAAGAGGTTATGTTTTATGTTCATTTGTAATTCGGTTACCACAGATATAATATAAAATACTACTAATTTTTATCTCGATTATATCGAAAAAGATAATTCGAATTAGTTAGTTTTAATTTACTATCGAATTAGTCGTATTATTTAATTCGAATTTTCCCAACACTAGTCTGAACGCGCCGCCCGGAGTTATGGGGTATTTAACTGCATTAGTTGACGCCTTCTTTAAATCATTTTCCACTATACTGAGCACAAAGTAAAATTGATCCTTTTTTAATCGAAAAAATTCTCTGAACTTCTTTTCATCGCCTTTCAAATGTTCACTAATTAGTAAACTTCCGTCGTTACGTCTTCTAAGAAAAATATTATGAGTTGTCGATGTTTTCTTCATTTTCAAATATTTTATAATTTCTTCGTCTTCTTCCTCTTCTAAAAGCAAAAGGGCTAATAGTTTTCTCTTCATGATGCATGCACACTAACCCAGAAGTGTCTAGTCCTAGCAGTCAACTATTAAGCTTGACCAATCAGGTTGGTTAGCGTGGTTATTTGGAGTGTGTTAATTCATTCCTGTTTATCAAAAACTCTAACGTGATTGGTCGGACTTAACAGTTGTCTGCTAGGGCTAGACACAAGTCACTAACCCGATGCTAAAGCGCGACTGTTGGGTTGGCGACTACTGTGGCCTAGCCAAAGAATACATGAAAAGATGGCGTTCAACGATTGCCGTCGACGACAACCGTACCTTAGACAATAGTTTTAACGGAAACGTTATTGGCCTAAATCATACAGTAAAGGCCAGCAAGGTCTCCTGATATTTCGCCAAATGATTTCTTTCTCTGGGGCCATTTAAAAAACAGGATATACAAGGATAAAAAATACCCCAATCTAGACGAGTTAAAAAATGCTATTTCTGCCGAATGCAATAGAATTTCAGTTTACCAACTAGCGAATGCAAGAAAAGAATTTTATGATCGCCTGGGTTATTGTCTAGCAGTCGAGGAATATTTGAACATCTTAAATCCTAAAGTTCTAACTATTTAATATTACTTAAATTAATAAGTTATTGAATATTGTTATAATACTATAATTAGCCTTGTAATTGATTACTTTATTTTACTTTAATTTATATTAATTTGTATTTATAAATACATTTTTAAGATTTCCGATGTAGAAATGAGTTTTCAATAATAATAAAGCACAAAATAGGTAAATTTCTGAAATGACAACTTCATTTGACAGTTATCCTTTACCTTGACTGGTGCTCATAAGTAAATACAGGGCCATAAGAAAGGAGAAATATTTAAAAAGAAATCGGCGATAACTTGTAAACGAGCTAATCAAAAATATCTAAAGTTATTCTTTTGAATGTGGGTTTTAGTGCTCTTCAATAAACCTAATTAGAATTATTCTCTAAAATAATTAGGGAAGCCAATAATTGACCCCATTAAAATTTCCCCCAATAGGATTTCCTATGTCCCGTCCGACGATGCAACACCTGGTATAGTAAATACACTATTTCAAAGCATTTCTTTCTGTATTAATTAGTATTTATTTTCATTAATTATTCTCCAGATACCAATGCTATAGCACTATATTTTTCGAATTTTCTAATAAGACATTATAGTTCTTTGTTTTATTAGATCCGTTTAAATTATTGGTTAAAAAATTGCACCTAGCTTACGAGCTTATTAATAAATAAATACATCGATTATCTATCCCTTTATTATGAAAATCTATGAATAGTTGATGTGCCCTGGTGCAATTCCTGTTCTAGAAAAAGAAAAAAAATAACAATTCGACATCAAATAGACATGTGCGCTTGTATCATAGATATTAAATACCATAGATTTAAGTGACTCAAAAAAGATTACTAAATTTTTAAATAAAATATTTACATGAACTGGCATTGTTTTAAATAATTATTTTTTTACAACGTTTTAACTTGGTTGTATTACAAGTCGTTAGCAAGTAAAATTTACACTAACAGCTACTTTTATGTATGTCACTGTGCTATTGACATTTGTAAAATATATAAGCTTTTTTCGTTTTCCTGTTATTACCGATTCTGAACCGTCCTAGAACTATGATGCGTATGCGCAGAAGGAAATATTAAGACATTATTTGATTTGCGCATGCGCTGCAGAGTTCTAGGACGGTTCAGAATCGGTAATAACAGGAAAATGAAAAAAGCTATAATAACTAATATAAAGACTCTTCAGTCATCACTCAACGTTTATCATCATCATCATTTAGCTTATACCGTCCACTGCTGAACAAAAGCCTCCCTTAACTCTAGCCATTTCCTTCTATTTTGTGCCACTTGAATCCAGTTTCCAGCCACCCTCTTAATATCATCTGTCCATCGACTAGGAGGTCGTCCTCTGCTTCTATAGGGCTCGTGTCTCGGTCTCCATTCCACAAGTCTCTTTGTCCACCGTCCATCTGTCATCCTAGCCACATGTCCTGCCCAATTCCATTTAAGATGTAAGACAGATATCACCGCATCTCTTACTCCTGTTCGATTTCGTACTGTATGATTGGGTATTTTATCTCTGAGTGTAACTCCCAACATGGACCTTTCCATTTTCCGTTGCATGACCTGTATTCTATGTATGTTCTTTTTTGTCAAAGTAAGCGTTTCAGCTCCATACGTGAGGACAGGCAAGACACACTGGTTAAAGATCTTTCTTCTTAAACATATGGGAATATCCAAAAGCCTAATATTTAACCCAATTTATAGATTTTAGGGGGGCTTTCGCCCCATGGCCCGCCTCTTCATCCGCCACTGTACTTACTTCATATACGACGTCCACGGGCCCAAGATTGTTCTACCAACGTCTCTTTCTCGACGCTCAGCAATGAGATTTTGTTCGTTTTGGTTAAATCTTTGAAGCGTTTTGCCATAATGACAATTACTAAAAGGAAATTTTGACATTGATCGAAAGTCCGTCAATAAAATTATAACCTCAAACAATAACAATTACTAAAAATAAAGCTTCATTCAGAACCTCCCCATTAGTGGAATAAATTAGTGGTTCCAATTACACTTTATATACTTTTTAGTTTACGATCATTCACAATATCTAAAAAACACAATTAAAATTAATAAAATATCCTAGCAACAGCTTGCGGTAGTCTGTTGTATCCATAGAGAGAACATAATATTTAGCTCAAAATTTAGTTTATAAAACAATAAACTTTTGATTTCTAACCAAAATTTTTCTTGACGGGTGATGCGGGTGATAATCAAAGGCCAAAATGAGATTCCTCGCAAATTTTGAAGTATAATTAGTGGAAAAGTCAAAAGTTTACTAATTTTTCTACTAATTGAAATTTACTATACCTAATTATGACGTTCTGAATGCTTACATTAAAATTAGGTGAACAAACTTCTACGACTAAAGAAAAAAGCAAGTGATTGAGAGAATTCGACAATACATGACGTGACGTTGACCAATGGGTAAACATTCTATATATTGATTTAATTTGATATATCCACAAGTTATATTCAAAAGCAGGGCAACTACCCAGCTACGTCGGAAACACCGGTTCCCATTAGAACACCGGAAGTTAAGCGACGTAAGGCGATGCTAGTGGGATGGACGGGTGACCGGTTCAGAAACTTTGCATCGTGCTGTTGTCCAAAAAAAGGGAAAAGTGTAAAATCTATTGATACACACTGCTCATTCACGGATATCTCGTGAGTAAGAGTTAATTTAGACACTTCCTAAGTCGGTAGGCCATTGACCATGATATGGCCGAGGACCGCAGTTCGGATTCCGCGTAAACAAGTAGGTCCCGTCCAGTTTAGCCATTGCAGCAGAAAGGAGACGTTAACTTGAACCTCACAAACACATATTCAAAGCAAAAATTCCAAGATCTTTTTTTTATTTTCAATTTTGTTTTTTTAGAAACACATTCCAGTGAAAACCCATACGCGTGTCACTGGTTAATATGTCGACACTTTATTAACGTTAAAATATGTAGAATTAATTAGTCACTTTTACTCTCAAAATTTCATTTGAATCACTAAAAACATTTGGAAGAAAATTATAATAAATCGACTTCACCCTGTACCTAACGAAACGAAGCAGAATCGGACCTATGTTGATATGAAAAATAAATCTTATTTTAACACACACGTTTTTTGAACCACCCTGTATAAATGTAATTTTTAACGTATATCTTTCTATGTCTTTTAATATCTATGATTTTTAGAAGTGTCCCATTGATTTTACCTTGGGGCGAAAATGAAGCTAATTCGTGCGATTCCAGTTTTTAATTTTTTATTAACAATTTGCGGAACATACACGTCAGTTGTGACATGCTTATTTATTTTTTTATAAAAGCACACCTATTTTTTATAAATAGATTTTTAAGAAAAACTCGTTATTCTTAGTTTACATCCTGGAAACGTCTCTGTCCTGGAAAAATCTGTGGTCGTAGCACACTCATGTATATTTTTTCCATAGCAACTGTTAACATTTTCTTATATATATAGATATAAATTCGGGTCAGAACGTCCTACGACGTTGTCCGATGCCTAACTTCCACCCTGTGCGATTTTCCCATTGATTTTCGGTCAGATTTTTCCCGCTCATCGACCTTCTTATTCCTTCCATCCATGTTTTCTGGGGGACGTCCTCTCTTTCGTTTACCAGGTGGTATCCAATGAATGACTTGTTTTGGAATTCTTTCATTGTGGGTGATTCTTTCATTGTGCATTCTCTGAACGTGGCCGTACCATATTAATTGTTTTTGTTCTATATCATTTACTATTGTTCCCTCTATTCCCTTCTGTTGTCAAATGTTTTCATTTCTGATCTTATCTCTCCGTGGAATTCTCATTGCTCTTCTAATCGCGTCCATTTTTGTTGTCTCTATAAAATTATCTTATATCTATCAAAAATAGTAGATAAAATAGTACTTTAACCGCAAGGGTAGATTAAATGATACTTTAACAGCGAGGATAGGTTAAAAACTTTATTTCTTCTCGCACGTTTTTTAATTGCTTCCATTTTTGAAAATTGTTGTATTCCTTTTCATAAGTTATTCGGGATTTAAATGGAAGTAGTTTGGATATAACGTTTGTCGTCTCAGCCTGAATAACTGTTCGTAATTTACTTATTTCGTTTTGAGCCATTTCTGGCTCCAATTCAATCAGCAATCGACACGAAAGAGAATTAAAAAATATTGACTCAAAATTGACAATGTTAGTTTAGAGACAGCTTTATTTATTTCTCAAATTACATAGAAACCAACGCCAAACCTACTTCTTACATTATTACCCTGTATATCCTCTTTAATTGTGTTTATTTATTTTAGTGATTGTGATCTACCAGATTCTCACAGTCTACAGTTTGAAGCAACATCTGAAGCGACTCAACTTTTAAGCCAGCTTGAATTTAGCCAAAATAATTAATATTTCTAGTACCTTTGTCAATGGACAGTAACTTATTGTATTATTGTATAAGCACTATTAGATAGTGTACACAATACCACTATTTGTTTAGAATAGTTTTAAGTCTTTAAAAATAATTAAAATATAAAATTTCCCTACTATTAACTAAACCAAAATTAGATAGCCTTTTACGATATTATAAGAATAGTTGGGTGTTGGTTTTATATAAACTTTATTTCAAAATAAATTATTTTATAACTTGTTTAAAATATATTTTTTGAAGAATGTTTTGAAAATTTAAACAAATATCATACAAAATAATAGTATATTACATATCGACGATTCACTTTTGTTGGCATATGGCGTTAAAAAAACTGCTACTTTCCTTTGTAACTCCGGATTTTTTTCTAAAAGCTTATAGGTTGACAACTTTCCCTTTTTATAAATTGCCGAAGTTGTGTCACATCCAGAAATGGCATTGCAAAATAGGATAGCAACGGCTATGTATGTACTCTACGGCTACGTACAGAATGATACGGACAATGGGGTAGAATCATAGATTTAGGAAGAACAGATATCACATTGTGCATTTTAACCCGATCAAACAATCGGAGGTTGACTACGTACTGTAAAAACCAACTGAGATAGAGAAGGCGACATTGCCACATCTCAAATTTGCGCCTATCTACTTATTTGTCAAATTACATAGAAACCAACGCCAAACCTACTTCTTATATTATTACCCTGTATATCCTCTTTAATTGTGTTTATTTATTTTAGTGATTGTGATCTACCAGATTCTCACAGTCTACAGTTTGAAGCAACATCTGAAGCGACTCAACTTTTAAGCCAGCTTGAATTTAGCCAAAATAATTAATATTTCTAGTACCTTTGTCAATGGACAGTAACTTATTGTATTATTGTATAAGCACTATTAGATAGTGTACACAATACCACTATTTGTTTAGAATAGTTTAAAAATAATTAAAATATAAAATTTCCCTACTATTAACTAAACCAAAATTAGATAGCCTTTTACGATATTATAAGAATAGTTGGGTGTTGGTTTTATATAAACTTTATTTCAAAATAAATTATTTTATAACTTGTTTAAAATATATTTTTTGAAGAATGTTTTGAAAATTTAAACAAATATCATACAAAATAATAGTATATTACATATCGACGAGGGAAGTGTTTTATTACTGTCGCGAGATTAACTACATCTCAAGACAATAATGAAAACTTTCCTCCGAGGTTTGTATATTGTATACTATTTTATTTACAACCACATTAATTAAAAAAGAAGGACAGTATTTTATTTTGAAAAAAAAAATATTCGAAAATTTGTCGTTTTCTGTTTTGGCACTTCCATATCTATAGTTACCGGTACCAGCGGTTTACTCCAGGGCCGTTATTTTCGATCCTATGGTGCTCGTGGAACAAAATCACATGAAGCTGATTTTTGGTTAATATCTAGCTTTGGTCACCCCGATTAACATACAAAAAGTCCCCATCCCTGCGAGGGTGCAAACGACCCCAAAACCACCCCCAAAGGTACATTTTTTTAGTTTTCGTCCATTATCTCGAATATGGTTGATTTTTTCAAAAAAGACTAGATATTAAAATTAAAGCCAATAAAATTATTTACAAATCGATGTATATAAATCTATATTTTAATTTACACAGTGGCGTACAGCAAACGTTTAAAGTCGACAAAGTCCATTTTTTTGTACATTTTTTAAAGTTTTCGTTATTTATTTCAAAAATGGTTGGTTTAAGAAAAAAATACTACATAACAAAATGGAATCCAGTAAAAATACCTACAAAATGATGTATATAAGTACATATTTAAGTTAAGACAGTGGCGTACACTAAAGGTCTTTATGTTGGTGTTAATATTTTCCATCGTGTAGCGTAAAATAGGTACCTTATTTAAACAAAGTCTTCTTCGTGGTCATCCTCGTTTTTATCAGTCTGCTTAGAGACGAGAACATTGCTAGAGGACTGTCCTTGGCATTGCCAACAGAGATTGGAGCAATCTAATCCAGCTTTTCTGCAACTGCACAGTTTTCCACAATCTGTTCTACAGTTGTAGAACACCAATTTTAAAATAAAATCTGGGGCAATTGGCTTATTAACAGTTGTTGGCACGAAAAGCTCTGTTTTTTTCCATCCCCAAGAGGTAGCATCCAATTCAATTCCCAACCATGCCTGAATTTGGTGATACACCCGCAAACTGTGCTTGGATGCAGTGTCGGATGTTGGAGGCAGAGATGCCAAGGAGAAGTCCGAATTGAGGCTTTGTTGTGCAGTATTGTTGAATTTTATGAACCGGAGTTATTCTAATTCTTTATTGATTTACCGGCTCCATATAAAATTAAAAGAAATTCTTCTCCTACAGAAATTAATTCACTTTTGTTGGCATATGGCGTTAAAAAAACTGCTACTTTCCTTTGTAACTCCGGATTTTTTTCTAAAAGCTTATAGGTGGACAACTTTCCCTTTTTATGGTGGGTATGAAAAAAATACTTGTGCTGACATCCAATTTTCGGAAGACACTATGGCAACCATCAACCAATCACATTTTTTTTTCGAATAAGAATAATAAGTCGTTATTTATTAAACAACTGAGTCAAAAGTTAAAGAAGCTGGTGTTCAAGTATTTCAGGCAGACGGTGATGCAGATATACTTATAGTGGACAAAATTTTAGAATTAGGAAAATCAGATATTCGAGTAACATTGGTTGAAGAAGACACTAACTTAATGGTTTTACTACTATTTAAAACAAAATCCGACAACATCTTTATGTTAAGACCTGGCCAAACTACAAAACTTAATAAAAGCACGCACATAGGTTCCCTGCAGAACCAGATAGGTGTCCTTACAACCTCTATCCTACTTTGCCATGCCATTTCTGGATGTGACACAACTTCGGCAATTTATAAAAAGGGAAAGTTGTCAACCTATAAGCTTTTAGAAAAAATCCGGAATTACAAAGGAAAGTAGCAGTTTTTTAACGCCAAATGCCAACAAAAGTGAATTAATTTCTGTAGGAGAAGAATTTCTTTTAATTTTATATGGAGCCGATAAATCAATAAAAACATTAGATCAACTACGGTTCGTAAAATTCAACAACAATACTGCGCGAAAAAGCCTCAACTCGACCTTCTCCTTGACATCTCTGCCGCCAACATCCGCCGCTGCATCCAATCACAGTTTGCGGGTGTATCACCAAATTCAGGCATGGATGGGGATTGAATTGGATGCTATATACCTCTTGGGGATGGAAAAAACAGGGCTTTTGGTGGCAATAACTGTTAATAAGCCCATTGCCCCAGATTTTATTTTAAAATTGTTGTTCTGCAACTGTAGGACAGATTGTGGATAACTGCGCAGTTGCAGAAAAGCTGGATTAGATTGCTCCAATCTCTGTTGGCAATGCCAAGGACAGTCCTGTAGTAATGTTTTCGTCCCTAAGCAGACTGATGAAAACGAGGATGACCACGAAGAAGACTTTGTTTAAATAAGGTACCTATTAATTTTACGCTACATGATGGAAAATATTAACACCAACATAAAGACCTTTAGTGTACGCCACTGTGTTAACTTAAATATGTACTTACATACATCATTTTGTAGGTATTTTTACTGGATTCCATTTTGTTATGTAGTATTTTTTTCTTAAATCAACCATTTTTGTAATAAATAACGAAAACTTTAAAAAATGTACAAAAAAATGGACTTTGTCGAATTTAAACGTTTGCTGTACGCCACTGTGTAAATTAAAATATAGATTTATTTACATCAATTTGTAGATAATTTTATTGGCTTTAATTTTAATATCTAGTCTTTTTTTTGAAAAAATCAACCATATTCGAGATAATGGGCGAAAACTAAAAAAATGTACCTTTTGGGGTGGTTTGCACCCTCGCAGGGGTGGGAACTTTTGTATGTAATCGGGGCGACCAAAACTAGATATTAACCAAAAATCAGCTTCATGTGATTTTGTTCCACGAGCGACCTTAAATGCATTAGGGTATGTTATGGCGCAAACCTTCAACAGCAAAACAAACAACTAAGTGACAGTTTTGAATTTCTCGTTCGCTTTTTCGAATTTATATAACAGAAAAAGCTAGAATGTTGTCGGAAAGTTCTGATAATGAAGACTACTTTAATATTGGTACTCCACCAGAACTTACAGAAGCTGCAAAAAGAGCAGAAGCCAGTTTACTTCCAGAGAAAAGTAGGGGGCGATATGAAATAGCATTGTAAGTATACGAAAAATGGTGTGCCTAAAGAAATCCTAAGAATATTGCTTCGGAGACAGTCTTGATAGCATATTTTAGCGACATGGCAAGGCAGAAAAAGCCATCTACTCTTTGGGCTACGTACAGCATGATACGGAAAATGCTAGAATTAAGGGAAAAGACTGACATATCAAAATATCACAAACTCGTCGCTTTCTTAAAACGCCAGAATGTATAGGTTTTAAGCTAAAGAAGTCTAGCATTTTTACCTTCAACAAATAAATGTATTAAAATCTTTAATAATTATTGTTAATCTTCTTGTTTATTTTTCTTGATGTTAGATAAGTATTCAATAAAGATATTACAAGAATATTTTGCTTAATTAAATGAGGCGAGAAATAAGAAAAACCGAGTGAGGGAAATGGATGAGGGAAGCGGAAGAAGGAAGAAATGTAGATAATTTGACACTTTCAAATTTTTTAAAAGTCATTAATGTCAGTATTACATATGAGGTTGTAAATAAAGGTAGGTATATTCTTAAATTACAATCAGAAATTTCTTCAAGATATTAAACGAGTTTTTTACTAATTCCTCACAATGTCTGTTATCATTGAAACAAATACAATATTTTTAAATAATAATTTATTTAGATTTATTTACAAGACAAAAATAATAATAAAAAATTCTCTTTTTACATTCCTCGACCAAAAATCTCTTCTACTTTCACTCCAAGTTGCCTACTTCTTTCAGCTTTTACTTGTGGTAGAATTTGCCGTATCCTCCCAAACCGATGCCACCACCGAGTCCAGCTCCTCCTCCATATCCTCCACCAATACCTCCTCCAATACCAGCACCTCCACCTCCAATGGCAACTGGGTATGGAGCAGGTACTGCTACAGGCACAGGCCTGGCTACTCCAACTGGATGGGCAACTGGTACAGCAACTGGGACAGGTCTTTCGACTGGGTATGGCACTGGGCGTGGTACATCGACAGGGACTGGTCTGTCAACAGGTACTGCAAGAGAATAACATACAATTATATTACATACTAGCGTATACCCGCGACTTCGTTCGCGTCGTATTAAATCATTTTTTGTAATGGTGATGATAAAGCAAAGCAAGAATTTCTATGAAAATACAAACTGGATAAAATTTTCTCACATTTATGCCAGCATGAGAAAAAACAATATGGCGATATTATTATATAACTTGGTAATATTTGAGGGGTGGTTTCATCACGTTGGAATTTGACTTTCGAAAAATCCGTTTGCCAAAAATAAGCTTTTTACGTCAAGCAGTTTAAGCAGAATCGTGGTTAATCAATTAACCAACTTTTTGGAACACCCTGTATTATTTTTTAAAAAATGTCAAAATATGTAAAAAAACAAAATAAATTATGCGTGTCCAAGCGTTTTCCTGAAAGACTAACCGTTTTTTTAAATAACAAATATTGTAATATTTGAGGGACGTTTTCACTCTCTTGGAATTTGAGATTCGAGAAACCCCTCCTTATCGAACCTCTACACCCCACAGTCAATCCGTTTGCTAAAAATCAGCTTTAAACGTCAAGCAGTTTAAGCGGAATCGTGATTACTCAATGGTCATATTTTATAAAACACCCTGTATAAATTTTTAAAAAATCTTAAAATATGTAAAACCAAAACAAAATAAAATATACATGTTTAAGAATTTTTCCGATAACCGGTTTTTAAAAATATATATATTCTAATATTTGAGGGGTGGTTTCACCCCCTAAGAATTCGAGTTTCAAAAAATCCCTTTTTATCGAACCTCTACACCCTAAAGTCAATCCGTTGTCCAAAAATCAGCTATTTACGTCAAGCTCTTTAAGTAGGATCGTGATTAATCTATGAAACAAACAAACTTTTCAGTCAAGTTTTATGACAATAACCTTATTACAGTTGAGGGTTGGAACCTTTGGTGTTACACAGCAAAATAAAACACTAAATCACCACAATACACCAAAACACTTTTACTTTTACACTGGACGCGCGTTTCGCTAACCATGTTATCATCATCAGCAGATGATTATAAACTGTTTATAATCATAAGCTCATGATGCTGCGAAACGCGCGTCCAGTGTAAAAGTAAAAGTGTTTTGGTGTATTGTGGCGATTTAGTGTTTTATTTTGACAATAATCTTGACAAATAAGCTATTAACAGTGAAAATAATAATATATGAATCTATACTAATATTGACACAGTGATTAATCACGATCCTGCTGAAACCACTCAACGTAAGAAGCTCAATTTTGGCATACAGGTTGATTCTAGGGTGTAGAGGTTCGATAAGGAGGGATTTTTCGAAATTTCAGTTCCAAGGGGGTGAAACCACCCCTCAGATAATACAATATTTTTTATTTAAAAAACGGTCAAGTTTCCGAAAAAATGCTTAAACACTTATATTTTATTTTGTTTTTTTACATATTTTCAGATTTTTTAAAAAAGTATACAGGGTGTTTCGAAAAATCTGGCCATTGATTAATCACGATCCTGCTTAAAACGCTTGACGTAAAAAGCTGATTTTTGGGAAACAGATTGACTTTAGGGTGTAGAAGTTCGATAAGAAGGGATTTTTCGAAACTCGAATTCTAAGGGGGTGAAAGCACCCCTCAAATATTAGAATATTTTTTATTTAAAAACCGGTGAGTCTTTCGGATAAAACTCTTAAACAGGTATATTTTATTTTGTTGTTTTACATATTTTAAGATTTTAAAAATTTATACGGGGTGTTTAATAAAATATGACCGTTGACTAATCAAGATTCTGCTTAAACTGCTTGACGTTTAAAGCTGATTTTTTTGGCAAACGGGTTGACTGTGAGGTTAGAGATTCGATAAGGAGAGGTTTCTCGATTGTTTTTTTCTCAGGCTGACATAAATGTGAGAAAATTTTATCCAGTTTGTATGTTAATGGAAATCTTGCTTTGCTTTATCATCGCCATTACAAATGATTAATTCAACGCGAACGAAGTCGCGGGTACACGCTAGTAAATTTGTAAAAATCTGAAGATTTTAAGGCCAAGGAATGGTTTGCCAGGTTTTTTTTATTATTATAAGATATGAAAAAATTCAAACAAGTTCCAAAATATGATAGCTGTTGATCCAAACTTTTAAATGAACTTTGAAGCATCAAAAAATATAACATTTTAGCCGAGTTATTAAACAATTTTTCCTACAATCAATGATACGTTTATGAAATCTCCGGAGCGTTAAGACTTGGAGAGAAAATTTAGAGATTTTCGAAGCCAAATATATCGAAAACTACTAATTCTTCGTAAAAAATGATAAGTACCATTTTTGTAGGTAATTATTTTAGGCTTTATTTTTTATTCCAATTTTTTTTTGTAAATTGCGTATTTTGGCAGATATTTGCGAAAACTGATTTTTCGGCCATTTTCTTTCGGCTGAGCACAATTTTTCACCTAAAACTACTCCCCAAAAGATACACAATTCGCCTGAAAAGTCCCGGTTGACAAATTAGGCCGTGGTTTGAACCATCATTTACTGGACTAGTAGGTATTTAGTAGTTTCCTTCACATACCTGCAACTGGTCTTTCGACTGGGTATGGAACAGGTCTGGCTACTGGAACAGGTACTGGTCTTTCGACTGGTACGTCAACGGGGACAGGGACAGCTACACCGTAAGGTCTGTCTACAGGGTATGGTACTGGAGCGGGTACGGGTACTCCTAAGTTCCTTGTGATGGTGGTATGGGTATGAGCGTGAGAACTCAGTTCAACAGCTGCTCCGGCGCCAGCTGAAAATGGTATTGTGTATTAGAACTGTATAATCATAAAAAACGCCGTCAAAGTAGCCTCTGAAATGACTTCTTCCAATGCAATCATACGACGGGGAAGCTCCAAGGAGAACGGTAGTTTATATCGAAGTGAAATTTTGCCAGCGTATGTGGGTTAACTGAAAGCATTTTATAAAAATATATAGAATTATACAGGGTGTCCCCAAACAAAGTTACACATCATATTTGTATTTTTTGTAATGGAAACCCTGTATATTAATAGATTTTCGGATTCTAGAAAAAAAATAAAGGTGAGTTTTATTAAAGAAGCATATACCTAAAATGTTAAGCTTTTGAAATATTTCACATTTTGTGAAAATGGAGAGTAAATTCTAAATTTCAATATTATTTGACCTTATATAGCCTAATATTTAATTACAGCAACCATTGTATGTTAAACCAAATTAAAATTTGATACGAAAAGTTATACAGGATGGGACAAAATTGATATGGACTCAATCACTTTTTAAAGCAAGTTACTCCTTTATTTTCAATGAAACGCCTAGTATATCATTCCTGTGTTCGATGAGGAATTCATATATCTTCAAAATATAATTAAGGTTCCCTATCCTTCAGAAAAAGATTTTCCTAGATATTCTAATTTTTATGAATTTGCGTCAGTAGATCTTTATTATTTGAAAAAATCTAGGGTAGACGCGTAATAGTATTTTGAAGAGACATAAATTCCCCAATCGGAATTGAATATCGGAATAATATACTGGGTGTTCCATTTAAAATAAAAGAGTAGTTGGCTTTTAAAGATGACCAATGCTCAATATTAATTTTATCTCGCCCTGTATAAATTTTTGGATAAAGTTTTAATTTGATTTAAAGTACAATAGTTGATTTAACTACATATTAGGCTATACCGGGTAAATTCCAATTTAAATAGATTTTATTGTAATTTAAAAATTGTTCTTTATTTTCAGAAAATGTTAAATATGTCAAAAACTATACATTTTACGAGTAGTCATATACTTCTCTAATAAAACTCACCTTTATTTTTCTCGCAGAATTCGAAAATCAATTAATATATAGGGTGTTTCATTAAAAAAACACAACTTTGATATGTAACTTTTTTGGGGGACACCTAGTAGAACTCTTTATATTTTTAAGTGCCCTGAAATAACCTACATATGTTCACAAAATTTCATTTCAATACAAACGGTCTGTGTGCTCTCCTTAGAGTCTCCGCGTCATATGAGAGGCGCCACACCCTGTATAGGGTGTCCCAAAATCGAGAAATGATGGCTATAGAAAATTTGGAAGATATTAAAAAATAAATAAGGTCTAATATTAAAGGCTATTGTGACACCGTTTTTTTTTCGCCTGTTATGGTACTGCTTACCACCTCCTGCGCCTCCTCCACCTCCTAATCCGGTACCGAAGGAACCAAAACCGGCACCTCCTAAACCTGCTCCTCCAAATCCACCTCCTAGGAGTCCATGACCTAAAAACGTCAAAATAATTATGAAAAAACCTGTGTTATAAAATAAAAATACGAGAAAATTACCTGCGATACCCAATCCGTACAAACCACGCTTGTCAACTTTTTTTTCTTCTTTTTTCTCTGGTTTTTCGGATTTTTCCGACTTTTCAGCGGCGAGGGCAACGCCGATAATCAAACAAATACAGATCTGAAAAAAACATCTTGGAATTAGCAAAAATACAATGGTATATTGTTTTATTAGAAGTAATAATAATTACATATAAAAAAGACACATTATGAGAAGCATACTTCATGTTGATCAGTTTTTAAGTCCCAAAAGAAAAAAAGTGTGACAATGGCTTTTGTAGCAAAAAATATATTATACAGGGTGGCGCACCTCATTCGCCTCGGTTGATTATGCGAAAACGGAAAGATGTAGAAACAAAATATTTTATGGGTATATGTATGGAGGTAATGTGCACAATTTAAAATTATTTTGAAATGTATAGGGTGTTTCAGAACTAAGATCCATACCAAAGTTATATTTTTTCTTATGGAACACCCGGTATTTTATTTAATTTTTGGATTCTTGGGCCCAAAAAAATGTATTTATTATAAGGTTTGAATATGTTTAAAATCTTTGGTTTTTGAGATATTTAAAGTTATTTAAATTTGCATGCTACAATAGAATAGATTGTTCTAACACTCTGTACATTACTTTTCAGAATTAATTCTTGTGCTGACTTTTATGCCAGAGAAATAAACTCAGAAAATGTTATTCCTTCCTTAAATGTATACAGGGGTATCAAAAATTGCTGGTCTATTTTAAATATTAATTTTACATAAAAACTTCGTTATTTCAAATGCAACACTATGTATTTTTTTTAAATAAGTCGAAGCAGATTTAAATGCTCTTTCAAACTATATTAGGGTTTCCTATACCTATCTGGCTCAGATTTTGAATAAAAAGCGATTTTTATTAGATAGGTATAGGACACCCTAATATAGTTTAAAAGAGCATTTGAATTTACTTCGATTTATTTAAAAAAATACAGGGTGTTTGAAATAACGAAGTTTTTATATGAAATATATCTCTAAAATAGATCAGCAACTTTTGATAGCCCTGTATAAATTTAACGAACCAATACCATTTTTCAATAAAGTTTATTTCTTTACCTTTAAAGTCAGCATAAGAACTAATTCTGAAAAGTAATGTACAGGGTGTTAATAGACTATTCTATTGTAGCATGCAAATTTAAATATCTTAAATTTCTCAAAAACTAATGATTTTAAACATATTTAACACTCATAATAAATTCCTTTTTTTTGGACCCAAGAATCCAAAAATGAACTAGAATACCGGGTGTTCCATAAGAAAAAATATAACTTTGGTATGGATCCCAGTTCTGAAACACTCTGAACATTTCAAAATAATTTTAAATTGTGCACATTACCTCTCTACATATACCCATAAAATATTTTGTTTCTACATATTTCCGTTTTCGTATAATCAACCGAGGCGAATGAGGTGCGCCACCCTGTATATAAAATATATAATTTTACAATGTTCAAACCTGAAATGTTTTTAATATACACATGAGTAGTCTACATAGAGTCTACATTAGAAATATTTTTTTACAGATTTTTAAGTAAATTTTTAATAAATGACAACATATAGAAGACGACCCTACAGAGTACATATACCCTACAGACAACATATAGAAGACGACCTTATACAGGGTGAGTCGTAAATAAGTACAAATATTTTTAGGGGTAGTACCGTATGATCGAATAAAAACGGCGTCAGCGATGGCTATGAAATGAAGATTGCTGTCATTTTATATGTAAAATTATATGGAAAATGTCATCGATCGTCATTCCATAGCCATCGCTGACGCCGTTTTTATTCGATCATACGGTATATTTCGACCCTACAAATACGATTATGAGTTTTTCTTGCGAATTTTTTTTTTGAAAATTTGGAATTTTTTGAAACATTATTTGGATTTTTTTTAGTTTTCAGTAAAATAACAAAATTTCTTGATATTATGGCAACATAAGTAGTAGATTAAATTTACAATTTAATTGTGTGAAGTGGTTCTCAAAATTTAAGCAAAAAATAATTTTTTTGGAAATTTTCAAAGTAAAATAACTCGGTTATTTTGGACTTATTTGAAAAAAGTTAAAAAGAAAATATGTCTCTTTAATCGAGATCTACAGCCCTGAAAATATTTGCACTTATTTAAGACTCACCCTGTATAATATACAGGGTCGCTGTTATGAATGGAAGTTAAATACAAAAGTTATATGGTTTTTGGATGTCTAATAGATAGTAAATACAAAAGTTATATGGTTTTTGGATGTCTAATAGATAGTAGTAAATTTAAGTATACAGGGTCGGTCATAAAGTTGTGCCACAACATTTTTTTTTAATGCAACCACCTGTATATTATTGCATATTTTAATTCTTCCTTCAATTTTAAGCAATAATACACATACTGTACATAAATTCAACTATTTCCGAACTATAGAGTTTTGATTATGAAATGTTAAACAAAAATTTTGTAATTTCCAGACTTGATATAATCTCGTTTTATACATCTATAAATGCTAACTTGAGAACGAATGTCAAATATTTTATGATTAAGTATCACAGTTTCCGCCGAATGGCATCGTTAAATGAAACCAAACACATCGAAATTAATTAAATCGAATTGTTTAAGTGAGATTTTCAAAAGTCAATAACTCGGAAACGGTTGGTTTGAGGTACATTGTGTGTACATACAGTGGTGGCCAAAAGTATGGAAACTTTTTACTTTTTAAAATATCACAGAAAATATTGCTATGCTTAAACTCTCAGGAATATAAATGAACCGCTTATCAGCAAATAAAAGTATTCCAAAAATTACACAGCGAAAAAAATCTGTTTAGCAGTTTTTGTAGGAGAACAATAGATTTCTTGTGGCCAAAAGTATGGAAACCATAAATAAATACATTAAAATTATTTAGTTTAAGTTGATAAACGGTACGATTTGCTTCAGATAAATATAAACATCATGCCCAAGTCTAAATATTTCTCTACGGAGTTAAAAAATAAAATAGTTGAATTATACAAGAGCGTTTATAAACAAATTCAAATAAGTAAAAATTTAAACATTTTAAAAGGCACCGTTTCGAAAATAATTCATAAATTTAATAAAACAGGGAACATTTCAACAGCTTTTAAGTCAAGAAGACTAAGAAAGTTGTGCAACAGGACAATGAAAGTAATGAAGAGAATATCAATGGGAGATCCAAGAAAAACATCGACAGACATTTCTCGAGAAATGGGTGAAAGGGGAATATCGGTGTCTGCACGCACGGTGAGAAGAAGGTTGGATGACATGGGGACTTTTTGGAAGAGTTGCGGTGAAGAAACCACTAATATAGGAAAAATAAAAATAGGATGGCCCGCTTTAAATTTGCTCAAGATCATCTCACCTGGTCTCATCAGAAATGGAATACTGTACTGTTTAGCGACGAAAGCAAGTTTCAACTGTTTGGTAGTGACGGGAGACGTTATGTCCGAAGACCAAAAGGTACACGGTACAGCCATAAGTACCAGATGCCCACAGTAAAACATGTGGGTGGGAGTATAATGGTATGGGGGTGTTTTTCTCGCTCAGGTATTCTTTTTAAAATTGATGGGATAATGGACCGTTTTTTGTACAAAGACATATTGGAGAATAATATGCTGCCTCATGCTGATGAAGAAATGCCACTCAGATGGTTGTTCCAGCAAGACAATGATCCCAAGCACAAATCTCGGTTTGTTCAAAATTGGTTAAATGAACATAATGTTCCACTAATGGATTGGCCCTCACAGTCTCGGATCTTAACCCCATAGAAAATTTATGGGACCATTTGGATAGCAAAATTCGAAGCCATTCTATTTCAAATAAAAATGAATTATGAGAAGTGCTAAAAACTGAATGGGCGGCCATTTCCAGTAAAGATTGTACGAGATTGATCGATTCGATGCCACGAAGATGTAGAGAAGTAATTAATTCAAAGGGATATTCCACTAAATGTTAGTAATTTTTATATTATCTTGAATTTTAATAAACATTCTTCTTAAGTTTCCATACTTTTGACCAAGAAAATATTCATAATTTTTTATATATTTTTTGATAGCTGTAATTTTTTATTTAAATGTATTAGGTTTTGTAGGAAATTATTTGTAGGTCACGATTATATAAGTCGTTTTATTTCATATTTTAATTTCTCAGCATAAATGACAAATTAAAAAAGTTTCCATACTTTTGGCCACCACTGTATTTCGAGTTTAAGTTAGAATTGAAGGAAGAATTGAATTACGCAATAATATACAAGGGATTCCATTTAAAAAAATTAAACTTTGATGTGCCAAGACTTTATAACCAACCCTGTATACTTAAATCTATTACTCTCTAATTACATTTAAAACCCCTATAACTTTCATATTTAACTTTTTGCGGTACCTCGTATATTTACTTAATAAACGACCGGTCTCATACATATCAGCGACCCTGTATATTTTTATATTTCTACTAAAGAAATTTCAATTATCTATAACTATAGAGAGGGTGAACTTTTTTTATTTTGATTTTTGAAAATTAGCCTGTATATTAATATAACTGGAATAACAGTAAAAGTTAAATAAAATTATAATATCTAATAATAATTGTATATTGTATCCCACGTTGTCTTCCTAATATGCAACTTTAAAAACTTAAATTGGTAAAACCAACCCACCAGAAAAACCGCAATAAGAAATTTAAATTAATTTTATATCTATAGAGTGGCTCCAAAAATTTTCGGTCATCAAATTATTAAAAAAATAGAGTGGCTCTAAGAAGTTTTTTATCATCTTATTAAAAAAAGCAGATTTACGTTATCATTGTGTTTACATACATACCAGAGTTTTCATTTTCATTAAATAAGTGCAAATGCAATCACTGACTAAACTCAAGGGTGTAACTGTTACATTCTAGGAGAGGTTATCTATTATAAGCTGGCCTACCCCTTCCCTGAGCCCACACAAGAACGCTTTGACTAAACAAAGACTTAAATATGATATGCTTTACTTTCTTCTTCTGTTATTTGTTTTGCAGGGAATTCAGCAGGATCTGAAATTTTTTTCAAATAATTTTTGACTGCAAACTTACTCTTTTTGGATTTTTTTTTAAATTTATCTATTGGTTTGGTATATTTTGGCTTTATTAAGATTTTATTTAAATAAATCGGTTAGTTTCTCTTAAGTGTAGATTTAAAGTATGTACGAGGATGTATTTCAGGAAAATATTTTAACTTCTACAGGATGGCTCAAAAAAGTGTGAGTGGAACGGAATGATTTTTTTTAAATGAAACACCCTGTATATTATTACATTTTTGGTTTCCTTTCATATCACTTTACATAATCCTAAGATACGAGTAAATATATTTCGATAGTTTCTGATATATTAATAAATAAATAAAAAATATATATTTTTTAACCTTCCTTAAAAAAATTATTACAAATACAAGAATTAGCTGTCCTGAAATCAAAACTATATTAGGTATTTACTTTAGTTGGTCTAACTTTGCTATAAATATCGTAATCTTAAATCATACAGGGTGTTCAAAATTCTACGCTAAACATTCTAAAATATAAAATAACTAGCGGATACCCGCGACTTCGTTCGCGTCGAATTAATCATTTGTAAAAGTGATGATAAAGCAAAGCAAGAATTTCCATTAACATACAAACTGGATAAAATTTTCTCACATTTATGTCAGCATGAAAAAAAAACGAAATGGCGATATTATTATATAACTTGGTAATATTTGAGGGGTAGTTTCATCTCGTTGGAATTTGACTTTCAAAAAATCCGTTTGCCAAAAATAAGCTTTTTACGTCAAGCAGTTTAAGCAGAATCGTGGTTAAAAAATTACCCAAGTTTTTGGAACAGCCCTGTATGATTTTTTAAAAAATTTCAAAATACATAAAAAAACCAAATAAATTATGCTTGTCCAAGCGTTTTCTCGAAAGACTAACCGTTTTTTAAATAACAAATATTGTAATATTTGAGGGGCGTTTTCACCCTCTTGGAATTTGAGATTCGAGAAACCCCTCCTTATCAAATCTCTACACCCCATAGTCAATCCGTTTGCCAAAAATCAGCTTTAAATGTCAAGAAGTTTAAGCAGAATCGTGATTACTTAATGGTCGTATTTTATGAAACACTCTGTATAAATTTTTAAAAACTCTTAAAATATGTAAAAAAAACAAAATAAAATATACGTGTTTAAGAGTTTTTTCGAAAAACTCACCGGTTTTTAAATAAAAAATATTCTAATATTTGAGGGGTGGTTTCACCCCCTTAGAATTCGAGTTTTGAAAAATCCCTTCTTATCGAACCTCTACACCCTAAAATCAATCCGTTTTCCAAAAATCAGCTTTTTACGTCAAGCGCTTTAAACAGGATCGTAATTAATAAATGACCAGATTTTTCGAAACACCCTGTATACATTTTTCAAAAATCTTAAAATATGTAAAAAAACAAAATAAAATATAGGTGTTTAAGCGTTTTTTCGGAAACTTGACCGTTTTTTAAATAAAAAATATTGTAATATTTGAGGGGTGGTTTCACCCCCTTGGAACTAGAATTTCGAAAAATCCCTTTTTATCGAACCTCTACACCCTAGAATCAACCTGTATGCCAAAATTGAGCTTCTTACGTTGATTGGTTTGAGCAGGATCGTGATTAATCAGTATGTCAGTCACTTAAGAATTTTATATATTAGTATAGATTTTATTTGTTTTTTTTTAATTTTTTTATATTATTTTTTTTTTATTAGGAGAATTAAGAAATCAACATTTTTTGTATTTAAAGTATTTCAAAATTTTTAATTGTTTCGCAGATATGCGCAGTATTATTTAATACGGCTCTTTCAACGGTAAAATATACCAGAGAAAAATCATTCTGTGGTTTTGATAAAAATTTACTGTAGAAAATGCCATATGAAATATAATACCGCGAATATTTGCGAACCCGTTAACAATTTTGAAGTACTATAAATACAAAAAATGTTTGTATTTTAATTCTCCATCTATTAAAAAATAATATACAGGTTGTTCAGTTTAAAAAAAAAACAAGAAAAAGTATTTTATATTATAGAAAGTTTGGCGTAGAGTTTTCAACATTCTGTATGATATACGAATACCATATTTATAGCAAAGTAAGTACAGACCAACTAAAGGAAATACCTAAATATAGTTTTTCACCTTGCATAAAATAATAAATTATACACATTGCCTTCCCACATACCCATAACATATTTTGTTTCTACACTTTTTGTTTTCGTATAATCAACTGAGGTGAATGAGGTGCGCCACCCTGTATACTAATTTTTGTTACAAAAGACAAACTCTATTTGAAGTAGTGAAAAAATAATTTAAAAATAACTCACTGTGTATACAGGGTCGTTTTTATGTACGGAAACGATCGATTATTAGGTAAAATAGCAGAGGTACCACAAAAAGTTAAATACAAAAGTTATAGGATTTTTAAATATCTATTAGCGAGTAATAAATTTAAGTATACAGGGTCGTTCATTAAGTCGTGGTACATCAAAGTTTCATTTTTTTAAATAGAACTCTCTGTATATTATTACATATTTCAATTCTTCGTTCAATTCTATGCAAAAATCAAACTAACCATTTCCGACTTTTGAAAATATCACTTAAACAAATCGATTTAATTAATTATTTCGATGTGTTTGGTTTGATTTAATGCTGCCATTCTGCCGAAACTGTGATACTGTTAAAATGGGTTTTTAAATTCCTATTAGCTACTAGTAAATTTAAGTATACAGGGTCGATCATAAAGTTGTGTCACATCAAAATTTATTTTTTTAAATGATACCCCCTGTACATTATTGCATATTTCAATTCTTCCTTCAATTTTAAACAATAATCGTAATACACAATGCACATAAATTGAAGAATTGAAATGTTAAACGAACATTTTGTAATTTCCAGACTTGCTATACTCTCATTTTATACATCTATAAATGTTAACTTGAGAACTAACTTCAGATATTAAGTAAGTGATAAGTATCACTATTTCGGCAAAATGGCATTGTTAAATAAAACTGAACATGTCGAAATTAATTAAATCAAATTGTTTAAGTGATATTTTCAAAAGTCAATAACTCGGAAACGGTTGGTATGGGGTACATTGTGTGTATTTCGATATTTGCTTAGAATTGAAGGAAGAACCGAAATATGCAATAATATACAGGGGGTTCCATTTAAAAAAAATGAAACTTTGATGTGCCACGACTTTATGACCGACCCTGAATACTTAAATTTATTACCCGCTAATAGATATTTACAAACCCTATAACTCTTATATTTAACTTTTTACGGTACCTCCTATATTTTGCCTAATAATCGACCGTTTCTATACATAAAAGCGACCCTGTATAAATAATTGTAGTAATTTGTATTTTACTATACGTAGTTTTGAAAAAGTCACTATTATGTAATACTTTCTAAAATATAAATAAAAGTAAAGATTTTGTGATTTTCATATGCAGAAAATGTTGTCCAAAAATAATAAAATCAGATTTAAGGTCAAAAATATGAAATTAAAACAGTATAAAGCTTGTAATTTGATTCTTGGTAAAACAGTAAAACATTTCAAATATTTTTACTACTGTTTGCACAAATAACGTTGTATAACAGCAAACAAAAACAACAGAACAAAAAAAAAATCCTAATCCGTATCAACCTGTTCCATTGTCCCGTGCATAACAATTTAAAACGTACGTATAACACACCCTTTCGGTTGCATACACGTACCTATGCATATTCTACACTAATTACACTTTTTTATCTTTCATTAATTCCATTTTATTAACGGCAAACAGAAAAAAAGCATTCCTCCACTTTTATGAATAGTGATCAGTTTCATTTATTAAGTTGAATGACAATTCATGTTTTTCCATGTCCAGCTTTTCTTAGATTTATTAGATAAGTTCAGTACCGTCGGGTGAATTTATAAGAGCAATGTCAGGGTGTGACACCTAACATCCTTGCTACGTCTTTGCCTAGTTATAAATAATTACACCTCTAACTTAATGTGCTTTACATTAAACATAAGTGTAGGTTAAGGAAACTTTCGTTTAACACCCTGTTTCATAGTTATTTTTAATTTTTATACAAGACGATAAAATGGTATTTTATGGTCGACCGAAAAGATTTTTTTGGGAGACGATAATGCAATTTTATCGTCGTGTATAAAACAATATTTTTTACCATTTTTTTTCCAGTTACGTTTTAAAACATATTGAGAAATTATTATTTCAAGGAATTTATTACGAGTAGAAAAAATATTGTGCTGGGTTGGTGTTGGTTTTAATGTAATTTGACAAATAAATAAAGCTGTCTCTTTAATTGCCAGTTTTGAGTCAATATTTTTTAATTCTCTTTCATGTCGATTGCTGATTGAATTGGAGCCAGAAATGGTTCAAAACGAAATAAGTAAATTACCAATAGATATTCAGGCTGAGGCGACAAACGCCCGCCATATCCAAACTACTGCCATTTAAATCCCGAATAACTTATGGAAAGGAATACAATATTTTTCAAAAATGAAAGCAATTAAAAAACGTGCGAGAAGAAATAAAGTTTTTAACCTATCCTCGCTGTTAAAGTATCATTTAATCTACACCAAAGAATATACCTAGCAAGAAAAAGAATGGACTCTGCCATACTGAAAAATGGTCCTACAGAAGTGGCGCTATCTATTGAGTAGGGCTTGTTTTAAATGGATCGAAGCGCGGGCATTTTAAATGAGCGTGTTTATTGAATTTTACTCTAAAATAATTAAATTTGATTATTAAATCTTATTTTTTACACAAATTCAACAATACTAATAACAAGTATCGTTGTGATGTGTAAAAAATAAGATTTAACAGTATAATTTATACAATTATTAAATAAAATTAAAGCCAAACATGTATAAATATTATTTATTATTTAAGTTTTTATTTATAAGTCAAATATTTAAACATCGTTTATTATGATAAAACAAGACCAACGTAATACGCCCAAAGTTTTGTAAATGGAGTAAATATAAATAGGTACTTAAATAATGGCAAAAATAAAAGACTTACATTATATTTTTAGGGCCACAAACAAAAGGAATTGTCTAATTAAAACACATAATATAACAAATTATAGTTTGAAAAACGTTTTGATAATCATTTGATAATATTGTGATTGGCGCTATGACAATGACAAAATTTTTTTGAGAATTTGACAATAGTATGACAATGGCCATTGGAAACTATGGAAACTACAAAAAATTTTTGATTTAACGCCATCTGGCAATAACTAGTAGCAACTTCTTAACCTAAAAATTAATTGCACTACCACCTAGCGCCTGAGGCTGGAACTATTTTATTTGAAATTTCCGTGGAAACGGTGGAACCGCTTCTGTTATTTCACTTTCCCGCCCCTGATCTACCCTTGCGGTTAAAGTACTATTTTATCCACTATTTTTGATAGATATAAGGCAATTTTAACAGTTGCTATGGAAAAAATAAAATTTTATACTATAAAAAGAAAAAATAAATCTAAAATAAAAAAACCACAGATACAAAGACTGCACACAATGAAGACAATAGACAATATACATGAGTTTTCACCCAACTGATGTATTGAAAGATTTCTAAGATATAATGTAGATTCAAATCCGAATGTTTGAAATTGAGGCTATTTCCAGATGTTTTTTCCAGAAAATATTTTCCTCTTTGTGGCTGCCAATTTGCTTACTTCAAATAAAATGCTCGATATACAGGGTGGTCCGAACTGAATTCCGGTGTAAACTGTATTACATTAAAAATAAGTAAAAAGAGTTTTTTCACATAAGAAATTTGATTTTGATGTCAATATGGCTCTTACTTGTAGAGGACGCCACCAACATATTTTTTAACCGGTTTGAAGAGTAATAACTTTTCGTCCGTGCCTGTTTAAAACTACTGAGTAAAAAAATATACATTATCGTGACTTTTTACGTAAAAAATGTCTCTTGGTAAAAATCGCTACGAGCAACCGTTCGCAAAATATTTAGAATGAAAATAGTCAATACATGTCATTATTGACAATAATTGGCGATTTGGCAATTTTTACCACGAGACTTTTTTACGTAAAAAACGTCGTAAATGTGTTTTTTTTACGCAGTAGTTTTATACAAATACGAACGAAAAGTTATTACTCTTCAATCCAGTTAAAAATATGTAGGTGGCGCCCCCTACAAGTAGGAGTCATGTTGAAGTCAAAATCACATCTCTCATGTCAAAAAACTCCCAGACACCAATTTTCATCCAAATATCGACGTTACTTCAGAAATTATTTGGAAAAAACTGAAATAAAAATGAAACTTCTACACCCTGTATCTCCGAAACTGGGCATTTTAGGAGATACATTTATACGAATTTTTTTACTTATTTTTATCTGCAGAATATTCTGCCGGAGTTTTCGGAATACAGTTCGAACCACCCTGTATATTTTGATTTTTTAATATAATATCACAATATGAAATCCCAATGAAACCCTAAACACAGTTCATATACAGGGTGGTCCGAACTGTATTCAGAAAATTACAAGATAATAAATAAATAAATTACAATACAAAGATAAACATAAGTAAAAAAGTTTTTATAAATGTAGGTCCTAAAATGCTTCATTTTGGAGATATAGGGTGTAGAAGTTTCATTTTTATTTCGAATTTTTCAAAATAGATTTTGAACTGACATGACGTCGATATTTGGATGAAATTTGGGAGTTTTTTGGATATGAAAAATTTGATTTTGGTGTCAATAGGACTCCTACTTGTAGAGGGTACCACCTACATATTTTTTAACTGGATTGAAGAGCAATATTTACAATAGATGCTCACATTTTAAAAATAAACGAAGCTGAAAAATCAAGGCGGTGTCCTATGACTACAAAAAATATTGAAACATTAAAAATAATAGTGAAATATTTAAAAATACTGTTGTGTTTAGAGTAAGTATACCTACACCTACTATTAAGTCTGTATCTATTCCATTCATAACATCAAAACAATAAATATACATTTTCCGATAAATAGTTTTTATTTAGTTTCATTTTATGAATAAAATTACATTTGATATATTTATATGTTTACAATGTTATGATATACCTAACTTTATTACGTAGTTCTTTTGATACAGTTCCTTATTCCTATATAAAGTGATTTTTTATACGATTTTGACCTTTTCAAACAGTATAATTTTGTAATCGCCGATACGTACTTAAACATTAAGCTATAATATATGCATTTCGATTCTGCAGGAAAATATTATAGAACAATTAATACCAGGTTTTCATTCATTGATCATAGAGATTTAAAAAGTCAGATTAGCAGACCCATTTGAAGTGGCAAAAATTGAATTGTATCCATGCACTATATTATTTGTTTTTTTACTATCTTGGTTATACTATGGCTATTTAATAACAGGAATATTAAAATAATGCCTTATAATTTTGCTAAATTGTGTGATAAATAAGAGACATATATTTTATGCTGGATAACTTGTTAACCTTATTTTTTTCTTCTATATAAAGGTACTATCAAACCAAAAACCTGATATAGAGATTTTTCTCAGAATGCTGGGTCACTCTCTATAGTAGATAATAAATTAGAACATCTCAATCTATTGCAAAACTTTAATTGATAGGCATATAACATTAAAGATACTACCCTACGAATTGTTATCGTATCCAATCTGTTATCCCATCGCCTTCCATGTAGTACTTTATTATGTCTACTGGCCATTCGGCATTTGTTTATAATCATACCACCCGAACAAGGTCAAAAACGCTAGTTAATCTAATTAGTTGTTGTTTGCTCTTTTTATATAAGCGCTTTTCTATATCTGAAAATAAAAAGTGTTTAGTCACGAAGGGATATAATGCATATACGCCTCCTGTTTTGCAAATTCTATTCTTTCATAAAGACTTGCTGTCTCCACACCAGATCCGATAATTGCCACCATTTTACTTCTTAACTTGTCAATGGCGTAGTTAGGGTTGGACAGTAAGGGTTCTTTTTTTATTTAATGAATAATATATAATTACAAGAAAAACTGAAAGTATAACCAACAAAATAGTAATAATTAATTTTCTATAGCAATAAAACAGTTTTAGCTTTTTTTGAGTTTGTTCCTCTTTAGATTTCCTCAGTTGATTGATTTTTTCGACCATACCGATAGATATGGTAGGCTATTAAAAAGATTTTTTTTAATTTTACTCAAAATGAGTTATTTGGGTCATAAATGACCTAAATACAAAATATTTTCATGGTGTCTGTCTGTCCGTCTGTAACACGATAACTCAAAAACCGCTAAAACCGATTTTAACCAATTTTGGCAAAAAATACTGTGGCACACGAGAATTTGGCCATTCGTTATTGGTGGGGGTGGGGGGTTGGTAAGGGGGTATGGGAGGAGGTTAAAAATAACTCATCGTAACTCCAAAATTACAGTAGCTAGCGAAACGCGGTTTTCAATTTAAGATTAGGAATAATATTTGCAACAAAATTTGGAATAACATCAAAATCAGTCAAAGTCGCAGTTTTTGTGATAAAAAAAATCAATTGTGGGCGGCGCCAATTTTTTAAGTAATTTTTAGCTAGATTATTTGAGTTTTTATTATCTTTTCTAAATTAAAAATGAAAGCTTTCATCAGTCAATTATACGAGGAAAAACAAAATGTTGATATTTTGGTGAAAGATTGAAACATCCTGTGGAATATGTTAACAAAGTAAGAAATTCAAAATTAATTTATCAACTAGGTACGTCTTTTTTCGATAGTTTGTTTTTTTGATTAATCTCAATAGCTTTATTTTTATTGGAGATATTCGATATATATTGTTTTTGTAATGCCACTTGATTGAGAATAAGTAGGGACACTAGGATGTATTTCAAGAAAATACTTTAACTTCTACAGGGCGGCACAAAAAAGTATGAGTGAATCGGGATTATTTTTTTAAATGGAACACCCTCTATATTATTGCATTTTGGGATTCCTTTTAGATCCCTTTAGATAATCCTAAGATATGATTAGATATATTTCGCTAGTTTCAGTGTTATTAATAAATAAATAAATAATATATGTCTTTCAGCTTTTCAAATTCAATTATGTATTTACGTAGATGGTGTCTGTACTTACTTTACTATAAATATCGTAATCTTATATCATACAGGATGATCAAAATCCTACGCCAAACTTTCTGAAATAAATTTTCTTGTTTTTTTTTAAATAGAACACCCTGTATATCATTCTTTTAGTAAATGGAGAATTAAAAAATGAACATTTTTTGTATTTAGAGTATTTCAAAAATTTTACAAAAAAAATGATTTTTCTCTCGTATTTTACCGTTGAAAGAGCCATATGAAATAATATCGCGAGTATTTTTTCATCTACTAAAGGAATAATATACAAGGTGTTTATTATGTTATATACAAATTTATTTTATATTTTAGAAAGTTTGGCTTAGAATTTTGAACACCCTGTATGATTTAAGATTACGATATTTATAGCAAAGTAAGTACAGACCATCTAAGAGTAAACAAGTAATATAGTTTTTATTTTAGGACAGTTCTTGTATTTTTAATAATTTTTTTAAAAAAGGTTGAATTTTTTTTTATTTATTTATTAATGTCTCTGAAACTATCAACAAAACTTATTTAAAGATATCTTAAGATTATGTAAAGTGATCAGAAAGGAAGCCAAAATTGTAAGAATATACAGGGTGTTCCATTTAAAAAAAATCATCCTCATCCACTCCCACTTTTTTGAGTCACCTTATAGAGGTTAAATTATTTTCCTGAAATACATCCTAATACATACTTTAGGTTTGCACACATAATTGCTAAGGTGTTTATTTTAGGAGCTACAGATGCCCGACGCACTATTGCCGGACCCTGTATATTAAAGTTTAAAATACATGAACACTTTAAGGTGCCCTTTTTTCGTGCCGGTGACTTTATGTTTTAATTGATTGTTTTGTAGCCTGCTGAAAAAATCCTAGCTACGCCCTTGCTACTTCGTACTACCCATATCTCGACATTTCCATAAAACAGCTAATGGACATTAGAAAAAAAGCTCGTGTAGGTTACAAAATGGTACCCGCCGTCACAGAAATCGCGTTATATGTGCTTACAGGTGAACTACATTATCTCCTATATCGGTGGATAATAAAAATTCGTAATTATATCCTGTTACCCATTTAATAAATCCTTGAGATCGTTGGTTAAATTATACTCGATGTTGTGTGTGTCTGTGCTATTTTACTGGTTTTAGAATTTTTTTTCTTCCCCACAGCGTTTGCAGAATAGGGAGCGTAGCGAAAAATCGATCCAAGGGTAGTCGGAACCTGATACAGTCAACCGCAAAAAGGTTGATTGGGTTTCAATTGTAATTTATTGCACATTGCATGTGAAGAAAACTGCTTCTTGACGTATATGTTCCTAGAAATTATCTGGGTGTCGATCGATGGAAGAAGTACTTTCGTATTTCCGCATATCATGCATTTCTAGAAATACTCGTGTATAATGGTTGCTTATGTGGTAGTGTATTCTTTAATAATATCATTTCTTTATTTCGTAGCTATAGTTTGTGTATCAATAACATGAAATAAATTCGATACTATTATCAAATTTATTTGTATTTGCAAAAATATTTATACAGGGTGTGTCGTGTCAAAGTGGACAATACCAATTTTCTTATTTTATGTAGAAGAAAAGCAGATAACGTCCCATACCAATCTATTTATTTTACTAAAAAAAGTTTCTAATATTTTTTAAGTTAACTTTGGATGGGTTTAATATAAATCAGTCATGCGTCGTCTCTTGTTGTTTTAACCAGTTTTATTGGTTTATTTCAAAAATGACAGATCGTATTTCAGATTTTATTGGTTTGACGGAATGATGAACGACAAATGGACGCCGATTCGTATGAACTCGCCTTTAGATTTTTGAGACTTGTCAAAGTCTTACCAAGTTATAGGTTATAATTTTGTGTCAACTTATGTCAAATACTCTGCGTTTAGGAAGATGATGCATTTTGATTCATGTTATTACGTGTGTTTTGTGTTTTTTGAAGTCAAGTGGAGGAAAAATCGAGGGAAAATTAACTGTAGACCCGGAGCACCAGTTTACAGTTAACCCATACAGCACGTCCAAATAAAATTACGTTTCTACAAGAGAGACACATGAGAAATAAAATATGTTAAAGTGAACCTAAGTGTTCATCTAGTTCTAACATATACATATGAGATACACGCAGGTTTATATTGATAGAATTGTGTGATACAGTGTTTACTAGTTGTATACCGTATGCACTCAAGATTCTAAAGAGTTTTTTGTAACGTAACAAATAATTATTAAAATGATGAAATCTGATGTCGGTATATGAGACATACAATGTATAAGTCATATGTATGTGTGATACTTCGTATCATAGTTGTGCCTATAGTACACACCTTGTAAAAATTTGACGTATACACATAGTAAAAATATCTATATAGACACTTTGTAATAGTGTACTGTTGTGTCTACGTTCTAGCATGAAATGAAGGTGTGCGCACGCGCGGATAGCCTCAGCGTAGATACACCGACCAAGTGTATCTTATGTGTCCTCTCTCCTTTCTCCTTTCTAGGAGTGGTATGTGTTGCGGCCATTATTGTTTTATTATTCGGAAGCTCTATATAAATGTTCTGTTTGTGTGTGGTTTAAAAGAGATTTTAAGGTAAGCACAAGTTTTTAATTACCTTGTTGCACCTTCCTAAGAGTATTATTAATATTATAGCAGCGACTCTTCCCTTACTCGATACTCAATTTACCAAATTTTGACTCCAATGAATGAAAACTCCAAATATTCTCGTATATTTTATTATAATATTCTCGTACATAAAGAGGTTAGCTCTGGAATATAATTACTTTGGAAATAATAAAAATCTAAATGGACCAGAGAAAGAAAGATTTAAACACTTCAAAGAACTTCGTACACTGATATTCGGTAAGTTATTGATGGATCAATATACAGATATGTTTAATATTCAATAATCAGTTTTATATAAAATTTAAGGGTGAGATTGTTAATCTGGAAATAAAATACAACAAAGTCCAACAGAGTGCTCGATGAATGAGTATGCTAACAAACCAACTGTTTGGAGGGAAAAGAGGAGAAAAAAACGACTAAACGAGGTCGACCAAGTCGTGGCGATATACCAGCGTTTACCATTTAGTATGTTGTTATACTAGGTACATACTTATATTTTTAATACATTTTGATACAAATTCTGTTCTTTTACAGTGTTTTCTTACCTGTGGTTTCTGCAGTGTAAATAATTATTATTATTGTGTTATTTGCGCTATTGCGTTCCATGATATAAAGAAATATAAGAATTTTATTTTTTAACCACTTAGTCCATTTTATGGAAGAAAAATGGTACATTTAATACAAAACAAAAATGGAACAATTTTAAGGCTACTTCTCTTGAACTTACGATCGAGATACTTTTGGAAAATACAAAGTTTTGTCTTCCTAATTTTCGTTCTAAAAAGATATAATTGGTATCATTGAATAAATATTTCTTAAAAAGAACGAAAAGTTAGGCATCAAAACTTGTATTATTTCCTAAATTTGTTCATAAGAAGTAGTTATATCTAGCACAAGAGGTATATACGAAGCAAAATACATACGTATACACGCGGTAGTCACAACTGCAATGTGTAAACAGAGTTTAAACGTAATACACAAGCACTGTGTATCCTACGGCACACTGTGTATCCCTTACTTTGTGCATACGTAAATGCTATACTGTGGCTACATTGTGAGGCGGACGTTTAACCTTTGTGCATACGTGTTGAACTACAATGTGTAAACGTAGCAGATTTACATCGGGGGAATTGTGTCACCCTGTGTCTACATCTAATGATGTAAACACATCGTAAATGTGATTTGATGTGCTGTATGGGAATACTCGCTGCCCAGGAAGAAAGTCTTATACACCAATAAAGTTACCATCAATACAGTTTGTATACCATCTCGTCGTAGATAAGTGCATCTCATATATGGTACAAGGATCGTACTAAACATATACTAAACACTGGAGTAGCTGTAAAATATCGACATTCATTTTCGACTCGCATTTTCATTGGAGGACACTGTCATGTTTATTTCAAACCAATAATCGTTGGTTAGGTTCAACATTTCTTCTCTTCTTAAATAAATTTAAGCATTAACATTATTAGGCATTTGCATAAAAGTGTGTATTTTGGGTGGTATTCCACAAAATTTGCTGGCTATTGAGGAAGCAGAAAATGTACAGATGACAGAAATAAATTGAAAATAATATTTATATCACAACAACATTATTCGAGCCACATTTTCAAACATGTCCTTCAAATTCTTCAATTTAATATCTTTTAGTAAGA
Source organism: Sitophilus oryzae (assembly GCF_002938485.1). NCBI lineage: Eukaryota > Metazoa > Arthropoda > Insecta > Coleoptera > Curculionidae > Sitophilus > Sitophilus oryzae. Next base: position 3,209,333 of record NW_022145945.1, read on the forward strand.
AGTTTCACTTCAAGATAGAGTTTGTGATCCTCTGCTGATAATGCTAACATGCCCAACAAACAAAATTTATTGCTGGAACATTGCCAAAACTTCGCAAAGCAAGGTGTAACATTGCTTTTTTCATTGTAGGGAGGTTTATACCAGGTAGCAGGGTAGCTTAATCTTCCGCCAAATTACATTGCAGTGCAAGGTTGAAAAACACAATATTATTGAAACGTTGCTAATGTAACGTTCAGGAAAGTACTAATTTGAGATGTATTAGTAATATTGTTAATTTTACGTCAATACAATATTGGTAAAATTATATTGTACCTATGTTTCAAAACTTATTATCCATTAAACTTTCTATTTTGTTATAACTTATTAACTGACTTATTGCTAAAATAATATAGCAAAAAATAGATAATGTTTGCAATAAAAAACCATTTCATTAGCAACATTAGCAATTTTATGCAATTTTATGTTAACAATAATACATCAGTAATAGGTTATAATCAACAGAAACATTAATGGGTATTAAATTGTAGACTTTCAGATAGGTATAATATACCTATTTTTACTAATATTGTATTGACGAAAAACATAAACAATATTGATAAAAATATGCATATCTCTATATCCACTGACTTAGAAAAATTAAAAATGCTCGGTAAATATATCCCTACCAAGAAAGTCGAATTTGTCAAACAAATTGAAAACAAAACAAAAACTAGAAATTTATCACTTACTTGTTTCAAAATTACTGTTAAGTACTGAGTCCTGAGTACTTACTGATCTTTTCGGCTGCTCATTAAATAAGGAATTACTCAACTCTGACCTCTTGAAACGAATTTCTAAAAAAAAATCTTAAAAGTTGAAGGTCTGAAATAATATAAAATATATATAGGTACAGTATAAACATTATTATATATTTCTTATTCAAAAATACAAAAGGAAAGTATAACATTAAATATATATACAAGGAAAAGCAAACTTATATTTTAATTGATTTTTTGGATCTTTCATATTTTGTCTTCGCATGTTGAATTGTCTTATTCATGGTTTCAAATTCCTCTTCGGTAAAGTTTTCCAATCTATATCCAATCGTTTCTAAAACAGTAAAAATAAAAAAACAATCAGTTGTAATAAATATAGCATGAGAAACTTACCTCTTGTGATGTTCCTTATTTTAAGTCCTTATTTTAAAAATCTCAAATAATTAACTAATCGCGAATATTGTTCGTGATTTTATCATTAGATTAAGAATATACAGGTTTACCCTGGTTTTATCCATGTTTTATCTACTTCAGTTTTCAGTTGGTTAAAAGCTAAACTAAAATATAAAATTTTCGTTAAAAACAAACAACACAATTTGTTATACTTATTCATAGCTAAAGGTTATTAATACACACATAATAATAAAATTATACTTACACTTATCGTCTCATCATCATTCTTTGTCTATTGTTAGCTATGTAGACCCAATTTATCCTTGCTAATTTCCTAATATTATGGTCCCATCTCAGGTTCAGTTTACTTCTAGGTCTCTTAATTCCTTGTGGGTACCAAGCGGTAATTTTTGTGGTCCATAATCTGTTGCTCGTCCTTATTGCCAGGTATCCTGCTCATTGCCATTTGAGGGATATGATTCTGTGGATGACATCTATTACCTGGGTCTTTTGTCGTATTCACTCTTTTCTTTTATGGTCTTTCTTGGTTATTCCAAGGTTATTCCCAGCATATTTTGTTCCATGGAAGATTATAAGATATTCTCCATCTATTTTTAATCCTTTGTTGGTCCAGTCTAGTTGACAGAAGATTTCTTCTAGTGTTGCTGTAAATAGCTTTGGGGATATCGCGTCTCCTAATCGTACTCCTGTGCCGGCTGTAATGCTAAAAATTATATCTGTGAGCAATAATTAAAACGGAAATAGTATTTCCATAGAGAGATTTTTGAATTTTATAACAATTTAAACTATATTTAACAATGGAGATGAACGCAATTTAAAAATAAGAACCTTTATTCTTGTACAAAAATAAAAATCCACCAAAACAGGCACTATGTCGGGCGGCCTCGACGGTCAACGGCTGGGATCTTTGTTAGCTATTCAATTGTTCTCGAAATTGACTCCAAAATTTTGCTGAAAATTTCAGCGTTCTGAAGCGGTGCCTCGTCTTGCTAGAATAATATGTTTTCGAGTTCTCCAAACTTAAGAAAGGGGTCCAGAACCTACAAGTTAAAAGTGGCGAACTTTTAAAAATTCTGTATTTCGAAGGGGACTATAACAAAATATAAAGTGTGCTATATTTTTGGAAAAGAAATTTTAAGTTATTCTCACTTAATTAAAAATATACAGGGTATCTCAAATAAGAAATCAATTTGTTTGTTAATAACTCTTAAATTATTAGTTTTAACAACTATCTCCTATAGGAAAGGATGTTTCCTTTTAAAAGCGTCGAATTTGACCCACCCTGTACAGTAAAGCTAGTCAAATTGTACAATTTATCATAATTTTAATGAATTTTACAATACTAATGCAATATAAACTTTGTATTATTATAAGATAAATGCTTGTTTGGTGATTTTTAAGGCCTTAGGTAAATGTTATTTTATCTTCCGAACTTTATCTGTATTGATCTAATTACTGATTAGGTAATATGACAGATATCGAGTTACTATAGCAATAAAGAATCTCGTTCAAAAGTAATTCTAGCTCGTTGGTGTAAAGCAAACCGGCATTACCGTATCATAAATCCGCCTCAGACGAAAAAACCTTGTCTAATTCTTGTATTATGCTATCACTTATAAATATATAGTTATAGTACCGTGAAACACGACACGACTTGACTGAAGGCGATTTGTATTTTAAAATTAAAAAGGTGATCATGTTAAAAACCAAGTACGCTTAAAAGCTCTTAATGTGTACACAAGTTTATATTTTTTGAGCTCTGTACTTTATACAGGCAAAATAAAACCATTACGGAAGAATTTATTTTTTGATCATCCCCCTTGAGAACTTCATCTGTCATGTTAAGAAATGAAAGTAAACAATAAAACGCCTCTCGTGTTTGTTCGTACACTAAAAATTTCAATTAATGCCTGTATATATTTTTAATATATTTTTTAAATTTACATTTTTTTAATTGTAAAGTTATATTACATTTAAATGAAATATATTACATAACAATTATGTCAATTACAGGGTTGCAAGCTTGTTTTCTAACATTTTTTTAAATAAAACGAATTATAAAATTTCAATATATGTATATTTTTCGTAGGTATGAAAAAAGCAAAATATAAAATGGACAAACGCTTACTTACATTGCAATAAAACTTCCACTTTTAGTTTTCTAATCCAAACGCAATATTTCTATTTCACAAATAAAAATATCCGACAACACTAAAATCACTGAAAGGTCCGCGGCTGACAACGAAAACTGAAAAATATAACGGCACTTTTTGTTTTGGACCTGCATATCAACATTACGCTGTACTATTATGTGTTTGTTTTTGAAATAATATAAAATATTTAATCATAACTTGTAAATTTTAATATTTTAAAATGATTTTAACTATTTCTGACAACAACTAACTTTTTGTTATCAAGATGACATTTTCGACGGCAACTGACATATATGTCATAATATTTGAATTTTAAATAGGTATGTAATATAATTGAAATTAATATAATGCAACTTTATACTAAGAAAACATTTATACATTCACAAAATACAACAAAGTCTAATAATATAGTTTGAAAACAATGAATATTGAATTAAAATTAAAAAAGTTAAGCGCGGCCCCTTGTGTCAAAATTAGATGATTAAATTTTGGCGCCTCTAGTGTTTGTTCGGGCGGTTGGTCTTTTACTCCCTTCTTATGGCCATTAAAGAAAAAGTTCTAAAGGGGGATGTTTTGCGGAGCTGATGTGAGTGACTAATGTTTGTCATTTTACTGTAAACATAGATAAATGAAACAAGTTTAGATTGGAAAGTGCCCATAAGGACAATGTAAACACTATTTGGCGCTATTCTTGCAACGGTCGCGACCCAAAACTTTTGAAAATTTCGGAGCGGTTCGGCTTTTTCCGGAATTATATCGCCAAATATTGTTTATTCAAATTTATTATTATTTTCGTTAAATTTTATAAATAAAATACAGTGTGTTGCATACAAGAAACTTTATTTTATATAAGGACGCATGTATGAAATACCTATGAAACATTGGAAACCGACGTTATGCCACGTTCCACGATGGTTTTTGCAGTTCACAGTTCACAGCACAGCTTTTTAAATTTTTAATGCCACTTTTTCACAATTATCACCGGTTGGAGTAAATAAAACTTGAATTAAACTCACAAGATAGCAATAATTACTTTGAAAATGGACGTTATAAACATTTTTGGGAATTTCTTTAATGAGAGCGGTTTAGATTTTGAAAGATTATTATGATTTTTGAAGATTCTGACTTTGACAAGAGAAAATTATTTCTGTTTTTGTTTGCCGTTGTTCTTAGCGACCGCTATAGCAGCGCCAGATCGCGTATAACGGTCGCGACCCAAAATAATTTCGCGATCCAAAATTTTTACGGGCTTTCCAATCTAAACTTGTTGCATTTATCTATGACTGTAAATAGTATCCATAGATAAAGGAAACAAATTTAGATTGAATTGCCCGAGTTGCCACCAAAACTTAGTAATAATTAGTGCTTTGGAGCACATACGTTGTAGGACGCAGCTATAGTAAACGCCACGAATGTTTGGGACCGATTCATCGGTCGCTATCATGTGAACTAATCTGTTCAAGGTCACATAAAACTTAATTCCAGCGCCGTGGTATTTCAAGTCATATAATAATCAATATATAATCTATTGTAATTTGTTGTTTTAACTGTCAAAGTCTTGTCAAAACATATATTTGGTTATAAATATAAAATGGAATGCCCCATTGGCCGCACTGCAAGCACACCAATGGATTGATGCACAAAAACGAATCAATCAAAGAAACGCGATATAGTATCGTCTTTGTCAATCACGCTAACATTTTAGAATAAGTAGGAGGAGCGCAGGCAGATTATTAGACCGGGCCTTTAAAAACCTACGTCTGCGGTAAAAATTTACGTTTTTAATGTAAAAATGATAGCACGCCTGTCGATTCTAACTTTATCAAGCGATTAATCACTCCCAAACATTCGCGGCGTTTACTATATAACAGTTGCTAAGAACAACCGCCAAACAAGAACAGAAATAATTTTCTCTTGTCAAAGTGATAATCTGCAAAAATTATAAAATCTTTCAAAATTTAAACCGCCCTCATTGAAAAAATACCGAAAAGTGTTTAAAGCTAAGTTTAAGTTTGGTTAAGTTTGTTTTCATTTTCAAAGTAATTATTGCTATCTTGTGAGTTAAATTTAAATTTTATTTACTCAAACCCGTAATCATTGTGAAAAAGTGGCATTAAAAACACTCGATCGATCATATTTTTTGTTGCACTCAGCGTGATTGCAGGAAAACTCATGTGTCGGGCAACAAATATGTCCTTTTTGCACTAAAAAGAATCTTTTATGGGCATTTCGCCACTGCACTGCAAGAAAATACTGCTTGTCAGAAATTATGTTTAGTTATACAAATTTGCCTAACAAAGAAAAAACTGCTTAACATTTCGGAAAATTTATCTCTTGCCGTCGTCGAAGCAATATTGCTTCTTCCATTAAAATTTTGGCGTTTGATGTTAGTAATGAAAGAAGCGATAGCCTCTAAAAGAAAAATAAAAGAAGCTTTTTTAATTCAAGCTCATAAAAACAAATGTATTGCTCATGCATCTGTAGATGTTAGTAATGTATGGCAATCGCTTCTTTGATTTTAAAGAACATTACATAAATAAACATAACATACGTAAAATTTAAAAATAATCATACAAAAAGTTTGGGGCTTTTTGGTTTTACCTTATTAAGTAATTGTTATCAGGTAGTAATTGTTAATTTTGAAATTTAACTTAATTTAATGTAATTTTAACAAAACGTCAATGGTTTCTTGTATACGTATCTGTTTTAAAAAAGTAAAGTGTTCTCGAATAGTTGAATTTAAATATTTTAAATAGTTTTTTTCTTTATTCTTTGTATTTTTTTTTGCTTCCGACGACGGAAAGAGATAAACTTTCCGAAAAGTTAAGCATTTTTTTCATTGTTAGGCAAATTTGTATAACTGTAAACATAACTTATGACAACCAGTATTTCCTTGCAGTGCAGTGGCGAAATACCCATAAAGGATTTTTTTGGAGAGATGAATCCGCCACCTAGACATTTTTTTACTTTCTGCACTAGTTACACAAATAACTATTTTGTATTATTTTTCTAAAATATATTTAATTAAAAACGAGGTAGTTGTTCAAATATATTTATCACTCTGTATCTGTATACTCGATATTTTGTGTTTAATATCAAGTTCTCCGAAATAAAGTCATTTTAAACGATACAATATTTTACTAGTTGTCGTTGTTCTGGACAACTTTTCTCCTAATGCCTTGTTTGTCATATTAAATGAACCAATTAATTTTGTAGAAAAAAAGGCAGATTTTTTTAAACAGATAGATAATAAGAGTACAATAACAGTACGGTAATTATTACTGTCCACTGCTTGTATTATTTATTAGTTTACAATCTATTCATTAACGGACAGTGGACAGTCGATAAATAGTTACATTAAATTGTTTTTAGAGATAATTTTTAGTTTTCTTTGTTTAGTTTGCTTGACAATAGAAAAAATCGCATCAGGATTTAGCGAGTTGTATATACAGGGTGTCCCAATGTTAAAACTAAAATAATTTAGGACTTTGTTATTATCTATTTTTGATAAACACAACGTTTCGGTCAGAAGAATCACTGACCGTTATCAAGTGTAAACTCGAGTGTCCCAATATTATGTCCCCTTCTTCTTCTTTTTCGTACGTTAGGACCAAGTCCTGTGTTTTCTTTAATGGTTCCCTAAGAACAGTTGGGATGATGAAGACCAGCTCTCATACCATCTTATAATTCTTATAGGTGGTCGTCCCGGCAGTTGAGGCGTGTTGGGTCTTTTAGTCCTTTCTCTTTAGCAATTTTCGCTAACCGGTCGTTTAGCATCCTGTACACATGGTCTCTCCACTCTTTTCTTCTGTTTCTGCCCATCTTACTTCATCCTGTTCTTCACATGTTTCTCTTATATCCTCACTTCTTTTCTGGTCAGCGCAACGACCCAGCTACGTCGAAACACCGGTTCCCATTAGAACACCGAAGTTAAGCGACGAAAGACGATACTAGTGGATGGACGGGTGACCGGTTCGAAACTCTATATCGTGCTGTTGTCCAATAAAGACAAAAGCGTAAAATCTATTGGCACACACTGCTCACTCACGCCGGTTCGAGGCCGGATGAGATCAGATATCTCGTGAGTAAGAGTCGATTTAGGCACTTGCCAAGTCGGTAGGCCATTGACCATGATATGGCCGAGGACCGCGGTTCGGATTCCGCGTAAACAAAGTAGGCCCCGTCCAGATTAGCTCTGACAGCAGAAAGGAGACGTTAACTTCAAATCTTTACTTTACTTTACTTTTCTTTTCCGGTCATATAAAGTATATATCCTGTAATTGATCTAAGTGTTAGAATTTCTGTTGTTTTTAGGAGGCTTTTTGTTGTTGTGCTCTGCTCTAGTCTCTATCGCATATGTCCATAACCGGTCTCACGCAAGCCTTATAATATTCTTAAATATCCTGATATTAATGACACCTTTGTTGTTTAGGTTTTTGCTTCCTCTTTGAGATTTCTAGTGCTTGTTATATTTGCTCCTAGATATTTTAATGACATCACTTGTTCTACACTCTGATCATATATTGCGAGTTTGCATCTTCTAGGCTCCCTAAATATTGTAAGGGATTTTTTTTAGGGATATTTGCATGATAAATAGTTTTGCCGTTTGTTGGAACTTATAGAAGCTTTTGTAAGTTATCTTCGTCTTCAGAAACGAGTACTGCATCGTCAGCATAGCATATTATTTTTATTTCTTTATCTCCAGTCGATATCCTCTCCCAGCTTGCTTTACTTCATTTATGATTTCGTCCATTACGATGTTGAACAGGGAACAAAATAAATTAATTGGACATAATTTATCCCTATACTTACCAAAAGTGCGTTCTTTAAAAAAATAACCACATTTTTTAAGATATACTATGAACCATTCCGATTTGAATGAAATTTGGGGTACCTATGTTTTGCTAAGAACTTTTTAATTTGACTTTGACAAAAATCACGAAAATGTAAGGGAAAGGTAAAAACTACCCCCACCTCTACATAAATTTTAGTATAAATATATTATAACTTCTCTGTTAACCGTTATTTTTTTGTAAAAAGGTCCTTCTAGTACACCGCGCATATTTTTTGAGGAAAAACCATATTTTTCTCATTATGATTATGTATAATAAAATGATATGTGTGTATACCGGGTGCGTGTCAAAAGTAGTTCACCCCTATAACTTTTTTATTTCATCAGATAAAAAATCTAGATTTGGTATGTTAGTATATGCGACATAAATTAGGATTGGTTGACGTATTCAATTTTGGCCACCTCCTGTTTTCCTGAAATTTAATACAACTTTTGATTTTTAAATGGCACCGTACCGTCGGTATTTTTATACTTTATTCGATAGAAAATGACATTCTGAATAGAATGACATATCCATATGTCAATTTTTGATATTCTTGCTTATTAAAAAGTTGTATTTTAAAATACAATCTAGAGTGTCATGGCTATGTCAAAAACACTAATTCTTAATCAAGGAGCCTTGGAAAAATAGATTTGATCGTCTAATGTCTTTAGTGTATTGTCCTGGCCAGTTAGAAAATGCTCAAATCGTATTTTTAATCATATCTGAAATTTTTCAAATGGAACGAGGGTGGCTCATTAGCATATTTGGAAAAAGCATTTTTTACGAATAATTTGATACCACACACTTGGTATTTTCAGTCAAATTTTCGTTATGAACCGCAAGTTATAATTTTAAATAAACCATATGCGAAAATGTCAAAAGTTGACATATGGTATGTCATTCTATTCAGAGTGTTCTTTTCTATCGAATAAAGTAAAAAAATACCGAGTGTGTCATTTAAAAATCAAAAGTTGCAGTCATTTCCGGTGAAACAGGAAGTTTCAATAATAATCAATAGGTACGTCAATCAATCCTAATTTATGTCATATACTAACATACCAAATCTCGTTTCTTTAACTGAAAAAATAAAAAAGTTATAGGGGGTGAGCCACTTTTGAGACGCACTCGTTATAATGGATATGACAATAAGCCTCATAAATTTTAAATGAATTAACATTCTGTATATTTTGTAGGCCTGGTTTGGAAAAAAAACATCTTCAATTTTTTTCTCAAAAACAAAGCGATGTGACATTTTTTTAAAAAAGACAAAAAAATGTAGTAATTACTAGGAGGACAATTTTACGAAAAAAAATCGTTCGTTGGAGCAGTTGACAAATATTTCTACTAAAATTTATGTAGGGCTGAGTGTAGTTTTCAACTTTTCCATATTTTTTCGTGACTTCTGTGGAAGTCAAATGTTAGAGCGCTTAGCAGAACATAGGCACCCAAAATCTCATTCAAATCGGAATATCGATTATTAAAAATATTTTAAAAAAATGTGTTTATTTTTTTAAAGTTTGATGCCCTCTAACGGACACTTAGTACTTTTGTATAGAGGTGAATTGTGGCCAATGAACTAATTTTTTTAAGGTACCTATTTAATATTCTTCTCTATTTATCGAAAATAAGCTAAACACAATATTAGTACAAAATCCTAGTGACAACATAGAGACAAAGAAATACTTGCCACACACATATGTAAGCTCCGCATTATATTCCTTTACGTGTGAGCTTAACGACAAGGAGGGGTGCTAGATGCAGTACTGCCATTGATATAAATAACAAATTCAAGAACTTTAGCACATTCACCGAAGAAATAGGTTCAGTTTAAACAAAATGAGGGCATTCCAAGTAAGCCATTCTACTTAACTCTATTTTACGGAAAAGAAACATATATTCAAGGACAGATTTTTTGAAATTAAAAAAGCATTCTCAAGGATTTTTTATTATAAAGTTTATTTTTTCTTTTTGAAGGGTGCATTAAATATATTTTTTTTATTTTTGTTTTTAGGCCTGTTTAGTGTTCGCTTTAGTAGCAGCCATTGCTACCAAAGAAGTACCAAAAAAACAAGAAAAGAGAGGCTTGCTTTTGGGCGATTATGCCTACGCTAAAGGTAATAAAATAATAAGTAATAACATATTGTATACTCTGTTTAATATTATTTTATATTTATTTAATTTGATTAATAGTGTTTTTGTTTGTATTTTAGGACCTATCCTAACTTTGGCTAAACCAGCAATTGGATATGGAGGTTATGGGGGAGGTTTTGGAGGTGGTAGAATTATTGGAGGAGCCGGTTTGGCTGGTGCCGGAATCGGTACTTTCGGTAAGTTAAACGACATTAACAGTATTTTATTGGATTTTCTCGTATTTATTTTTTACATATTTATTATACCGTATGAACGAAAAAAACGGCATCTAGTTGGCTTGGAAATGACAATCGATGACATTGTCCATATAATTTTAGAATTAAAAAAATGATATCCATCGCTGACACCAGTTTTTTTCGATCCAACGGTATTATAAAATAGAAATAATGTGTTCTACGGTATACGTTGCGATACAATCTGTATTAAAGATATTTTTGTTTTCAAGATATATTAATATCCAATTAATTTTGGTTCTTTTCTTTTATTATTTTTATTTGTTGTTTTTTTATATTTCTTTTGTTATTATTTTTTAGTTTCTATTTCAAAATCATATTTTCTGATAATATGGCAACAGGTAGTAGATTAAATTTACAAGAAAGAAAAAACTCAAAAAATTTTTTCCAGTTTTCAAAATTCAAGCAAAAAAAATATTTTTTTTGGAAATTTTCAAAGTATAATAATTCGATTATTTTGGACCTATTTAAAAAAACGGTAAAGAGAAAATATGTTTCTTTTATCGAGACCTACCAGTCCTGAAAATATTTGCATTTATTTAAGACTCACCCTGTATATTTTTTGTGTTCATCAAACTTCATTCACTAAATGTTTTTTTCACATTTTATTTGAAGTTTTTGTTGTAAAATTCAGTTAATATTAATTTTTGCTTGCTCTATTTAATTCCTAGAAGTACTTTTTTTAAGTGCAAATATTTTTGTGAGTGTGACACATTTTTACCGCAAGAAAATAATATTTTATTCCAAATTTTCTAACTCATTCATTAAACAAATTTTCTGACCTGAACTGAAACATTATTCATTAAACAAATTTTCTGACCTGAACTGAAACATTAAAAGCATTCGGCTACTTTAGGTATAGTTATTCAACAAACGACAAATAGAAAATTTATTTATTTTCTCGAGATCTAACCACCGTTTCGTTGGGCAGATTAATTTTATCTTTTGGGAAAGAACATAAATGATTGTAAAATAACAGTATTTACTACAATACTGCTAAATATTTTATTTTGAACTCTGAGCTTATGTTTCGCTAACCATGTTAAATACAATACGATCGAAAAAAAACGGCGTCTAAGACGGCTATGGAATGACAATCGATAATAATTTCCTCGTATAATTAGTGTTAATTTTTGACAAGTTTTATGTCAATTTTTAGTAAATGACGTCTAGGTAATAATAATAATGATTTAATTAAAATATTTCAATCACTTTCTGGTTATGCTAACATTGCTAGCAAAAGATGCTTCGAAAGTTCAATATACAGGGTGCTACAAATTCGAGGTACGAGCATTGGTATCTCGGTAACCGTAATAGATACGAACATGGTTAAATTGGAGCAAAGTTGCGCTTTAGGGTGTTCACCAAGATGCCATCAAAAAAGTTTTAAAAATTTCAAAGATTGCTGAGTTTTTTGGAAAAAACAGATTTTTTGAAAATCAATTTTATTTTTTCCTGTCGTTATTTTTTAGAAAATCAAAAAACTAATTACACATTCATTAGGGCTATCTGATGGTATCTTTAGATTTTCAAATTAGCTGACAATTTGTGAGATACAGAGGCCAACTTAATTTTTTTAAATACGGACCTGCATTTTTTATTTCAGGTTTTGAAAGAACACGTTCTTCTGAGTACAATGATATGCACACTTAGTATTTTTTTTTGTTTCGGAAATTTGGACATAATTTATTCAAACTAATTTCAAGTCCGGCTCTGTTTTTTTTAAATATTTAATCTATTCATCGTTACAATATTGATAAGCATTCAACCTTAGCAATAACGTTGGGTAAAACATTGAATACGGAAATTCAAATGCAATAAAATAATAAAAAATAATATAAAATAAACAACATAAATAGTATAATATAACATAAACAATCAAATCATTTCCCGGGAAGATGGATTTGAAATGGTAGAGCAGTGTAATGGCCAGCGAGGTTCCTGGACCTGTCGCCAAGGAGCGGGGGGGGCATTACTTGACGTCATTTGTAAAAGCCAAATCAATACATTTCAATATTTACAATAAATAGTACAAAATGCATTCGGAAGTATAAGAAGAAGAAATGTTCAAAAAACTATAAATAAGATTGAAGGAAAAATAAATTTGTGCATTATGAATACTTTAGAACGTATAGAGCATTAGAAACTAGTTTGTAGAAGTTGATTTATTTATAATAACTCCGGTTAATATTATGCATATTATTAGATCGTACACTGATATTTCAAATTCACAATAAAAAATGTTAAAAATAATATCTTTAAATTGCTGACCTGGATATTATTTTTTTAAATCTCTCAATTGGCTTGACTTTCCTTATTCAATGTTAATTTCGCTGATCAATATTGTTGTGATGAATATAATCAGATTAAATAAATTAAAAAACCAGAGTTGGACTTGAAATTATTTTAAATAATAATTAAATGGTTTTGTTATTGTTAAGTTACCCAAAACAAAGAAAAAGTATCAAGTGTGGCATATCATTGTACTCAGGAGACCGAGTTCTTTCAAAACCTGAAATAAAAAATGCAAGTCCGTATTTAAAATAACTAAGTTGGCCTTTGTATCTCACAAATTATCAGCTAATTTGAAAATTTAAAAATACTATCAGATAGTGGCTATGAGAATTTGCAATTAGGTTTTTGATTTTCTAAAAAGTAACGACAGGAAAAAATAAAATTGATTTCCAAAAAACTCAGCAATCCTTGAAATTTTTAAAACTTTTTTGATGGCATCTTGGTGAACATCCCAAGGAGGCAACTTTGTCCTAATTTAACCATCTTCGTGTCTACTACGGTTTCCGAAATAGCAATGCTCGTACCTCGAATTTGTAGCACCCTGTATTGTGTTGAGGTGTATTGTGATAAAGAGTAGGTTATACTTGACTATAGCATTGCCAAAATTATTACTAGACAATATGCTTGATGGTTTCTTCCTCAATTTCAGGTACCGGTCTTGGTGGCGGACTTGGTGGAGGAATCGGAGGAGGCGCCATTGCTACCGGAGTGCGCACAGCATCCGCATCCACCTCGGTCATCAACCGTGCCGTAGCGGTAGCTGTACCAGCTCCCTACCCTGTAGAAGTCCCACGTCCGGTCCCTGTACCCGTCCCAGCTCCAAGACCCGTGGAAGTACCCCGTCCATATCCCGTTGATGTACCCGCTCCTTACCCCGTCCACGTAGCTCGTCCTGTACCGGTTGATGTACCCAGGCCCATTCCAGTACCACGCCCTGTCCGTAAGTACCATTGGGTTGTAGATTGTAGATTATGTTAGCGAGTATCTGAGACTATTTTACAGAGGTTAGTTCTTCATCTCTGATATCAATAATACTTAACTTTATGATGTGACTGGTTGTCCGTGATGGGGTGTTCTGATATTTCATTTTCCCCGCAGAATCTGTATTCGCCATTGTATCCTAGTTTCAATCTACTGATAGTCTAAAAAACCTTATCATCGTTACATGTCTAATTATTTGTGTGAAGTATCCTTTTGTGTGGCCATTATAAAATAGTCATGTCGGCCAGAGCGATCCCGGGGCTTACAGCGGGGGCGGCCAATCAAAAGGGTGAAATTTTGACACTAAAAATTTTATGATATATTTCGTGATATATTTTGACTTCTGGGACAAAATAGAAAATCGTGCATTTTTAAAAATTTTCCTGTATATTTTAGAAAACTTTTTGGAACTGCCTGTTCACCGCAAATTTACCCACAGTATAATTATTTCTTAACCTACCATGCCTTACGGCTTTACTCTATGACTACGACACTAAAAGGATGGATGCAAATACAGAAAAAAAAACAGGTGGCTTACGAAATTAGTTAAAAATAAATCATTTTTTTTTTAATTTTCAAACTTGAATAACTCGGTTATTTTGGACTTTGGAAAACGGTAAAAAGAAAATATGTTTCTTTTATCGAGATCTACCAGCTCTGAAAATATTTGCACTTTTCAAGATTCACCCTGTAGAGTGATATCGCGCTTTTGATAACTGTCTACCGCTGATTAAGCCCCGATTTTTTTGTTTGCCCTTTGGCATACGGCTTTTTAAATAAACAAACAATAAACATGACATTCCACCAATCGACATGCGATGGCTTTTTGATGTATTTTGTTTTGATGTATGCGATGATTTTTTTTTTGTAAAATTCCATGTTTTTTTCGCGTTGTCTGCTGGCGTTTTAGTCACGAGAAAACTGTCTGTCAACAATTTTACACGTTTCTTAATAATAAATAAAAGCTATTTGGCAATTATAACTCTTGTACCTTTTAATATTTTTAGTGTCAAAATTTCACCCTTTCGATTAGCCGCCCTCGCTTTAAGCCCCGGGATCGCGCTGGCAGACATGACTATTTCAAAATGGCTACATAAAAAGATACTTCACAAGAAAAATTAGCCATGTAACGATCAAAATAAAAACACTAAATCACCACAATACACCAAAACACTTTTACTTTTACACTGGACACGCGTTTCGCTAACCATGTTAGCATCATCAGCAGATGATTATAAACTTATAATTCAGTTTAACTTATAATTCAGTTTGTAATCATCTGCTGATGATGCTAACATGGTTAGCGAAACGCGCGTCCAGTGTAAAAGTAAAAGTGTTTTGGTGTATTGTGGTCATTTAGTGTTTTTATTTTGCTGTGTAACACCAAAGGATCCAACCCTCAACTGTAATCATATAACGATGATAAGTTTTTTTTTTATATAGTCAGCTCTCCGTCTATGAGGTATTCATTGAGGAGACAGTGTCCTGTTAAAAACCCCGTAACTAGATTTTTCTTACTTAAATCTAGGTAAATCTTTGATTTTTCTCGGTCGTAAATCCTGGGGAAATAGTTTAAGTGTCTCCCCTTCCAGGTTACTGATGGAGTCTTCCGGGTTCTTGGGTTCTGTTTTAAGTTGGTTTCCAATTGGGAAGCAGAACGGTTCTGGTCCAGTTAGTGGAGTGTTGGCTCCTTTTCTAGCTAAATCTGTACCATTTTTTTTCAAGTACCTCTTTTCAAGTACCTCTTACCTCTGCTTATAATAACCATTTACACTATTTTTCAGCTGTTCCAGTCGATGCTCCCAGACCTGTCGCTGTTCCCGTACCACGTCCAGTACCCTACGACATCCCAGTACCAGCCCCTGTTGCAGTACCCACCCCAGTTGCCGTGGGTTACGCCGGTGGTCTTGAAGGTGGAATTGGTCTAGGAAGAGGCGGTGGTGGTTTCGAAAGAGGTATCGGATTAGGAGGTGCTGGAGGTTACGGACTTGGCAAAGGAGGTAAAAATAAGTTTGAGCGTCAATCTATAACAGTCAAAGATATGTGCATATTTAGTTATAAGAAGAATTGGCTGAACTCAATGAACGTTCTTTGTATTAAGCGACTATGTCTCCAAAAAAGTCTTTGGGTATTTCGCCACTGTAAGAATCTACGACATAAAATAGTTATTTTTTGTAAACACTGCCGCGTTAATCCAACGGGGACTAATTGTCAGCAGTGGCTTACTAATAAACAAATTTATCTCGGACAAAAAATGCTTAACGTTTTGGGAAGTATATCTCCTCCCGGCGTCTGAAGCAAAAAAAAAACAAACAGCAAAGAAAAATCTATTTAAAATATCTAAATGCAACTTTTCGAGAATACTTTAGAAACAGATACGTCTATAAAAACTGTTGACGTTTTGTTAAGGTATATACATTTTTTTACACAGACTACGTTTTTGTTGAGGTAAATATAATTTGGCAAAGATCATAATTGACAGGATTAGTCTTCAAAAAGTTATTAGCTTCTATAGAAAGGATACGATTTAGAAATTGAATCTAGGGACCGGAGAATCGCAAAAGATCTGTAAAGATCGCATTTCAATAAGCCAAAAGCCCTCCTTATACAGGGTGTCCCAGGCTGAGCGTTCATTTCAAGTTTCTAGAGAATAACACCTAGTTAGGAGATTTTGTGCTCATCATTGTTTCACAATGAGATCTATCGATTAAAAATATTTTGAATAAGTTGACGGCAACTTTCTTATTTTAAATGGTTACCCCCATTTTTATTACATACTTAAATTATCTTTAAAATTTTATGAATTTTGGTATCAAACGGTCTATACCTAACAATAACCGTTTTTGAGAAAAAAAATATTGAAAATTTTTGGAGGAAAAACCGGCCTGTCAAAAAAAATTGTATAGCCTAAACGTCAAATTTAGTTATTACCACAGATATTGTCACATAAAGAGAAGACATGTGGCTATCAATTTCAAAAATTAAATTGTTTGAGTGCCATATAATATGTTATATAATATATATGATTAATAAATTATCATAAATAATATTTTTTCAAACGGAAACCCACTTTTTTTTTCACTAGTGAAAATGTTTTTAATTCGTTACTTTTTGATTATACATGTTCCTATACCTAAAATAAATCGTTTTTAAGTTATTTAAGATTTAGAATTAAAGCCTATATTTTTCTGGTTTTTAAGCAGTAGCCTATGACGTTAAACGTCAAGCGATGTAAAACTATATCTGGCCATGTCATAATATTGCCATTGGATATCACTAAAATACGAGATATACTTTTATAAATATACTTTATAAAGTTTTAGCAACAGTATTTATAATAAACTAAATTCAAATTAACTAATTTTTTGATAGAAGAAAATAAACTGTCTGATAGTTTGACACTTAATGTCAATGGAAGCTAGATAAAATAGAGAAACATTTACGCTTTGAAACTAAATTTTAAATAATTTTTTGCAGTTAGTTTATATACTTTAGAGGGTATTATGATCCATACAAAGAGTTAGTTACTTTCAAATGGCAGTTTATATTAATATACAAGGAAATAATTCTGTGAATCATTTGGTATAAATTAATACAAAAATTTATCAAAAATTAGCAGGAATATGTCTGATCTATTCTTTCTACAATATTCGTAGATACTCATACTGACCTTATTTTTATTTTTGTTACAGGTTTTGGACTCGAAGGTGGCTATGGAAAATACAAATAAATATTAGATAGCTCAAAAGTAGCTCAATTTTGACTGTGAAAAATAATTAAAAAAAAAGATTTCCATTCATTTCTTCTAAACAAAATAAATGTACATACTAGATTTTAGTAAGTTATTATTTTTATACGAGTCACTGGTCTGATATACATACATATCTAGATAAAAAAAAACAGAAGGTATGGCTGTATGTAAAACAATATAAAAAATCATTGTGAAAGAGTTACCGTTTATTAATTAGAATAATGTGTGTTTTTCTTTGTAAATAAATAAAATAAACAACAAACTGAATAACCTTTGTTTGATTTTTAAACCTTCGGGCTTTTATAAACCTTTGCTTTGTTTTCGAATAATTTATAGAAACATTGCATGGTAAAAGCAACATTTTTATATAATGGCACTAAGGACAAGCCTTGATTTTTTTTATCAAATATGAATATATAGTAGATATATGATTTCAATATGGGCGTTACTTTATTATTTACAATTTTTTATTAATTGCTACCTGGTTACTAACAAGGTGGTCGGTTGATAATATTTTCATGGTCTTCTTTAGAGATCCGGTATAAAATAAGTTTGATTCCGTATAATTTCTTCACTAAACAAGGGAATGAGAGAATTTCATTTTGGCGAAGAAATATAGAAGTTTTTAAATTGTCCAATCAGAGAACATAAAGATTATCGAAAAAATATTTTTGCATTTTGATATTTGACAATATATTTATAGGATACAGGCCAAACAAAGTTTAGTAATAGTCCAGGAGGCAGTGAATTTTATTTGAACTTATTTTCCCAGTAGGTGAATATACAGGGTGGCGCACCTCATTCGCCTCGGTTAATCAACCGTATAATCATACGAAAACGGAAAGATGTAGAAACAAAATATTTTATGGCTAAATGTGGGGAGGCAATGTGCACAATTTAAAATTATTTTGAAATATACAGAGTGTTTCGGAACTAAGATCCATACCAAAGTTATATTTTTTCTTATGGAACACCCTGTATTTTCTTTCATTTTTGGATTCTTGGGCCCAAGAAAAAGGCATTTATTATAAGGGTTAAATATGTTTAAAATATTTGGTTTTTGAGATATTTAAAAATATTTAAATTTGCATGCTACATTAGAATAGATTAAAAAATTAGAAAAAATATTTAATGTCTCGATCTTTTTTCTACTTTTTAATTTGAACCAGGTTTCTTTGAGAAGAACGGACGCCTTCTTTAAATTAGAATAGATTATTAACACCCTGTACATTACTTTTCAGAATTAATTCTTGTGCTGACTTTAAAGGTAGAGAAATAAACTTTACAGAAAAATGTTATTGCCTCGTTAAATTTATACAGGGGTATTAGTATTTTAATAAAACACGCTTTTAGATGTATCAAAAAACTTTTAATAAGAGTACTTTTAACTCTACATATATGTTTCGGCTTGTTAGGCCTTTTTCAAGAGTTTTTTAAGAACTCTTTAAAATTAATTTTTTTTAAGAATGTGCTTAAAAACTCTTGAAAAAGGCCTAACAAGCCGAAACATATATGTAGAGTTAAAGTTACTCTTATTAAAAGTTTTTTGATACATCTAAAAGCGTGTTTTATTAAAATACTAATATTTCAACGATGTTTCACAAAGAACCAACCACAGCTTCAGTACTATTTATTATACAGGGGTATCAAAATTTGCTGATCTATTTTAAGGATTTATTTTACATTAAAACTTCGTTATTTCAAATACAACACCCTGTATTTTTTAAAATAAATCGAAGCAGATTCAAATTCTCTCTCAAACTATATTAAGGTTTCTTATACCTATCTAGCTCAGATTTTGAAAAAGAGTAATTTTTCAATAAAATCGTAACAAAGAGAGCTAGTGTCAAAATCGAAATTAGTTTACGGGCTTATTTAAATTTATACCAGTTTACTTTTATTTAATTTGCCTACAATATATAAATAATATTTATTAAATATGTATTTATTATTCTATCAAGAGAAACGAAAAAGTAGTTCTTTGATTTATTTTACGATGACTTGTAGGTATATGGATTTTCTATAAGAGAGCCAATTACAGCAAATTTATTTTCTTCACTTCCATCGACAGATTTCTGCCTAATACGTTTTTTATATACCACACTACCAGCTCTGCGAAATAGGAAAAGTAGTTTTTCAAACGAACGCTTATCAGGAAGATTCCTATTTGGATATCTTTAAGCATAAGCCCTTGAGGCCAAGAAGCAATTTTCCTCACAAAATAAAATCACTAGTAACATATCTATTCGTTTAAATCACTAGTATGTTACTACTGCTTTATCTTTCTTGATAAAATAATGAATACTTACTTATTAAACTATTGTAGGTACATTTAAGTAAACTGTTATAAATTATAAATAATAATGTCCATAAACTAATGTCGACTTTGAAAATAGTTACCAACTGTCACTAGAAAATTGGTCCAAAAATTTTCAGATTTTTACAAATGCTTATTCATATTTTTACAGATAATAGCTAATTTCAAGATTTTTTTTATAACAATAGCCAATATGCCAGATTAAAAAATTATCAAAGCCTACTTTGATATAAAATGATGAAAACAATTAAAATAAGTTCAAGTTCAATGATTAATCCTATTAATAAATCAATGATAGGCAATTTTGCTCTAATTTGAGCCACTATTCTTATTTCTTACCGGCAGAATTTGAAACACCCGGTATAATACTAAGTTTATTTTTTAAAATAATAAAATTCATGTAAAATTATTCACCCATATGCAACTTGTAATAACTATAGTGAGTATAAATGGTTGCATATTATTGTTTATAATAATTTTATAAATTGGACAATTCTTGACTATAAGGCGGAGTTCTATTTAACAAAACAAAACTATATTTTAATTAGAATACCCGAAATCGAATATACAAATTAATTATTAAAAAAAAGTTGTTCGAACTGGAAATAGTACAGAATTTTAGATAGCATTTTGTACAGAGAAAGAAGGGCACAATTTTTCAATTAATTTTTCCTCAGAATAACCCTGTCCTTAATAATTATATCAATCAATATATTTAAATATTTCACAATTAAAAAATAGGTAATTATTGTATTGCACGACCAATATAGAAGAAGACTTTATGATTTTAAATAATGCACAAGAAAAAACCAATTTTGTGTATTTACAAAAGAATTAAAAATGGTTAATTTGGCATTTTTTAATATCATATATAGTTATAATTTGAGCTTGTTCACATGAAACATATCCCTACATAATTTATGGATATGGACATACTGTGTTTTACTGAAAAATTATTGCATAATTACATAATAGTTTTATCTAGGCTATTTCAAAATAAATATTAATTTTACATTGTTTATGAAAGGTGAAATATATATCTTGTTAGGTGGGTACTGATGACAGAGATATGTTTAATGGTTTTTGCAATCCCGCTTTACTTTCATAAAAGCATTTTTCTGACATTTTATATACCTACCACCCAGTGTTACAGATCCGGAAGACATTCAGAGATATACAAGGTGTCCCAAATTAGGGATCAAAAATGTTTAAAATAAGACACAAATTACTGAAAAGGCTGGTAACCAGTGACTTCTTCCTATGTCAATATTCGAATGCTTGTAAATTATCTTTATTTCTTTTAAATAGAACAGCGCATAATGAATTATAAATAAAAATAAAATTAACACTTTTACTCTTTAGTATCTATTGTTATTAAAGAGTTTTATAGTAAACTGTTGTGATTTTTAATGGCCATTCATTAAATAATTACCTACTAATTTTTAACTTCCTGGAGAGGAAATAAATAGGTAATAGTATATTACATACCGAGGAAAGAAGTGTTTCATTATCGTCGAGAGATTGGTATTGTTAATCGAGACGCATAGCGTCGAGATTAACTAAATTTCGAGACAATAATGAAAATTTTTCTCCGAGGTTTGTTTACTATTTTATTTACAACCACATCAATAATTCAAAAATAGGGACAGTATTTTATTTTGAAAAAAAATATGCGCAAATTTGTCGTTTTCTGTTTTGGCATTTCCATACCTATATAATCTATAGTTACCGGTACCAGTGGTTGTTATGGCGCAAACCTTCAACAACAAAACAAACAACTAAGTGACAGTTTTGAATTTCTCGTTCGCTTTTTCGAATTTATATAACGTAGAAAGCCAGAATGTTGTCGGAAATAGTTCTGATAATGAAGACTACTTTTAATATTGGTACTCCACCAGAACTTACAGAAGCTACAAAAAGAGCAGAAGCCAGTTTACTTCCAGAGAAAAGTAGGGGGCGATATGAAATAGAATTGAAAGTATACGAAAAATGGTGTGCCAAAAGAAATGTTAAGAATATTGCTTCGGAGACAGTCTTCATGGCATATTTTAGCGACATGGCAAGGCAGGAAGAGCCATCTACTCTTTGGACTACGTACAGCATGATACGGACAATGCTAGATTTAAGGGAAAAGACTGACATATCAAAATATCACAAACTTGTCGCTTTTTTAAAACGCCAGAATGTAGGTTTTAAGTCAAAGAAGTCTAGCATTTTTACCTTCAAAAAATAAATGTATTAAACTCTTCAATTATTATTGTTAATCTTCTTGTTTATTTTGGTTGATGTTAGATAAGTATTAATAAAGATATTACAAGAATATTTTCCTTAATTAAATGAGGCGAGAAATAAGAAAAACCGAGTGGGTGAGGGAAATGGAAGAGGAAAGAAATGTAGATAATTTGACACTTTCAAATTTTTTAAAAGTCATTAATGTCAGTATTACATATGTGGTTGTAAATAAATATCATTATGGCACATAGATAAATGCAACAAGTTTAGATTGGAAAGCCCGTAAAAATTTTGGGTCGCGAAATTATTTTGGGTCGCGACCGTTATACGCGATCTGGCGCTGCTATAGCGGTCGCTAAGAACAACGGCAAACAAAAACAGAAATAATTTTCTCTTGTCAAAGTCAGAATCTTCAAAAATCATAATAATCTTTCAAAATCTAAACCGCTCTCATTAAATTAATTCCGAAAAGTGTTTATAGCGTCCATTTTCAAAGTAATTATTGCTATCTTGTGAGTTCAATTCAAGTTTTATTTACTCCAACCGGTGATAATTGTGAAAAAGTGGCATTAAAAACTTAAAAAGCTGTTCTGTGAACTGTGAACTGCAAAAACCATCGTGGATCGTGGTATAACGTCGGTTTCCAATGTTTCATAGGTATTTCATACATACGTCCTTATATAAAATAAAGTTTCTTGTATGCAACACACTGTATTTTATTTATAAAGTTAAACGAAAATAATAATAAATTTGAATAAACAATATTTGGGCGATATAATTCCGGAAAAAGCCGAACCGCCCCGAAATTTTCAAAAGTTTTGGGTCGCGACCGTTGCAAGAATAGCGCCAAATAGTGTTTACATTGTCCTTATGGGCACTTTCCAATCTAAACTTGTTTCATTTATCTATGTTATGGCACTAAGTGCACGGCCACACAGAAAGCGTTTTTAGCGTGAAGCGTCTTTTGCGTCTAAAACAAAATAACAGGAAAGCGTCTAGCGTTCGGCGTGTCTCGCAAAAAACGCAAATGAAAACAAATCAATTTGTTTTCTGTAGCGTCTTTAGCGTTTTCTATGAGACCCCGTCATAGGCGGACGTAATATTTAATAATACAATAAAAATAAATTAAATACATAGTATGCATTTTTTTTTCATTTTAGGATATTATCTAAAAATATTTTTATGATAACATCTACTGTTTAGGAAGATTCTATTAAATTCAAAAATTTGAAGGAAATGTTTGAAATGTTGAAAAAGTAATAAATTAAAGGAATATTTTCTTATGCGTAAAAAATAGTTTTTATGCGTAAAAAGTGTTTTATTCTGCGTAAAAAAGTTTTTTTAACAAAAACAAATAGTTTTTGACGCCTAAAAAATAGTTTTTTACGTGTAACAAATAGTTTTTTACACGTAATTTTTTTTTCCTGTAAAAAAGTTTTTATACCAGAAACACTAAGTTTTTGACGCGTAAAAATTAGTTTTTACGTGTAACAAATAGTTTTTTTACACGTAAACATTTTTTTTGCGTAAAAAAGGCTTTTTACCAGAAAAAAAATATTTTTTTACCATAAACAATAAGTTTTTGACACGTAAAAAAATAGCTTTTTACGTGTAACATATAGATTTTTACACGTAACAAATAGTTCTATACGCGTAAAAAATAGTTTTTTACGTATAACAGTTTTATTAGCGTAAAATAATAAAAATAGCTTTTTACGTGTAACAAATGGTTTTTACACGTAATAATTAGATTCACTTTGACAAAATTTGTATTAAAATATCAATATTTTTGATAAACATGTGGACTGTTTACACAAGTTTTTATAAATTCTCTAGAACAAGATGCGTTAAATTTATATCACGCATTTTTAAAGACTCCTAAGAAAATGAATACTTTAACAGAATTAGAACAAACTACACATAACAATGCTAAAAACTGTCATACAGTCGAACTTCGATAACTGGAACTGCGATTTGACACATGAAAATTTCGAGTTATCAAGACTTCGAGTTATCAATGTTAACTGTACAAATGCATGTACTATTTTGCGAATGAACATTTATTTATTATATTTATGTATTTTAGTAAAAATGGGTAACATGTTTACATAAAAGCCTTAATATCTATGATTTTTGAACACAACGAAAATTATAAAAAACAACATAGTAGTACACTGTGTCAATTTTAAAACTTCCCACCTTTAATATCTTTCTTGCAGTTAAAAATATGAAAAATAGGAAAGACACGTCAATTTTATTTGTAACTTTAAAGGAATATTTTTAGCCTTTTTCCTTCAACCCCCTAGGAGGGGTAGATGTCACCCTTACAATGGAATGGGGGTCAAGTGGCACATCGTTTTAAAGGGCGTTTTCTTTCAGTGGTATCCTACTTTGTTGCTTTTTTGTCTAGAGGTTTCCGAATAATCGCATTTCAAAGTTGCAGTAAAAAAGTTGCAGTTGGTGTAAACCGCGATGGCATTGTTGTGTACAAAGCGATCGCATTAGTGCCATTAGCAGTATAGCACAATTTGGCATTAGAAGCGACTTTAGTGGTATGGGTATTGCTCGCGGATCAGTCGTAGCATTGACCGTGGAAACACTGGAACAGTGATTTTTCTTTCTTTTTTTAAAATCGACGAATTATCCTTTATTTTGTTCATATTATTTCCTCTTTAATTGAAAATAGCAATAACTTATATAAGGTCTACATAAAAAAATTTCGATCAACTATCTGTGTCAAATACCCCACTGTGCGGCAGGCATCCACATTCTGTATGTTTATAAGTTCACATTTTTAAATTTCAGATCAGAACAAAAGTCATGGATGCCATAGAGAAAATAACCACTTTGAAATGGAATTGGGCAGGGCACATTGCTAGGCTAAACGATGACCGATGGACGAAGAAAATGATACAATGTAGACCAAGACACGATGCATTCAGGAGCAGAGGCCGTCCTCTAACCAGATGGTATGACGACTTAAGGCGTATCCACAGTAACTAGATGAAATAGCTCAAGATACTCAAGCGCTTATTTCTGGGACACCCTGTATACTGGAGCAAAACTGTGTGGTTATTTTTCTATATTAAGTGTGAGTGTATGCAAGTTAGCTGATTTATAGAGGTTTTTGTATAGCTGCACACAATATTGTTTCCATACTTCCAGCTGCACCTTACCTATAGCTATAGCCCCTTCCAGCTATAGCGAGGAAATCTAAAAATGACTTATATCACAGCTTTATCAGTATCAGCTGGTCACATTCGTTTGTTTCTGACTCACCTACTGCCATTATGAACGAGTTGTGCAGTAAATACAATATGCTAAAAAAAAACGGCGTCAACGATAGTTATGAAATAAAGATCGCTGTCATTTTATACGTAAAATTATATGGGAAATGTCACTGAGATTTATTTCCAAGCCAACTTGACCCCGTTTTCTTTTCGATCACACGGTATTTGATAGATGTAGATAAATTCTGTTGCATTTATATTTTTACTATTATCCTTGTATATATATTTTTAACAAGGCTATTATATAAAATAGCATGAAAAATAATGTTCGGTTATAAGTATATAGTTCATATCAAATAAACTTTTACTCGCGTGATTAAACTTGTCCGGCACAGCGTTGCTCACTTTTAGATATTTTTTCTTAATCAAAATATTTTATGAAACAAAAATAAATTTATTATTTACATGAACGAAACTCTTCTTAACAGCACTTAAGGGGCATAAAGGACCCGTACTATCCCGTTCAAAATATTCTAATAAAGTTGCAATGATTTTTTACGGCTATTAAACTATTTAGTAAATTTCGCACTAAAAGAGGTTCTAAAAAGAAGTTCTAATGTTCCACTGCTAGTAAATATTTTCAAGCTTAAAGTATCACCTGATATATAGATAGTTAAACCTGACTCGTAATACAAAAAAGTGTCAAAACGAATGACAATGTCAGGAAATAAATAAATAAATCGGACTACTTTACATTTTTTACAGCAGAGCTACCACCTGAATCCCCAGCGCGAAATTTAAATCCCAGTTAGTCAGCACGGCGGCGGCGCCGGCGCCGAATATGCCAATTGTTGGCAACAATGAATTTAATAATCGCGCCCTTGATGAAAGTTTGACCACCTTGTATGTAATTATTAATTTATATAAATCTTTGACATTCTTCTACGCGGTATTTTTCCTATTAATAAACTTTTCTTACATCGATATCTGTCAAGATATTTTCATTTTTTAAAATACCTACAGTAAAGTTTATGTTCTATATAATTTATTGTAAGAATTTATAGGGTGGTGCGAACCACTACATATTTCTAACAATTCAGAAAAATTGGAAAAACTTAACAAAGGAACACGGCATCCGGCTTTTCCTCTAAAGGGGCCCACAGACGATACAATCGGTTGTACACAAACGTAACGACATTCTTAAGCGACTTGTAGTACGATTAGTTAAATGTTTTAAATGAATTAGTTCAGTGACTCAGTGTATGTTTGACTATGCCACAAACCATGTCAAAAAAACCGTAGTTACTTTAGTAGTCGCTTTTTTTTTCGGATGGTAATAGTAATAAACTGCAAAAGAAGAAAAGGCGCGTATGGTGTAAAAAATGGCTGTTACAAAGACATATTCATTCGCATATGAATCTACTTAATGAACTGCGAACTACAGAGCCACTGGACTTCAAGAATTATTTACAAATGGACCAAGATTCGTACAATAAATTATTACAAAACTGCCTTATTTTCCTCCATGATGAAACACCACAATCTCACTACACGATGTATTTCTGTATTAACATAGTAGCAACAAGTCGGTGAAAAAGCTACAGACGTTCAAACTTGTCGTTGATCTTGATCCAACCAAGTTCTACGACAGATTTTTCAACATGCTGAAATATCAAACGATCCAACCACGTCTTAACGACAAGTTGGACGACAAGCCCACAGACGTTACGATTATCGTTTAAACAATTAGATCAAATGAAATCGTCCAACTTGTTGTACAACAGATCGGATCGTCTGTGGGCCGTTTAACAAACTGCACTGCACAAACCAGCTGCTTAACATCTTGTTTAATCTATTTATTCTTTATCTTTGCGCAACATCTCACTTGTTGCACCGCTACATAAACCAGATGAAAAATCACAAAAATTAAAACACTATTTCTATCTCTTTATCGCGACGTCTTAAGGCGACTAGCAAAGAATACCAAGTACACTCCGTTGCATAATTGCTAATCGCCAATTACACATTAACTAGCTTGATGTGATGGCCTTTGAAACAACAGGACTCGTAATGACGATAGTAGTGATGGAATAATAGGAAAAAAACTGTGTATAGTGGATTTTGTTGAGCTTTTATTAGTAATTTGTTTTGTTTAGATAGAGTACAAGCTTTTCAGAGAATAGAAGACACTAGAAGTGTGCCTTAAGTAAGTAGAAATAATATTTTAATCGTAGTCTCATAGATTAATTCATTAGTATACATAAGTAAAAAATCATGCATTTATTTTTTACAATAAGTTAATTTCAGTTTTGAAAAATTGTTTAGATATTTGTTTTTGCAGATTGAATCTTCTGTTTAGAATTTCAATTAAATATAATGAAATGAAAGTGATCCGTGACAATTTTTACATTTATTCTTCATTAGGTATACAGGTCCGTTAATTTTTGTTGATGTCATGTATTGAATTATAATGAAGGAGTTAACTCATCTAGTGACATTTTGTTTTTATGTATATAGATAAACAATGATGTAAACAAACAATATTTTTAAAAAATATGTATCAGGGTGAGTCTTAAAAAAGTGCATATATTTTTATGGGTTGTATATTTTGACCCCAAAAAAACGACTTTGATATTTTTTCGCGCAAAATTTTTCTTTCAATATTTGGAATATTTTGAAAACGATTTTGGATTTTTTTTTTAATTATTAAAAGTAAAATACAATATTTGTTTTGTTATGTATACAGGGCGAGTCTTAAATAAGTGCAAATATTTTCAGAGCTGGTAGATCCCGATAGAAGAAACATATTTTCTCTTTACCATTTTTCAAATAAATCCAAAATAACCGAGTACTTTGAAAATTTCCAAAATAAATTATTTTTTGCTTAAATTTTCAAAACCACTGGATCTTTTCTGGGCTTTCTTTCTTGTAAATTTAATCTACACCCTATGTTGCCAAATTAACAAGGACTTATGTTTTTTTAACTAAAAACTAAAAAAAAATCCAAAAGTATTTTCAAAAAATTCCAAATTTTCATTTTTTTACGCGAAAAAAAACTCGTGTTTCTGGGATCGAAATATACTTCCCCTAAAAATATTTGCACTTATTTAAGACTCACCCTGTATAAGTATAATGTACCACATGTTGAAAAGCGCACTCATGAAATTACTTTCCGGGTACATTTTGTTAAAAAATTGGATTTCAAAATTTATTTCCAATTTTGGGTCACCCTGTACATCAATTACCTGCAATTAGATCAGTCAAAGACCATATAATTTTTTTTTTCATATGAATATTTTTTTCTTTTATTTATTATTCTTGCCTTGAGATTTAAGAATTGTGCACATTTTTATTTAAATGGGAATATTATTATAATAATTATTGATATATTAAAATGTAGGTATATTTAATTATCATCATTACATGAAGTAGGTATTTTGTAATACCTAAATAATTAATATGTTTCTTATAAACTTCTTAAAAGCTAGAATACTCGTTTAAAATTAGTAATAACAAACTAAGAAAATATACTTTACTAATAAATGAAACAATTACCATAGAAAACTCATAGAAATCGAATTCCTGATATTAACATATTTCAGTTTCCTCAGGAAATATTATTTGAATTAAAATGTAATAATTAATATTAATTTTAAAAGAGAATATTACCACGATTTCTATAAGAGTAGTTTATAAAATTCCAATAAACCAATTATAAAACATGGACGATTTTTAAAAGTAAGAGAAAAATATTGCCATTGACGCTAAATAGCTTTTTTCCCACTAAATGCCAAGAAGACACACATATTTATTTGTCCTGAAAATATGGGGCGAATTTTAAAACATTGCATATTTCGAGCCCCTTCATATTTTTGTTAAGGTGCGTTCACACTGCCTGTGCCACTGTGCGCCGCGCCGCGCCGCACCGCTCAAGTCATTTTTAACATACATATACGTTTGGGCGCGCTAAAAAAATACACTTCAAAAGTACATGTTAAAAAACGTTTTGCGCGGCGGAATTTGACGTCAAATAAATTATACGATTGATAAAAAGGTATATAATGCATTGTCTTAGTTTGTTAACATAACAAGGCAAATAAAAAAAAATAATAATACATGTACCGGGTGCGTCTCAAAAGTGGCACACCCCTATAACTTTTTTATTTTTTTCAGATATGTAATATTTTAGAGAATTTTCTTTTAAATATTATATAAATAAAATAACTAAACTTTTCAGAACCTTGTTTAATACTTAATACTAACTGCTATGAAGCTAGAGATATATTATGCTACAAAAAATATGGAATGTTTCTGCTCATAATATACAATGTCGTCAAGGCTTACTTATATTTACACATCACATTTACAATTAGCATTTGTTAAAATGCTAGAAGATTACATCACAAGATAAAAAAACGAGATTTGGTATGATAGTATATAACATAAATTATGACATATTCAATTGTTTCTGGTCACTTCCTGTTTCACCGGAAATTATTACAACTTTTGATTTTTAAATGGCACGCTCAGTATCTTTTTATTTTATTCGATAGAACATGACACTCTAAATAGAATATTTTGATTTTTAAACGACACCCTCGGTATTTTTTGACTTTATTCATAGAAAATGACACTCTGACAATTTGACTCGAAATGCCAAGTGTGTGGTACCAAATTATTCGTAAAAATACTTTTTCCAAATATACTAATGAGCTACTTCTGTTTAATTTGAATAAATTGAGATTTGATTAAAAATACGATTTGGGGCATCTTTTAACCGGCCAGGATAAGAGACAAAAAACATTAGACAGTTAAATGTATTTCGCCAAGGCTCCTATTAAAAAATTAGTGTTTTTAACACAGCCATGGCACCTTAGATTGAAATTTAAAATACGAATTTTTTTAAGCGAAAATGTCAAAGGTTGAAATATGATGGGGTGTCACGAAAATCAAATCAGCTGTGTCAAATGACACACAGAGTGTCATTTTCAATCGAATAAATTAAATATATACCGAGGGTGCAATTTAAAAATCAAAAGTTGTAATCATTTCCGGTGAAACAATAAGAGACCAAAAACAATTGAATACGTCAATTAATCTTAATTTATGCCATATACTACGAAAGCGTAGAGCTGCAATCGCAACAATAAAATATAATTTTAGCAAAATTTACACTTTTTCTGTAAATTTACAGATTTTCTGTAAATTTACACTTTTTCTGTATGTGTTAAATTTACACTTTTTCTGTAAATTTACACATTTTCTGTAAATTTACAGATTTTCTGTAAATTTACACTTTTTCTGTAAATTTACACTTTTTCTGAAAATTTACAGATTTTCTGTAAATTAACACTTTTTCTGTAAATTTACACTTTTTCTGTAAATTGCATGCGAAATTTACTACCCAGCAGAATGACGTCTCGGCATCGACCTGCTCGTTACTCACTAGTTACAAGTGAGCATTGTTCTCCGCTGATTAAGTTGCTATTGTGCCTAAGTAGTACAGATATTCATCAGAGATTATGGACGAATACATTAAAACCTACTTTCATATCGGATTAAGTCACAAAGAAATTTTGACATGTCTGCTAGAGGATGGTTATGCCCTAAGTTTACATCATTTGCAGACGACAGTTTACGTCATCCCAGAGGTGGAGGCCATCAGATCCTCTTGCAAACAGTAATGCATCGGAAAGGGTGAAAATACTTTCCGGGTCGATTAAAAGCATATTAGAAAACATATTAAACAAAAAAATGCCATACTATTATATCACACACATTCGAAATTTAATACATAATCCCTAAAATAAGAGATCACCCGATTTTCTGTACTATGTTAGACCCAGGTTCAGTATAGACGATGAGGAATAATTCTTCAAGTATTTTTGAAGAGAGTGTGGTTTCAGAACAAAATATATCTTTGAATATACTGGGATATTGCTTAATCTTTTCATATAGTCCGCATGTCTTCAATCCTTCAATTAATTGCCGCAGTGGTTCCCTAATTCTGTCTTTACTAGTAAAGACTTTTGTGAATAAACTGGCGTAGAACAGAATTCGATGGGAACTACTCGTAGAATAACGCACCACTGTTGCCACTAACGCATAAATTAACAGAAAAAGTGTAAATTTACAGAAAATCTGTAAATTTACAGGAAAAGTGTAAATTTACAGAAAATCTGTAAATTTACAGAAAAAGTGTAAATTTTGCTAAAAATATTTTTCAATGTTGCGATGGCAGCTCTACGCTTTCGTAATATACTAACCTACCAAATATCGTTTTTTTATCTGAAAAAATAAAAAAAGTTATAGGGGTGAGCCACTTTTGAGACGCGCCCGCTATAGAGATAAAAATACAGGGTGAGTCAACAATACAGTAAAGTCCATTATCTCATTTGTTTCAAGGTTTACAAAAAAATGTTTAATATAAAAGTTATAGGGATGGTTAAGATACACAAATTATTATAGAGTATACAAGATGCTTCAAAAAAGTGTGGCGGCTATAACATATGTTTATTTAAATGCAACACCCTATTTTTTATTTTATTTTTAGATTCTGCGTAAAATTCCATAACTTTTTTATATATAATGTTATATACCTAAAATTAATAGTTTTTGTAATATTTCAATTTATTTAAACAAATGTTAAATTGCAGTGTGGTAAAAAATTGTCAGTGGTACCATTGTTTCTGAAGTTGGAGTACCAAAATTTGGTAGGAGAGTTTTATAAAGATGAAAAAAAAGATACATGTAAAGATATTTTAGTTAAATGATACAGGGTGTACAAAATATATTTATGAATTTCAACTACTTAAAATTAAAAAATCTCAAATTTTTTAAATGGGATACCCTATATATTTTCATTTTTTCTGATAGATTGAACAAAAGTCTTCAACTTTTATTAAGTATGTCATATCCCTATTTTTAATAGTTTGCGATTTATTCCCTTTTTTTTCTATTTTTACCCATATTTTCAATACAATTACCCTATAAAATCATAGTTGCCATGACAAAACAACGCTACTTATTACTTACCTTTAACAAGTAGCTTCATAATTAGTTACAATTGCTGGTATTAGTTAAAATTGATTAACTTTACTCAAATAAACTAAATCGCAGTAGTGAATTTCTTGGTGTATTTCTATATTATGAAAGATGACACTTGGGATTTTTCGTCGGCGCGAATAGCCACAGATTAGGGTAATACTAGATTACCTAATTGCTGAAGACTACTGATATATGAATTTTCTTCGACATACAGTAAAGTTTTTTCTCGTAGTAATTCTGGTTTATAATTCATTTGGTAAAGCCAATATTACTACTGCCGCGAAACCGTCCCATTACACACTGAAGATGTTTTCTACATAATATACATCTATCCTTATAGTAGTTAGCAAAGTACTGTATAATATATAGTACTGAACCAAAAAATGTGGTTTTCTAAGCTTGCCCGTGTATATCAATCACATTGACTAATTCATTTCAAGAAAATCTGTAACTATTATCTCTACCATTTATACTATTACAGCAAATTAAACTAAAATTCAAATTTTGTTTTTAACTTGCTTAACAGACATGAAATTGTGATAAATATTACTTTTTGTCATGGCAACTACGATGTTATAGCGCAATTGTATTAAAAATATGGGTAAAAATAGAAAAAATTGGAATAAATCGCAAACTGATAAAAATAGGTATATGACATTCTTAATAAAAGTTGAAGAGTTTGGTAAAGTCTATCAGAAAAAATGATAATATATAGGGAGTACCATTTAAAAACATTGAAATTCCTTAATTTTAAGTAGTTGAAATTCCTAAATATATTTTGAACACCCTGTAACATCTAACTAAAATATCTTTACATAGGTCTTTTCCTATATCTCTATAAAATTATCCTACCAAATTCTAGTTGTCCAACTTCAGAATCAATGCTATCATTAACAATTTTTTAACCCACTGCAATCTAACATTTGTTTAAACAAATTTAAATATAACAAAAACTATTAATTTTAGGTATATAACATTATATATAAAAATGTTATGGAATTTTACGCAAAATCTAAAAATAAAATAAAAAATAGGGTGTTGCATTTAAAAAAAACATATGTCATATTCGCCACATTTTTTTGTAAACCTCGAAACAAATGAGATAATGGACTTTACTCTATCCTTGACTCACCCTGTACAGTCAGATTTTCGAATTAAAGATTGTAAAGATTTGATAACACCGCTAACAAATTTTAGGAGAGTGAACATGCGACACAATTTTTTATTAATTTTATGGGCGTGTTTCTGGGATCTAACTCTACTACCAGTAAAGATGCATCACACACCCTGTATAACCAAATAAATATTTTTGTAAGAAAACGTCCAACAGAAATTAATCACATCATGTTTATGCGTTTATCCCCTTTAAAATTTCAATAACATCTTGATGCACCAGAGAAAAAAAAAAGATAGTATTTATATATAGGTATTTATATCTGGTAAACCCGTTTGAACCTTTCGTGCGAAACTTTCATTGCATAATTAACATAATAAAGACACACACCGATATTATTTCAAAGATTTAATAATGCTTTCTCCTTCTAGATGGCCGGCCGCATAATCAAACCGAACGGAAAACAGTAGTCCGATAAAAACCGGCACGCCACATCTTGCTCACGAAGAAAGTGCACTCGAAGCAAAATCTGCACTCGGTGAAATTGCAACTGCAACACTAACTTACCTATTAGATCGTGCGAGAGCATAACAGAACAAATATACTTAGTTAATTTTAAGTGCCATAACCGTAGCATAGATGAAATCCAGTTCGAGATACAGCAAATTCAAAAAACGTGACAAGCCATGGATTTAAAAACGTCGTTAGCGTTGGTGCTGATGGGGTTGTTCATGGAAGGCCTGCATGCGATGAAAAACAACGTGTGCCCGACTATAAGAGACTATTTTCACATGGAAAACAATAGCAACTGTTGGTACGACTTTGCGGCTGATTCAACCGTGGTAAGTACCGAGCGCATTCCTCATGTTATTCAATCGAATTTCCTTAAACTTGATTTGTTTGCGACCTTGTCTAGAACACCGAGCAGTTTCCTTATAAGTGGATTGTTGTAAAAATCTATCGAGTGTATTAGAAGGTGGTGCAGTATAATATTATTAATAATTTATCTGTTCAGTTTATTTATCTTTATGAAATTTATGACTTCGCTGCATTTTTTAAGATAATCACGTTTCAGATGCATCTATACGTTGAAGATAAAGTACTACATCAAAACATTCTTCTTCTTCTTTACGTCTTCCGTCTCTTTCGTGGAGGTTGGCGATCACATTGGCAAAATCTTCACGATTCTCGGCTTTCCTTATGAGTTCTTCAAAAGTTAAGTGAGTTCAGTTTCTGATGTTTCTCAACCAAGATAGATTCTTCCTGCCGAGATCTCTTTTTCCTTCAATTTTACTATTAATTGTAAGACGTAGTATTTTTCATTTATCAATATATGCTCTAAGTATGATGTTTTTCTTATTTTTATTATATTGAGCAATTCTCTTTCTCTGCCTATTCTGTTGTAGACTTCGGTATTTGTGATATGGGATGTCCATGAAATTTTAAGCATTCTTCGATATATTATTATCTATGTTTCGAACGATTCGAGGCGATTCATCTCTTAAACTTTCAGTGTCCATGTTTCTGCTCCGTATAATAGGATTAGCCAAACATAACACTTAACGAGCCTAGTTCTCAACACAAAGTCCAATCTGAGGTTCTTTAACACGTTCTTTATTTTTAAAAATGCATTTCTTGCTTGTTCTATTCTGGTTTTTATTTCCACGTCGTTGTTCAAGGGGTTAACTATTCAGGACCCCAAATATTTGAACTTGTAGACCTGTTCTAAGGTATTGCCCTCTATTTTAATAGGAATTGCTACATTTTGGTTCTTTCCAAATACCATGACTTTAGTTTTAGAGGAATTGGTCTTCATCCCGTATTTCTTACAGGAGCTTTCAAGTCGTTCCACTAAACTCTGGAGACCAGTATCAGAGTCGACAATAAGAACTGTGTCATCGGCAAATCTAATATTAATGACTTCGCCGTTGACTTTAATACCGCAATCTATTGAAGAGAAAGCTTCCTCCAATCGACCCATAATTAAGAACAATTCTGATAATTTTGTCCATTTAGAGGCATCGCGGCATGGGTTCTGTAGCCGGTCCCCAATTGTGCCAAAATCGACCCACATTTTTCTTCAATTTCAAATTCTTAGTCCCACCCTGATGAAGATGTAAACGAAACGTCGCGTCGTATCAAACTTTGCAAGGTGACATGACCACAGACAGTAGATGGTGCCTGGTATGACGGACAAGGTAGTCCCATCCGGCATCGTTATATGTCTTTATGTCAAGACAGTGAGATGCTCCTTAAACCCAGCCAGTGAAATTCCTCCTAGCACTTGACTAGGAGATTCTCGACCACTACAGATTTTTCAGTTTAAGATTTTCACTCCGCTTTTTTTGTAAAAATATGCGGGCAAACATAAACGCGTCTTTTAACAATATTTCTAAAGATATACAGGATGATTCAAATCTATTTAGATATTAAAATTACGGTCGTTAATTAAACTACCATAAAACCTAATAAAGCTTAATTAGCATTTTGTTGATAGCCATAATCCCTGAAGGAGTCAATTAAAAAAACATTAAAATTCAATAAATTTATATTTACATATTAATTATTGTAAGGAATTTAAATATATAGGTATTTAAAAACTAAATACTAATTAGAAAATCTAATAACATAACAAAATGTTTAAATACTTTACCATAGTCCCATACCATAGCCAATACATATCAAATTAATACACTTGTTCTGTTTTTTGGTAAATTTATACGTAATTAATTTCATCACAGCCTATCTATAACCAGCCTGCCTACAATTGATTATTTGCATGAAAATTAGCCTACCCGCCTAGATATCTCGTAAAACTGAGTTACATTAAAGTTTACTTTAAATAAAAGCTGCTCTTAGCTGTGACTGCTATGAGAATAGGCGCATAAAGTGACACGCGGATATCCAAAAGCAAGCAAAGATAACCAGCTGATACTTAATAAGCTGTGGATTTTTTTTGATGGTTAATAGTTATTTACAAATAAGTCGTGGTTTTCAGCAAATTGTTTTATTTAAGATAGTTTTATTTAGAATATCACAATATTCTTCAATGCCATATGTATACGACTTATACCGGGTGTTTTTCAAAAGGGGCTCACCCCTATAACTTTTTATTTTTTCAGATAAAAGAACGAAATTTTGTATGTTAATATATAGCATAGATCCGGATTGATTGACGTATTCAATTACTTTGGGCCACTTCCTGTTTCACCAAAATTTACTAAAAATTTTGTTTTTTAAATGGTATTTGATAGAAAATGACATTCTGACTAGAATTACATATCATATGTTAACTTTTGACATTCTTAATACAAAAATTGCATTTTAAATTTCAAAATAGTGCCATGGCTGTGTTAAAATCATTAATTTTTAATCAAGGAACTTTTGAAAAACATATTTGATAGTCTAATGTTTCTCGTGTCTTTTTTGGCCTGTTAAAAGATGTCCAAATCGTATTTTTATTCATAACTCGATTTTGGAACAAGTGGAACAAGGGCAGCTCATTAGCATATTTGGAAAAAGCATTTTTTTACGAATAATTTGGTACCACACGCTTGGTATTTCGAGTCAAATTTTCTTTACGAACCGCAAGTTATAATTTCAAATAAACCAAATGCGAAAATGTCAAAAGTTGACATATGATATGTCATTCAACATGGTTGGTATTTCGAGTCAAAATGTCGTTACATTATGGCCATTGCACTCTATGTGGAAATTTTAAATTTAAATGTTTTTTTTTTTTTAATTGAAAATGTAAAACGTTGACATATGATATGTCATTCTATTCAGAATTTCCATTTTCAATGAAATAAAGTAAAAAGTACCGAGGGTACCATTTAAAAATCAAAGACTGTTGTCATTACTAAGGTACCAAATTTTGTTCTTCTCTGTTCTCTGGAGGTATTGACAGTAAAGAATTTTCTCTAAAAACGAAAGCTTAAAAAAATAAATAAAAATATTATTAACACCTGCTAATTTGAACATTATATCAATAATTACATGTTCTGAATTTGTTTTATCTATAAAAATCGGACAAAAAAACATACAATTGCTTTATTTCTTTTGCCGTTATGTCAAAATCGCAATTAGACCAGCAACACCAAGGAAATTATTATTAATATTTAAATATTTATTATCAATTCTAAAGTAATTAGCTAATTATCTTCCATAGCTGTAATATCTTTTAATGTAATAGAATAAAAAAAATATTTTCAAAATATGTTCTACTCGTATATTTCTTTAATTAACAGACCATAATTATTATGCAACATAAAATCACAAATTGTAGCAAAATAATTAATTGTTGTTAAAAATGGCGTGCGTTATATTTTTAAGTATTAAAGGTTCTAAAGTTTATATAATATGTTGCAATTAATTCATTTTTTTTGTAGAAAAGTTGTTGCTTATTCTTATTACTACACACATGGTAATTGCGGTTTTATAGGAGCATAGGTAGCATTAGTATATCTTGCATCATAATATGTTATCATAATATTCTTTATTTCGGCGTTATTATATTATTTAATATGTTAAATCGTCAAGTTCGGTTAAATAATATTATGTAAAATTTTAAATATACAGGGTGGCGCACCTCATTCGCCTCGGTTGATTATACGAAAACGGAAAGATGTAGAAACGAAATATTTTATGGGTATATGTGAGGAGACAATGTGCACAATTTAATATTATTTTGAAATATACAAGGTGTTTTAGAACTAAGATCCATACCAAAGTTATATTTTTTTTTTAACACCCGGTATGTTATTTCTTTTTTGGATTCTTCGAGTACAGTGTGTTAATAATCTATTCTATTGTAGCATGCAAATTTAAATATCTTTCAATATCTCAAACACAAAAGATTATAAACATATTTAACCCTTATAATAAATACCTTTTTTTGGGCGCAAGAATCCAAAAATGAAATAAAATATTGGGTGTTCCATAAGAAAAAATATAACTTTGGTATTGATCTTAGTTCTGAAACACCCTGTGCATTTCAAAATAATTTTAAATTGTGCCAGATTACCTCCCCACATATACCCATAAAATATTTTGTATCTACATCTTTCCGTTTTCGTATAATCAACCGAGGCGAATGAGGTGCGCCACCCTGTATTTAGGGTCCGGCAATAGTGCGTCGGGCATCTGTAGTTCCTAAAATAAAAACTTGGGATTTTTGTTTAAGTGCAAACCTTACTGTAAACTTTGCCTTAAGTATGTATTAGGATGTATTTCAGGAAAACATTTTAACTTCCATAGGGTGGCTCAAAAAAGTGTGAGTGGATCAAGATTACTTTTTTTTAAATGGAACACCCTGTATATTATTGCATTTTTGGCTTCCTTTTAGACCACTTTACATAATCCTAAGATATGAGTAAATATGTTTTGATAGTTTCAGAAATATTAACAAATAAATAAAAAAAAAATATTTTTTTCAGCCTTCCTAAAAAAAAGTATTAAAAACACAAGAACTGTCCTGAAATTAAAATTCTATTAGATATTTAGTTTAGATGGTATGTACTTACTTTGCTTTAAATATGGTAATCGTAAATCATACAGGATATTCAAAATTCTACGCCAAACTTTCTAAAATATAAAATAATTTTTCTTTGCTTTTTTTAATGGAACACCCGGTAATTTTTTTCGCCAGATGGAGAAGTAAAATATGAACCTTTTTACGTATTTAGAGTATTTCAAAATTTTTAACGGTTTCGCAGATATTTGCTGTTTTATATTTCATAACATCTTCTACAGTAAATTTTTACCAAAGTCACCCAATAATTTTTCTCTCGTTTTTAGCGGTTGAAAGAGCCATATGAAATAATACTGCGTATATTTGCGAAACTATTACAACACATCACAACATAACTATTTTAAAATGTTCATCTTTTAAATCTCCATCTAATAAAAAAATAATATAGAAGGTGTTCCATTAAAAAAAAACACGAAGAAAAAATATTTTAGATTTCAGAACGTTTGGCGTAGAATTTTGAACACCCTGTATCATTTAAGATTAAGAAGAGACCATCTAAAGTAAATACCTAAGATAGTTTTGATTTCAGGACAGTTCTTGTAGATGTAATATTTTTTTAAAGAAAGTTGAAAAATATGTATTTTTTATTTAAAAAAGAAAAATGAAATTATTGGGTAAACCTACAGTAAGATTAGCCATGAAACATGGCTAAAATACTACCAGTAGATGCTTCATCAATACGGGAGGAATCAGCAACGATGAACTAGCTATCCTGAAAAAATAAAAAGGGAGGCAAACGAGGCACTAGGCACCATTTGCAACCTGGTTAAGCAGTAGCTCACAATTCGCAAGCGTTACTACCAAAAAACCACAAAAAAGCGGTTTTTTGGTAGTAGAAAGCCGGAAGGCAGAAACACTGAGTGTCTACGGGTAGTCGTATTTTAGCCATGTTTCATGACTAATCTTAAGGTGCGTATTCACTATCCGAACGAACGAACGTATGTTCATTCGTTCGTTCGGTAGTAGTATGGACGAAACCGGATTTTAGAACCAAACGAAAACACCTTAACCCATTCGTTTGCGAACGCCTTTGATGTACCGACTCGAAACGGATGGCCGAGCGAACGAACAAACGAACGACCGCATGCGTTCGGTCCACCGTCCAAATATACCGAATTTCATTCGTTCGCTCGCTCGTTCGTTCGTTCATTCGGATAATGAATACGCATCTTTACTGTAGATTTGCCCAATAATTTCATTTTTCTTTTTTATTATAGTCCCCACGATAACATCTTTTGTTTATTATTTATTTGTTTATTGATATCCCTGAAATTATCGAAACATATTTACTCATATTTTAGAATTATGTAAAGTGATCCGAAAGGAAGCCAAAAATACAATAATATACAGGGTATTCCGTTTAAAAAAATCATCCCGGGTAATTTGATAAAGTATAGAAACCTGGGAACTGTTACAAACATTACTTAACTTTACTATGACACTCGATAATTCAATTTAATAATTTTTCAAATATCTGTAAGATTTTAATTATATGCATCATCAACATTTTCAGTTTATTATTTCCAATTATGGTTTAGTTTCCCTCACATACTATCTTTGTTGTTGGGCCCATTCTTGTCTATTGTTGGCTCTGCGGGCCCAAGTTATCCCTTCTAATTTCCTAATATCATGGTCCCATCTCAGGTTCGGTCTTGTTCTAGGTCTCTTAATTCCTCGTGGGTACCATGCCGTAATTTTTGTGGTCCATCTGTTGTCCGTTCTTCTTGCCAGGTGTCCTGTCCATTGCCATTTGAGGGATTTGACTCTGTAGATGACATCTATTACCTGGGTTTTTTGTCGTATCCACTAGAGTGGCATTCTAGATTTGAATATGATTGAGTTTTTTCCATAAGTACTCTATGCTAACTTAATTCTTCGGTTAATTTCTGGTAGTAGAGATCTCGAGCTGTGTATTAGTTAGTCCCAAATATACCGGGTGTGTCTCAAAAGGGGCTCACCGCCTATAACTTTTTTATTTTTTCTTTTGTTAATATATGCCATAAATTAGGATTGATTAACGTATTCAATTGTTTTCTGTCACTTTCTGTTTCACCGGTAATTACTACAACTTTTGATTTTTAAATGCCTTAAAATTTTATGTTACTTAATTTTTGTACTTATTCTAGCAACCTCGGCGTTTTGTTGTTTTATTCGATAGATAATGACACTCTGAATAGAATGACATATCATATGTCAATTTTTGACATTTTCGAATATGGTTTATTTGAAATTGCAACATGCGGTTCATAACGACAATTTGACTCGAAGTACCAAGTGTTAAATTATTCGTAAGAAAATGCTTTTTCCAAATATGCTAATAAGCCACCCTCGTTCCATTTGAAAAAAATTGAGTTACGATTAAAAATATTTGGATATCTTT
This sequence comes from Sitophilus oryzae, assembly GCF_002938485.1. Classification (NCBI taxonomy): domain Eukaryota; kingdom Metazoa; phylum Arthropoda; class Insecta; order Coleoptera; family Curculionidae; genus Sitophilus; species Sitophilus oryzae. The sequence goes on from NW_022145945.1 coordinate 3,250,754, forward strand.
TAACCCGCTAGAATAACACACGAAAAACATTAGACAATCAAATCTATTTTTCCAAGGCTCCTTGATTTTCAATTAGTCTTTTTAACACATCCATGGCACTCTAAATTGAATTTTAAAATTCAATTTTGTTTTAAGCAAAAATGTTAAAAGTTGACATATGATATGTCATTCTATTCAGAATGTCATTTTCTATCAAATAAAATAAAAAATACCGAGGGTGCCATTTAAACATCAAAAGTGGTAGTCATTTCCGGTGAAACAGGATGTGGCCGAAAAGAATTGTATACGTCGATCAATCCTAATTTATGTCATATACTAACATACCAAATTTCGTTTTTTTTATCTGATATAATAAAAAAGTTATAGGGGGTGAGCCACTTTTGAGACGCACCCGGTATATATTTTTCCATTGTTGTGTTATTTATTAGAATGTATTTTCTTTCCACTAGTTTGTTGTACATTACTTTAGTTTGTGCTAAATTCATTATATTCATATTTTTCATTAAATTCCACCTAATAAAAACTAATGCAAACTTAAAAGAAGGGCATATTAGCTATACGAATATCAAGAAAAGACTTGTCAGCGTTTATGTTGTTATCAATCTCTGTAATTAAGTAATTATGTTACTTAATTTTTGTACTTATTCTAGCTAAAGTGACAATATATCAAAGTGATAAGTATATATTACCCATTTTATGTAACTCAAAATCAGCATAATTTACTAAATTAGTTATTTAATCATTTAAATCTGTATTAAAATTTATCAAACTCAAAATTAAATATACATATGTATTAAAATATAATTAAAACAATATTAGTGGCATGTGTTACATATACACCAGTTAATCTCTAGGTATAGAATTTATCACAATTTCTTTACTTTTTGGTTCTTTAATGATATTTAATTGATTTAGAAAAAATAAAAATATAGTTCAACTGACATATCCTGAAGTTAAGCAGCTATAGTGCATACAGGGTGCTACAAATTCGAGGTACGAGCATTGGTATCTCGGTAACTGTAATAGATACGAATATGGTTAAATTGGGGCAAAGTTGCCGTATTGGGATGTTCAACAAGATGCTATCAAAAAAGTTATAAAAATTTCAAGTATTGCTGAGTTTTTTGGAAAAAACTGATTTTTTTGAAAATCAATTTTATTTTTTCCTGTCGTTACTTTTTAGAAAATTAAAAAACTAATTGTACATTCTCATGGCCACTTTATTAGGGCTATCTGATCGTATTTTTATATGTTCAAATTAGCTGATAATTTGTGAGATACAGAGGCCAACTTAATTTTTTTAAATACGGACCTGCATTTTTTATTTCATGTTTTGAAAGAACTCGTAGTTATTATAAATAAATAAATCAATCAATTTCTACAAACTAATTTCTATTGTTCTGCGTGTTCGAAAGAGTTACCACACTCCCTATTGCACAAATTTATTTTTCGCTCAATTTTATTTATAGCTCTTTCAACTTTTTTCTTATACTTCTGAATGCATTTTGTACTCTTTATTCTAATTGTTGAGATGAATTGATTTCACTTTTACAAATGACATCAAATAATGTAGCCCCTTGTTGATAGGTCCAGGAACCTCGCTGGACATTATACTGCTCTACCATTTCCAATCCATCTTCCGGGAAAATGATTTGATTGTTTATATTGTATTATATTTATATTAATTATTTTATTGCATTTGATTTTCCGTATTCAATGTTTTACCCCACGTCATTGTTAAGTTTGAAAGCTTATCAATATTGTAAGGATGAATAGATTAAATATTTAAAAAAAACAGAGCCGGACTTGAAATTAGTTTAAATAAATTGTGTTCAAATGTCAAAACAAAGAAAATATTAAGTGTGGCATATTATTGTACTCACGAGACCGAGTTCTTTGGAAATCTGGAATAAAAAATGCAGGTCCGTATTTAAAAAAATTAAGTTCACCTCTGTATGTCAAAAATTATGAGCTAATTTGAAATCTAAAAATACTGTCAGATAGCCCTAATAAAGTGGCTATGAGATTGTGCAATTAGTTTCTTGATTTTCTAAAAAATAACGACAGAAAAAAATAAAATTGATTTTCAAAAAAATCAGTTTTTTTCAAAAACCTCAGCAATCCTTGAAATGTTTAAAAAATTTTTGATGACATCTTGGTGAACATTCCAAAGCGCAACTTTGCCCCAATTTGATACCAATGCTCGTACGTAGATAGTTGATACCAATGCTCGTACCTCGAATTAGTAGGACCCTGTATATTCACTGTCTATGTTTTCTCTTTCAATTGTCGATTTTCTTGATATACCCCTTTGAATTTTCTTATATATTTTTTTATTTACCCAACACAATCTGGAAATTTTTACCTTTCATTTAAATAAAGAATCATCCAGATTGGTAAAGCGGTGTGGATATATGGATATTTATATTATTCAATGTTTATTTCTAGCCAGAAATAATCCAACGGACTGGATACCCTCTCATACAATACAAAGTGCAGACTGCAGATGGATTCCAGTTGTCCGTTTTCAGGATACCAGACTTTTCACAAACTAAACCACCAATTTTTATGTTGCATGGCGTCCAGAGCACTTCCGGAATTTTTGTTGGCTTAGGAAAGAGGTCCATAGGTAAACATGCTGTGATCATATTACGAAAAAAAAAGATTATAGAAAGCTTAGAAGTAAATCTCAGTTTAACAATAAATACACTCACCGGCAAAAAATCCGGCCACGAAAAACTAGTCCCAATTTCAAAGTTGGATTTCTCGCGAACAACTCATTAGATTTTGATGATTTTTCTTTTAAATTCTAAATTAATTCCTTCTTAACGGATGCTACGCCAGAAATTTTTATTTCGAATTTATTTTGAGCATATACAGGGCACAACAATAAGACGAAGTTTTTTGCCCGAACTTTGTAACACCCTGTAGGGTGCAGCAGCTGTAGTAGCTAGTGCTAAATCAAATTACATTATAGCCTCGTCGTTTCTGAGCATTTTGTTTTTTTAATCACGACATTATCTCTGTTTGTATTGGAGATACGCTGCTTTAAAATAAACGCCTGGGAAAAAGCTTTAGTCTATTGCTCAATATCCCAATTCACATGTAAACGCGCAAACTGAAGACATGCTCGACGATGTCTTAAAAGTAGCTGGGGTCCTATGGCAGGCCTCCTTGAAGACAAGCTGTTTTCTTTTAATTTTCGACGGATTGTTCTCTCACTAACTTGAGTTCTACGCACGGCTTATAGCAGATGTTAAATTACTTTACGATTTCGTAAAGTATTCAGGACAATAAAGCGGTCGTCAATTGCAGTTGTCTTTCGTTTCCTTCCGGAACCCACTCACCTGGTGAAATTTCCCGTTTCCATATACCGATTCCAGGCATCCTGGACTGTTGTTTGAGGTATACCCATGGTATCGGACTCATAACGATGACTTCGGCCATCCTCAATTAAAGCCACAATACGAGCAACATCCGTCACAGATAATGGCAATATGACAACCGTTGTCATATTGCAAATACTCATAAATCTGTTTTCGCCTATGTCGCCTTGATTATTTACACATAAAACTTTCTGCCTACGAAGCATTTTTCCGAGACGTTCGTTTTAAAGCAGCGTATCTCCAATACAGACAGAAATAATTGTCGCGATTAAAAAACAAAATGCTCAGAAAAGATGAGGCTACAATGTGATTTGATTTAGCAATAGCTACTACAGCTACTGCACCCTACAGGGTGTTACAAAATTCGGTCAAAGAACTTCGTCTTATTGTTGTGCCCTGTATATGCTCAAAATAAATTAGGAAGAAAAATTTCTGACATAGCATCCGTTAAGAAGGAATTAATTTAGAATATAAAAGAAAAATCATCAAAATCTGATGAGTGGTTCGCGAGAAATCCAACTTTGAAATTAGGACTAGTTTTTAGTGGCCGTTTTTTTTTGCCGGTGAGTTTATATCGTTTTTACAATGTCGTCTTTTCAATCGATTACATACCAAATACCATATTACATGTGGTATTTGCACTTAATATTATCTATTGATATGTACCGGGTGGCCAACTAAGAATGGACGCTGGCTGTATCTCAGAAACTACTTATCGTATAACTTTGGGAAAAAAAAAATTCTATTCTCTAAATTCTATTTTAATCTGAGAACTACCTACGTATAATTAACTAAGAAATTCGTAAAAATTATATGGATGGATGATAAAGTTACATAAACACGTTTAAATATTTATGACGTCATTTTTTTTAAGAAAACGCCCGAAATTCGGATGCATGAAAACTGAACTTAAACGTTTTGATATTTTGACGTAACAAAATTACCTCTTTTTGTGTCCTAGCCTACTACCACAATTTTTAGATCATATTATTATTATCCTAAGAGGCAGCCTAACATGATTTGTTCTCTTAATGTCTTCCGTTAGAGAGAAGATAGAAAGTTGCGGTTTGGCGCTGATATTTTGGAAATTTTGTGCTCTATTTAACTGTGTAAAAAGAAACATATATAACCTACTATTTAATTTTTTTATGCAAAAATGCAATATGTGTTATGATGTCAAACAGCGCCCTCTAGCTACCACGAAAAAAATTATAGATACGAAATTTATACTGGAGATCATTGAGGAAGAAAAGCTCTTTTAAACGAGCCCTAGTTTGTTTAAATCGGGTAACCTAAACCAGAGTTATCCTTATTTTAATAAAAGCAAGTTTAACCTTCCCCCACCACTTTATTTTATGAGATAGAGCAAAATACTGTATGCCATAAAAATTAAAAATTTCTTGATGATTACAATAGTAATATTTAAAATACCTGTTCACTTGCATATTTTTGAGAAAAACCCTGTTTTCTGATTGGCTACCAGAGAAACGCTCCCTAGCGGACATTTTTTGAACTTCCAGAAATAATTTCCAGCGATTTCTATTGGTCGATTTACTTATTAGAATTTTTTTCCCAATGTTATACGATAGTAGTTTCTGAGATACAGCCGGCGTCCATTCTTAGTTGCAAACCCGGTACATATTGAACTAAATACAAAGTCACACAAATTTTGACTATTTCTGTAGATATCAAAGTATTGTGGATTTTTCCAAAAAAATACAAATCAGACAGGTACAGAAAAAATATTTTTTTTTATTTTAAAATTTAAGTTTCTTCTTGACTTTTTATATTTCAATAATTTTATATTTTATTACCTTTTTTATCTTCTTAACGAAGTTTTGCAAATATAAAACAGAGACTGACAAGCATTTCTTTCAGCATTCCAGTTGCACGATGCCGGGTATGACGTTTGGTTAGGTAATTATAGAGGAACAGAATATTCTGAAGGACATGCATCACTAAACGTCACAGAAAAAGATTTCTGGGATCACAGGTACGAATGACATAACAAATCTATACTAATATATAAAATCCTTAAGTGACTGACTCACTGATTAATCACGATCCTGCTCAAACCACTCAACGTAAGAAGCTCAATTTGGGCATACAGGTTGATTCTAGGGTGCAGAGGTTCAATAAGAACGGATTTTTCGAAATTCTAGTTCCAAGGAGGTGAAACCACCCCTCAAATATTACAATATTTTTTATTTAAAAAACGGTAAAGTTTCCGAAAAAACGCTTAAACACGTATATTTTATTTTTTTACATAGTTTAAGATTTTTCAAAAATCTATACAGGGTGTTTCGAAAAATCTGGTCATTGATTAATCACGAACCTGCTTAAAGCGCGTGACGTAAAAAGCTGATTTTTGGAAAACGGATTGACTTTAAGGTGTAGAGATTCGGTAAGAAGGGATTTTTCGAAACTCGAATTCTAAGGGGGTGAAACCACCCCTCAAATATTAGAATATTTTTTATTTAAAAACCTCTGATTTTTTCGGAAAAACTCTTGAACACGTATATTTTATTTTGTTGTTTTACATATTTTAAGATTTTTTAAAAATTTATACAGGGTGTTTCATAAAATATGACCATTGAGTAATCACGATTCTGCTTAAACTGCTTGATGTAAAAAGCTTATTTTTGGTAAACGGCAAACGGATTTTTCGAAAGTAAAACTTCAACGAGATGAAACTACCTCTCGAATATTACCAAGTTATATAATAATATCGCCATATTGTTTTTTCTCATGCTGACTTAAATGTGAGAAAATTTTATCCAGTTTGTATGTTAATGAAAATTCTTGCTTTGCTTTATCATCACCATTACGAATGATTAATTCGACGCGAACGAAGTCGCGGGTATAAGCTAGTAAAGAATATAACAAAATACTAACCTGTTGAAATAGTACCATCTTTTCTTTTTTTTTATTTCTTATATACAGGGTGTTTCAAAACAAATGAGAAAAACTTCAGGGGGTGATTCCTTGTTCAAAATAAAGGGTAGTTTGCTTCATAAACGTTGGGTCAAAAGTCAACCATTAGGGAGATATCGCGGTACAAAGATGGCGGAAAAATAATGTTTTTCTTTTTTATCTTGAAAACGGAAAGAGATAGACTAATGAAATTTTATGGAGGCATTACTGTTATGAAAACACACTTTCTGGTAATTTTTTCACTTTTTTAAAATGAGTGGAAGGGGTTGAAATAAACCACCCCTATAATTCTTGTTAACGAAATTTAAAGAAAAATCTTATCACACACATGCAAAAAAATTAATTTGGATAGTTTAGTTTGTTTAGAAACTTTTTTATCTCTTGTATTTTTTTGATAAAACTCACCGATTTGAAATTAAAAAATAAAATGTAAAGCATTACATGTCAGGACAAAAAACATTTTCTGATAAAGAATCTAGTTGGCTGCAGTAATTTTTTTTAGGAAAAAATCTAGTCCACCGCTGTTACTTTTTAGGATGTTCCTAATATTATTTTATTTGACATTACTCTACTGCAATACGTTATTATCTAGATGATTATTATTATCGTTATTATCACTAGATTCTTAATCTAAAAATGTTTTTTGTCCTGACATGTAATGCTTTACATTTTATTTTTTAATTTCAAATCGGTGAGTTTTATCAAAAAAAAACACAAGAGATAAAAAATTTCTAAACAAACTAAACTATCCAAATTAATTTTTTTGCATGTGTGTGATAAGATTTTTCTTTAAATTTCGTTAACAAGAATGATAGGGGCAGTTTATTTCAACCCCCTCCACTCATTTTAAAAAAATGAAAAAATTACCAGGAAGTGTGTTTTCATAACAGTAATGCTTCCATAAAATTTTATTAGTCTACCTCTTTTCGTTTTCAAGATAAAAAATAAAAACATTATTTTTCCGCCATCTTTGTACCGCGATATCTCCCTAATGGTTGACTTTTGACCCAACGTTTATAAAGCAAACTACCCTTTATTTTGAACAAGGAATCACCCCCTGAAGTTTTTCGCATTTGTTTTGAAACACCCTGCATACAGGGTTGTTCACCACATACGACACGGAATATTGTAGCTAAACGATTAGATTCTTGCAAATTGTAAGTTTTGGGTTCGTTGAAGGACTATTAGAGCTACAATATAAAAATATTTTTACAAGATACAGAGTGTCCCAAATAAATAAAAAATATCAAAGTTGTATTTTTTTAAATGGATCAGGGTATATTATTACATTTTTAGTTTCTACGATTAAAATAAAGGTAAATTTAATTAAGGTTTATTGGATTTAAACCTTACCGTTATTGAAATATTTTCAATTTTGTGAAATTGCAGTATAAATTTCAAGGCTTCATTTCTCCGAGGATATCAAAGTTTTTAATACTAAACATCTACTGAAGTTTATTTATTGCTCAGTTATTGTGTTGCAATAATAAAAATTTTACTACCTTATACAGAGTGTCTAAATATTTATTTTAAATAATGATTAGCTTTAAACGGCAATAACTTGTTTAATTTAAATAGAACACCCCGTATATTTTATAAGAATCAGATGCATAATTTAATTGACTATCAAATTGTATTATACCATTTTTTACCTATCTCTTCAAGTTTCCGTAGAAAATGCATTTTCTTGTAATTTAGAATTCATTTATCAATATATCCATGGAATACTGACATTTTAAATATATTTTTAAAGATGTACCAAATTTTTAGAGTACAGATACTAATATTGTCGATATAGTTCGTTTATTTCATTTAAAAATAAAAAAAACTGTTTAAATATTTGTTAAAGAGGACCAATTAATATGATTCCAGTATTCAAACTACATTAATTGACTGTTTGCGTTGATTAATAATAATTGCTTCAAATACTAAAAAACTGAATTATGTATTAGACAGTGTGGTAAAAAAACTAACACCTTAAAAATGTACTTGTGTCTAGCCCTAGCAGGCAACTATTAAGCCCGACCAATCACGTTAGAGTTTTTGACAAACACAAATGAATTAACGCACTCCAAATAACCACGCTAACCAACCTGATTGGTCAAGCTTAATAGTTGACTGCTAGGGCTAGACACTTCTAAAAATGTTATTTCGTTTTTTGACAAACGCTTATTTATAACAACAGAGACGTTCATTTTCATAACTTATCATTATATTGATTTCTGATTCAAATCCACATTTATTTAGAATAATTTATTAACGAACACAATTAAGTATGTAATTAATTAGTATTTGGGCGGAAATACTGGTGGTATATTTAATTAAATGTATACTATTTTATAAAGATTTAAATAGTTTTCTTTTTTCATACAAATGGGCTAGTAATATTATCGTATTACTAAAAACGATAATATTACTAGCCTGTACATTTTGTACATTTGTTGTTTTAAAAACAATCTAAAATGTCAATATTCCATGGGTATATTGATAAATGAGGTCTAAATTATAAGAAAATGCATTTTCTATGAAAACTTGAAGGAATAGGTAAAAAGTGGCATAATACAATTTGATAGACAATTAAATTGTGCATCTGATTCTCATAAAATATACGGGCTGTTTCATTTAGATTAAACAAGTTATTGCCGTTTAAATCTAGTAATTATTTAAAATAAATTTTTAGACACTCTGTATAAGGTAGTATAATTTTTATTAATGCAACACAATAACTGATCAATAAATAAACTTCAGTAAATATTTAGTATTAAAAACTTTGATACCCTCGGAGAAATGAAGCCTTAAAATTTATACTGCAATTTCACAAAATTGAAAATATTTCAAAAACGATAAGGTTTAAGTATAATAAACCTTAATCAAATTTACCTTTATTTTAATCGTAGAAACTAAAAATGCAATAATATTCAGGGTGTTCCATTTAAAAAAAAACTTTGATATTTTTTATTTATTTGGGACACTCTGTATCTTGTCAAAATATTTTTAAATTGTAGCTCTGATAGTCCTTCAACGAACTCAAAACTTACAATTTGTAAAAATCTAATCGTTTAGCTACAATACTCCGTGTCGTATGTGGTGAACAACCCTGTATATTTTTGTTCTTTGATAAAAAGTCTCACGTCAGCTCTAAACTGATTGACTGAATTTCTGCAATTTAAAATTAGGCTGTAATTAAAAGTTATTTATTTGTTAAAATCTTTGTAGACATTTTGGTAATGGTATAATAAAATAGTTATTTCGCCTCTTAGTTTATAGTTATTTATTAAATTTGTTGTTAAGTAACTTAACTGCCTTTTGCACTAAATTTTTGAGAACCAAATAATATGAAGACTTGAAATGAAAACCGGGCTAAGTGCCAAAAATTTAAAAAATAACTTTTAACCTCTAATGCGTGCTAAATGCCATCGCCAATAACGCATAAAGCGGGCTATGTGCCCTACGCTCTGGAACTATTTTAAATACTGTAACAAAGATGTCGCACGAGTCAAGTCCCGCATATTGTGTGTTGAAAACCGTGCTAAGTGCCACTGCAGTATCCACATGGCACAGCTGTTTCGAGTCACATTTTAAGTTTTCGAAGACTGTTCTTGTATTCACGTTTTTTTTACATATTGCTTGTTTATAATGGAAACTAATAAAAATAATAAAAAGAAAAATAGAAAATCTGGCGAAGGTTGCGCCAAATCGAATAATAAACTGAGAAGAAGCCAAGGTTTAGAATACGTTGGCAACAATAAGGAATTCGTGAAAACCAAGGCCGCACCAGCAGCAACAGTAAGATGGCGGTTTTTATCTAATTTCAAACGTTTTATTTTACTTTTTGTTTTTAGGTTGATTGTAAGTGCCGATACAAGTGTGCTGATATTCCATATGAACAAAAATGTACCTCTTTAGGGAATTCTATGCGCTGAGTGATAATGTAAAGCAAAATTCGTATATAATGGGCCTTTTGACGGTTTGTCCTATAAAAAGAAGACGGCATGGAACATATGAAGTTTCTACTGAAAGTAGAAGGCAAGCCACAGTTTGCTTTACATTACCTAATGGCTCAGGTGATGTTGTGCAGGTATGTAAGAAGACATTCTTGCATAGTTTTGGAATATCTAAAAGGCGCGTTGAAACTCTTGTCAAGTTAAAGAAACAGGGTGAATTTACTTCTGTGGAGCGTAGAGGAAACAAAACTAAATATAGAAAATTTTCACCTGCAGATGAAGATTTGGTAATTCAGCACATTTCTTCCTTCCCAAGGGAACAAAGCCATTACAGTAGGTTGAAGAGTCAGAAGGAATATTTAAGTCAAGATCTAAATATCAATAGATTGTATTACTCATTTAAAGACCGCCATCCTAATTCTGCAGTAACGTACCGTTTTTACTTTAGTATCTTCAAAAGAAAATTCTCAAATTTAAGCTTCCACCATCCTCGAACCGATACCGCAAAACCTGCGATCTGTTGAATATAAAGATAAAAGCAAACCCAAATGACAAAGAGAGCAAGAGAAAACTTGATCTGCATCATAGACAAGCTGAAAAAGCAATGAACACCATGAAAGAAGATCACTGCTTATCCCAACTTCTAAGTGGCACATGCTCCATTTCTATTGATCTACAACAAGTGCTGTCTCTTCCAGCCTTAACACATGGGCAAATGTTTTATCTTCGACAACTCTAATGTTATAATTTTGGTATTCATGTAGGTGACACTAATAAGGGACTTATGCATCTATGGCACGAGGGAATAACTCGACGAGGTGGGAATGAGATTGCCTCTTGTGTTTTAAAAACATTACTTAGTGGTTTTACGAAAAAACGAAAACTGGTGGTTTGGAGCGATAATTGCGTCGGCCAAAACAAAAACAAAATGTTGCTGTTTTTGTGGATTTACTTGGTTACGAAAGGATACTTTCAAGAAATAAATCAGAAGTTTTTAATGTCAGGGCATTCTTTTTTAAGTTGCGATAGAGATTTCGCGCATATAGAGAAGAGAAAGAGAGTCGAAAAGTGCGAGGTGCCTTTTGATTTAGTAAGATTGATAGCAACTGCAACTCCAAACAATCCCTTTACGGTAACTCTTATGCAGGCTGAGGATTTCTTTGACTTCAAGGCTGCCGCTGATTTAACCTTAAACACAACCAGGACAAAAATTTCTACAGCCAAATGGATTCAAGTTTCAGCTGACAATCCCAAACAGGTTAAAATTAGGGAAACCCTAAACGAAATGGAAGCGTGGAAAAACATCAATGTTTTCAAGAAAAATGTTACGGAACAATCGATTAGGGATATGGTTGTACCGCAACTCAATTGCCAAAATCAGATTAAAGAAAATAAGAAACCTGATTTACGAGCCGTCTTGCCATTTTTGAAGCCTGAAAATAGACGTTTTTACGAGAACCTATTAATTTAAATTTCGTTCTTACTTGTTATTTTGTAAAATATTTCCATTAAAGTTACTTTGAAATAAAAAAAAAAGTTGTTTTATTTTTTATTACTTACATATTCTAAAAAATGGGATAAGTGCCAATGGTATATCGAGGTGTTGGCATTTAGCACAGTTTTTGAATCCCAAGGTTGGCACATATCACTTCTTACAAAACTTCATGTTTTTGATTTTATAGAGGCTCTCAAACTGATCCCATTAACAAATCAGTTTTATAGGATTGAAGTATTATACATGATAAATGTATACATTTTTTTGTGGATTTTTTTATGGAAGAATAAACTGTAAAAACAAAAAACATTGATTTTCTCAAAATTTTGATTTTGGCACTTAGCCCGGTTTTCATTTCAAGTCTTCATATATTGATGACATTTTATCTCATTTCTATGTTTAATATCGAATTAGACGAAATCGTAGAGGAAGAATAAAATACGAAATAATGTGTAATATTAGTTGCATACCTTAGATTGTGTATCATTAACCAGTCGTACTAATTAATTATTATTGTATTCAACTATCTTGATAAAATGGTGATTGTACTATTGCAGTACCATAATAATTATTCCAATTAACTTTTAACATCTAGAACATTTCTAGAAGCTATGCTTTTACATAGTACTGAAACAATCAATATATATTAGTCAATTTTATATTAAAAAATATTTAATGATAGTGTGAAATAAAGTTAAAGTAAATTCATAAAGACACCCTAATTTTATGTATTCTAGTTTCAAATATAGTACACCATAAACAATGCTAAACTTATCTTAATCTAATATCAGAATACATAGAAAAGTTTTTATATAATAAGACTTAATTATTAGCATTATTGACAGATCATTTATTATAGCTTGATTAGTAATCTGGTTTGGGGTAGATTTATGTCCTAACTAATTTGTAATTATACCTTACAACAATATTCCAGTAAAGAATTAATGTTATTAACTTTTCTGGTATATATTAATCATGCCTTTTCTTGCTTATTATATATTTTATATGGTAAAAAAATGTTCATTATAACACATTTCATTATTAGATAGTTAATATACCTACATCATTTTATTTTTTTATAAAATTTAATTTAGTATTTCTTAATATAGTTCTTTTAGCAGGAGAGCTGGCGACATATTTAGAGAACATATTTTAGGCAAGTTAGAATAACAAAAAAAATAAAGTTTAATAACTTGTGAACTCAGAATCCTAAGTCTGGCTGGGGGGTTGGGGGTATTTCGCTACTGCGCAACCCATAACATTTGCAAAAAAATAAATCCAAAAAACATTCTTTAGGCAACTTGAAATTTGTTTATTCTTAAATTTTAGTATTTATTTAACTTAGAAATAAATGTGCCAAAATTTTTTTTTCGGGTTTAAATTGTAACCAGACTATTACAAATATGTTTAAATATTATACCTGGAAAACATACTTTAGGCATTCTGAAATTTTTACAGCGTGTTTATTAGATGATATTAACAAATATGTGTTAATTGCCAGACGAATTCAATGGGATTTAATACTTGCCAGACGCGAATAAAGATTTTAAATGGGCGCGACAAAAAAGTCTTATGAGTATATAGGTATGTATAAGCGCGAGAAAGATAGTTTATTGAGACCCGTCGGCAGCCGATGCGGCTGACGTAACAGTATTTTGGAGTACTTCAAATTTTCTTTTTTTTTGGGTTTCATTTCAATTATTTGCAGGCTTTTAATTCAGAGATTATTTTGTTGGAATTAAGTTACCATGTACAAAAATGTATTTATAAATTAAATATTGACGTGCATAGTATAAATAGTTTAGAATAATTACTGCAAATAAATATTTTAGTAATTACTAATTTCGCTACTAACTACTAAATCATAATGTATAAAAAACATTTAAGTTGTGTAGTTTGTAAAAAGTTACTAGTGACAAAGTTATTGTTTTTGATGAAGGCAGACTACAAAAATGCAAAGCATTTTTAAAAGTGCGCCAACAACATGGTTTAATATTTAAAGAAGTGGTTTTGCCAGAAAACGTAGTCACGACAAAAGGGTACCATGTACAGTGCTAAAAAATAAGTATTCTGGAATTTTATTAAAGTACCATTGTTAATCTTTCTAAATAGATTCAAAAGTAAGTAAAAGTGCTTAACTTTTATGCTTAGGCGTTAAAATGACTTTTTTATATTGTCAATCAGGTCGCAAAAATTAATAATAATATAATATGTCACAAAAGTATAGTAATAATTATACTTTTGTGACGTTTGAAAAAAATATATTTTATATTATGCTAATTTTTAAATAATTATTCGTCTTTTAATTCTTTCAGATACAAAATACTTAAATTAGAAAGTCTTCTTATTGAAAGGATTTCAATCATACATTTTTATTAAAAAATGTTTCTTTTTAATTATTCAATATTAGTTAGTTTTTTTAAAGTTTTTACGACTCCAAAATGCTGTTACGTCAGCCGCATCGGCCGCATCCTATAATAATTAAACATATTTCGAATGGTCGGGTTACACTTTAAACCCGAAAAAAAAGTCTGGCATACTTATTTCTAGGTTAAATAGATGCTAAAATTTAAGAATAAACAAATTTCAAGTTGCCTAAAGAATGTTTTTTAGATTTATTTTTTTGCAAATGTTATGGGTTGCGCAGTAGCGAAATACCCCCAACCCCACAGCCAGACTTAGGATTCTGGGTTCACCAGTTAATAAACTATACATTTTTCGTTATTCTAGCTTACCTAAAATATGTTCTCTAAATATGTCGTCAGCTTTTAGGCTGTTTATATCTATTTTATATATCAAAAATATCCTCTCAAATTACTTGCGTGTTAATAATTAACTAGTTCTCTACCATATATAAGTACACCAAAAACATTTTTCTTTGAACAGTAGACGTTCGTTTTGCTTTAACCAATTTGGCATTATGAGCAGATTACTAAAAGTTAATTCAGTTTTCAACATCTCTCATTCTTTCAGCTTTAATAATTAAATTTCAATTATTTTTACATGTTTAATCATATGCTAATGATGCTAACGTAGTTAGCGAAACGCACGTCCAGTGTTCTAAGTAAAATAGTTTGGCGTACCTAATATGGGTAATGTATAATAAACAGCATTATATTTATTCCTGTTTAACTATACCAAATATTAATATTATATCTATTTTCTGCAATATTATTGGATGTAAGTTAACAGATAAAATAACCGGAAATTAACCATTATATTTTATAAATAAACCTCTATCTCTGTTGTGTTTCTGGTACTAGAGGGTACTAACAGAAAACTGCTTTCTAAAAGTTTTCAGTATTACCTGTTAGATGGCCAATACACATTGAATAATATCCTTAATATTCAACTAGTTAAAAGCGTTACAAAATTAATTGAACCTTATAAAGTATTTAAAATGTACAGGGTGTCCCACCAAGAATAGCTCTCGGCTGTATCTCGAAAAGTATTAGCCGTAGGGCCTGCGAAAAAAAATTATAACTAAATAAGCTGGAAATTATTTTCAAGTTTGTAGAACGGCCGCTAGAGTCTATATCTTATCTCTATGTTGATTCAACATTCCATCACGGGCGCCATTGTACATGTTCAATTTATCAATTAAGTTTTCCGCAAAAAAGTTTTAGAATACTAGGAGCTTACAAGATATAAAAATCTGTCTGTATAACTTATTCACGACTTTTTAAATCAAATTAGAAACAAGGACATGATATAATGAACCTAATAACCGAGAAAAAAATATCCATGGAAGGCAGGATTTGTAGCTCACTTTTAAAAAGTGTCGGTGAACAACACACAAAATTTTCCATTTAAATAACACGTAAAAAAATCTTTTTTCCATTAAAACTACCATAATAAAAACTTTGAAACCGTTTACGATAAAAATGTTTATCTACAACCGTTTAGTTATAACGTTTTTATATCACTATTTTTTTCGTATTTCAGTTACGTTATGAGATTCATAACACAACTAGTGGTGTTATGAATCTATAACACAACTAGTTGCTATAATAATGAAAAACAACTACGAACATCTAAATATATTAACTTTTCCGGCAAAAATGATTCCGTGGCACATACTGCGCCAAGTTCTACATCTGAAGGGAGACTTTCGGAATCGCTCATCGTCATTTTTAAAATGATTTTTCTGGGCAAAAAGTGCTCACGTTTACTTGACAGGGCAAACTGACTTTTCAGCATAAATGTGACAAATGTCATACCTAGTTAAAGGTGTTAAAGGTGGGAATAAACGAAAATTAAAACAGCATTTTCTTATTTTTCGGTTGTAGATAAAACGTTGTACATGACACGTGCGTTTAAACATGATTACAACACTCGTGTGATTAGAACGACTCGGTCTACGACCTCGTCGTTCTAATCGTTCACACTCGTTGTTGTAATCATGTTCATAAACACACTTGTACTGTAAATAACTATTACATCGCGGATTCTTTTAGGGTATAAAATTTACTCTAAAATCTATCTGAGGGTAATTTTTTTCAAATCAATAATTCGTATATACGAAAGCTTTGAAAAGTGAAAAAAATCAATTTGCAATCAAAAATCAATCAGTTTTAGTGCTTGTTGATTAAAAATTTTCATATTTAGTAAAAAGAAACTAGATTACTTTCAGTCAGATATTTTAGGAAATTTTATGCTCTTCAAGAATCCACGATATTAATTTTTTTATCGTAAACCGTTTCAAAGTTATGGTACTTTTAAAGGAAAGAGATTTGTTTACGTGTTATTTAAATGAAAAACTTTGAATGTTCACCGACACCTTTTTAAATTGAGTTGTAGATGTAGTTGTAGAATGTTTAGGAGGGGGGTTAATCACCGCGATCTTATAGATCTATTGTGTGTTCCCCTTTCTTTAGTTATAATGAGTTATAACTCATCATACAGTCTCAGGGCTTTAACAAAAGCCAGTATCTGAGATGGCTCCACAAAGGCCAGCTTTCCATCCTCGACATCAGCCGTACCAAAGTTCATGGCACGAATGGTCGTCGTCTCGGTGCACTCAGTGATAAGGTCTTCTGGTGTTTCCCCATTTTCCCCACAGAATCTGCATTCCCCGTTGTTTCTCAGCTTCAGCCTACTGAGGTGTTCGTTGAGGAGACAGTGTCCTGTTAGAACCCCCGTGGGACAATCTGAAGATTGTTTTTACTTAAATCAAGGAAAACCTTTGATTTTTCTCGGTCGTAAGTTCTGCGAAACTTTTTCGAACTTTTTAAAATTGAGTTAAAAATCCTGCCTTCCGGGGATATTTTTTTCTCGGCTATTAAGTTCATTTTAAACCATAAATTCCATAGGTTAGTTTTTTTGGCCCACCCTAATGGTTAGCGAAACGCACGTACAGCGTTAAAAGTAAATGGTTTTCGTGTACTGTGGTGAATTAGTATTTATTGAAGTAAAACTTCTTTACCGCGAGCTGGGAGTAAAAATTCAAACCCGTGACTCGACACGACACATGACACAAGAGAGGAAAAGTGATAAGGACAGCCTACGGCTTAGGAAAAATCGTCCGGTTTTAATGACATTTGGTATTGTAGATCGTACCAAGGCAAACTTGACCATGTACGACACGTGCGACACTGTGACAGTTAGTTTTGACGTAAGGAACGTCAAAAGTTGTCGATGTCGTCTGATCGCGACCAAATTTGGTTGGTAGACTATGTGAGCAATGGTGCACACGGTCCCACCCTGCTAAGTTGAATATGACGTTTCGTTTAAATCTTTATCAGGGTGGGACTAAGGATTTGATATTCTAGAAAAATGTGGGTCGATTTCAGCATAATTGGAGACGGGCTACAGGATCACGCCATCGACGTTTCGAACCGATGCCTCTAAATAGAGGAAATCATCAGGATTTTTTTTAATTATGGGTCGATTGGAACCAAACTCGGCACGTGGAAAGAGGTACCCAAATGGAGTTTTCAGAGGGACAGATGGAAGTAAGAAGTTCACTTCAAATAGGCACAATATTACATTGTACTGTAATCTTCATCAACTTCTTAACGACTCTACTACAAAAATATATTATAAAATGTCATGTTATATAAATATAATTATTATTCAAATGTAAATTTTAATAAAACGACTCAAATTAGCTAAAAATCGCCAATGATATTTAATCCATATTCACTTAATAATCGACTACCCGGTATATTGCTAATTTTAAGTGTAATGTGTGACTCACCAAAACAGAAATTACCGTCTCATATACCGTTAATTCTAGCAATTATTTTTTAGCTCTACTAAACTTCTTTTTTTTCTGCTTCGTAAATAAATCATACTGAAAACGGCAATATCTAGGCTGAAAAATTCACAAAATCGATTTAAATTATTCTCGGGCTATTACACTATTATATGCTGACGGCTTTTAGGGCATTTAAAATTCAAGACAACGAAATTACCAGTAATTGCAAAATTTTAAAATATACCCGCAGCACGACTACTGCTCGCACATGCCATCATTTATTAACCGGTTGGCGGTTATGAAAAATGGAGGATATTTGCAATAGACGGTTTATTTTAAGACACCATCTGATAAGAGTCTGAGAGAACTGATATTTTATGTTTATTATTCACTAGATCATATCTACTTTAAAATGTATAAAGTATGTAAATGTATCTATAAAGGGTAATAGTCCAAAAAGCACTGAAGATTTTCGGTATACTTCTTTTCCCAGTCACCAAATACCAATAAGAATTATTCGGTATGTTATTCTGAGCAAATTTAATATATGTACGGGGTGTTTTTCCGATAAGTTGAGGCAGAAAATGCGTTAGTAAGTACAGGGTTGGTCAAATTGGACACTTTTAAAGGGAAACGCCCTTTTCTATAGGAGATGAATTGGTGTCTGGCGATCAATTTCTATCTAAAACATGATGTTGAACACCAAACATCAATATATGCTACAGTTTATGAGTTACGGGGTGTATTTCAAAAATGTGCATTTTTAACAAATCACTGCAATTTTTTTGCTACGGAAAATTTTGTATTTTGTGAAAACATTTCCAAAGCACTTTTTTACGTAGAATTTAATGGATTAAGTAGGTATATTTTTTTTAAATTGATAATTTAAAGTTATCATCAGAAACATTAATTTTTTATTTGGGACGCGCCCTGTATATTTTTAATTAAGTGAAAAGAACTTAAAATTACCTACCTTAAAGCACACTTGATATTTTGTTAGAGTCTCCTTCGAACTACAGAATTTTTATAAGTTCGCCACTTTTAACTAGTAGGTAGGCTTTGGACCCCTTTTTGATGATCTGCCTCTAATGGAACTCGAGAACATATTTTTCCAGCAAGACGAGACATCGCCTCAGAACGCTGAAGTTATCAGCAAATTCTGGCAGCCAATTTCGAGAATAATTGAACAGCTAACCAAGATCCCAGCCGTTGGCCGTCGAGGCCGCCGGACTTAGTGCCTGTTATCCTTAGTGGATTTTTATTTTTGCGGAAGAATAAAGACTCTTATTTTAATATTGCCCGATAAACTAGGCAAGAATTAGAAGTACTTAGCGTATATACGAAGGTATCTTTTACCCCCACTGAGGTAATGAATACCGCTAGAAATATTCAAAAATGGTCCTGTCTGTCCATAACAGAAGAAGGCTGACATGTCGCAGCAAACACCTGCAGCAAAATCTCATGTCTTGGTTTGCTATTAATTTTTATTGTGATTAGATATTGTTCAAATTTATTGATTTTGTTAAATATAGTTTAAATTGTTATAAAAATCTGCATCTGTCATTACAAATATTATTTTCGTTTTAATTGCTTCTCACAGGCTAATTTTTTTTTGCATTATACAGCCGGCGCCGCACAGTGGTTCAGATTGCCAAAAAGTGGCGCGTAGGATATTTTTAACTTTTTACAAATTCTAGACTTATTAGGTTTAATGGCGGATTTATTAACATGACAAAGATAGTCCAAGGAATAACCAAAATATATTTCAGACTATGTTTGTTTAGTATAAAAATATTAAAAAAGGGTGATTTTCTATGAATTTTATTCAAAAATTATAGTTTTCAAAAAGGTTTGAAAAATGCTTCGAACCTAGTCAAAAAAAGGATACCCATTAGGTTATCTGGTCTAAATTAAAGAAAAAAAAACATAAATTGCAATATGCGTTAAATGGAGTCTTCAAAGTCATTTTCTTCATGACATGATTCACCACCACTTTCTTCTAGTTCTTCTTCACTATCGGATTGACAATAATATTCTGTTGCCATATGAGTGTCATCTGCGGGTAAATCTTCACCTATTTTTAGTGGCGACTACTTTCTCTAGTTGGACTGCTTTTGCCATCTCATGTTATGTTCCTTCCTTAAATTAGAAACTGTAGCATATGCCAGAACTTTCGAGGTGTAAGAATCTCTAATTTCTAGAAATAAAATGATTTTTAATCTTTGCCATTAATTAAAAGCAATAATGCAATATTTGCAGCATTATGTAGATAAAAAAAAAACATGTTTTTTTTCTGTAAGATATTATACATTAATTCCTTGGCAATATATACCTTTGGTCTCTTTATTTTTTTGGGACTTGGACAATTCTGAAAAAAAATTTCTTCTTGAAGTGCCAGGGTCATCAAAAGATTGATTCTCTTCCATTTGAAGTAAACTTTTATTCAGCCAGAGACAACTGTTGGAAATAAAACTGCTCCAAGTAAATTACATTTCCTCCACTTTTCTGACCATTTATAAACAAGATTTTCAATTTGCTTTTTTTTCAATAATATGTTAGGAATATTATTATCACATAAAAATGAAATAATTTCATCAATAATATCCGCTTCTGACCTATTATTAAAACCCATTTTCAAAAACCTCTCACATATTGATCTGCGGCTTATTGTTAGAGTACGGGAGGAACATGTGAGTCTCTATAGTTACACTTTTACCACTCCAGAGTTACTCAAAAAATATTAGTATAATAATTTAAGAAATTATCCATGGAACAAAAATCAGACTACTGGTCAATTTAAAATTCTCATCTACCGCGGGGTCTCTTGGGGTAAGATACTTGTGGTAAATTAAACTTGGTATAATACCTTTTAAAAATTATAAAATACAGAAGCGGAGATCTGCGTAGTTCTAAAGATACAATTTCAAAGTTTTTTTTTTTTTTCAAAAAAACGCTCTGCTATGTTTGTGGTAACTTACTAGCTTCATAAAAATTAATTTAAGTTAATAAAATTCTCTTAAAAAGTATTTACCTTGGTCTTCAAAATCCATTATAATTTAATTTATTTCCAAGTCTCTGAACTAAGAACCAAAATATATTAGCAACACTAAACCATTATCAGCAAATAACTGATATATTTAAACTACAAACACAACATTCCTGTACGCTTTTTTATTACGATTAAAAAGTGGATCGTGATAAATTTGAATAAATGGACCCATCATCTGTTGAAAATAATATCATTGTTGAAATTTTCGAATTTTTTTTCTTGATCCCTATGCGTCGATTTTTTTGAATCTGAACCAATGTGCGCCATCTCCAAGAGGAATCGAGCAAAACATCAAGTATGCTATATTTTTGGAAAGGTAATTTTAAATTATTTTCACTTAACTAAAAATATACAGGCTGTCCCATTGTGATGAATTTTTCACTAATGGTAGCGTGACCTTGACTAAAAAAAATGGTAGCTTAATATTTATTTAAATATTAATGAGCGGGGCACTTGGATATTGAGAGCAACGAATCTTCGTGGCGTTCTTGTAAATTATTACATTAAATTACCAAGATAAAACTTAATCAAAAATACGTAATAAGCCTCTCATCGTGGATCCTCCTGTAAAGTTAGTAATCAACTTCTACTAGGACTTACCAACAATGTCTTAATCTGGTCAGCAGGAACTTGTGGACTTGTGGCTCTGTGCTGTCAATGCTTCGGTACTTCTCTCTTGCATAAACGATCGACGGACCCTTCTCAGTATTCTTTTAAATTTTAGGTTTAAGGTGTTGAAGTAGAAATAAAATGCTGATTTTACACAACACCTACTTTATTACAATACTAAGAAATTAAATAGCGAAAATAAAAGAAAGACAAAAAAATATAAATAACAACTATTTAAAAGTAAAAAGAAAATTAAGCGTTTAAAACAATGAACCTAAAATTATAATAAGATAATATCTAATTCAATCAGACTTAGAGAAACTTAGAGAAAGAAAATTAATATAATTAAAATTTAAGAAAGAGAAAAAAAAATAAGAAATCAAATTTAAATTAGGATTTAATTTAAAGAAAGAAATAAAATTTAGTAAACTGATAATCAAAAAATATATGTTAATAAAGAAACTTAGTATTTTAAATTTAAGAACTTCAGAAAATCAAAGACTATTAAAATAAAAAAAAATATACCAAGAAATACTGAGATTCACCACGAAGCCGAACACGTCAAACTACTTAAAAAGACAGAAGTGAACTGATTTAGAAAATTATTTTTCTAACACTTGTTTCATCCAGGATAAGTGGGGTAAGTTTGTAGGCTCCACCCATGGTTTTGGTTCCTCGTATCATCATCAGGCACCCTTTTACCGGTACCCTCTGATTGGCCGAGGAGGTTCCAACCCCCTAGTGTTTTAGGCTCAACTCACACCATATAACCTAGATGGCACTAGTAATGTTAATTTTAGCTATTAAATTCAATTATCATAAATATCTACGTAAATCTCATTATTTCCTGAATTTACCCTATCATTGTTTAACTATATTCTTACCTAACACAAATTGAGGATTACTCTTAAAAAAAACCCTACCAAATCACAATTCTAATTTATATTCATTATATTTCAGTGTATTTATTTCTCATAATTTCGGACCTGCATAGGATAAAAAAAGGAGAGCAATCCTTCAGGATAACGTTACGTGAACCTGGTTAATTTAGTTATTTAACTTATTTATATCAAAACGTTTGGTTCGACCAGGGTGGGCTAGTCGTCGGTTTATCGAACATGTGGCATGGGACATGGATATTAAAAATAGTTGGTGTCGCGTTGTATAGAGGCTTTTCTATAAGGGTCTGTTTATTTAGTCTGGCTAGAGCTTAGTTCTTACGACTTTGTTGATTTCTATTAAAGATTTCTTGGTTCCCAGCCATTCTATAAGGCAATTCATTAATTTTATGATCGTGAGATTTAAGTCGAAAAGAAAAATATTTAGTTTTTCCCAGAGAAAAAGAAGGGTCCCTCAGACTAAACAGATTTTACGACTTTCCTAGAAAATTATCGTGTTAAGGGCGGAAACACGTGTAGACCCCCAAACAAGATAGGCTTATTTTCTTCGCTGTAAAATAAACTGTTACACCATATAAAAAATCAAATTTTCTGTTGATAACTCTTAAATTATTAATTAAAAAAAATATATTTAAACCATTAAATTCTACGTAAAAGTGTGCTTTGGAAATGTTTTCACAAAAATACAAAATTTTCTTTAGCAAGAAAGTTACAGCGATTTGTTCAAAAATGTACATTTTTGAAAAACACCCTGTAACTCCGAAACAGTAACGGATATCGATGTGCGGTTTCCATCAACATGTTTTTTTAATAAAAATTGAGCTCCAGACACCGATATTAGTTTTCGTCTATCTCCTATAGAAATGGGCGTTTCCCTTTAAAAGCGTCCAATTTGACCCACCCTGTCCAAATGTACTGCACTTTTTTCCACCGATAAAAATAGTTCTATTAATGAGAGATGTTGTGCAGTTAAGAAAAAAATAAGCTAACTAATCTGTGAGAATGGGTAATATGTCTGGTAGCTGAAAAATTGGATAAAAATTATTGAAACCATTGCCTTTTATTTATCTAAAACTATATAATCAATGCAATCAGCGCAGTTAGCAAAAAATTGGCGAAAGTAAAATTCCTATGTAAATATCAAAAACGTAATAGTTTTTTATTGATTTACAAATTGTTACAATTCAATTAAATTTTCATTTACATACGACATATTCATATACGATTCATACACGATGCATTACCAGACAATTACGATCTACTTTCCAATTATTTTTTTCGAACTAGGTATAAAAACAACTTTCTACAGTTTCAGGAAGTACATATACGCTAGATGTAAAATAATCTTACACTTTTTAGATCTTTTTCCATTATATTTTTCAAATTCTTAGAAGGACGATGACACATATAATGTTGCGGTTTTAAATTTATGCAATTCTTGCTACGGTTTCAGATTTCCTTTCATAAAGTATTTTATAATTCATGCAATCTTGTTTGATGTGTAATTGGATAGCTGTTAATTGAGTAAATTCTACATCCCATTGATAAATTGACGCGCTTTCTTTAGTTTCTTAACTAGTAAACATTTGTAAAATATGTTTATTTATAACCACAAATATATGTAATGTTGAGGTTTAGGTTTGCTGGGGTTTGATCCCTCACTTGGAGGCCTTGGACTCACTGCGATATTCCTGTATTGTTGCACCAAACCTTCCTCTCATTCTTTCTTTGCGTTAAAGCACTTCCAGCTCTTTGCAAAGTTCCCGATGTCGCTGGTGTTGGCTTCTGCTGATTCCTCTAGTCTCACCAAAAAACCTTGTCCTAAAGTTTTAAAGCGTCGGTATTCCAGTGCCAGTGGCACAGCAGGTGCTCTATGGCTTCTTCTTCCTCTCCGCATTCTCTGCAGTAGTCGTCGTTGGAAATCTTTCATCTCACGAGGTTTACCTCCGTGGGGCAGTTTCAGTGATGGCACCCATACAATTATGCGTACTAGTTTTTTTTTTGTCCTCTAGTAGTTCTTTTGTCTTTTTGCTATCTACCAGTGGCCATAGTCTTCGAGTGTAGGGCAGTCCTCACGGTGTTGCCACCGTCTCTTGCCTTGATGATAGTTTCTATAGTTTCCTTCAGTGTGTTGATCGTCACAAGTGGTGGGTCATCTGCCACGGTCTCTCCCCTGCCCCCCACCCTTTGGCAAATCTGTCTGATCCTTGATTACCCACCACAATGCTGTGGCCTGGCACCCAGCAGAGAGTAGACGAGAACCTTGAAGTAGCCAGGACAGTGCTTCTCGGCAGTCCATCACAGTTTTCGATCTCACTGATTGCATGGTGATGCTTCTTAAAGCGCCCAAGCTGTCAGAGTATATCGCGATATCTCCTATTTTTATCTCCTAGCCGCTTCCTATATGGCGTAAACCTCTGCTTGTAGAACATTACAGCCATCCGATAGCTTTAAAGGTAGTCAGATGTCTAGTTCCTCTGAGAAGATGCCTTGTCTGTGCGTGTGTCTCCTGAAGTTACGGAAGCATCTGTGTAGACTCTGCTATCTCTTGAGTGTTCATTACTCGGTTGCTTTCCCATTCTTCTCTTGTCGGGATGCGAATCCTTATCTTATCTCCAAAATCATTCGACAAAATCCTCATTATCTTATCTCCAAAATCATCCTCGTTTGGTGAGCATATAGTCCGTTTTCTGGTCTAGCAGATGTGGACTCGTATTTGCCATGATTTTCCCTATCGCTGGCAATATTCTCGAGTGACCGTAGTTGGTCTGGTTCCACATATTGGATTTCTTTAATCTTAGGACACCCTTAGCGGCCAGATCCTTCACGAGCCAATCGATTGATGGCAAGTCCAGAATTGCTTCTAGCAGAGCTTGCGCTATTTTGTTCCTTGCTCCAATTGTACCTAGAGCTGCTAATCGCTGTATTTTTGTGACGTTTTTTCTATCAATCTCTTTAAGTACCGCTTCCACCATACTAGTGCTCCATAAGTGATGATTGGTCTAATTATAGTAGTGTACATCCAGTGTATAATATACCCCATGTATACCCCCTCTTCTTCCAAAAACAGAATATATGGAGTTGTCAAAATTAAAATGGATCAAGTTCAATTTTCTACTATTTTAAGATTATAATCACTATAAATTATAAATACTATTTACCATTAAACGTGTAATTTCTGGTGAAGTACCACTGTTAAAATGACTGCTGACCAAAAGTTTCTTTCTTCCAATTCTTTTTGTTGCTCAATACTGAGAGGTGTTTCTCAAAGTTGTAAAATTGGCCTTCACGCCAATATATCTATCCGAAAATGGATGGCAAAACAATGGAGCATGGCGGTGCGCCGTATTTCAAACAGCGAACTGAATGAAAATATTTAAACAGAGATGATGAACTGCGTGATTTCACTCTAAGTGATTTCATTTTGGTTGTACATTAAAAGTAATATACGGTGTAAATCTCGCTTAACCCATATTTCTATACCTATAGTATTATGATGTCATTCAGTCTGATTTTGCAGTATCCGTATGGTGTTAGTGAACTAATTGTTATGGGGGGGGGGGGAGTTAACTTACTTTCAATAAGATCCTTATAGGCTAGGAATGCAACCCATGACATTTCCATCTGGGTGTACATAATGGATTGATGCCTTAAACCTCAAGCATTTTTAAACCTATTCAATGTCTACACCCATATGTAACAGTATATAAGTGTGTAACTATATCTTACTAATTATACTTATTTTCAAAAATATATTAGGAGTTTTACTGTTAACTTTTAGACCTGCAATTTGTGGTAGCCTAGAAATCTTTAAAATTTAAAATTAATTTATTTTAGTAGTTCACTAGATTTTATTAATTTTATATTATACCTACCACGTTATGAAACACACGCATATAACAATTCTGTAATGAACGTAATTTATTATTTTTTATTGATTGGCTTGTATAAACAAATAAAATAAGCTAAATCACACTATACAGGGAGTCTCAGGAATACCGTACTGGTTCAATTTATCGCTTTCGGTATGCATGTACGCTTGTTTTAAGTAAGGACAATCTTCGGATTGTCTCAGTAGATTGAAGCTGAAAAACAACGGCGAATGCAGATTCTGTGGGGAAAAAGCCAAATCAACATTATGTGGGGAAAAAAACAAATCAAATCAAACACCAGAACACCTTATCACTGAGTGCGCCAAGACGACAACTGCTCGTGCCATAAATTTTGGTCCGGCTGATGTCGAAGATGGAGAGCTGGTATATCTGTGGAGTCGTCTCAGGTACTGGCTTTTGTCAAAGCCCTGAGATTGTATGATGAATGTATTCCTGGTACTTTTGAGACATCAAAGAACCGGGACTCGAAATTATTAATTCCCGGTTCTTTCGGTACTTTCGAGACTCGATAATAATAATTAAAAACATATTTTTTGTTACTTGCTAAACGCTTTTGATATTTTCTAGCGGTCGAAATCAAACTCTTCTAAATAAATAGTGACGCTATCTCTTACTGTTCTTACCTCTGAAGTTATTTTAAAGTTTCTATAATGTTTATGAATAATTATTGAAGTTTAAATATTTTATTTTATTATTTACTATAATATTGCTGAATGTATTAGTTATATTTTTTTGTGTTGAGTTTTTATAGGCATTTGCATCTTTAATTGAAAATGTTAAGTTTTTTTTTCTAATTTACGTACATTGGTTGCGATTTACGTTCAAGGTTGGTTGATGTTGTTTGATGTAATTTTTAAGCTACCTAGGTGTTTTCTTTTTTTTTCGCTTGTGTTCATGTTTACTTTCTCATGACTTAATAATTTGATATTATTTTTATCCATTTTACTTCGAAAAACTATCCCTTGCTTTCTGATTGATGAATTGCACCACCACTGAACAAAAATTAGTCAGTACCGAAAGTACCGAAAAAAACGGGAAATCCCGGTTCCTAAGAGGTGCGGTACCGAAATTTCCGGTTTCGAAAAACAGCTCCGGTTCCGGAAAACTTACTAGTGGGACATAGAAGTTTCTAGAAATCTCGACCCAAAACTAACCTTTGCCAGCCCTTAGTATACTGGATTGGTATGGCATGTCATGCATTGGTACACGCTGTATTGACACATGCGGTATAAGTAGGTACTCTTTTAATAATTATTGTTATTTCATTCGATCAAACGGATATCTAAAATCTGAAGTAATCTGCAATAAATTACCTACTATTAAGTGTCCATAGAATAATTAATTAGATTGAAAAGCAATAACTACTCTTTCCTATGAATGTTATATGCGTTACACAGATATGTCGAATAACTTTCTAATATAATTAGCAATGGGTTGCTCTAGACCTTGCGTGAGACAAAAACTGCTGAAATTAACATTATGTTTTTATTATAAAATAACAGTATGTTAATATGAAATTATTATTAAGACCATTAACTTATACGTTTGGATAAAAATTAGGATAATAATTCTAACAACCGTTTTAACAGTTAAATACAGTCCGAAAAAATGTCGAAATTTATGTATACATTAGTAAAAACATTATGTTATACTACGTAATCTAACTTATAATAAAATTATTATATCTGCTATATAATCTGTATATGTAAGTACTACCATAGACATTAAGTGCACCAAAAAAAAATATATACACACAACCAAACTTATATGGAATCACTCTTTATTTCCGACTAAATTTCTTGCAAGGATAAAAATTGGTATACGACTTTAAGATAAGGCTTTTTGTTTTAAATAAACATGATAATAAAGAATAAACGACTGCTGCGATTTATTTTCTTTTGAGTTTTGTGTTCAGTAGTAAAATCACGATTGTCCGGTAATTTTCATTCGATCCAAAAAAATCAAAAAAATCCCTTATGTTGGATTAACAGATGTACAGAGGGAAAAAATTATTGCTCTCACCGAACAAGGAATGCTCCAAAGCAGTGGCGGATACAGAGGGGGGTCCATGGGGCCCGGGCCCCCTCTAAAATCTGTAAATTGGGTTAAATCTCAAGCTTTTGGATTAAAAATGGCGCCCTAAAAAGCACATTCTACATTACTTTTTGTTTTGGGACCCCCCCCCCTAAAATAAATTCCTGTATCCGTCCCTGCTCCAAAGAGACGTAGCAGAGATAGTAGGCGTTACCCAGGGTGTTGTGTCTAAAACATATGCAAGGTACTTGGAATTAGGCACAAGAATACGCCCAAGAAGGCACAAGAATAGGCCCAGACAAAGTCGTCAAAGAGTCACAACTGAACAACAAGATCGCCTTGTTGGCCAAATTGCTAGAATAAATCCCAATGTTTCTCATCCAGAGCTAGAAAGACAGGCAGGTACAGGTGTGAACGTTTTAGTTAAAACCATAACAAAAGGGCTTCGTGCTCGAGGATTTTACTGTAGGAGAGAGTTACGGATCCCACAGTTATCTCGGCACAATAAAATTGACCGGCTAAATTGATGCCTTCAATCAAATATTCTTTTTTCGGATGAGACATGAACTGGCCTAAGATCAGATAACTATCGAATTCGGGTTCTCAGAGCTCCAGAAAGACGAGCGTGACTTCAGGCTGCCAAATCTGTACCAAGATATAAAGGAGGAACTATAATATTCTGGGGAGGTATTATACTGGGAGCAAAAACTCCATTCTTACCACTTCAACAAACTTTAACGGGTCGGAAATACGTTGACTTGGTGCTAGACCCAATGGTTAGTCTTTGGAGAGCTGCAATTGGATATAATTTTAACTTCTTGTACGATAGTGCACCTCTCTATACCAGCAGAGTGACTAGAGAATGTCTTGAAACGGAAGGTTTCATAGTTTTGGACTGGCCTGCATGTTCACAAGATTTAAACCCTATCGAACACTTGTGAGACTAGCTCAAAAGGAGGGTTTACAGCTTATTGATGCAGCATTAGCAGAATGGGAAAACATACCCCAAAAAAAGGCAACGTTGATAATTTAATAAGAAGCATGCCAGCGCTAATAGAAGCTTGCATAAGGGCTAGAGGTGACAACAAGCAATATTAAAATTATCAGTTTTCTTTTTGTTTTGGTTTGGTTTGGTTGCTTTTTGGCCATTAAAAATTTAAATCTTAATTTCGTTTCAGAAACCAAAAAATACTATTTTGTTTATTTTGGAACCGATTAATTTTTCTATTGCTATATGAATTAATTTTCATTAAAAGTCATTGTAAGGACTGAGTTTTATTCATAAACACAAAATTTTCATACGTCTCAAAAATTACGAAAAATAATAAATGATTCCATATAAGTTTGGATGTGTGTATTTTAGTTACCGTTAAAATATCGTTCACGATAATGAAAAAAAGTTCTGGTAAAATTTTGTTGCTCTTAATATTAGTATTAAGAGATGTCTCATCGTGATTTTGTATTTCCTATTTTTCCAACACGAGATTTTTTTTTGAATAACAAATCAGCGTGTTGTTCTAAACATCCAATTCTTGTAGGAACAATCTTCAAAAAAAGTGTGATGATTTTTCATCTAATCGACTCGCTTGAAAGTTATTGAAGGTGTAGCAGATTTAGTTAATACTCAAAATTAATATGTATAAAGCTATATTGTCCTTTGCGTACGGCAGCTTTTCATCAATAAAACAGTCATGGGTTCTTTTATATTTCACTGGAGGAAACCAAATTACACTAAAACTTAAAGTATTGGGCTCCAGGCAAGATAAAACAAACACAGTCGTAGTTTAATAGTTATTTTATATACATACAAGACGATAAAATGGTATTTTATCGTCGACCGAAAAGATTAATTCAGGAGCGATAAAATCGCGAGTTGGAAGAGGAAAAGCTGAGAAACAACGGCGAATGCAGATTCTGTGGGGAAAATGGGGAAACATCAGAACACCTTATCATTGAGTGCGCCGAGACGACGATCATGCGTTTCATGAACTTTGATACAGCTGATGTCGAGGATGGAGAGCTGGCCTCTGTGGAGCCGTCTCAGTATATATGCCTTAACTTTGTCCGCTACTCCTCCAACTTGACTTTTCCGAAGCGATAGCCTCAGGCGAGAACATTCAACAAGCTAGTTCCGCCCGGCTTTTGTACTCTCGGCTCCGACTTATTGTTTACGATGAAAATCTGAAAGTTGAACGGGGAAAAGTTTTCCCTCGGGCCACTTATCCTTTTTAATTATATTTTCTCGGCGGAATCGTTTCCAATTAAATAATATAACGCTCTAGAAAGTTAACGAAAAGAAATACAAATATTTTCAAAAATGGAAGCATTTAAAAAACGTGCGAGAAGAAAGATCAAGTGAAAACATGCTTTTAGCGTATTTTTCTGAAAAACCAAAGAAAATGCAGCTGTCCAGTTTATGGTCGTACTATTCAATGCTAAAAAGTACAATACTGGTCAATGTAATAGCATAGGTAATAGGATAAAATAAGGATAATACCGTTTAAATTTCCGTAGTAGTATAGTAACATCTAAACTTTGGATATATAGCAAGCTCAAAGCATTCATGAATACAAATAACAATGATGATTCTTTATAATTTGAATATTTTTAATACATAAAGTTTTTATCCTATCCTCGCTGTGAAAGTATCATTTAATCTACTCTTGCGGTTAAAGTACTATTTTATCTACTATTTTTGATAGATATAAGGCAATTTTAACAGTTGCTATGGAAAAAAACAAATGACTATATTGAATTAGGATGATTTTTAATTACTATAATTAGTGATAATTAATAATTATTTTAATTTCAATGTTTTACCAAAGAAAGCTTGATAAACTTTACGAAAATTAGAATATTTTAATTTTTGGGTTATTATTTCGTAGTAAAATATAAAAATTGCGGAAGTTATCATATACGATTTAAAGTTGAACTTTCACCTTCAATAACTTCAATAAATGAAAAAATAATATCAGGTCTTTTTTGAAGACCGTTCAAAAGGTTCTAAATCTAATACACGATGCCTTTGAGGATTTTTTCGCCAAAAAATAGAAAAACTCGATTTTTTTTAGTTTTTAGTTAAAAACAGAATTTCTTAATATATACATATAATATTTCTTAATATATACATATAATACATCAACATAGGTAGTAGATTAAATTCACAAGAAAGAAAACCCAGAAAAGATCCATTGGTTCTAAAAATTTAAAGAAAAAAATGTTTTTTTGGATTTTTAAAATGAAATAACTCGGTTATTTTGGAGTTATTTGAAAAACGGTAAAGAGAAAATATGTTTTTTATCGAGATCTACCAACCCTCAAAATATTTGCACGTATTTAAGAGTCAACCTGTATAATTGATTTGAATTTCAGTGTGGATGATATAGCCCTCTACGATGTACCGGCTATGTTGCAGACGGTACGACATTACTCAGGATCACCTCATAAAATAATCTATATTGGCCATTCCTTGGCATCAACAGCCGCCATGATGTTCGCATCAGAAAGACCTAGAGTGGCCAAGAGCATGGTGTCATTGTTTATTCTGGTGGGCCCAGCTTACAAAATGACCCACATGACCAGTCCTTACAGGTTGCTGTTTCCATTGCTATACCCAGCATTGGTACGTCAATATATTGGTTTGGTTTATCGGTGCAATAGTCACACCTATCCAAATTTCATTTTAAAATAGATTTTCTTAGCCCAAGAATGAGTGGAATTATTGAAATGCTTCAGTAACTTTCACTTCATCACTTTTTCCTTCTAGTAAAATTTTAGTTGATTTTAATGAACATAACTTATGTAAAAATTAAAAACAATTAAAAAATAATCACACAGAAAGTTTGAAGCTTTTTGGTTTTACCTCTATAAGTATCTAATTGTTATCAGATAGTAAGTATTAATTTTTGTAGTTTAACTTGATGTCATTTTAACAGAAAATCAACGGTTTTTATAGACGTATCTATTGAAAAAAACTGAAGTCTTCTTGAATAGTTGAATTTAGATATTTTAAATAGTTTTTTCTTTGTTCTTTGTGTTTTTTTTTTGCTTCCGACGACGGGAAGAGATAGACTTCCCGAAATGTTTGAGCGCATTTTTTTGCCAGTTAGGCAAATTAGTTTATTAGTGAATCACTGCTGACAAGATGGCCTCCGATGGATTAATTCAGCAGAGTTTACAAAAAAATAACCATTTTATTTTGTAGAATTGCTACAGTGGCGAAATACACATAGAACTTTTATGAAGATATGAATACGCCACAGAGGTATAAAGCTACACGCACACTGGTGCGATCACGGCCGCGATCACGATCAGGGCAGCGATAACATGAGCGATCATTCTAGCACACACCAACGCATTCACGTTCACCTCCGTACCTATATGTAGTGAGCTATCCTGTAGGTATACACAGGTACAAATTAAAAATGTGAATTATAAATACCCAAAAAAAAAACATTTTTAAATATTTACCTACAATATTTAAACTTAAACAATAAAAATGTATACATATGTACTATCCAATCCAATTGCAACTCTAATTTTGTCTCAAACTTTTTATTTTTAATTCTATTATTTTTTTAACTTGGATCAGATAAACCATATAGAATTTTGTGTATTTTTACAGCCTTAATTAGCTGCTCTGTTAACTCCATTTCGAAATTGCAACAAGAAAAGACACACAAAATAATGGAAAATTCCTATCAGTTGGGTCGCGATCACGCGATCAAACTCGACAAGTTGAATCTGATCGTCACCGCAGAATAGAACGCCGCCAGGCCGCTTCGTCTTTAAAACTCGATCGCGCCAGTTAGTTCAGTCATTGGGGATTTTTGCTTGGAAAAAAGTCCGGAAGTTTTGCAACTTTGCAGGTTTATAGGTTTTGGGGTCCCTAACTGAAATCCATAAAATGCACATTTCCAGACCTGCTGCCGGCGCCGCCACCTTGCCAAGATGGCGCCCAAAGTCGGTATTTTGTGAATATCTCGAAAACTATGCGTTTTTCGCAAAAATTTGAGGAGAGCAAAATTAAAGAGAATAAAATTTCCTATAAAAAAGGTTTCACGAAAATATTCGCTAAAGTTCGCTAAAAATTTTACAATCTTGCGTCAAATATGATATATTATGTACAGGGTGGGTCAAATTCGACGCTTTTAAATGGAAACACCCTTTTCTATAGGAGATAGACGAAAACTAATATCGGTATCTGGAGCTCAATTTTCATCAAAAATATGATGGTAAAAACTGCACAACAATATCAAAATATATATGTTTGTTACCTTTTCGGAGTTACGGGGTGTTTTTCAAAAATGTGCATTTTTAAAAAATCGCTGTAACTTTTTTGCTATGGAAAATTTTGTATTTCTATGAAAACATTTCCAAAGCACCTTTTTACGTAGATTTTAATGGTTTAAGTATTTTTTTTTAAATTAATAATTTAAGAGTTATCAACAGAAAAATCGATTTTTTATTTGGGACACACTCTATATTTTTAATTAACTGAAAAGAATTTAAAATTACCTTTCCAAAAATATAGCACACTTGATATTTTGTTATAATCCCCTTCGAAATAGAGAATTTTTAACAGTTCGCCAGTTTTAACTATAGTAGGCTTTGGACCCCTTATTGATGATATGCCCTTAATGGAACTCGAAAACATATTTTTCCAGCAAGACTACACACCACCTCTGAACGCTGAAGTTATCAGCAAATTTTTGCAGTCAATTTCAAGAATAATTGAATAGTTAACCAAGGTCCCAGCCGTTGACCGTCGAGGCCGCCTGATTTAGTACCCATGGATCTAATCCTATGGATATATTTGCGGAAGAATAAAGGTTAGAAATACTTAGCAGTTATGAGAGGGTATCTTTCACCCCCACTGAGTTAATGAATTCCGCGAGAAATGTTCAAAAACTGCCCCGTCTGTCCATAACAGGAGACGGTCGATATGTCGAACACCTGTAGCAAAATCTCATGTCTTGGTTTGCTATTTATTTTTATTGTTATTAGATATAGTTTAAATGTGTTGATGTAGGTTAAATATATTTTAAATTGTTATACAATTCTGCATCTCTTATAGCAAATATTATTTTCGTTTTAATTGATGCTCATATCTTGAATTTTTTCGGTGTCGTTCAAAGCCTACTTATTTAAAGCGGGCGAATTTTATATACTCTATATCTTAAAGAGGAATCGAGCAAAATATCAAGTGTGTTATAATTTTGGAAAGGTAATTTTAAATTCTTTTCAATAAATTAAAAATATAGAGGGTGTCCCATATAAAAAATCAAATTTTCTGTTGATAATTCTTAAATTATTAATTTTAAAAAAATTATACTTAAACCGTTAAATTCTACGTAAAAAGTTGCTTTGGAAATGTTTTCATAAAAATACAAAATTTTCTATAGCAAAAAAGTTACAGCGATTTGTTAAAAATGCATATTTTTTAAAAACACCCCGTAACTCCGAAACGGTAACAGATATCGATATGCGGTTTTCACCATCATGTTTTTGACAACAATTGAGCTCCAGACACCGATATTAGTTTTTGTCTATCTCCTATAGAAAAGGATGTTTCCATTCAAAAGCGTCGAATTTGACCCACAGTCGATTTTCCGAAATCAGATGTCGATTAGGGTTCACTAAAACTAGTTTTAGTTTAATTTCTTCAATTTTGTCATAAAACAGTGGCGTATCATAAATTTGCTCATTAATTTATGAATAATTAATTATAATTATTGAAAATGTGTACTTGTTTCCACACCACCCAAGAGGTAAAGTATATGGCGCGTTTATTTTAACGTGGTCTCCCCGGAGGCCTACTCCACTAGATAAATTAAAAACTTTAACTTATCTGCACAAGCCCGACGGATCTGGCTCATTGATGTCAAAGTCGATCGTGTTTGCTGTGCTGGGCTCGTCAGGGTGGTCTCTCAATACGTCCAACTCTTTATCTTCAGCCGCCAGAGGGATATCTACAGGCAAGTCCAACTCCTCTTCATCGGATTCGTCGAGTGACACTTCAGTGACGTTGTCACAGGATCACTGCTTTTCTGTATCCGCAGGCTTTACCATAGTTGTAGGTTTTGCATTTACAATTTACAGGATCTTTAAACGTTGTGCAGTCATAACAAAAACAGGCATTACTCCAGTGAGTAATGCCTGTTTTCGCTTTCTTCCAACCCCATTCTTCGGCATCTTTGGTACAACCAGACCAATGCTGAACCGGGTGGTAAGTTCGCAATGAATGCTGTATTGACAGCACGACAATTAATTATTCATAAATTAATGATACGCCACTGTTTCATGACAAAATTGAAGAAACTAAACTAAAACTAGTTTTAGTGAACCCTAATCGACATTTGATTTCGGAAAATCGACTATACGTAATATAGGTATCATATTTTACGCAAAATTGTAAAATTTCCAGGGATTTTGTGCCTAAACGGTTGACTTTAGCTATTTTATAGGAAAAATTATAGGAAATTTTATTCTCTTTAATTTTGCTCTCCTCAAATTTTCACGAAAAACGGATAGTTTTCGAGATATTCACAAAATACCGATTTTGGGCGCCATCTTTGCAAGGTGGCGGCGCCGGCGGCAAGTCTGGAAATCTGCATTTTATGGATTTTAGTTAGGGACCCCAAAACCTATAAACCTGCAAAGTTTCAAAACCTCCGGACTTTTTTCCAAGCAGGCTCCTTTTTTGATCCCCAATGACTGAACTAAGTGTTAAACGGCTCATATGAATTGTTCAGCAACTTTTGGCCGCGGCCGCGATGATATCGTGATCGCGGCCGTCGCGTGTACGCACACTGGTGCGATAGCTTAAACATTCTTTATTACTAATAATTTTGACGTTTTGAATGAAGCTTTAATGTCATTAATTCCATGATTAAGCTTCATGCAGAACATCGCAATTAGTGGTTTGAATTAGCTTAGAACTTTGTTCCTTTAATTTCAGTGTGAGCATTCAGAACGTTAAAATTAGTGGTAGTTTCAAGCTTCATTCAGAACCTCAAATTAATTCAAACCTGAATGAGTTCATTCAGGATGTCCGCAGTTTCTTCTTAAAAATCCATTTCAGTTGCCATGAGTTTATTTTTATTGGCTTTTGTAACATCCCATATTTCTGGATTTTTGGACTAGGCTACTATAAATGCGTTTTTTTGTGGATCTATTAATTTTTTTATTCCAGAGAAGGGAGTTCAATGTTCTGATTATTGTTCTACACTTATTTACTCTTTCTTGTATTTCATTTCCTTTTTTATTAAATATTATTCCAAGGTATTTACTAGATTTCACTCCATTTATCATACCAGTGTCTAAGATTAGGTCATTTATCTCTTCATGGCCTACTATAAGGTATTCACATTTCGAGAGATTCATCTGAAGACCTGCGGCTTCGTATTCTTCTTGGAGTTTTCTGATCATATAACTGAGATCTTCTTCGTCTTCAGAAATAACTATCTGATCATCTGCGAAGAACAATGTAGATAAGCTAAATAATAGGCTCTCTATGTAGTATTGTAAGTGTAATTGAAACCACTAATTTGTTCTATTAAATGCGAGGTTCTGAATAAAGCTTTACAGATGAACCAAGGAAACCATACCGTTTTCGAAAATTTTGAAAGAGGAAAAAAGAGATAGACTCATCAAAATTAACCAAAAAAAGTGAAACCTGAAAGTTACAAGAATATTTCAATAATTCCATTCACATTTGGGCCCAATATTGCATTTATACAGACTTTTAATAATAAAAAAGTTAAGAGTTAGCTTTGCACCGATAAACCTATTTTTAGCGAACACGAAGTAGAAGAGTATCAGTATTATTACAATTTTTTAGGACCTGTCAAAATCTCTTAATCTAGTTCAACTGTTTTCTAGAGGATATTCCCGAAGATTAACTAGGCCCACGTGTCTGGCGTCGCCAGTGTTGATGTTGGGTTGTTCGGCTTTGTTGAATATGTTTACTGGGCCATTTACAGATATAGCTCCAGTGAGTATAAAATCGTTTAGTTTGGAACAAGTAATCGAATTCCGGGATTTCAAGATTCCGGTTTGGAAACCCTAATCTCGACACAAAATACAGGGTTGTTCACCACATACGACACGGAGTATTGTAGCTAAACGATTAGATTTTTACAAATTGTAAGTTTTGGGAAGTACAATTAGAGGTACAATTTAAAAATAATTTAAAAAAATATAGTGTGTCCCAAATAGTAAAAAATATTATAGTTGTATTTTTTAAATGGACCATCCTGTATATTATTCTATTTTTAGATTCGACGGTTGAAATAAAGGTAAATTTCATTAAGGTTTATCACACTTAAACCTTACCGTTTTTGAAATATTTTCAACTTTGTGAAATGGTAGTAAAAAAATTATGGCTTCATTTCTCCAAGGGTATTAAAGGTTTTAATACCAAATATTTACTGAAGATTGCTGTTCATTGA
Source organism: Sitophilus oryzae (assembly GCF_002938485.1). Classification (NCBI taxonomy): domain Eukaryota; kingdom Metazoa; phylum Arthropoda; class Insecta; order Coleoptera; family Curculionidae; genus Sitophilus; species Sitophilus oryzae. The sequence continues at coordinate 3,288,648 of NW_022145945.1, forward strand.
TCAGATATTGTGTTGCAATAATACAAATTATACTAATTTATACAGTGTGTTCAAAAATTTATATTAAATAATTACTAGCTTTAAACGGCAATAACTTGTTTAATTGAAATGGAACACCATATATATTTTACGCGAATCAGATGCACAATTTAATTGTCTATCAAATTGTATTACATTTTTACCTATCTCTTCAAGTTTTCGTAGAAAATGCTTTTTCTTATAATTCAGACCTATCACTATACCCATGGAATATTATTGACATTTTGGATTTTTTTAAAGCAACATAATATGTACAAAATGTACAGATAGTAAAAATAATAATAGTGCAAGCTTATTTGTTTACAAAAAGAAAACTATTAAATATTTGTAAAAGAGTATACCAAGTATTGCTAATTATTAATATACCAACATTATTTCCGCCCAAAAATTAGTTAATTACATATTCAATTGTTTTATTTAATAAATTATTCTAAATAAATATGGATTTGACTCAGAAATCAATGCAATAATAAGTTATGAAAATGATCATCTCTGTTGTTATAAAAAAGCATTTGCCAAAAAAAGAAATAAAATTTATAAGATGTTGCTTTTTACACACTGTCTAAAATACATACAAAATTCAATTTTTTAGTATTTGGAGCAATTATTGTTAATCAACGTAAACGGCCAATTAATGTAGTTTGAATACTGGGATCATATTAATTGGTCCTCTTTAAAAAGAAATAAGCGAACTATATCGACAATATTAGTATCTGTAATATTGTCTTTTAAATTTTGAAGATGTGTTACATCTTTAAAAATGATCTAAATTGTCCATATTCCATGGGTATAGTGATAAATGAGGTCTAAATTATAAGAAAATGCATTTTCTACGAAAACTTGAAGAGATAGGTAAGAAATGGTATAGTACAATTTGATAGACAATTAAATTGTGCATCTGATTATCGTAAAATATACAGGGTGTTCCATTTAAGTTAAACAACTTATTGCCGTTTAAAGCTATTAATTATTTAATATAAATTTTTAGACACTCTGTATACGGTAGTAGTATTGTTATTATTGCAAAACAATATCTGATCAATAAATAAACTTTAGTAAATATTTAGTATTAAAAACTTCGATACCCTTGGAGAAATGAAGCCTTAAAATTTTTACTGCAATTTCATAAAATTGAAAATATTTCAAAAACGGTGTTTATTTATGTGTGATAAACCTTAATGAAATTTACCTTTATTTTAATCGTAGAATCTAAAAATAGAACAATATACAGGGTTTTCCATTTAAAAAATACAACTATAATATTTTTTACTTGTTTGGGACACTTTGTATCTTGTAAAAATATTTTTAAATTGTAGCTCTAATAGTCCTTCAACGAACTCAGAACTTACAATTTGTAAAAATATAATCGTTTAGCTACAATACTCTGTGTCGTATGTGGTGAACAACCCTGTATATCCAAATTTACTTTAGATAAATTATTAATAAGCCATTATTAAATTGCTGATTGTGTCTTTCTAAATTCTCAAAATATCGATATATTATTTCCAGGAAACAATTCCAGTTTATTTTAACCAATTTCCTGGCGGGACGTCACTGAAAACAATGACATTTTTGAGGGAGTCCACTAGAGGGAACTTCCGAAAATACGATTATGGACCTGGCAAAAACAATCATGTTTATGGTTCCACCGCGCCTCCGGAGTACGACATTAAAAAAATTGAGGTGCCCACATTCATAATCTATGCTAGAAATGACTGGACCACTACCAAACAGGTAACAGAACAATTTTATTATTAGTGCTTTATTAAACATTGTTCAATATCATGTATCGATATTTTAATAAAATTATACTATACAGGGTGTTTGGGTGAGCGTGCATTAGAAGTTTCAACATCTAAATTTGAGATTTTTTGGATATTAGTGTCTCACAATGAGATCTATCGATTAAAAATATTTTTAATATGATGGCACTTCCGGAAATACCGGAAGTTGACAGTAATTTCTTATTTTAAATGGGTACCCCCAGTTTTTATTGCATACTTCGAATGTAGAATGAGTAAGAGGGGGGGGGCAATCACTGCGACCTTAAAGATCTATCGTGTCCCCCTTCCTCGAGTCATCACACAGTCTATAACCCATCATACCGCTGTTGTAGAGGGGACATGGTATTTCCCATCCTCCTCTGATAACAGTTCTTCCTCCGAGGGTACACAGCCTTCCACGGTTGGAATTTGGCCCTCCGTGCCGCCCTTCACTGTCGAGGAGCACCTGGACGGCTGAGGAACCCGTGAGGTTGAGACTGGAGGATCTGTCTTTATTTTCACCACCTCTTTAACTTAGTCTCTCCTTAGCCCTGATACCGGTGTTGTCCCGTATCTATAATAGAGGATATGTCTCTCTTTCTTTATTGCCTCCTTGGATTTGAGGTCAATTCTTATTGTGAGGACCTGACCGTGACCCTCCTCCCTCGAGTTGATGACTCGCCAACTCGATGTCCTTACATTGAAGTTCTGACCCTGGATAAGGCTTAGCAGGTAGATGGTGTATTTCCTCTTGCTCCTCGGCAGAAAAACCGTGATGGCCGCCCCTTTAGGGATGTTTTCTCCCTTCACTGTAACCAGTTCCGGCCCCTGCCAATTTTTAAGCTTTGGTGCGATTTCCACCAACCAATTCGCCGATTCTTGAGATACACAATCTATGAGGATCATGCCCACCCGAAAGTGTATATCCCCGCAAAACGCAGCTGACGCACAGTTTGTAGATCGTTGTATTGCGATCCGATAGCCACTACTTCGTCCAGTATAGCCTCTTCTAGAGACGTTGCTGGTCGGTGGTTAGAGCAACCTCTGGGAAATCCTTTGGCAGCACCGCCACTTTTACATGTCCAGCAATAGCGGCAAAGCTGGTGATACGCCCCTGCTTGCCTCCCGGTGTTGGACGGCTTTCCATCCTAACTTTTTTATCTCCCTGCCGAAGAAGAGGTGAGAGGTTCTCGCTCCCTCCCTTGCCCTTTGATGGAGATGAGTCAGGCTGATTCTTGGTTTTTTTACTCTCCCCTTTTCGTAGGAGTGTTTTCGCTTTTGCTTCCTCTGGGGCAAGTCTTTCGTGGAGCAGTCGGAGGTATCTCCGTGCTTCTGCTCCGCTAAAACCTACTCTCAGAGGATCGTCTAGCCTAGTCGATCGCACAATTTTCACTAATATTTATTTACTTTTCAGGATGCATTTTATTTATACAAACAACTACCTGAGTCGATCAGAGCAGGAATATACGGGGTGGAGAAAATGAACTTCAACCACAACGATTATTTTTTTGGAAAAAATGCCGACAAGTTGGTGACGAAGCCCATACTAAAGATAATAGAAAACTTTCTAAAGAGAAGCCAAAAACAATACTCTCAGAACACTATTAGTTTATAAAAAAGTATGTTTAGAAAAAAATCCAAAGTGTTCAAATTGCTGTATTATATTAGCTTTAAGGAATATTAATATGTAACTTATATATTTTATTATTCTAGTATGCTAAATATACAAGGTGGTCCGAATTGGATTTGGAAAATTTCGACAGCATACAGCATGTTCTGAAGATAAAAAATAAGTAAAAAAGTTCTTATAAATGTATGACCTATAATGCTTAGGAGATACAGGACGTAGAACTTTCATTTTTATTTCGATTTTTTCCAAATAATTTCTGAGCTACCTTCTATATTTGGATGAAAATTGGTATCTGGCAGTTTTTTGATATGAGAAACTTAATTTTGATGCCATTATGACTCCTGCTTGTAGAAGGCGCCACCTACATATTTTTGACTGCTTTAATGAACGATAACTTTTCGTCCGTGCCTGTACAAAACTCCTGACCAAAAATATATATATTTCCACCATTTTTTACGTTAAAAATTACCTTGGTAAAAATCACTACAATTAACCCTTCTCAAAATATTTTAAATTTAAATCAATAAATGTCGTTATTGACAAAAAATAAATATATTGACCAGAGAGTTCTTTGACTGAAATGATAAAATTGGAAACTTCTTATTTTTTTTAAATAAATCATAATTCTTTAGAGGCTCTCGTCTACCAATCTCAAGGTGTGGGTTCGATTCCCACACCCGGCATTTCATCAGCCGTCTATTTTTATTAAAATAAAAATAGTTTGGGTACCTAGGTCGACTCAGCCTTAAATGAGTACTTGGGATTCACAATCCTGAGGTAATAATGGGCGGTTGAAGCGTAGTGCTAGCCACATTACCTTCCTTGTATACCGAACGGCTCTAGTATAGCAAGCTGTACCTCCCAAGGCGTTAAAACGCTATATACCGGAGCTATTACTATTATTATTTTTTAGAAAAAAAGTATGAAGAAACAGTTTTAACAGCTGTTCAACCTTTGGCACAAAAACATTTCAAATTTATATCAATCTGATAATTATCATATTCAATTTTTGTTGATTATGATATGTATTGATTATTTTGATTCCAATTTTTTTATGGTTAACATTTAACATCTTTATTTTTTGTAATAATAACATGTATTGACTATTTGCATTCTAAAGGACGGTTGCTCGTAACGATTTTTACCAAGATACCTTTTTTACGTAAAAAACATCAAAAATGTATATTTTTTAATCGGTATTTTTATACAGGTACAGACGAAAAGCTATCACTCTTCAAACCAGTTAAAAATATTTTAACAGCGCATTTTTTAGCGCTTTACAAATAGGAGTCATATTGACATCTAAATCAAATTTCTCATGTCAAAAAATTCCCAGACAACAATTTTCATCCAAATATTGACGTTACTTCAGAAATGATTTGGAAAAAAAATAATTATTTCGAAATAAAGCTTCATTCAGAACCTCGAAATCAGTGGAATAAATTAGTAGTTTCAATTAGCAGTAGAAGTTTGTTCACCTAATTTTAATGTAAGCATTCAGAACGTCATAATTAGTGGTAGTAATTTCTTTTTAAAAAGTTAACAAACTTTTGACTTTTCCACTAATTATACTTCAAAATTTGCGAGGAATGTCATTTTGGCCTTTGATTTTCACCCGTCAAGAAAAATTTTGGTTAGAAGTCAAAAGTTTATTGTTTTATAAGTTAAATATTATGCTTTCTCTATGGATACAACAGACTATCGCAAGCTGTTGCTAGGATATTTTATTAATTTTAATTGTGTTTTTAGACATTGTGAATGATCGTAAACTAAAAAGTACCGTGTGATCGAAAAAAAACGGCGTCCAGTTGGCTTGGAAATGACGATCGATGACATTTCCCATATAATTTTACATATAGACTGACAGCGATCTTCATCTCATAGCCATCGTTGACGCCGTTTTTATTCGATCATACGGTATAAAGTGTAATTGAAACCAATAATTTATTCCACTAATTGGGAGGTTCTAAATGAAGCTTAAAAATGAAACTTCTACACCCTGTATCTCTGAAACTAAGCATTTTAAGGCATACATTTATACGAACTTTTTTAATTATTTTTATCTGCAGAATTTGCCGCCCAAGTTTCACGAATACAATTGGGACCACCCTGTATATTATATTTAATATAATAAATAAAAAAATATTTTAAGTAAAAAACTCGTGTGGTGCTTTATTTTTCATTCCGTTTTCAAAGTCGAGTGCATTAGAAACGGTTAAAATAATTTTCTGTTACATGCCCAATCAATAAATATTATGCAATATTATTTTAATAAGTGTAACATATAGCAGGTGTACTTGAATTTTGCATATAATCAAATGGTTCAAACCGCAATATACAATTTAGTGTCCGTGACAGTGCCCATTCACTTTGGGCATTTTTCAAAATTTGTGGTTGGTAAATTTTCCAGTTATTATTAACCGCCGCGCTGCCGGTATTATAAACACTCTGTATGCTATTATGAAAGAGCAAAAGGACTTCCATAATGCACTAATTAATATTGGTATATTTTATGCACGCGTTCTAATAATACCTTTTAATACAAATATAGTTCAGGGTAGGCTCGAGAAATTTTTCATAAAATTGATATTCAAGTACCTAAATAAATAAAAAATGTCAAAAATATATAACATTTTACAAAAACAGAGAGAGTGGTAAACAAAGATAAATAGTTTTATTCATACTAACAGAATTTAAGTAAGATTGAAGATTTTCACATGCTATTATAATATACATCTAAAGAAAATCATCTTTTGGTTATCTTTTCTGGATTTCCTTTCTTATAAATTTAATCTACTACCTATGTTGCCAATTATCAACAAATTATGTTTTTTAACTAAAAACTAAAAATATTCCGAAAATTTTTTTCCAAAAATTCCAATTGGTGAAAAAAAAACTCATAATCGTGTTTCTGGAGTGGAAATAGGTATACTACCCCTAAAAATATTTGCACTTATTTAAGACCCACCCTGTATTATCAAATATCATACGATAAAAAAAAACGGCGTCAGACATGGTCGGGAAATAAAGATTGCTGTCATTTTGTGTATAAAAGTATATGAATAGCATCGATCGTCATTTTCATGCCAACTTGACTTTTTTTTTTTGGATTATATGGTATACAGGGTGTCCCAGGCTGAGCGTACATTAGAAGTTTCTAGAGAACTACAATATCTAGATCGGAGATTTTTTGTACATCATTGTTTTACATCGAGATCTCTGGATTAAAAATATTTTCAATATGGCGGCACTTCCGGAAATACAGGAAGTATGTGTGTTTGACTGCAAGTTTCTTATTTTAAACTTGTACCCCCATTTTTTATTACATATATACTTAAATTCCCTGTAAAATTTTCTGAATTTTGATATTAAATAATCCATACCTAACATTAACCGTTTTTGAGAGTTTTTTTTTAATTTTTGGACGTAAAAAAATGCGTATAGTCGACTAAACGTCGAATTTAGTGAATTTAGAGAAAACATGTGGCTGTCTATTTCAAAAATTAAATTGCATGAATGTCATATAATATTGGTTCACATATGGTTCACAAAATATATGATTTACACTGTTTAAGCAAATAACTATTTAGGGAAACGTCAAATAAAAAAATTATATACTAAAAAAATTCTTATTTTTAAAAACTTGAGTCACTCAGTGAATTTTTCTGCACATATTCCTTTATACCTGCATAGTGCATATCTCGGTATTTTTATGATAGAAAACATATTTTGATGATTGATAAAAAAACAACTTTTTACTCTGTATAAGTGTCTACATAACATTGACATTTAATATTGTGAAAGTTGAAAACCACAACGTCAATCTATTTTTTCTTCTTAATAACGGGTAATACCAAACGAAAATGTATCATTAATTAATACGATCAGTTGGAATTACAGATTAGTGTAAATACCATAGCTCCTAGAAAAATATTTAAAATAATCTTTGTATGGAGTGCCTGTCACACTTCTAAAATTATTGTTGAAACACAATATTAAAAATTGGTGTTCCTCCAAAAAATATTTTCCCTACCTGTTACCTGTCAGTCATATTTTTCTTACTTAGTCGATTTATGCAGAATGGAGTGGAATCAAGAAAATTTAATATTTTTTTATACACTTTTTTTTATACATACCAAAAATTTTTGGTCAAATTTAAAGTGTTATATTTTTGTTATTTTTACCCTTATTTTGATGAATTTTTTAGCAAACTGTATACAGGGTGTCATTGAAATGGTGTAAAAAAATCGGGGGGTGATAGTACTCCTAAAAATAGTAAAAAAAGTTTCTAGAAGTATAGGGCGGAAAATACATATTAAGGGAGCTAGGGGCACTAAAAGGGTGAATTAAAAATACGGTTGTTTTAAAATTGTAGGCTTAAAAAACAAGATAACATTTTGAAAAAAAATCCTCCGCCATAAATTTTGACCCTAAATCAAATGGTGATACTGAAAAATTATCTGGAAAAGCGGAAAGGGTAGATTTTGCAAGGGTAGGGGGTTGTTTCGCGAATAACTTTTTTGAGGTTATTTTTTTTACAACGTGGGTTCATTTTTTGAAAACTATATACTTTTTTCTACAAAAAAGGTACTCTTGTTGCACATCGCCTAGAGTGATGGTTTCCGAGAAAATTGAAGGCAAAGAGTTTGCTCTGATGGGTTGCTAACTGGTTAATCAACATAAACATATGAAAGTTATGGCGGTTCAAAAGTAACCAATTAGCTATCAAATAATTAATTGAAAAATCAAAATTTCATTATTTTTAAAACATCTTATTGCTTTAAAAAACGAAATAACAAAGCTATGGTTTACTCAGTACCGATTAATACTGAAGAGCAACTACAGCAACGCATTATTGACTGTTCCAATCAAATTCGGACAACACCAAGGATATTCAACAGGGTACGCAGATTTTGGAGAAGAAGAGCAGATGTCTGCATTGGAATGAATGGTGGTCACTTTGAACATTTACTATGAATGAATTAAGGAATGCGTTATTTTAATAAGGAATTTTCGTAATTAGTTTATTTCGTTTTTAAAGCAAAAAGATGTTTTAAAAATCATGAAATTTTGATATTCCAATTAATTATTTAATAACTACTTGGTTACTTTTGAACCGCCATAACTTTCATAAATTTATGTTGATTAACCAGTTAGCAACCTATCAGAGCAAACTCTTTGTCTTCAATTTTCTCGATAACCATCACTCTGGGCGATGTGCAACAAGAGTACCTTTTTGTAGGAAAGGGTATGTAGTTTTCAAAAAATGAACCCACGTTGCAAAAAAAATAACCTCAAAAAAGTTATTCACGAAACAACCCCTTACCCTTGCAAAAACTGCCCTTTCCGCATTTCCAAATAATTTTTCAGTGTCATCATTTCATTTAGACTAACCCAGCCAAGCATTTCCCAAACGTCCAACATGATGGGCAGTTCATATTCGTATATTATAGTTCACAATATTACCAAAGCCGCCTTGTCATATTCAAAAATAACTTCAAAAAGAAATGATAATTGAAAAAATTGCAAATTGTTGGTGGCAAGTTCATTTCGCTCTTAAAAACTAACCAATAAGGCATGTATTGACATGATCCAAAAAACAAAATGCTCAAGAGACATGGTTCTGATCGTAAAATTATATTTTAGGAAAATTTACACACGAAATTATTGCACAGGGTGTTTCAAAATTAGGGTAAAAAAACAACTCCTCGATTAACCCTGTATAATATGCCAATTACTAAAGTTTCTAAAAAACTGAGTTTAGGAATTACAGTTGATATTAGATATTTACGATACAAGTGAGTCAATAGCATCATTAAAATACGCATGTGAAAGTTGCACGAGTGCGTAGCACGAGTTGTGTAACCGCACAAGTATCTTAATGGAGTTAACGCGCGTGTTTTGTACAATATTTTATCTATAGTCTGTCCAACGAGAAGATCCTTGACAGTGATAGATGTGTCTGTCATTTTAATTTCAAAGTAGTTTATTTTATTTTACAAAGAAATAAGTTGGTACAACTGGAACGCATATCAGGATATAGGTATTTAAAATTTGATTGACAAGATGACAAGTAAGTAGTTACTTCAAAATATTGTGAAAAAAACTGCATAAAACTGAAAAAATGTAATCGAGTTATTTTATTTAATAAAAGCGGTATGTGTTAATACAAAACAAACAAGAACAAGACACTACATACCAAAAAAATATAAAAAAGAACTATTATTTACGTTCAAGCTTTATGAAAACTACCCGCATTTATGATTATATTTATCAATATAACTTATGTACAAATACAAATTACCCAAATTTGTAATATTTCACAGGAATAAATAAAACAACTTAGGCAAATAAAACAAACTATTTTATTAATAATAACACCTACCAAATTGTATACCTTAAAGGTTGATTAATTAACTTTAACTCTGCTTTAATCTTAATTTTTTTAAACCAGTACCTTTTGACATTATTTTTCTGCAGTACTAAAATCCATTATTTACCTATCGTGTGATGTCGATATTTTACAGCTACTCCAGTTTTTAGTATGTGTTTAGTTTGATCCTTCTACAATATACGAGATGCACTTGTCTACGACGAAATGGTATACAAACTTTATCGATGGCAAGTTCATTGGTGTAAGACTTTCTGCCTGGGTCTACAGTTAATTTTCACTCGATTTTTCCTCCACTTGACTTCAAAAGACACAAAACACACGTAATAATACGAATCAAAATGCATCATCTTCCAAAACGCAGGGTATTTAACAAAAGTTGACACAAAATTATAACCTATAATTTGGCAAGACTTTGACAAGCGTCAAAAATGACAAAAATCTAAAGGCGAGTTCATACGCATTCGGCGTCCGTTTGTCGTTCATAGTTCCGTCAAACCAATAAAATTGAAATACGATCTGTCATTTTTTAAATAAACCAATAAAACTGGTTAAAAACAACAAGACACGACGTATGACGGATTTATATTTAAACCCATCCATAGATAACTTAAAAATTATTAGAAACTTTTTTTAGTAAAATAAATAGATTGGTATGGGACGTCATCTGCTTTTCTTCTGTCATCGTCTGTCGAAATCTTACCTGAGAAAAAAAAAACAGAGTATACGTCTAACTATAAAAACACACAATAAATATTAAAAATTATGGTACTTAACTATATACCTATCCTAAAAATCAATTACCTTAATACCTTTGTTCAAATAACTCCATGCATGGCAATGTTAATATGACAGTAATGAGTAAATAATATTGATGTCATTAGTTTAAAAAATGAGCGATTCGGAAAGTATTCCCTCTGACATTGAAGAAGAGGCATTCAAAGCAATTTTTGGATTGCTTCCAGCAAGATCGAAACAGAAGTATGAATATACATACTCTAAGTATGAAAAATGGTGCACCGAAAAAAAAGTACACAACTATGGGAATATATTATTTAGCGTATGACTCTAGTACACATAAAATCACATGTTATTATCACAGCTGTAAATATACTAATAATAAGAATACGAACAAAAATTGGACATGTCAAACACAAAATTTAAAAAAGGAAAATTTAAAATATAGTACAAAACAAACTTGTCACAAACAAACATCTAGTCTTTTTATATAATCAATCGCACTTGGTGTTGCCTTCAGGAAATCTCCAAAATCTCCCTCATATGCCGTTAAAGCGCATTCCTCTTTGATATGTCGAACAGTCTGTCGTAGAGCTCCACAATTACATACCGGAGTGGTTGCCTTTCCCCATTTATAGAGAGAATCCATGCACCTACCATGTTCGGTTCTCAGCCTGTTTAGAGTTACCCATATTTTGCGAGGCTGCTCAAAAACAGGAGGAACTGCTGAAATACATGCAAAATCCCGACTTTGTGGTGGAGCGTTTTCCATTCATTCATTCATTCATGCATCATATAAGTTGAACTCTGCATTCTCGTCAGTATTCCCAAGTGTTTTTGATGAGAGTGGTAGCTTTCTTGAGCGGAGTCTATTAATATTTAGATCCGCTATGTCACAATGTACTGGTAGTTCCCTGTTTAGCAATATTTTCTTGTGTTCTCTATGTAAAGCCTGTTTTCTCCTCAAGTTAGGAGGAGGTATGTTACTTAAAACAGGCAACCAGTATGTGTGCGTAGTTCGTATAGCCGCTGAGATGATTCGCATTGTGATATTCAGCAGGACATCCACTTTGTTGACATGGGCACTATTCAACCAGACAGGCGAACAGTATTCGGCCGTTGAGTACACGAGGCTCAAGGCTGATGTTCTTAGAGTGGCCGCAGATGATCCCCAGGTGGTGCCGCATAGCTTTTGTAATATGTTGTTCCGTGTGCGTATTTTTGCAGCAACCTTGGTGAGATGGACCTTAAATGACAGAGTTCTATCCAACGTAACTCCAAGATATGTGGGTTGTCTGTTGTGTGAGAGCCGTCTTCCCTCAAAGTATACCTCAAGTTCCCTATTTGCCACTCTGTTATTGAGGTGAAAACAAGAAGCCTCTGTTTTACAAAGGTTTGGTTTAAGCCGTCACTTGCGAAAATACTCTGCTAGTACTGACAAATCAGATGTTAAGACTTGCTCAGTAACTTCCATTGACCTATGTCCGGTGGCTATAACCCAGTCATCGGCATATCCGAACTTTCTACATATCGTTTTTGGTATGTCGGCTATATACAGGTTGAAAAGCAAGGGTGCTAATACCGACTATGGGAATAAAAAGATAGTCATATAACATAGTTTTCCAAATTATCCGCTACTTATAAGCCTTTGTCTCTTTGGGCTTTCTATTCAATGATACGTACTATGATATCTATTAAAATGAATATATATGCTTCATCAGGCATTTACTTGAAAGATTGTTCACACTATATCATCAACATATATATAATAAATAAGTTTTCATGATTTTATAATTATTGTCAATAGAACAGTTTATTTGCATTTAGTAGGTATTTAGTACAAAATAAATGTTTTACAAAATATTTTTTTCTCTTTGGTAGTCATCTAAACATGGAGTGCGGTACTGAAAATGCGTGAGTTAAGAGCTTCTTAACTCACTGACATAGATAAAATTATATACAGCTTGCTAATAAAATTATGAAAATACGGCTAAAAATAACAAATATATAACACTTTAAATTTGACCAAAATTTCTCCGTTTTTTTGCATCTGAGTGTAGATATTTACAGCAAATTCAACATATTTATTGGTTCAAATTTACGAAAAATAGGAGAAATACAGAGGAAATCTACCCAAGTACGACCCTGCGAAAGGCTGAAATGGGCGAACTGAAAACCAGTAAGTCGCGCAGGGGCACATTTTTATCGCACACAGGACAAAATTGTTGCTTAACAGTCAAGGTCCTTGCCGAGACCGCGGCTCATTTTCAAGAATACGTACCATTTACCCATTTTAAATGGTACCAACTGTTCGCACGAGCCATGGCACGGTGCGCGGTGAGTACCCTACGGGTACTGACAATGTGGTTCATCTCTTTGATGGTACTCGCGGTCCTGGCAGGCGGGGGCGTCGATGCTCAAGCGAACAATGTGTGCCCTACGTTTGATGATTACTACACTATGCAGAACAATACGAACTGTTGGTACGATTTGGGAGCGGATTACGTAGCAGTAAGTCACAAAAAACATATTTAATAAGTAAAAAAAAATTATAAATATAATGTATAGGAAAACACAAATATCCAATATTTTTATTAAAAATATGCAAAAATTACTAAAAATATGCAAACATGTATCTACACACAGATGCAAAAAAAGGAAACGGAGAAAATTTTAGACAAAATTTAAAGTGTTATATTTTTGTAATTTTTAGCCCTATTTTCATGAATTTTTTAGCAAACTGTATATTATTATATCAGCTTTAATTCGTAAACTAAGTTTTTTATGAACTTTAGTATTTGGCATATTATATAGGGTTAATCGGAGGATTGTTTTTTTACTTTAAAACACCCTGTGCAATATTTTTGTGTGTAAATTTTCCTAAAATATAATTTTACAGCCAGAACCATGACTCCTGAGTATTTTATTTTTTGGTTCATGTCAATACATGCTTTGGTTTATTTTTAAGAGCGAAATGAACTGATCACGAGCAATTTGCAATTTTTTCAATTATCATTACTGTTTAATGAAATTTTTTAATATAACGAGATGGTTTTGGTAGCTATTGTCGTAACGTCGTATTACGCTGCATTGGATACTCTATACTAAATTTAAAAAAAAAAACGTTAAAGACCAACTGTCCTGGTTTTAATAAACATTAATAACGATAACAGAACTAACGATATTAAAGAAAACATCTGTAATACATCAGTATAAAAACAGAAAAAAAATTTGTAAAATTACCCTAATATTTTGTATTGCCTCCCTTGGCTGATATAATTGCCTGTATACGTCCGATCATACTGTCATTCAGGCTGCATATACCATATTGCGTTATGCTTTCTCATTCTTCTTTAAGAACCTAGCAAAGTTCATTTAACTAACCTAATCCTCCTGCCAAACATTTCCCAAATGTCGAACATGATGGGCAGTTTATAGTAGTATAAAGTTCATAATAATTACCAAAGCGGCCTTGTCATATTGAAAAATTACTTCAAAAAGAAATTATCATTGAAAATTTGGAAATTGTTGATGGCAAGTTCATTTCGCTCTTAAAAATTAACCAAAGCATATATTGACATGGATCAAAAAACAAAATACTCAGGAGACATGGTTCTGACCGTAAAATTATATTTTAGAAAAATTTACACACAAAATTATTGCACAGGGTGTTTTAAAGTTAGGGTAAAAAAACAACCTCTCAATTAACCCTGTATAATAATATGCCAAATACTAGAGTTTATAAAAAACTTAGTTTACGAATTACAGCTCGATTCAGTCACTGTTTGATCGAGCTCGAAATAACAATGTAGAAATTAAATTTTAAAAAAATCTTTTTCGTTTGTGTTTAAAAGAAAAGTAATATCGTTGGATATGTATTTTAATATTTTATAAAGGAAATATCCTTACAATGTCATACGATGCTAGTTAAGGCCTGTTTGTGCAAAGGATGTTTTTTTGCCAATTGACTCAGTCAAACTGTCCTGATTATGGGAATAAAATTCTCGAAAGCTTGACAAGTTTGAAAAAAGTGGTTTTATTAGCCTATGTGGTGATTTATTGACTGTATCCTTACTTAAATTTTGAGTTTTTTCTTAACTTAGTCAGTCACGACTAACCTGCTATTTTTAATATACTAAATATAGTGGGGTTCTTATTTTTATTTAAAATAATTCAAAACCTTACTAAAAAAACTGTCTGGATACTATCCATGTCCTTTTAACTAGGTTATTATCTTAAAAAAATAGAGTATTATGTATTGACAAGCATTGATATCATGAATTTATGAGCACCTACTCTGTATAGTAATTAATCAATTACTATAAAAAATTAAGTAGAGAATACCCTTAAAAGAAAGGCAATATAAATTTATTAAAAATAAACCAACACCGGTGATTTTTTTAATAAGGCAGCTTTGCCAAGGTTAGTTCTGAAGTTGATATTGAAAAAATTTCTATTCATAAAACCACTAAATTCAGGTATACCTAGACTATTTTACACAAAATATGAATTTTATAAAAATACACTCAGAGACAAAAAAAAACAATGGAGAATCTTTTCGTCAAGTTTAAAGTATTATTATTATATTTTTTTTTTACTTTTAGCCCTATTTCTATGATTTTTTTTTGCAAACTGTATATAAATCTATCAACTTTAATCCATAAATTTAGTTTTTTATAAATTTTAGTATTTGGCTTATTATACAAAGTTAATCGAAGGGTTGTTTTTTGCCCTAACTTTAAAACATCCTGTGCAATAACTTCCTGAGAAAATTTTAAAAAGACATTATTTTTCGATGAGATTCAGGTCTCCAGAGCATTTTCTTTTTTGACTCATGACAACACATGCCTTGGTTAATTTTTAAGAGCGAAATAAGGAACAATTTGCAATTTCTTCAACTATCATTTCTTTATAATGTTATTTTTAATATCACGAGGTGGCTTTGGTGACTATTGTCGTGATGTCATATCGATGTTGATTAATTAACTCTATATTATAATTTAAAAAAACGTTAAAAAGTAACGATACAGGCTTGGTTTTAATAAATATCAGTAACACTAACAGAACTAAAGATAATAAAACAAATAACTAAGTACAAATAAACAACCAACTTGTTAAAAATACTCTAATAACTTTTGTATTGCCTCTCCCGGCGTTGGATTATACTGTTAACGAGGCTGGAAATACCGTATGATCGAATAAAAACGGCGTCAGCGATGGCTATGAAATGAAGATCGCTGTCATTTTATATGTAAAATTATATGGTAAATGTCATCGATCGTCATTTCCAAACCAACTGGACGCCATTTTTTTTAAATCATACGGTATATTGTGTTATGTTTTCCCATTCTTCTTCAAGGACCAAGCGAATATCCATAATTTCGACCATATTCAACAAGATCAATGACTTTTGAACATTCTTCGACATTAACAACCATATTCAATCGTACACAACAATAATCACCGAAGCCACCTCGTCATTATGAAGAATAACATCAAAAAGTAAAGATAATTCAAAAAATTGCAAAATGTTTGTGGCAAGTACATTTTGCACTTAAAAATTAACTAAGGCATATGTTGACATAAGTCAAAAAAACAAAATATTCAGGAGACATGGTTCTGACAGAAAAATAACGTTTTAGGAAATTTTTCTCACAAAATTATTGCATAGAGTGTTTTAAAGATAGGGTAAAAAACAACCCTTCGATTAACCGTGTATAATAAATCAAATACTAAAGTTTATAATAGACTGAGTTTACGCTTTTTTTAAGTTCATATATTTATATACAGTGTGCTAAAAAAATCAAGGAAATAAAAAGTAAAAAACAATAATTATACAAAATAAAACAGAACTTTCGCATTTTTTTATAAAGTACGTCTCTGTATATTAGGACTATCTAACAGTACTATTTGTAAGTAACTAGATTCCTATTACAATTATTAAATATGCATATATTATCGATCCCAATGCATTCGAATATTAGTACAATTTCTTGAATGCATTAATCTTAAACTTGAAATCAACTGACGACAGAATGTCTCTAATTTTGTCCTTCCACGATTGGTGCAAATAATAGAGCTCCATTAATAATACATTTCAGAGCAGTAGAGTATATAAAGGAAGACAATTCTTGGAATGAATAATCCAAAGGTCTAGAGCAATTGAAAATAATTATCTCTATTGGATGGCCAGAAAATATTTTCTATTATCGATATTGTTTAAATATTAATAGGATAATCGATAAAAATTATACGCCTTTCAATAGTATAATTGCAGTAAGACCTTTCACCGAAGACGCTTTTTTTTCTTGATAAATTGTTTCAAAACAGTTTTAAAGAATTTTTTATTAGCTGTTATTTCAAAGAAAAATAATTATAAACTCTAAATATTATACAATTAAATTCTTTGTTTGAGATATGTTTTTTATTGCTGATGAATAAAACAAAAATAATCAGTTAAATACAACAAAAGTTGTCTAGAAAAGATGCAACTAAATAATTTTTTTATATTTTCTCAATGCTAAAAAATTAATGAAAATAGGACTAAAAGTAACAAAAATATAACACTTTAAATTTGACCAAAATTTAAAGAGTTATTTTTTTTATTTCTTCGTTGCATTTTTTTGCATCTGAGTGTAATAATAATATAACTTTTCAGGCAGTGAGCTTTTCAACAGTGATATTACTAAAACAATAAACACTATTTTGTAAGTGTGTTGATGAGGAAAAGTAAAGGCATGCTTTCAATGCTAAAATTGCTGTAAATACACACACCGGAAAAGTCTAGGGATATTACAATTTTATCCAGCCATCGTCAGTAATTTTATTATTTGCATTTCTGATATAACAAAATTAAAATAAACAAATAGTTTATAGGACGTATTGGAAATAAAAATGCGAAATTTCCCGAATTTTTCAAATTAGCCTTGTTTTTTATTGAACTCACTTGAACTCACTTGAAAAATACACACATTTTTTTTATTCTAAACTGTGAATTAAAAAAAAGATAAAACCATTTTTACTTAATAAAGGGTATGGCCTCCTCTACTGTTCATTACAGCCCTACATCGTCTCTCCATGCTCCTGATCAGGTTGTCGATCTCTTCTTGAGGTACAGCCTGCCACTCTGCATTCACGGCCCGAACCAGATCCCTACGAGTTTCACGAGGCATACCCATTCTCAAAATTCTTCTTTGGACCGCGTCCCATACGTGTTTGATGGGGTTGAGGTCAGGAGATTGTGTCGGCCAGGGTAAGATGTTTAAATGATGAGCATTGATAAACTCACTTACCACTCTGGCTGTATGAGGCCGTGCATTGTCATGCATGCGAATGAAGTTTCTCCCAAAATCATTGGCATATGGTAACACGACAGGCTCAAGAATTAAATCACGATAAGTGATTCCTGTTAGAAACCTCTCAAGAAAAACGAGATCGGTTTTTCGGCCTAACTGGATTCCGCCCCAGACCATAACTGTTCCACCTTGATAAGGGTGCACTTCCTGAACATGATCCAACCGAATAAGATTTCCCGGTTCTCTCCATACACTAAGCCTTCTCGAATCCGGATGAATTCCAAAGCGTGACTCATCCGTGAAGAGAACATTGGCCCATTGTTCATTCGTCCAATGAACATGATCTTGAGCCCACAAATATCGTACCTCTCGATTTCCTCTCGTTAAGGGTTGAGCTCTCCAGGGGCGTTTGCTTCTTAAGTTGACTTCTCTTAATCTATTACGAACAGTGTCAGGACTAACGGTTACATTATGTGTTTCCTGGAGAATTAAACTAAGCTCTGGTGCTGTAAGACTCGGTCGGCGTCGAGCATTTAATTGTAAAAAATGATCTTGCTGAGTCTGCTGAGATCTGATTATAGTAATGCGATGTCGCCCTGTGTGTGCCTCTCCAAAGACTAACGATTGGTTCTAGCACCAAATCAACATATCTCCGACTCGTTAAAAGTTTGTTGAAGTGGTAATAATACTAGAGGTAATAGAGTTTTTGCTCCGAGTATAATACCTTCCCAGAACATTACAGTTCCTCCTTTATATCTTGGTACAGATTTGGCAGCCTGAAGTCTCGCTCGTTTTCCTGGAGCTCTGAGAACCCGAATTCGATGGTTATCTGATCTTAGGCCAATTCTGGTCACGTCCAAAGAAAGAATATTTTGTCAATTCTCAGTTGTCCAGTTTTGATGTTGAAGGCATCAATCGTGATTTTATTACTGAACATAAAATTCAAAAGAAAATAAATCGCGGCAGTCGTCTATTCTTTATTATCATGTTATTTACAACAAAAAGCCTTATCTTAAAGTTGTAAGTATACCAATTTTTATCCTTGCAAGAAATTTAATCAGAAATAAAGAGTTATTCCATATAAGTTTGGTTGTGTGTATTTCACAGGATGTTTCAAACTTTCATCAAAATATCAACATTTTGTTTTCCATCGTATAAGTGACAGATAAGAACTTTCACGTTTAATTTAGAAACAGATACTAAAAAGTCTAATAATCTAGCTACAAATTGCTTAAAAAATCATCAAAATCGGCCCCCTATGACAAAAAATATTAAACTTTAAAATATGTCAAAATTTTAAGGTACCCGTTTTTAGTGCCAGTGAGTGTAGAACCTCAACAAGAATAGAAACTGTCAAACCCGATTATAGCAAATAATTTAATCCTGACAAATTACAGGTTTCCTTAGTCTTTTACTTAATAATTGTTCTTATTAAATCATTAAAGAAGTTATTACAAGGTAGAAAATTACAACCTTAGATTATGTCTCGAGGTGTTTGGATAAAAAAGCAGTATTGATATTTCGTTAATAATAGTTGTTTATTTTGAATAATTATTTTGAATTATTGATTGTTTATTCTCTATTCCATAAATTCAATGTTATTAATCAACTTTTAGCCAGAAATAATACATTTGCTAGGCTATCCAGTTGAAACCCACAGAGTAGTTACCAGGGACGGATATATCCTGACGATCTTCAGAATTCCTAACGATGGTCATAAGAATCCGCATGCAAGAAAACATCCTGTATATTTACAACACGGACTGGTTGCTACGTGTAACAATTTCTTAGCCTTACAAAAGGATTCTTTGGGTAAGTTAGAGATTTTCGTTGTTCATTATGTTTATGTCTGGTTTTTAATTGTCTTTTTCTATCATTCTTAATCAATGTTTTTATCAGTATATAGGGTTAGTACACGATAAAATTAATTTAAAACTAATTTTTTAACGCAAGAATTGGTAAGAAAGAAGATAGTAAAGTGGTTGGAAAACACGGTGAGGACGTCCTTAATGATTCTGGAGAGAGGTTAATTGACTTTTGCGAACTGAATGGACTACGTATACTTAACGGCTTCTTCCCACACAAATTAATTCATCGATATACCCGAGAAAGGCCCTCTCTGCAACAAAAATCTATAATTGATTATATGATTGCTAGACAAATATCGAAACTCAAATTCAAAGACTGCAGAGTTAAGAGAGGAGAAAATTGTGGATCCGACACCGTCTGGTCGTTGCAGAATTAGTAGTACCTTTCCAGAGCAGAGCCAAAAGTATAGAATACACAACATCACAAGAACTAGAAATTGAAGAATCTGAGCGTATTAAGTACAAGCTTCATTTACTACACGATGCCAGTATTAAATGGTTGTACCAGAGAAGATTAGATGTAGCCCTAGAGGAAGTGAAAGCCTGTAACGATGTAGAACTAGAGTATACCAACCTAAAAACCCTAACTAAAAAAGTAGCTTTCGAAGTTTTAGGTGAACAGAACATGCAGAAAAAAAAAGATGAACCAGCTTGGATAACTGACAGCATAAAGGCCTTAATCAATGGCAAACAAAAATTCTATCAAAGATGGCTCTCAGACCGAACAGATACTAACTGGAGTCATTACAAGCAAAAAATAGAGAGGTACGAGCCGCCATTAAGGTAGGAAAAACAGATATTTGGGAAAGAAGGTGCCAGCAAGTGGAAAGCCTAATAGGGGCGCACGGAGTACGAGGTATGGAGAACAATCCGACAAATGAAAACCAATCAAACGGACAAGCTCTTGAATAGAATGGATATAGAAAAATGGCGCAACTACTATGCAGAATTACTGACAGAAAACCGACCAGAATTCCGAGCAGTAGAAGATGAGAACAACCTTGCAGGCACTTTAATGATAAGCAAAAGAGAAGTACATCAAAGTTTCAAAAGAATGAAAAATGGACGGTCACCAGGTCCTGGTAATATTGTAGCCGAATTGTTAAAGTGTGGAACCCAAAGACTACGCTGGCGTCTGGCAGAGCTATTTAACCAATGCTGCCTGCAAAGTAAACTACCCCGAGAATGGCGAGTGGCTCACATAGTGTCCATCTTTAAAAAGGGAAATCGTAACGACCCCACTTGTTATAGAGGCCTAAGCATTAACAGTTCGGTCAACAGACTTTTTGGAAAGGTGTTACAGGGTAGGCTCAGGGACAGTATTGGTGACAAAATCTCGGAAGACCAAAGCGGATTCACACTGGGGAAATCTTGCACAGATAACCTTTTTGTCCTGCAGCAGGTGATGGAAAAAAAGACAGCAGTAGATCAAGAAGTCCATCTAGCATTTATTGATTTGGAGAAAGCGTACGACTCTATTCCCCGCAGCAAGATATGGGAAGCCTTGAATATCTTAGAAGTAGATAGACCTTTGCTTAAGATAATAAAAGAGCTATATAAAGAAAATGAATCGTACGTTAAGATAGGACACAGGCTATCTAATCCAATTAACACCACAAAAGGGTTGCTTATCTCCTCTGATCTTCAATGCTTACGTCGAAGTAGCCCTTAGGGAATGGAAGACGAAATGTCAAGGTATGGGAATACCCATTGGGGACAACACACTATTTACCCTGAGCTTTGCAGACGATCAGGTTCTGCGTATGCTGGAGAACAGGTGGCCAAAAAGAGTTTTTCAATGGACTCCCCAGGGCAGAAGAAAGAGAGGTAGACCTAGAAAATCCTGGAACGGAACGGTAACGGAAGCAATGGAAGCTCGTAACCTAGAAGCTGATGACGCTCTAAATCGAGATGTGTGGCGTAGGGTAACGGGAAGGCAGCAATAGGCTGTAGTTGGAAATTATAGTATTAAATACTTAAACCAAATCCCGTTTATATATATATAAAACTAAATTTTGACTACAGTCTATTTCCCGAAATTTAGAAATTACAAAGTTATTAAATTATTATTAATTACAATTTTAAATAAGCTTTTTTTATGTAAAGGCTGTTCAACAATCGTTCACCCTTACGTCATCATTATTTGTCAAATATGAGTTTTAGGGTGTGTCTGAGATCAGTTCATATTGTTTAGGACTTTTTAAGTACGTTCCTATATTATTATCGGCATTTATTAATTTTTTCTTGAACTCTTCATCAATTACGTATCCTTTAGTTAATTCCAATCCTTTGGACTGTTGAAATTCCTATTTCTGAAGCATCAGGAACTCGCTATATTATTTAAAAACGCTATCAATTTGTATTTCATATAAGGATATTACACATTTTACTTATTTCATATACGGCGTCCACGGGCAAGAGTGTTCTACCAGCGTCTTTTTCCCGAGAAAAATTATTTACAAGCTTAGCAATGAGCTCTTCTCTTCATTTTGGTTAAATCTTTGAGGCATTTTTGCAATAAAAAAATTGAATTTTGTTTTATAGCAGCAATCAAATTTTAATTTTGACTTCGATCGACATCCGTTAATTAAATATAAGTCCAAATCAAATGACAATTACTAAAAAGAATATGCAATAATTTACGAAATGCCGTAATGATGTCATCAATCTCTTTCATTTGGATGGCGAGTGATTGAGAGTTCGACAATATACACACATGGCCAAAATTATTGCATATAACGATATTTTTATTTTATTTTGGACCTAATATGATTTTTTATGTTTTTGGACATATTTGGCTTACTACACGACTAACTAATATAAAATTAAAAATCTAAGTGCAACTAGGCTGTCTTTTTTAACCTAACCTAATCAACAAAAACAAATCGCATTATAAACAGAAAATATTGAAAACAATTTTAATTATTTCTCAGAACTAATAGTCTGTATTGCCTCCTCGAGCCTCAATGCAAGCTGACGATGCTGGCAATGCAATGTGAGATGATGCGACGTGGCATGCT
This sequence comes from Sitophilus oryzae, assembly GCF_002938485.1. Classification (NCBI taxonomy): domain Eukaryota; kingdom Metazoa; phylum Arthropoda; class Insecta; order Coleoptera; family Curculionidae; genus Sitophilus; species Sitophilus oryzae. Next base: position 3,311,392 of record NW_022145945.1, read on the forward strand.
CTCAATCAAAGTCTCAATTAAGTTGTCCAGAAGATGTTGAGTAATGGCTTCCCATGTTTCGCGCGCAGCAATTTTCAATTCATTTAAGGTACGTGGGGATCATTCCTTTTGGCAATATGGCGTTTTAGTATGTCCCATTAGACACTCATATATGGAGACATCGGTGGCCACCACAGTTTTCTTATACCCTCTTCCTCACAAAATTCGCGAAACGCTAAAGTGCGGTGTGGAGGAGCATTATCGTCCATGAAAACAAATTCATCCCCAACTGCCCCTCAAAATGGACGCACAATAGGCTCTAAAACGTCTCTAAGATATGAGGCACCTGTCATTGTGCCATCAATAAAGCCAAAAGGAGTTCGAGCTCCGTGCAATATACCTGCCCATACCATAATGCTTCCCCCTTGAAACGGGACACGGGGTTGAGCTGCATTCAAGCGTGCTCGTCTTCCAGATGCTCTCCAGACCAAAGTTGCTCTCATCTCCTCAGCCCATTGTAGTCGCGTAATTTTGTGCTGTAAATTAAGCTTCAGAACACGTAGCGGCCTCCTTAAATGTAATCCTCTGTCATGGAGTCTGTCATGCTATGGTCTTTCTTGAAACATTTACTCCTTCAAGGCGAGCTAACTCATTTTTAATAGCAGCACTAGAAAACAGGGGATTGGGTCATGGAATTAGGGATATTTGACGGTCTTGCACAGCAGTGGTGACTCTCTTTCTACCCCTTCCAGGCCGGTCTGTAACCTCGTTTGTCTCCATGATTTTTTTTAATATTCGCGAAACATCGCTTTGGTTAACTCCTACAATTTCAGCTATTGCAACTTGCCGGTAGCCCTGTCGAGACAGTGTTACTATTCTGACTCTATTAAACTGTGAAATAATGTTTCTAGGCATTTTAAAGCCAAAACAATGGTCAAATTTCTTCTGAAACCCAAGAGACCACAAATCGAAATGTGCAAGAATTTGTAATAATATTGGGTCTGAACGATAAATATTGTTTACAATATCCATTTTAACAAAAAAAAAATTTAGTTATGTTATAATCTTACAGATTATCAAAACAATGTATAAAAAAAGATTCTTTAAATTCCTTTCCGTATATTTTCGAAGGATATATGCAATAATTTTGGCCATGTGTGTATGTCGTGTGACTTTATTTAGAATGACACTGTATTTGGAATAAAGAATTGATAAATTATGGAAAACATTTTTAATAATCGTATATAGTTATTATCCCGAACACCTTGTAATACGTATCTAGAAAAATTGTCAATAAATGTAAATAAACAGTAACGACCTGCTACTAAACCGTTATGCAAAATATTTATTAATATTTATTCATTTGCACAATTAAAATTGCTGTTGAGGTCGTTTATTTTTACAACGCGTTAATTAAAGCCAGACTTAATTGATCTAAAACTATTGAATTTCCACTTTTTGCCTGAATTTTCTTGCAAACAAAGGAGATATTACGTTACCTCTATACATTTCTTAATTTCAAATAAGAAATTATATTGCAGTAACATTAACACTTTTATCTATATTTCATACCAATTAAACTTTTAGTTACGTAACCGGGAGGGCGATTTTTAATTCATTGTTGCCAACCATGGACATATTCGACGCCGGGCTGACTAACTGCAATTTAAATATCCCGCTGGAGATTCAGGTGGTAGCATAACCAACATGACATAGAGGCCAGAGACATCGATTTGTGACGTCACCGCACTAGTCGGGCTTTTGTATTGTGCCTTATGGTAACTGCATATAGTTTTTGCATAAATAATAGTATTTATTGATAGTTTTGCCAGATATAAATACGAAAAATATTATGCAGAAACGTATTAAAAAATAACATTAACTTTTTATCGCGTTAAAGTAATTGAATAGCATTAAAATTTAGATCTAAAGCACGAATATTAATATGAAATAAACTAAGCATAAGACAGCATAAGATGAACAAAATAAAATCTAGATAACAAAAAGCGTGTCCCAAAGTTGCGTTAGCGAGTATTTAGCAACTTTTCCAAATATTAAAAAAATTGAAAACTATACGTTTATCGACAAGTTAAGAAAATGTATTGTATATGATAACGGCAGAATACATTTTAAAGTTTAATTAAAAATAATTGTAAAAATTTGCCTAACATATTTAAAAAATGTGGATATCAGATAGAATTAACTATTAACATTAAGTAATTTGTAGTTCGATGTTCATCAAGTAACCATCTCCATAAATCGTAAATAAAAAGATAAAGATATCATTTTTTTATATAAAATACTGAAATAAAGTACAAATTCATTTAATTTCTTTAAAATATATTGCCATTTCATAATAATAATATATATTTCATAATAATAATAACACTTTTCAATATTTATTTCATCCTGAATTTCCAAATCTTGTTTTCTTTCATCGGGACGTTTTCTCTTTATGGGGACATGCACAGAGGGTCCATAAGAGGGTTGATTTGGAAAAATTGTAGGCACAGCATGTTCTGTAGGTTTTGGACATGACCTAGTTACAGTTAATATTGTTGGGAAAGAGAATGTAGACAGATCCTGAGGACTTATTATAATTGCTGCTACAAGGCACAGGCACAGAACAATGTACACGTCACTTACGTTGGTTTAACACTTGTTTAACACTGTACACTAACACTAACGCTATTAATTATGTTTTTATATAAATTCCCCAACTTTTTCCTAGCCCAGACACACAGCCGGCATCGCCGATGTTACTATAATTTTTACCGAAAATATGGTATTTTTCGCGGGTACGATGTTATGAATCGGATCTAGATAGTTCACTATTCACTCAAAATTATTTAGTATAATTTTATTAGCATAGAAACGCGTAAAAACACAGATTTGTTGCGAAACTAATGAAAACAATTGGTTTGTTTACGACTACTAATTCTGGACCACTTCGGTAGAACTGTCAAAACAGTCAGGCCTTGAATATGACGTTAGCTACTGTGGTAGCTCTGTTGTTAAAAATGTCAAGTTGCCACATTTATTTCCTGACATTGCCATTCGTTTTGATACTTTAGTTTTGTATTACGAGCTTTTGGTTTAAATAAATTGTTTTGTGATACTTTAAGCTTAAAATTTTTTACTATCAGACCCTGCAGTCGAACATTGTTCTTTTTAGAACGTCTTTTAGTGTGAATGAAGATTTGAACCCCCTGTAAGTACAAAAACAAAGCAGAATCGGACCTATATTCATATATTATATCACGAGACATATAAATTTAATCGATTAAACTATTCAAATCTATTTTGCACGTGATTTTGCTTGGAAAATAGTTGAATGCACAATAATTTAATAAAAACCCGAGACCGCGAAGTCTAGGGATTATGTTCTAAAATTATTGTGCATCAAACTATTTTCTAAAAAGCGAAATCATGCAAAAAATTATTAAATTTATAGGTTGAGTGATATACGGCTAGATTATTTCCTGAATGACTTAGAATGTAACAGTATTTAATTGGTACACTTTTTTGAATTGCCAAATCGATATTGTCGCCGGAAAATTTCCGACGGACTATTTCCGGCGGAAATAGTACTAAACCGTGAATTCATTTTCACTACAGCGCAGCGGTAAATAAAATTTAAAGACGTTTCAAAATGACGTCTCGTAAGTAATGTTTGTGCTTCTGCTACCTTGGTTACGCATCCCAACAATGTATCGAGGACCGTTTTGCATGTCAACATATCAAATTCTGACGTATATATTTTTCTCCACTTATTTGCATAGATAAATGCAACAAGTTTAGATTGGAAAGCCCGTAAAAATTTTGGATCGCGAAATTATTTTGGGTCGCGACCGTTATACGCGATCTGGCGCTGCTATAGCGGTCGCTAAGAACAACGGCAAACAAAAACAGAAATAATTATCTCTTGTCAAAGTCAGAATCTTCAAAAATCATAATAATCTTTCAAAATCTAAACCGCTCTCATTAAAGAAATTCCGAAAAGTGTTTATATAACGTCCATTTTCAAAGTAATTATTGCTATCTTGTGAGTTTAATTCAAGTTTTATTTACTCCAACCGGTGATAATTGTGAAAAAGTGGCATTAAAAACTTAAAAAGCTGTGCTGTGAACTGTGAACTGCAAAAACCATCGTGGATCGTGGCATAACATCGATTTCCAATGTTTCATAGGTATTTCATACATGCGTCCTTATATAAAATAAAGTTTCTTGTATGCAACACACTGTATTTTATTTATAAAATTTAACGAAAATAATAATAAATTTAAATAAACAATATTTGGCGATATAATTCCGGAAAAAGCCGAACCGCTCCGAAATTTTCAAAAGTTTTGGGTCGCGACCGTTGCAAGAATAGCGCCAAATAGTGTTTACATTGTCCTTATGGGCACTTTCCAATCTAAACTTGTTTCATTTATCTATGCTTATTTGTTCAAAATAATATGGAATAAGGGGTTTTCACCGATTAAAATCGTTATTAAGTCATACATATGAGTTGTAAATCAATGTTTTTTAATGAACTGTTGCCAAAATCTCTCAGAATTAGTGATAAACGACAAAAAGAAAACCTAAAAGGAAGTTTATTGTTAATCTAAGAAGGAAGCCGAAAAAATAATCGCGGTTAAACTGGTCTTGGGATTTTAATCACTTATCTAAACAAAATTTATTCGAAAAATTAGATTAGCTGATTGGTCCATTTCACGATGAGGGAAATCTATACTAATATATAAAATCCTTAAGTGACTGACATACTGATTAATCACGACCCTCCTCAAACCACTCAAGGTAAGAAGCTCAATTTTGGCATACTGGTTGATTCTAGGGTGTAGAGGTTCGATAAGAAGGGATTTTGCGAAATTCCAGTTCCAAGAGGATGAAATCACCCCTCAGATATTACAATATTTTTTATTTAAAAAACGGTCAAGTTTCCGAAAAAACGCTTAAACACGTATATTTTATTTTGTTTTTTTTATATATTTTAAAATTTTTTAAAAATGTATACAGGGTGTTTCGAAAAATCTGGTCATTGATTAATCACGATCCTGCTTAAAGCGCTTGACGTAAAAAGCTGATTTTTGGAAAACAGATTGACTTTAGGGTATAGAGGTTCGGTAAGAAGGGATTTTTCGAAACTTGAATTCTAAGGTGGTGAAACTATCTTTCAAATATTAAAATATTTTTTATTTAAAAACCGGTGAGTTTTTCGGAAAAACTCTTAAACACGTATATTTTATTTTGTTGTTTTACATATTTTAAGATTTTTTATAAATTTATACAGGGTGTTTCATAAAATATGACCTACTCAATGGTCACGATTCTGCTTAAACTGCTTGACGTTTAAAGCTGATTTTTGGTAAACGGATTGACTGTGGGGTGTAGAGGTTCGATAAGGAGGGGTTTCTAGAATCTCAAATTCCAAGAGGGTGAAAACGCCCCTCAAATATTACCATATTTGTTATTTAGAAAACGGTTAGTCTTTCGGGAAAACGCTTGGACAAGCATAATTTATTTGGTTTTTTTACATATTTTGAAATTTTTTAAAAAATCATACAGGGTGTTCCAAAAAGTTGGGCAACTTCTTAAATTTAATTTCTTCGATTCTGCTTAAATTGCTTGCCGTAAAAAGCTTAATTTTGGGAAACGGATTTTTCGAAAGTCAAATTCCAACGAGATGAAACTACCCCTCAAATATTACCAAGTTATATAATAATATCGCCATATTGTTTTTTCTCAAGCTGACATAAATGTGAGAAAATTTTATCCAGTTTGTATGTTAATGGAAATTCTTGCTTTGCTTTATCATCACCATTACAAATGATTAATTCGTCGCGAACGAAGTCGCTGGTACACGCTAGTAATCATATAAAAAAAATCTTATTTTACCCGATGAATCTCCACACGAGAGATGGCACATGTTTTTTGAAACACCCCGTATATACTCTATTTTGATTTTATATGGTTTTGCTTGCAGCTTTTGTACTTTGGGAAGCCGGATACGATGTGTGGTTGGGCAACTACAGGGGGACATTCTACTCAGAAGAGCACCTCAATTTGACAGTCAGAGATCAACAGTTCTGGGACATGAGGTGAGTTTAATTTTCAATCAGTTCAACTAAAAAGTGTGTGATTCGTGTACATTTCATATTACTAGAGACCGTATGATCAGAAAAAAAATAGCGTCACAGTAGAGACTGGTAATTGCTATGGAGATGGAGTATATCATAATAATAATATACATCTTGATATAATACACTACTCAAAACAATTATCGCATATTTTCTAAAAAAAATATTAATTTGAATACCCTGACTAGTTAAAATATAACTTTGAATTAAAACTTGTTAAATAATGTGAATACTGTGAAGCTTGCGAATCGATCGACCGACACAATATGATATATTATGTATAGTCGATTTTCCGAAATCAAATGTCGATTAGGGTTCACTAAAACTAGTTTTAGTTTAGTTTCTTCAATTTTGTCATGAAACAGTGGCGTATCATTAATTCGCTCATTAATTTATGAATAATTAATCTTAATTATTGAAAATATGTACTTGTTTCCACACCATCCAAGAGGTAAAGTACATGGGGCACTTATTTTAACGTGGTCTCCCCGGACGCCTATTCCACTAGGTAAATTAAAAACTTTAATTTATCTGCACAAGTCCGACGGACCTGGCTCTTTGATGTAAAGTCGATTGTGTCTGCTGTGCTGGGCTCATAAGTTGTTGGTTTTGCATTTACAGGATAAAAATGCCAATAGGGATTTTGGAGCTGGATTTGTCAACTTTGTGACTGGAGTAATGCCTGTTTTTGTTTTCTTCCAACCCCATTCTTCGACATCTTTGGTACATCCAGACCAATGCTGAACCTGGTGGTAAGTTCGCAATGAATGCTGTCCAGCACGACAATTAATAATTCATAAATTAATTATAATTATATTAAACGAATTAATGATATGCCACTGTTTTATGACAAAATTGAAGAAACTAAACTAAAACTAGTTTTAGTGAACCCTAATCGACATTTGATTTCGGAAAATCGACTATACATAATATATAATACTTTAAGCAAAATTGTAAAATTTTCAGGGATTTTGTGTCTAAACGGTTGACTTTCGCGAAAATTTCCATAGAACCTTTTTTATAGGAAATTTTATTCTCTTTAATTTTTTTCTCTTCCAGTTTTTACAAAAAACGTATAGTTTTCGAGATATTTACAAAATACCGATTTTGGGCGCCATCTTGGCAAGATGACAGCGCCGACGGCAAGTCTGGAGATGTGCATTTTATGGATTTTAAGTTAGGGACCCCAAAACCTATAAATCTGCAAAATTTCAAAACTTCCGGACTTTTTCCAAGCAGGCTCCTTTTTTGATCCCTGATGAGTGAACTATACATATATTGTAAAATCCCAAAATTAAGAAATTGGCGCTTATGAAGTTTTTCCCCTGGATATTTATTTTATACTAGTTGAAGCCTGGCGCATGCGCCACGACATAAGGAAAAAAATACTTTTTATTTTTTTTAATTAAATGAAAAACAAAAAATCCGGCGACGACAGTTTTTAGAAGAGCCAATTAGCTATATTTTAGTAAAAAAGCAACTTTCTAGAGCAAGTCGTTACTTCAGTAGAGACGACACAGATAAACATTAGCATTTTATATATTATGTAGATTGTAGAAAGTGCAATATGACAGAAAAAAAACGGCGTCGGCGATGGCTATGAAATGAAGATCGATCCTCATTTCCAAGCAAACTGGAAGCCTTTTTTTCTCTCAGACAATATTTCAATTTCTCACATTATTAAAAACTTTCATTAATAATGGTATTGCATTATAATGTTTTATACTTATAGAGTTAGATTTCATATTATCTACTTTTTTGCTCTTAAATGATTTTCATAATACACATTAATATGAATTAAAACCTTGAAGAAAAATTAACTGCAACAAAAGAAATAAAATTATAAACCTAATAAAATCGTTTAAATTTTAAATAAAAATTTCCAATATGATTAAGATTAATTATCTATTTTTCCTGTATTAAACAATAATTATTTAGCATAAAAAATACCAAATGAGAAAGAAAATTTCTTTCTTCTATTAATATTTAAAGGAAATTACATAGTAATGACATTCATTATTATTTTTTTATTAAGCTAAAAATGGATTATTAATGTTTATAATTATGTTTGGGTTTTTTCTTTACTGTCTTACTTTCTGGGGAACAATTTGTTTTATAACAGTAAATTAAATAAAGAACTGGCCTTAAAATAATAAATACTTAATTATATATTTATATATTATTGTACTAAAAAAGATAGTGAATAGTGTTTATCTTTCAATACATTAGAAAAACTAAAATACCAATGGAGTTTAGATCAGGGTTGCCACCCGTCCCGATTTTGTCGGGACATTCCCAATTTTGATTCAAAAGTCCCGCGTTCCCACGCAAAGCCCTAAGGTCCCGATTTTTATTTGTTTAATAACCGCGTTTTCATTTAACAATTAAATTTTTAAAATTTATTATTAAAAATACATGTTTATTAATTTATTGAATTTAAAAACAGTTTTTTTTTCACGAATTAATTAAAATCGTAGAAATTTTCGAATTAGAAGAAGTAGATATTGATATTCTCTTTAACGAATATTCGATAATAAAAACTTGACTAAAGGAAATTTGCCAAAAAGGGAATAATAATTTTTAAAACTATAGTAAATTATAATATTTCATTGTTTAAGGTTGTTATTTATACATTTTCACGTATGATGTTGAAATAGATAGACGCTAGAAATAGATGTTCAGTTAATAGTTCAGTCATTGGGGATCAAAAAAGGGGCCTGCTTGGAAAAAAGTCCGGAAGTTTTGAAACTTTGCAGGTTTATAAGTTTTGGGGTCCCTAACTAAAATCCATAAAATTCACATTTCCAGACTTGCCGCCGGCGCCGCCATCTTGCCAAGATGGCGCCCAAAATCGGTATTTTGTAAATATCTCGAAAACTATACGTTTTTGGCAAAAATTTGAAGAGAGTAAAATTACCTATAAAAAGAGGTTATATGAAAATTTTCGTTAAAGTCAACCGTTTATGCACAAAATCTCTGGAATTTTTACAATTTTGCGTAAAGTATGATATACATAATATAGTCGATTTTCCGAAATTAAATGTCGATTAGTGTTCACTAAAACTAGTTTCAGTTTAGTTTCTTCAATTTTGTCACGAAACAGTGGCGTATCATTAATTCGCCCATTAATTTATGAATAATTAATTGTCGTGCTGGACAGCATTCATTGCGAACTTACCACCAGGTTCAGCATTGATCTGGTTCTACCAAAGATACCGAAGAATGGGGTTGGAAGAAAATAATAACAGGCATTACTACTACGCTCCAAAATCCCTATTGGTATTTTTATCCTGTAAATGCAAAACCAACAACTATGGTAAAGCCAGCGGATGCAGAAAGGCAGCATTAAAATGTTCAATGATTTGTGCATACTGCAATGGGAAATCCTGTGACAACGTCACTGAAATGTCACTCGACGAATCCGATGAAGAGGAATTGGACTTGCCTGTAGATATCCCTATGGCGGCTGAAGATGAAGAGTTGTACGTATTGAGAGAACAACCTGATGAGACCAGCACAGCAGACACGATCGACTTTGACATCAATGAGCCAGATCCGTCGGGCTTGTGCAGATAAGTTAAAGTTTTTAATTTATCTAGTGTAGTAGGCCTCCGGGGAGACCACGTTAAAATAAACGCGCCATATATTTTCCCTCTTGGGTGGTGTGGAAACAAGTACACATTTTTGATAATTAAAATTAATTATTCATAAATTAATGAGCGAATTAATGATACGCTACTGTTTTATGACAAAATTGAAAAAACTAAACTAAAACTAGTTTTAGTGAACTCTAATCAACATTTGATTTCGGAAAATCGACTATACATAATATATCATATTTTACGCAAAATTGTAAAATTTCCAGGGATTTTGTGTCTAAACGATTGATTTCAGCGAAAATTTTCATAAAACATTTTTTATAGGAAATTTTATTCTCTTTAATTTTGCTCTCCTGAAATTTTCGCGAAAAACGCATAGTTTTTGAGATATTCACAAAATACCGATTTTGGGCGCCATCTTGGCAAGATGGCGGCGCCGCAAGTCTGGAAATGTGCATTTTATGGATTTTAGTTAGGGACTCCAAAACCTATAAACCTGCAAAGTTGCAAAACTTCCGGACTTTTTTCCAAGCAAAAATCCCCAATGACTGAACTATAAGCTCATTAGAACTTCAAATCTCATTTAATTTTAATATATCGCATATAAGAATTTTTGGATTTTAATAAAAATGACAAGGCTCTTATTATTACAGCAACAAAACAAATAAAAAATATTCATTACAGTTATTGTGGATCATTTGGTGTTACAACAGCTAAATAAAACACTAATTCACGGCAATAAATAAAAAACTTTGCTTTTGACACTGGACGCTCGTTTCGCTAATTATAAATCTAAAGCTAACCGTCAGTTTTCATCATCTGCTGATGATGCTAAGCTGGTTAACGAAACGCACGTCCAGTGTTATTTTAAAGGTAAGGTGCTTAATGGAAATTAGCGCACTTGTAGGGGTTAAGACCTTTTTATGCTTGTGTATATACTAAGTACATTATATTTTAAAATATTTTGGTGTATTGAGATGAAATAGTGTTTTATTTTGCAAAAAATGTTCATTTAAAAATAATTAAATAAACTAATAAAGCCAATTATACAGATTATACAGCTGAAACTTTTAATTTTGTTCTAGTTGTTTTAGATTTAATTGATTGTTTACTAATTTTGTTTTCAACTTTTCATTTATATTTTTACATAATTAATTATAAATTTCGAATATTTTTTTAAGTTGCATATCAAGAAAAATCTAAAATTTTTAATAATTTTTTTGCAAATATACACAATACCGGGTGCGTCTCAAAAGTGGCTCACCCCTATAACTTTTTTATTTTTTTAGTTAAAACAACGAGATTTGGTATGTTAGTATATGACATAAATTAGGATTGTTTGACGTACTCAATTGTTTTCGGTTACTTCCGGTTTCACCGGAAATGACTACAACTTTTGATTTTTAAATAGCACCCCCGGTATTTTGTTTACTTTATTCGATAGCAAACGTCACTCTGAATAGAATGACACATCATATGTCAACTTTTGACATTTTCGCATATGGTTTATTTGAAATTGTAACTTGCGGTTCGTAACAAAAATTTGACTTGAAATACCAAGTGTATGGTGTCAAATTAGTCCTAAAAAAATGCTTTGAGCCACCCTCGTTCTATTTGAAAAAATTGAGTTATGATTAAAAATACGATTTGAGAATTTTCAAACTGGCCTGGACAAGTCACTAAAAACATTAGACGATCAAATCTATTTTTCCAAGGCTCCTTGATGAAGAATTAGTGTTTTTAACATAGCCATGGCACTCTAGATTGAATTTTAAAATACAATTTTTTATTAAGCGAGAATGTCAAAAGTTTACATATGATATGTCATTCTATTCAGAATGTCATTTTCTATCGAATAAAGTAAAAAATACCGAGGGTGCCATTTAAAAATCAAAAGTTGTAGTCATTTCCGGTGAAACAGGAAGTGACCAAAAACAATTGAATATACCAATTAATCCTAATTTATGTCATATACTAACATACCAAATCTCGTTGTTTTATCTGAAAAAATAAAAAAGTTATAGGGGTGAACCACTTTTGAGACGCACCCGGTATACCAGTTAAAATATTGACACTTATTTAAGAGACATTCTGTATATTTAAATGTATAAGGAAGATAATTAAAATTTACCTTTCTTTTTAGTATGGACGAAGTAGCTTTGATAGATTTACCAGCTATATTTCATACCATACTGTCACATTCAGAAGAAGGTAGCCAAATCATCTACGTCGGTCATTCCCTTGGTACGACTTTTGCCTTAATGTACGGCAGTGAATTTCCCGAGGAAGCCAGAAATGTCATCAAAATGTTCGTACTGCTCTGCCCAGCGTACACGTTGACCAATATGATCTCACCCTACAAGATATTCGCTCCTTATGGCGATTGGGTAGTGGTAAGTATTTTTTTTTAGTAATCCACCCAATCCACCCTACAAAAAAATTAATAATATTAATAGTTTGTTGAATGCTTATAATATTTATAATAATTGATGTTCAAATACAAAGTTATATAGTTTTTAATACTCAAAAGGAAACTGAAATCATCCGTTATATATTTTTCTACTATTGCCAGTGTTGTGTTATTTAGGGTAAGTCCGGTACAGATGCCCCACCAGGTGAGATGGCCACAGCGTGTAAATTTCAAATCATGTGACTTATCAGTTGCTTCCCGCTAGATAAGGCAGTAGTTTACCTGCTGCTATTATGGTCTGACATAATTTGAATGTCAATAAAAAAATAGGCTAGTTTTTACAAAAAAAAACTCTTTTTATATATAAGTACATATTTTTTTACTGTCAGAGGTCGCGTGGAAATAACGTAATATTATGTAAGTTTTTGGTATTTCATGCCACTTTATATTAAAATACATGCTTCGTGAAGTATCATAACTTCAAAAAATTAATCATATGTCGCTGCATTTTAAAACCTTGCGGTGAGGCATCTCTCCCATCGTATTGGGAGAGATGCCACAGAGAAAGCTGGTAAAAATGCCATACAAATTCATTTACTAAAGAGTAACTTTTTTTAATCATGCCTTTTTTTTTAATCATAACTTTTTTTAATCATGATTTTTCAAACCACTGAGTGCTTTCAGAACATTTTATTATATATTCAGATATATAATAATAAAATGTCCTGAAAGCACACAGTGGCTTGAAAAATCATTGGCTGCTGCTTTGCAAGCGATTAATACCGACCAAATGGGCATAAAAGCATAATGCATGCTTTTGGAATCCCTGCAAAGACTTTGAGATGTAGGGAGGCAAACAACAACACAGAAAAAGCAAGCATAGGGCCATCCTCAACTTTTGGATATTAGTTAAAAAAAATAAAAAATAACCTTAGATATTTAACCAATATGTATATGTATTTTATTGCGGGGCATTTCTCCCATGTTGGAAGGCCATCTCTCCCGCAACGTAGAGAGAGATGGCCAATTTTCTATTTTTTTATTGTTCTCTTATTATTATATATACTTACTTATTATGTTACTATCTTAGTCCTATTATGAATTATTATTAAAGATAGTTTAGGATTGCATAGTTAGTTTCATTTAAAATTAACTACCAATATGTATTATTAGCCCCAAAAGAAAAGTGAGGCATCTCTACCGGACTTACCCTATTAAAAATGTGTTTTCTGTCTACTATAGTTCGTTGTACAGGGTGGTCGAATTTGGTCTGTTTTAATAGAGCAAACCTATTTCCTGACTAGATAGAGCAAAACCGACATATTTATGTAGATGTAAACAGTCTGTTGATATTTACACTGCCAATTGAGATACGGGGTCTTTTTGAATTTTTTACCATTTGGAAAATAGCCCATAAATTTTTCATTTCGCGGAACAATAAAATTCTCTAAAAACATCCTTAAGGCACTTTTTTAAGCACAATCCAGTGGCGTAGTCAGCTTTTTTCTATGGTTGCTCTTTTTATCAGAAATAACGAAAAACATAATTTTTTAAATGGAAACATAGTTGGCTATGAACTTAAAAAAAATGCTGGCATTTAACCCTTTCCAACGATATAAAGTTGTGGGTATCTATTTCTAAGAATAAGAGAAATATTAGTTTTTTTTAATTTGTATATCGAAGCGGGCCTTGATTTTGTGTTGACCTATTTGACTAATTATTTTTTATCACAATTTAATATTCTATATTATTATTTATCTGCATCATTTGAAAAAACTTTTGAAAAGAAAAAAAAAAGACTTTTGAAAAAGTAAATTAACATTCTATATTAGTATTAATAATTAAAATTGAAATAAATACAATAAACAAAGAACAAAACTAAAAAAAATTAAATATTTTTTGAGTGACGAATATAGTTTTCTAAAAAAAATCATCAAAGATGTTCAAACTGGGCACCTCCTTGTTGAATATACAATAAACATTTATTGTGCACAGAGTTACAATGATTTATTAGGCGAACTGGTGTAATAAGTCCAAAAGCTAGCCTAATAGCCTTCTGTAATTTTTCTCTCGTCCCAATGGTTCTTCCCTTATACAGGGTGTTTCAAAACAAATGCGAAAAACTTCAGGGGGTAATTCCTTGTTCAAAATAAAGGGTAGTTTGCTTCATAAACGTTGGGTCAAAAGTCAACCATTAGGGAGATATTGCAGTACAAAGATGGCGGAAAAATAATGTTTTTATTTTTTATCTTGAAAACGAATAGAGATAGACTAATAAAATTTTATGGAAGCATTACTGTTATGAAAACACACTTTCTGGTAATTTTTTCACTTTTTTAAAATGAGTGGAAGGGGTTGAAATAAACTACCCCTATCATTTTTGTTAACGAAATTTAAAGAAAAATCTTATCAAACACATGCAAAAAAATTAATTTGGATAGCTTAGTTTACTTAGAAACTTTTTTATCTCTTGTATTTTTTGGATAAAACTCACCGATTTGAAATTAAAAAATAAAATGTAAAGCATTACATGTCAGGACAAAAAACATTTTCTGATAAAGAATCTAGTGGGCTGCTGTAATTTTTTAGGATGTTCCTAATATTATTTTATTTGACATTACTCTACTGCAATACGTTATTATCTAGATGATTATTATTATCGTTATTATCACTAGATTCTTAATCTAAAAATGTTTTTTGTCCTGACATGTAATGCTTTACATTTTATTTTTTAATTTCCAATCGGTGAGTTTTATCAAAAAAACACAAGAGGTAAAAAAGTTTCTAAACAAACTAAAATATCCAAATTAAGGCATTTGCATGTGTTTGATAGGATTTTTCTTTAAATTTTGTTAACAAGAATGATAGGGGTAGTTTATTTCAACCCCTTCCACTCATTTTAAAAAAGTAAAAAAATTACCTGAAAGTGTGTTTTCATAACAGTAATGCTTCCATAAAATTTCATTAGTGTATCTCTTTTCGTTTTCAAGATAAAAAATTAAAACATTATTTTTCTGCCATCTTTGTACAGCGATATCTCCCTAATGGTTGACTTTTGACCCAACGTTTATGAAGCAAACTACCCTTTATTTTGAACAAGGAATCACCCCCTAAAGTTTTTCGCATTTGTTTTGAAACACCCTGTATATAAGGTCTTTTAATTTCCAATAAATAAAAATTAAAAGGATTGTGATGGGAAATTGAAAGGAGTTAAATCACAGGACCTAGCAGGCTAAGATTTTACTTTAAATTCTCCATTTAATAGTGCAGTTATAACACTGGCGTTTTAATTGTAAATGGTAATACTAATACAAAATGTTGATTTACCTACTCAAAAGTCTTTAATTACGCAGAGAAATATTAATGTAGAATATTAAATTGTGATAAAAAATAAATAGGCAACTAGGTCAACACAAATTCAAGACTCGCTTCGATATAAAGATAAAAAACCCTAAATTTCTCTCATTCTTAAAAATAAATACACATAACTTTATATCGCTGGAAAGGGTTAAACACCAGTATTTTTTTTAGTTTTTTAAGTTCATGATTTCCATTTAAAAAATTATATTTTTCAATGTTTCTGACGAAAACAGCAAGTATAGAAAAAAAATGACTATGATGCCACTGGTTTGTGCTTAAAAAATGCCGTTTTTACAGAATTATTCCGTGAAATACAAAAGTTATGGGCAATTTTCCAAACAGTAAAAAATTAAAAAAGACCCCTTATCTCGGTTGGCAGTGAAAATATCAACAGGCTGTTTAGGCAATTAAACGTTTAAAGTTGAGCCATGACATCTATGTCGGTTTAGCTCTATCTAGTCACGAAATAGGTTTTCTCTGTTAAAACAGACTAATTTCGATCACCCTGTAGGTACATTACGTTAGTTTTTGCTAAATTCATTTTCATATTGAGACCTACATTGTAACACTATTTACTATTAAATATTCAATGACATTGCTCTTAATTCAGTTATTTATTCAAGATTTTGGGCTTAATTGACCAATTCACAAAAATCTTAGACCTTCATTATAGCCTAAGTCAAGGTTTAACTCAGTATGTATTTGCAATTAAACAAGGCTTAACATAAGGGGTTGAAAAATTCAATATGTAAAGCACTATTAGCACGTGTTAAAAAATTGCCTATGTACCGGTTTACCAAATGTTTATTCCAATATACCGCTATATTTGAAATAATAATAAATAACATAGCAATGAAATATACAATTAGTTTTAAGTATAACCCACTATACCCGTTATAACTAACCTTGAGTTAAAGCCACTTTTGCTATTCCTTTCCAGTATACCTATATCTGTCAAATATTATTTAACGCAATCAAGTGGTTATTACTGGATTAGTTTTAAAAATTCGTATATTACGATATAATTTCAGCGTGTGCTTAATAAATATGTGGATTTGTGGAGACAAGTTTTTTATCGAGTTAAATAATGTCTCGTTTTATGTAATACACATAAAAAGTTTTATTTGCATTTAAATGTGGTTTTTTAGTAATAAACTTTTACAAATTTATTTACATTAGCTGATAATTGTAGAAATTTTTAATTAAAACCATTAGATTGAATGTATAATTTGCTAGGTAATAGATTTTTTAAAATAATACAAACGGTATCGATTAAAAAAAAGTTGATAAAAATACAAAAAAGGCATTTGTAAATTATTAATGATACAGGGTGTCCCAATATTCGGTAGACATAGAACTATAGTACGTATTTTTGGAATCAGAATAAGTTCATTGAACAGAATTTATCTCTAAGTGCTTCGTTTTTTCGCCAGAGGGCTTTCAAACTTTAAAAAAATAAACACATTTTTTTAAGATATTTTAAGAACCGTTATTCCGATTTGAATGAGATTTTGAGTGTATACACACATGGCCAACGATATTTTTATTTTATTTTGGACCTAATATGATTCTTTTTATATTTTTGGAGATACTGGCTTACTACACGACTAACTAATATAAAATTAAAAATCTAAGTGCAACTAGGCTGTTATTATAATTTTATTTCATAATGAGTGAAAATCAACAAAAACAAATTTCATTTTAAACAGAAAATATTGAAAACAATTTTAATTATTTCTCGCAACTAATAGTCTGTATTGCCTCTGTAGTCTGTAGAGCCTCAATGCAAGCTGTGATACGACGTGGTGCTCTCAATTAAATGGTCCAGAAGATGTTGAGGAATGGCTTTCCATGTTTTGCGCGCAGCAATTTTCAATTCATTTCAGGTACGGGGGGATCATTCCTTTTGGCAATATGGCGTTTTAGTATGTCCCACTAGACACTCATATCTGGAGACATCGGTGGCCACCACAGATTTCTTATACCCTTTTCCTCACAAAATTCGCGAACCGCTGAAGTGCGATGGGGAGCATTATCGTCCATGTAAACAAATTCGTCCCCCACTGCCCCTCGAAATGGACGCACAATAGGTTCTAAAACGTCTCTGAGATATGAGGCACCTGTCATTTTGTTATCGATAAAAACATAAGGAGTTCGAGCTCCGTGCATTATACCTGCCCATACCATAATGCTTCCCCCTTGAAACGGGACACGGGGTTGAGCTGCATTCAAGCGTGCTCGTCTTCCAGATGCTGTCCAGACCAAAGTTCGTCGCGAGTCTGACACTAGGCCTATTCCTGTTTCATCACTAAACACGACGAAATTCCAATTTTAGGTCCATTTGCTCTCATCTCCTGAGCCCATTGTAGTCGCGTAATTTTGTGTTGTAAATTAAGCTTCGGAACACGTATAGGCCTTTTTAAATGTAATCCTCTGTCATGGAGTCTTCTTGCTATGGTCTTTCTTGAAACATTTACTCCTTCAAGGAGCTCATTTTTAATAGCAGTACTAGAAAGCAGGGGATTGCGTCGTGCAATTAGGGACATTTGATGGTCTTGCACAGCAGTAGTAACTCTCTTTCTACATCTTCCAGGCCGGTCTGTAACCTCGTTTGTCTCCTTGATTTTTTTTAAGGATATTAAAACAACTTTCGTTGCACGTCATCAATGACACCATACGTCGTTTTATGGAGTTTGCTGGTGGTCGTATTATGATGTGCAACCAAAGTTATTTTAATTTACCTCATATAAATGTTTTCCAAGTCCACCGACGGCGACGGCATATTTTCTTTTCGCAAAATGGTCCCTCTGGTATTTACTACATTTTTTCCTCTTGTAAATAAACGCCACATCGCATAGTTTTTTAGAAAAAAAATTGGAGAATTTATGTTTCCAAAGCCGACCTAAAAATATACCTACAGGAAGTTGCAATATTTCATGGATATAGAACAACTACGTATTTTTGAACGGTAATAAATTTAAAATTTATTATTTGTTAAGTTTTTATGAAGCTCATTGTCAATTATAATTTTTGATATTAACATAAAATTCCATATTTTCGCCAATTAAGATTATTAGAGCATAATATATCTTATGCGCCTCCATAGCTTGTCACGTCAAGGTATGGAGGCAAACTGAAGCTGACTTGAAGGAAGCAAACGGAAAGACTTTGGAAGTCAGCTTCGGAATTTTTTTTTCTCAAAAAGTATGCACGGTGGCGTTTTTTTACAAGAGACAAAGAATGCAGTAAATACTAGAAGGACCATTTTACGATGGGTAGTTTTTAACTAGCCGTACTTTTTTTTATTTTAGTTAACGTCAAATGTCAAAGCACTTAGCAGAACATATTATACACCCAAAATCTCATTCAAATCGGAATAGCGATTCTTAAAATATCTGAAAAAATGTATTTTTTTTAAACTTTGATACCCTCTAACGGACAAACCAAGCACTTTTGTATAGAGGTAAATTGTGTCCAATGAACTTATTTTGATTCCCAAAATGCATAGTAGTTCTATGTCCACGGAATATTGGGACACCCTGTATTTGTTTATTTTTATTTCTGTTATTTGTTGTTACAAATAATTTTTTTCTGTATAGAACTAAATTGTTTTATTTTTTAGGAAACTGTAATGGAGTTAAGATTACAACGAATCGTATCACAATCCAAAGAACTTGGTAGATTAATCAATGTCCCTTGTATGGAATCTCCACCATTAATGAGAGTATGCATGCAGCTTTATAACTTATTTTACGGTGCCAAAGCTGATTTTGGACCGGTAAGTACAAACTAGACTTAATATAATAATGTATAATAAAAAAGTGCGAGTCGGTCTCGCGCACGAAGGTTTCCGTACCATTCATAATCTATACAACATTACACACTATATTATTATAAACTTTTTTTCCGATTTAAGTAGCTGAAATTTTCAATGCGCGTATAAGTAATTTAAAAAAAATGAAGAAACACATTACTAAAAATTGTATTAATCAATAATAAATATGTAAAAAGTAAAAATAAATATGTAAAAATTAAAAAAAAGTCGCCTTGACTAGAATTCGAACCTGCCTTACTACGGCTCCAACGTCATAGCAGCGTAAAGTCCTAACGCCACCGAGGACTTGAAAGATTCTATTTAAAATTCTTATTTAAAAGATAATGTTTAGTGAAAGTACCTTTTTATTTATAAACATTTATTTAATTCTGTTTTTAGTATTTATTCTTATAGCGGCAACATAGATACATTATCTGTAAAAATTGCAACTGTCTAGCTATAACGGTTCATAAGATAGACCTATGTGACAGACGGACGGACAGCGATGTCTTAGTAATAGGGTTCCCGTCTTTACCCTTTAGGTACAGAACCCTAAAAATGTCTATTCTTCTTCTATAATATCCAAAGACTTTTTTTGAAGAAATAATAAAAATAATTTCAAAATACCGGTGCGCCTTAAAAGTGGCTCACCACTATAACTTTTTTATTTTTTCAGATAAAACAACGAGATTTGGTATGTTAGTATATGACATAAATTGGGATTGATTGACGTATTCAATTGTCTTCGGTCACTTCCGGTTTCACCGGAAATGACTACAACTTTTGATTTTTAAATGGCACCCTCGGTATTTTTTTACTTTATTCGATAGAAAATGACACTCTGAATCGAATGACATATCATATGTCAACTTTTGACATTTTGGCACATGGTTTATTTGAAATTGTAACATGCGGTTCATAACGACAATTTGACTCAAAATACCAAGTGTGTGGTATCAAATTATTCGTAAAAAATGCTTTTTCCAAATATGCTAATGAGCCACCCTCGTTGAACTCCTCGATTTGGGCATCTTTTAACCGGCCAGGACAAGACACTAAAAACATTAGACGATCAACTCTATTTTTCCAAGGCTCCTTGATTTAAAATTAGTGTTTTTAACACAGCCATGGCTGTGTTAAAAAAACTAATATGCTAGATTGAAATTTAAAATATAATTTGTTTTTGAGTGAGTATGTCAAAAATTGACATATGATATGTCATTTGATTCAGAATGTCATTTTAGATCGAATAAAGTAAAAAAATACCGAGGGTGCCATTTAAAAATCAAAAGTTGTACTTTCGTTGAAACCGGAAGTGACCGAAAACAATTGAATACGTCAATCAATCCCAATGTATGTCATATACTAACATACCAAATCTCGTTTTATCTGAAAAAATAAAAAAAGTTATAGGGGTGAGCCACTTTTGAGACGCACCCGTTATATCATCATTACATATACTGCCTCCCTAATATTATAATTATTCATTTATTTGGTTTATTTTTGTCATGTTTTAGACCACCGTACTTTTTTTATAAGAAAGTGCTATCTCAAATTATTATTTTTTAACTTTTATAGTTCTTGTTGCAACTACTGTGTCTACTTGATGGACTTCTACTGGAAAACTTTATTTATCATTATTATCATCATCATTCTGAGCTCATTCAACCATTTCCAATTATAGTGTAACCTCCGCCCATTGTTGTCTTTTCTTGGCTATGCGAGCCCAAGTTATCCCTGCTAATTTCCTAATATCATGGTCCCATCTCAGGTTTGGTCTTCTTCTAGATCTCTTAATTCCTCGTGGGTACCATGCTGTAATTTTTGTTGGTCATCTTTTGTCCATCCTTCTTGTCAGGTGTCCTGCCCATTGCCACTTGAGGGATTTGATTCTGATGACATCTAGTACCTGGGTCTTTTGTCGTATCCACTCTATTCTTTTATGGTCTTTCTTAGTTATTCCCAACATATTTCGTTGCATTGAGCGTTGTGCGACCTGTATGCCCAACCTTATAATCGTCGGCTTTATGACGAAAAGGCGTATCTCGATTTTTGCTACTTTTCAGGAGAGCAATTTAAAGAAAATCACTTACTTTATTTGGCCAATAAATGTAAAGTCTTTAATTTTTTAATAGTGTTTTTGTATTAACACTTAAACGGAGACATTGAGGAAACGTTCTGAAGATAAATTGTGCGTAAATTCTAATAAATAATTTCTTTTTAGTTGTTTAATAGAGATAGGCTTTTTTGTTATAATAATAATAAATATATTTCCGAACCAATAGTATACATACGCCCATGTAAAATAAATTTAAAAATGATGGTAAAGTGTTCTTAATAAGGAAAAAAAAATACAATATTCACATTATGGAATACATACAAGAAAATACAATACATACATACAGAAAAAAAATCTGAAAATCACCAAAAAATCAGAAACAAATATTTTAAAATACTTTTATTCGCGTTGGATTAGATCAACTGAAAACAAAGACAATTTTCATTCCAGAAGCAAAGACAATAATCAATTAAAATACACTTATCTAAAAAGCTTATTTTAATAATATTGTTTTTTATACAAAAATATTTTTTTTTAACTAATATATTTTTAGTAATTATTCAGTTAATTGAGGGCATTAATACAAGGCATTTAAACTCACGATCCATTTAATAAAAACCAAACTAAACAAAAACAAAACATGTTTCTTCATTCGTGCCTTTTTGATACAAATAACTGTGGACTAATAGTTTCTGTTTTCCCTGTTCAATGATAACAAATTCGACTTCCATTCTACGTGTTTATGCAGGATGATGATAGGCACAATAAATAAAATTTTCCAAAAATTGACAGGGACCAAATGCCAATGGCCTGACAATGATAATGAGATAAAAATTATTGTATTTTTCGGGCAAGTTTTTGGTCCGCTAAAATGTTCTTAGGGAAATTATAATTTCGGGATTTTTTTTCCCATTAGGGCAATTTTCGTTTCGTTGTTTTGCTTTCGATCAATTTTTCTTCGACCATTTATTCTCTAGCTCATTCTCACAATGGTTTTTGGCAAAAAAACAGACTCAAAGTCACACTGTAAAAGAGAGCTGCTGCCATGATAGAAGTTTTATTTTGTCCCAAGCAACCATCAGAAAATAATTAGGTAGCATTTTCATAACTTAAAACAAAAGGACCTATCTCAAATTCCATCTTTCTTGTAGTATAACAATTGGTATAACAATTGATATAACAAAGTGCCCTATCTCAACATACATCCTTTCGTCATAACGAAGAATTGTAGTATTTGAGATGGGGCAAATTTTTTAACGAATATAAAATGAAAAAGGTACAATATTGAGATGCGCAAATTCGATATGTTAAAATATGACCCATTGGGCATGTCGATAGGGCATTGTTGATATCTCAAAATCGCCAAAAATCGAGATACGCCTTTTTGTCATAAAGCCGACGTAATGTCCGTTTTAAGGTTGATTCTCATATACCTTCCATATCAGCTCCCTTCCGTTTCCCTTCCGTTTACATAAAATATTTTATCATATAAATGAATAGGACAATGCAAACTATCCGTTCCGTTTCCCTTCCGTTCCGTATTCTTTCATTCCATACATTTTTTTGGCGGATGGACTGAAACGTATCGAAAACAGTGTTGTCAAGTTCTTACATTTGTATCGGCTCTGTTAACATCTCGCTAATATTTATTTATTCTTTCACCACTTAATTAAATCTATTACTTTTTTCAAAAGATACAAATTTTTAAAATAAAACTTTCGTAATGATATACATTGTACAATAAAAAGTATGTAACTGATACGGAACGGAAGCTTACATACGTATAACGTCAATACAATAAAAAATACGAAATGGATATGGAATAGAAAGGGAAGATTTAGTAAAAATCAACCTTTAAATGTCTAGGTTTCGAATGCATAGGTCATGACTGGTAATACACATTGGTCGAATGTTTTCTTCTATGTTTATCATCACACTGTATATAAAATCCACTATAACAATTCTTTTCTAAATCGTATTATTTTATCTGACAGGAAACATAAAACTTCATTTTAGGGCCCTTCATTTTAGAATGTGTTAAATTTGATACGCTATTCTATGTAGCACAGTGGTTCAGAATTTTTATCCTAGAGATATCGTTAGTTTTAAATTCAAGGCAAAACGTCTTTTCTCCTCTACAATACTTTACCATTTACTAATTATTTTTTCTTAGGTCTGGGGTTATTTCACAACTCAGGAAAAATGTATGAAATTAGATCAGCTGCATTAGAACGTAATAAAAAATTATAGGTGACCGATTTTTAAAGGTGACCGATATTCAATATTAAATTTGTCTCACCCATTATAACTTTTCCGGTCAAATTTTAATTTGGTTTAACATACAATGGTAATTTAACTAAATATCAGGTTATACAGGGTAAATTACAATTTAGGTGTTTATTAGTGAAATTTAAAGTTTATTCTTCATTTTCACAAAATTTTAAATATATCAAAAACAAAAACGTTAAATTTTAGGGTATTTTTCTTTAATACAACTCACCCTTATTTTTTTCCTAGAATCCGAAAATCGATTAATATATAAGATGTTTCTTTTGAATTTTGCAAAATAGCATATTTTTTATAAAATGCCATATTATATAGTCCGTCTAGAAAGTATCCGGAATTTTATATTTTTCCTAATTTTAATGTATTTTTTTTCTGTAACACTCTAAGACAACAGTAATCCATCACGTAGATTGTGCCGATAGTAGGCTATGAACAAAATCGCATGGCAATATACTGTCGCATGTATAAAAAAAGAGATGGTGGAATATTTGTATAGAAAAGGTGTTCGAAACATTAAAAGATTAGTGCAATTGACTGAACTTGGAAAAAGTTCAGTATATGAGACAATAAAGAGGATCAAAAATGGCACAGATATAAAGCATGGACCAGTTTCAGGAAGACCGCGTAAGATTCGCGAAAACAATTTAAACGCTTTAGTTTCCAACAGAATCCGCGCCTAGGGTTTCGCAAATTGGCTAACAGATTTGGAAGTCAGCGAAAATTAAAAGTGTGTCCAGAAACCGTCCGCATGTCACTGAAAAGACAAGGCTACATATCAAGGAAGCCAAAAAAAATCCCTGCAATAACACCTCTACAAAGGCAGCGAAGAATGGATTTTTGTCAACGTTTTCAAGAAGATAATTTTAATAATGTTTTTATTACTGACGAAAGTTGTTTCCAGCTTGGTGAAAACCACGTAAAAATCCTATTAAAAGAAAATGTTACCGTTCAAGTTTCAAAATTTCTCACTAAAATAATGGTTTGGGGAGCAATATCTCAGCGTGGTGCTACACCTCTGTGTATAGTTGATGGAACTGATAATAGTGCAAAATATTGTGATATTTTAAATGGTTTTCTTCTTGAAACGGCTCACGTTTTATATCCAGAGGTGTGGCGTTTTCAGCAGGATAATGCAAGATGCCATACGTCTGCCTATACTCAAGCTTGGATGCAAGAACACCATTTGGCAACAATTCCATAGCCAGCAGCTTCACCAGACCTTAGTCCCATTGAAAACATATGGGGACTAATGAAGATTGAAGTGGAACGAGCATCTCCACGAAATAAACAAGATTTGATTTGCTCAATTTTACAGGCCTGGACTACCGCCACTGAACAATATGGTGTGGACCTGGACGTTTAGTTAAGTGTTTGGAGTTAAATGGAGGCTGAGTTAAAAATATTATAACAAATTATTATAATAATATTATTATTATGGTGTTCTTATTATAATATATAATATAATATAATAATTTGTTATAATATTTTTAACTCAAGTCCTAAAATATATCGATAATTGTAATTTTGCATTCTTTTTTCCGGGTACTTTCTAGACAAACATATTATGCTCCCGAAATTTCATTTTGATATAAACAACCATTCTCTTTGGAATGTCCGCGTCGCATGAGAAGCGCTACCCTGTGTGTGAAATACTTAAGTTAATTTTGTGGTTGACAATATTTCTCGGTTTTTTAAATTCTACAGGGTTGTTCACCACATACGACACAGAGTATTGCAGCTCAACGATTAGATTTTTACAAATTGTAAGTTTTGGGTTCGTTGAAGGTCTATTAGAGCCACAATTTAAAAATATTTTTGCAAGATACAGAGTGTCCCAAATAAATAAAAAATATTATAGTTGTAGTTTTTTAAATGGAACACCCTGTATATTATTCTATTTTTGGATTCTACGATTGAAATAAAGGTAAATTTGATTAAGGTTTATCACACTTAAACCTTACCGTTTTTGAAATATTTTCAATTTTATGAAATTGCTGTAAAAATTTTAAGGCTTTATTTCTCCCAGGGTATCAAAGTTTTTAATACTAAATATTTACTGAAGATTACTTATTGATCAGATATTGTGTTGCAACAATAAAAATGTTACTACCTTATACAGAGTGTCCAAAAATTTATATTAAATAATTGCTAGCTTTAAACGGCAATAACTTGTTTAATTTAAGTGTAACACCCTATATATTTTAGGTGAATCAGATGCACAATATAATTGTCTATCAAATTGTATTATACCATTTTTTACCCATTTCTTCAAGTTTTCGTAGAAAATGCATTTTTTTATAATTTAGACCTCATTTATCACTATACCCATGGAATATTGACATTTCAGATTTTTTTTATAGCACCATAATATGTACAAAATGTACAGGTGGTAAATATTGCAAGCCCATTGGCATACATAAAAACTATTTAAATCTTTATAAAAGAGTATATCAAATAAATACAACCTTTATTACCTACCTTACTAAATTATTAAATTTAATTTAAAAAATTAATTATATACTTTTAAATTGTTTTAATTAATAAATTATTCTAAATAAATGTGGATTTGGCTCAGAAATCAATATAATAATAAGTTATGAAAATGAATGTCTCTGTTTCTATAAATAAGTATTCGTCAATAAATGAAATAAAATTTATAAGGTGTTACTTTTTACCACACTGTCTAAGACAAACACAAAATTCAGTTTTTTAGTAATTGTCAGTCATGTAGTCAATTAATGTAGTTTGAATATTGTTTAAACAGGTTTTTTTAATATTTTGAATTAAATAAGCGAACTATATCAACAATATTAGTACCTGTACCCTTTGAAAATTTGTTACAACTTTAAAAATAAGCTAAAATGTCAATATTCCATGGGTATAGTGATAAATGAGGTCTAAATTATAAGAAAATGCATTTTCTATGAAAACTTGAAGAGATGGGTAAAAAATGAAAGAATACAATTTGATAGACAATTACATTGTGCATCTGATTCACGTAAAATATATAGAGTGTTCCATTTAAATTAAAGAAGTTATTGCCGTTTAAAGCTAGAAATTATTTAATATAAATTTTTGGACACTCTGTATAAGGCAGTAAAATGTTCATTATTGCAACACAATATCTGATCAATAAATAATCTTCAGCAAATATTATTGTAGTATTGAAAACTTTAATACCCTTGGAGAAATAAAGCCTTAAATTCTTTACTGCAATTTCATAAAATTGAAAATATTTCAAAAACGGTAAGGTTTAAATGTGATAAACCTTACTTAAATTTACCGTTATTTCAATCGTAGAATCCAAAAATAGAATAATATACAGGGTGTTCTATTTAAAAAAAATATAACTATAATATTTTTTACTTATTTGGGACACTCTGTATCTTGTAAAAATATTTTTAAATTGTAGCTCTAATAGTCCTTCAACGAGCCCAAATCGTACAATTTGTAAAAATCTAATCGTTTAGCTACAATATTCCGTGTCGTATGTGGTGAACAACCCTGTATAACTTAATATACCCCTCATACGATCGAAAAATGGGTCAAAGATGGCTTCGAAATGATTAACGCTGTCATTTTATATGCTAAATTCTACGAGACATACCATCGATAGTCATTGAATGTTTTTTGTAATTTTAGGAAATAATTCCAGTTTACTTTAGACAGCTCCCAGGTGGTACATCGATCAAGATATTGAACCATGCAGCCGACTTAGTATTAGGAAACTTCAGAAAATACAACTACCCACCTCATATCAATTTTCTAAAGTACGGCACTAAAGAGGCGCCACTTTTTGACGTTTCTAAAATCCAAGTTCCTACTTATATCGTTTACAGTACGCAGGATTGGGCTACGCCTGAAGCTGTAAGTACCTTATATCTGTAGATAATTTAATCTTATCCCTAGGATACATTTTCCAGTCCTATTCTCTGCAAAAAGTAAAATAAAATGTATTACTTTTTTTTATTTAGGATGCTAGAAATCTCTACAGGAACCTCAATGAAAAAGCCAGGCACGGTATAAGAAAAATCGACTTACCCGAATTCAACCATATAGATTTCGTCATGGGAAGACATGCTAGGCAAGTTGTCTACGATCCTCTAGTACGTGTCATCAATGACGCAATCATACCCGATGATTATGGAAAATAGACCTAAATAATAAATTAATTAATAGGCAATAATTAAAAACAGATGTTTATAATTAAAATAAATACATTTGTTCACTATTAAAAAAGTTACCATTAGAATAATTATATTAATGCACAGGTAGCAAATTGTATAGACTGTTCCGGCATTGTTCAACGTCACGTCATGTACAGGGTTGTTCACCACTTACGACACGGAGTATTGTATCTAAACGATTAGATTTTTACAAATTGTAAGTTTTGGGTTCGTTGAAGGACTATTAAAGCTACAATTTAAAAATAATTTTACAAAATACAGAGTGTCCCAAATAAGTAAAAAATATTATAGTTATATTTTTCTGAACCTATAACACCCTGTATATTATTCTATTTTTAGATTCTACGATTGAAATAAAGGTAAATTTGATTCAGGTTTATTACACTTAAACCTTACTGTTTCTGAAATATTTTCAATTTTGTGAAATTGCAGTAAAAAATTTGATTTCTTCAAGGTTATCGAAGCTTTTAATACTAAATTCTTCTTCTTCTTATCACGCCCTCTCCTGCCGAAGGTTGGCGATCCAAATGGCAATTGTGGCTCTGGAAACTGCAGCCCGGAAGATTTCCGCAGACGAGCGTTCAAACCATCTCCTCAAATCTTTTAGCCATGAGTTCTGGCGTCTTCCTACTGATCTTTTCCCTTGCACTTTGCCCTCTATTATGAGGCGCAGTATTTCGTATCTACCACCTCTCATCACATGACCCAGGTATTGCATTTTTCTTTCCTTGATGGTGTTCAGTATCTCTTTTTGTTATGAGGCGCAGTATTTCGTATCTACCACCTCTCATCACATGACCCAGGTATTGCATTTTTCTTTCCTTGATGGTGTTCAGTATCTCTTTTTGTTATGAGGCGCAGTATTTCGTATCTACCACCTCTCATCACATGACCCATGTATTGCATTTTTCTTTCCTTGATGGTGTTCAGTATCTCTTTTTGTTTCTGCATGCGCTGGAGTACTTCATTGTTGGTGATCCTTTGTACCCATGAGATTCGCAGCATCCGTCTGTATATATACATTTCGAAGGCTTCTATTCTCTTCTCGGTCTGTGAATCCAGTGTCCAGCTCTCACATCCATAGAGTAACACAGAGAAGACTAAATACTGAATACTAAATACTGAAGTTTAATTAGTGATCAAATATTGTGTTGCAATAATAAAAATTATACTACCTTATACAGAGTGTCCAAAAATTTATATTAAATAATTACTAGCTTAACTAACGGCAATAACTTGTTTAAATAGAATACCCTGTATATTTTACCGGAATCAGATGCACAATTTAATTGTCTATGAAATTGTATTATACCATTTTTACCTATCTCTTGAAGTTTTCGTAGAAAATGCATTTTCTTATAATTTAGACCTCATTTATCTATACCATGGAATATTAGATTTTTTTAAAGAAACATATGTACAAAATGTACAGGTGGTAAAAATTATAATATTGTAAGCCTATTTGTTTAAAAAATGAAAACTAATTAAATCTTTGTAAAAGAGGATACTAATTATTATTAATTATTAATATACAAATATACCACACACCATTATTTCCGCCCAAAAATTAGTTATTTACATACTTAATTGTTTTAATTAATAATTACTCATAAAATAAAATAAATAAATGTACATTTGATTCAAAATCAATACAATAATAAGTTATAAAAATGAATGTCTCTGTTGTTATAAATAAGCATTCGTCAAGAAACTAAATAAAATTTATAAAGTGTTACTTTTTACCACACTGTCTAATACACACACAAAATTCATTTCTTAGTATTTGGAGCAATTATTATTAATCAACGTAAACTCATCAACGTCAATTAATGTAGTTTGAATAATGGGATCATATTAATAATTCCTATTTAACAAAAATTATATAATTTTTTTTTTATCTTTTAATGAAATAAGCAAAATATATCGATAATATTAGTATCTGTACTCTTTCAAAATTCATACATCTTTAAAAATAATCTAAAATATCACTATTCCATGGGTATAGTGATAAATGAAGTCTAAATTATAAGAAAATGCATTTTCTACGAAAACTTGAAGAGTTAGGTAAAAAATGGTATAATAAAATTTGATAGACAATTAAATTGTGCATCTGATTATCGTAGAATATACAGGGCGTTCTATTTAAATTAAACAAATTATTGTTGTTTAAAGCTAGTTTATTTAATATAAATTTTTAGACACTCTGTATAAGATAGTATTTTGTTTATTATTGCAACATAATATCTGTTCAACAAATAAACTTTTAGAAAATTTCAAAAACGGTAAAGTTTATGTGTGATAAACCTTAATCAAATTTACCTTTATTTCAATCGTATAATCTAAAAATAGTATAATATACAAGGTGTTCCATTTAAAAAAAACACAACTATAATATTTTTTACTTATTTGGACACTCTGTATCTTGTAAAAATATTTTTAAATTGTAGCTCTAATAGTCCTTCAACGAACCCAAAATTTACAATTTGTAAAAATCTAATCGTTTAGCTACAATATTCCGTGTCGTATGTGGTGAACAACCCTGTATAGTGTCGAACTTTCTTAATCACTTGCCAACTTGATGAAAGAGATTGATGACGCCTTTACGGCATTTTATAAATTACTGCATAAATATCTGTTTACTAATTGTCATTGTCATTTGATTTGAGGTTATAATTTTATTGACGGACATCGATTAATGTCAAAATTAAAATTTGATTGTTGCCATAAAACAAAATTCATTTTTTATTGCAAAAATGCCTCAAAGATTTAACTAAAATGAACAAGGGGTGATTGTTAAGTTTTTAAATTATTTTTCTCGAGAAAGAGATGCTGGTAGAACACTCTTGCCCGTGGACGCCATATATGAAGTAAGTACAATGCAAAAGTGTAATATTCCTATGTGAAATACAAATTTATAGCGTTTTTAAATAATATAGCGAGTTGGTCAACTGATGAAGAGTTCAAGAATAAATGAATACATGCTGAAAAAACGGAACTCACTCAATCAATAATATAGGAACGTACTTAAATTTTTTTAAACATTATGAACTAATCTCAGACACCCCCTAAAACTAATCTTTAACAAATAATGATGACGTAACGTTGAACGATGACTGAACAGTCTTTAGACATCCTGTGATTAAAGTTAAAGTAAATTTAAAAGATAATTTAGTTTACAATGAATAGTTTGAGATGAGTAAATGTACAAAATGTAAATACCTATATAATTGTTTACTTTTTATTTTAGTTAAAAGTAAATTAATAATATTATAACATAATATTTATTATTAATAATTTCATAAATTTAATGTAACATAGCTAATTAAAAAAGATAGACATATCATTAGGTTTATTTAGTGTAGTAGAACTTGATCTTCCTAAAACAATATACTCATTATTTTAATAATTTTTTATAGTTTATAAACAAAAAAATGCCAATAAGATACTGGTTCCTTCTGTAAAAGTAACTTTTGTAACAGTACTAACAAAATAAAAAATATTCTTTAATAAAATATATTTTCCTTAAACAATTTTGTTTTCTTAATGACACTCAATTCCCTCTTCCACTAAAATTTAAAAGATTTCGATTACTTTTAAATAGTTTTCACTTAATTTCATAGCTTTTAGGTAGGTAACTAGTTATTGAGACTGGCATGTATCTGCATCACAGGTGCCATGAGAACATGTCCAACAGCAGCAATGGAGGTCATTCTAGACCTAACACCACTGCATATTGTCGTCGGTAGTTATGCCAATGCGACAATCATTAGAATGGTCATTGACGGAAACAGTACTGGGAGAATTTTCAGGTCAGGGGCTTGGAACACCCTCAAAAAGAAAATTCCACTTTTCCAACTCCCAGTGGATGACATACCAAGAATTTATAACTTTGAGAAACACCTCACTGTAGTATTGAGTAATAAAAATGATTGAAAGGAAGAAACGCTTACTCAGCATATAAAAGACCATACCATGACGTGGTATACTGATGCTTCCAAAACCAAAGTAGGGATAGGGATAGGAGTATTTGGGTCGAAAACTAAATACTCCGAACCAATGGGCACCTACCCCAGTATTCTTCAGGCAGAAATTTACGCTATCGAAAGATGCGTACAATTTATCTTAGATAGTTAATAATAAAATTAGATAGATAACTATCGAAAACAGGAACTTACCATCCTATCTAACAGTCAAGCAGCACTTAACGCGATCAACTCAGTAACCATCAATTCGAAGTTGGTCAAAGAATGCATAGAGAAGCTCTACAAATTAGGCAAAGAAAATAAAGTCCTCCTACTCTGGGTGCCTGCTCAGCAAGGGATGGAAGGCAATGAAAAAGCAAATGATCTAGCTAGGAACAGAACCGTTCTGTTTTCCAAACGGGAATTGACTGAAAGCGGAACTGAAGTGGAGAATCTGGAAGACTCCATCCGTAACTTGGAAGGGGTGTCCTCCAACGGTCTAAGACACTCGAAAAAGTTCCTCAGAACTTACGACCGAGAAAAATCAAAGGTTTTTCTTGATTTAAGTAAAAACAATCTTCGGATTGTCACGGGATTTCTAACAGGACACTCTCTTCAGCGAACACTCACTCAACGAACACCTCAGTAGGCTGAAGCTGAGAAACAACGGCGAATGCAAACTCTGTGGGGAAAATGAGGAAACACCAGAAAACACCAGAACACCTTATCACTGAGTGCGCCGAGACGACGACCATTCATGCCACGAACTTTGGTAAGGCTGATGTCGAGGATGGAGAGCTAGCCTCTGTGGAGCCGTCTCAGATACTGGCTTTTGTTAAAGCCCTGAGACTGTATGATCAGGAAAGGAGGACACACAATAGATCTATAAGGTCGCGGTGATTAACTCCCCTCCTAAACATTCTACATTTTACAATTATTCTAACTTGATGATGAACTGACTTCCAAATTCATGAAAAACTAGTGCATCAATATTTCTTCTCTTGACTTTTAGCGCGGTTATTGCAATTCAAGTTTTCTCAAAATCAAGTTATTTTTTAACGTACCCCGGTATAATCACACTGAAGAGGAAATAAGGTCAACGATTGTGTATGTTCTTCAGTATCGTCATCAGAGTCAAGTTCATGGTAAGGTAGTACTACTTATAGAAAAAGAAACTATTCAAAGAGGTTTAATACGTTTCTAAAAGTATGATATTAAAAATAATAGTGTTGTAATTATATTTTTAAAGGCAAATATGAGTGTTAACACTAGTGTGGTGATAATTTTTGCCGTTATTTCTGGTGTATTGTGTGGAAAATTTGTGCCAAAGTGGAAAAAACAGGTATGCATTTGGGATAATTTTATTTGCTTTAATTATTATTTAATAAATATTTAATTAATAATATAAGTAATTATTTAATTTTAAGTTTATCTCTCTAATTGTAAGCGTTACTCACAAAAAATTAAATAAAATTAAGAGAGAAGAAGGTAATATTCTATTCTTGTTTTTCAGTGGATATTGCGAATGAAATATTATTAAAAAATTAAATTATCTATATTTTTTTAAAAACCTCTTTAATACACCGTATGATTGAAAAAAAAACGACGTCCAGCTGGCTTGGACATGAACATTGATGACATTTACAATACGATTTTACATATAAAATGACAGCGATCTACATTTCATAGCCATCGCTGACGCCATTTTTTTTTCGATCCATACGGTATATCTATAATATAAAAATATCTACAAAAAGTTAAAAGACTTGAATCTAAAATTTCACACCTAACTAAAATTATTCGATATTTTTTCAAAACATATATTTTTTAGGAAATTATATTTAGGCTAGCCAATACAAAGCCTTTTAAAATTGAGGCGTCAAGTTGCAAAACCTGCCTTATCCATTTAAAAAAAATGGCCTAATGGCCTAAACATTATTATCGCATATTCTTATATAAAATTTACTACAAATTACGTTACTGCAGCAAAATCCGTATTATCCACTTATATTTGCTTTTTATTGTCATTATTTTTATATACAAATCCCGCATTTTTTCATCAGATTTTTACAACAGTATAATATTAATACTGACGTCTTTTCAAATCCTTACTTAATTTTAATAAAATAGTATATTTAATAAATCAAGTTAGGGTGCAAATACCGTATGATCTAAAAAAAGGTGTTCAGTAAGCTAGGAAATGACGATCGCTGACATTTCCCTTAAAAATATACATATAAAATGACAGCGTTCTTCATTTCATAGCCAATATACATCACACTGGAACAAAACCTGCCTTATCCGAATTATTTTTGTGTTTTTTTTTGTTTAAAAATTAAATACTAATTTTTATTTCTAGAAAAACGAGATACAAAACAATGATTCCACGTTTTTTGTAAATTAACGCTTTAAACATTTGCTAAAACAGTTTTTGCTTATTATCTCGAAACAATGTTTGTGGGATAAGACTGGTTTTGCAACTTGTTCTCAAAATACTAATTTTAAACATTTTATTTTGCATTATCAATTATTTTACTGATTTTTTAATATAAATAAAAACTAATTAATTGTTATTTCACAAGTCACATTTTTTTCTAATGCAAAAGCTTCAATAGAAATAACTAGATTTATGATTTATTTATTAGTTTTATTATTGAAATTTTGAGTGGCAATATTACGTTAAAAAACTTCACATTCACCATTTTGTACAGAAAATTATAAAACTAAACCACAGACTAAACGTTCAAACTATGCAAGCTTGTTTTATAGCCTATATATAATAATTATAGTAAATGGAAAAACTGAAAAAAACAATGTTACCCTATTTTATTTTAATTAAATAGTTTGGCTTAAAAAAGATGCATACAAAAATAAAATACCTGTTTTAGGCATGTGAAATACCAGCCTATCAAAATGAACACTCTCACTACGTATGTTCTGACGATGGGGAAGTAAAATGCCTTCCAGGATGGACAGGTGATCTATGTGACGTGCCCAAATGTAGACCTGGATGTGACCCAATGCAAGGGTGAGTATGGATACTGGACTATCCACTACCCTATACAAACACCTAAATAAAATTAAAATGATTGATTTAAGAAAATTTCAA
The DNA here is from genome assembly GCF_002938485.1 of Sitophilus oryzae. Taxonomy (NCBI): domain Eukaryota; kingdom Metazoa; phylum Arthropoda; class Insecta; order Coleoptera; family Curculionidae; genus Sitophilus; species Sitophilus oryzae. The sequence goes on from NW_022145945.1 coordinate 3,346,301, forward strand.
ATATTTTGAAATTCGATATTTTAACAACCGGTGTTAAAAAATGCAGCACTACCTACCAGTTATTGGTATTTTTGACAATGTTAGCCATGGGCCATGGTACAAAGAAAACAAGGTATAATCGATAGCGGCTCCAATTTCGTTAAGTTTGCGCATACCACCTGTGACGTCATACGCCATACAAAAAAATATCCATATTGTCCAATTGCCACCAATAAAAAAAGACCTAAAATAGGGAAGAATTAGGACATAACCCCAAAAGTTATGTTTTGACATCGAGCTTGACATTTGAAAAATTATTTTCACATTTTGACACAATCAAATTTCACAGATGACACAATCTGTTTGACAATTTGAAATTGGCGCGCAGAGCTTGCCGACCAATGGTGCCGTTTATCACCTGTGACGTAATGACCAACCTGCGCAATATCATACCTTGTATTCTTTGTACCATGGCCATGGGCTATTCTATATACCTATTTGCTTATTATGAAATGAACAAAGTTCTTACAGCTTTAGTGTATATTAATAAATAATATTTTCTTGCCTTTAGGTGTGTATTTTTTCTAATTTCGAAAAATTGAAAGTAGAAAAGAAATTAAAAGTAAAAAGAAAATTGTTTTGCTTGTCGTAAAGGGGGGAACCAAACTCCACTCCCACAACCGGTTTCTGGGCCTACCCTTCATCAGGTGGGCTGTCCAGGGGCTGGTTCTCACCGATATGGCAAGCAAAACATTTTCTATATCAACAGACGATGTAGTAAAGTGTCGGTGAGATATTAGTGCATCTCCCGTCAAAAAATGGGGCAAAGAGCGTTTTTCGGCCCGCTCAAATATATATGAAATGAACAAAATTCTTACAGCTCTAGTGTATATTAATAAATAATATTTTTTTGCCTTTAGCTGTGTAATTTTTCTAATTTCGAAAAATCGAATGTAGAAAAAAAATTAAAAGTAAAAATAAAATTGTTTTGCTTGTCGTAAAGGGGGTACCAAGCTCCACTCCCATAACCGGTTTCTGGGCCTACCCTTCATCAGGTGGGCTAGATTTTACTACATCGTCTGTTGTATAGAAAATGTTTTGCTTGCCGTATCGGTGAGAACCAGCCCCTGGACAGCCCACCTGATGAACGGTAGGCCCAGAAACCGGTTGTGGGAGTGGAGCATGGTTCCCCCTTTTACGACAAGTAAAACAGTTTTCTTTTTACTTTTAATTTTTTTTCTACTTTCGATTTTTCGAAATTAGAAAAAATACACAGCTAAAGGCAAGAATATATTATTTATTTGCTTATTATTTTACTATAACAATATTAACAAACTAAATAACTTTAACAAGGTATTCTGGTGTTTCTCCATTTTTCCCACAGAATGTGCCTTCGCCGTTGTTTCTTAACTTCAATCTACTGACGTGTTAGTTGAGGACACTGTGTCCTGTTAAAAACCCTATGGATAATCCAAAGGATGTTTTTACTTAAATAATGGAAAATCTTTGACTTTTCCCGTCTTAAAAAAGTTCTCAGAAATTTCTTTGACTGTCTTAGACCGTTGAAGGATTACCATTCCAAGTTACGGATGGAGTCTTCCAGGTTTGAGTTCCACTTGTTCAAGTTGGTTTCCACTTGTAAAGCAGAACGGTTCTGGTCCAGTTAGTGGAGTGTAGCTATTTTTCTAGCTAGATTGTTTTCTTTTTTATTTTTTGAGTAGGAGGACTTGCCTAATTTGTTCATCTTCTCTAGGCATCTTTGACCAACTTCGAATTGATGGTTACTGAGTTGATCGCTTTTTGTGCTGCTTGATTATCGGATAAGATGGCAATTTCCTATACATGTAATATAAGGCACTAATAGCGTTGATTGAAAGAATTGGTTAGGTTAGGTTGTACAGGGTGGGTCAAATTCGACGCTTTTAAATGGAAACACCCTTTACATCGGCGTCTGGAGCTCAATTTTCATCAAAAACATGATGGTGAAAACCGCACATCAATATCTGTTACCGTTTCGGAGTTACGGGGCGTTTTTCAAAAATGTGCATTTCTAACAAATCGCTCTAACTTTTTTGCTATGGAAAATTTTGTATTTCTATGAAAACATTTCCAAAGCACCTTTTTACGTAGAATTTAATGGTTTAAGTATATTTTTTTTTAAATTAATAATTTAAGAGTTATCAACAGACAAATTGATTTTTTATTTGGGACACCCAAAATTAACTAAAAAGAATTTAAAATTACCTTTCCAAAAATATAGCATACTTGATATTTTGTTATAATCCCCTTCGAAATAGAGAATTTTTAAAAGTTCGCCAGTTTTAACTAGTAGGCTTTGGACCCCTTATTGATGATATGCCCTTAATGGAACTCGAAAACATATTTTTCCAGCAAGACGACGCACCGCCTCTGAACGCTGAAGCCAATTTCAAAATTAATTGAATAGCTAACCAAGACCACAGCCGTTGACCGTCGAGGCCGACTGATTTAGTGCCCATGGATCTAATCCTATCGATATATTTGCGGAAGAATAAAGGTTACTTTCTTCCATATAATCTAGACAAGAATTAGAAAAACTTAGCAGTTATGAGAGGGTATCTTTCACCCCCACTGGCACTTGGAGTTAATGAATTCCGCGAGAAATGTTCAAAAACTGCCCCGTCTGTCCATAACAGAAGACGGCCGATATGTCGAACACCTGTAGCAAAGTATCATGTCTTGGTTTGCTATTTATTTTTATTGTTATTAGATATAATTTAAATGGGTGTTGATGTTGGTTAAATATATTTTAAATTGTTATAAAATTCTGCATCTCTCATAGCAAATATTATTTTCGTTTTAATTGATACTCACAGCTAGAATTTTTGTGCATTACAGCCGGTGCCGTTCAAAGCCTACTTATTTAAAGCGGGCGAATTTTTATATACTCTATATCTCGAAGAGGAATTGAGCAAAATATCAAGTGCGTTATATTTTTGGAAAGGTAATTTTAAATTCTTTTCAATAAATTAAAAGTAGACAGGGTGTCCCATATAAAAAATCAAATTTTCTGTTGATAATTCTTAAATTATTAATTTAAAAAAAATATACTTAAACCATTAAATTTTACGTAAAAAGGTGCTTTGGAAATGTTTTCATAAAAATACAAAATTTTCCATAGCAAAAAAGTTACAGCGATTTGTTAAAATGCATATTTTGTATTAAACACCCCGTAACTCCGAAACGATAACAGATATCGATATGCGGTTTTCACCATCACGTTTTTGACAAAAATCCAGACACTCCAGACACCGATATTAGTTTTTGTCTATCTCCTATAGAAAAGGGTGTCTCCCTCTGTGTTTCCATTTAAAAGCGTCGAATTTGACCCACCTTGTACAATCAACGCCAATAGGTTATTAGCCAAGTCAAGTACACAGTATAATCATAAAGGCCCCGTATACATCATTGTCCGTAACAGATAGATAAAAACTAACATTTATATGCTAAAATTTCATTCCATGTTGTTTTGATGTTTAATACACAACGTTACGGAATTCTAGTTGAAGCGTACCTAGCATAATACAAAGTAATGCATCTGCATAAACATGAATGTCTTCTTACAGTTACTGCAATCGACCCGGAGAATGTCTGTGTAAACTTGGATTCTACGGGGAAAAATGCAACAAGTGCATACCGTTGCCCGGCTGCCAACACGGCTATTGCAACACTAGTTTCGAGTGCATTTGCCACAAAGGATGGGATGGGCTATTCTGTTCGGAACGTAAGAATACCATTATTTACAGTATACCGATTTGGTCATTTTAAAAGCGTGTTCTGGATTTAACGTGTAAGACAGAGAATAATATAAATGACCGGTTGACAGACAGAGAGACAAAATCAAAAGCGGCATACAGTGTTGCCGGTTTTTACGTTTGAAGGAAGATTTACAAAAAAAAACTCTTTTGAAAACTTTCATGTATACAACTGAAATGAAGAAAATATATCTAAGCTAAATATAATCTATTGCATCTGTAGTAAAATGAGTAACTAATTGTGAAAAATAAGATTCCAATCCTAGATGTAACATTTTTTGTAAACGACTTCTTGTGCGCGGTTTGAACTTTTGATGCAAAATCCGACAATACGGTATAGAAGAAATGTACCAACCCAACTTTTATCTCTTTTTAATACACTTGATTTTCCATTAAGCTGCCTACATCACTGTCTTACATTATAAAATCCAGAATACACTTGTAAAAAGACCAAATCGGTATATTCAACATTTTTGCACATTTTTCTAGGTGTTGCACGCAATGCACGCAATTTCAAATGGAAATCATTAAAAAATATGAAAAAAGTTCTTATTAACATGAGTCCGATAATGTATTGTTTAAAGGTACAGGATGTGAAACAAAAATAAAATTGTTTTGGATTTGTTTTAAACATGCTGTAGTCGCCTTTCGAAATTTGTCAGTTTTATCGTTAGCAATCAGAGTCTAAAATTAGGCATAATTAAATTAAAATTATTAATGGCGTCTCAGAGGACAATTTATGGAAAATAATTGTGTAAAAGGTGCGCCACTGACTTTTTCTGCAAGTTCTTTTTTAGATAAAACAATTTATTTCTCTAGAACACTACTCTAGTTTACTCTAGATGCAAATTTAAATTTAAATTAATTGAAAGTTTTTCTATTATTCCTTAATTGGGTCCAGAGGCACGCCCCGCGCCGTGAGGGCCAGCCTCACTCTGGCAATATAATAATAAATTAGTCATAATTTATTTTTGTCAAAAATAATAGGTAGGAATACCGGATATTCCTCAAAAGCTCTCACCCCTACAATTATATTTTATTCCTTCAGATAAAAAAAATGACATTTGGTATGTTAGTAGATATATGTATTAGAACTTAGGATTGAAGGATTCAATAATTGTCTTCCGCCACTTCCTGTTTCACCGAAAATGACAAGTTTTGATTTTTAAATGACACCTTCGGTAGTTTTTTACTTTATTCGATCCGCGTCGGCGTAGCCAAGGGCGTAGATAAGGGGGGGGGGGTACTGGGGGACAGTACCCCCCCCTGACGGTTGACGAGATACGAGAATTGAAATAGTCATTGACTATGAAAGGATTTTTTTTAATTAAAATCCGACATATAAGAACACTTTGTGCTTTTTAATTATGTTGATTTATGTTTATAATATGTTCGATCTAATTAAAAAGCACACAAAGTGTTCTTATTGGCCAGACAGATTAGTGGTTAACTCTAATCATCCATAAAGATATTGAAATAAATGTTGATGCTGTTATTGATAGGTTTTCCAAACAGCGTACTAGAAAACTTGATTTTGTTTTGTAGTTTTATTTATAGTTTATAGTTTTTATAGTTTTTTTTGATAGTTTAGAGTTTTTTTTATAGTTTATAGAAAATTAACTAATAAACGTCGTTGTTTTATTTTTGTTTATGTTATTTACAAATCTATATTGTAATTTTTGTGTTATGTTTTTATATCTTTTTGAAGACAAAAAAATCGCCGTCGTTTTAATTCGACAAAAAAATTCCGACGGCGATTTTTTTTGCGACTTAATCATAGTACCACCCCCATAGCATACACCTATCTACGCCCCTGGACGTAGCGCGTATTTATGCGTCGGCGAAGGGGGCGTGGCTTGTTCGGGTGGTAGTTCTTCTGGAACTGGTCTACTTCTCTGTGCTGCTACTTTGGTCCTAGATATAGCTGGATGCCAAATTCTGTTAAGGTAGAAAGTTTCTTCCTTCCTGTTGAAATTATTTGGTTGTTTGTGAATTTCAACAGCTTCCCTGACCAGACGAGGATGATATCCAGATGTTGTGGCAATGACTTGGGTGTCTTCGATTTGGATTTTGTGGTTACCATCTCTTAGAGCATGTTCTGCTACGGCTGACTTCTCTGTTTACCCTAATCTGCAGTTTCTCTTGTGTTCCGTAAGTCTCGTTCCTACTAAGCGTTTGGTAGTTCCAATACATACGCTACCGCAGGAACAAGGTATACGGTAGATCCCTGCAGAGGATAATGGTTCTCTTTTGTCTTTGGCTGGTCTTAACAGTCCCTTATTTTCCGGGTAGGTTTTTATATGGTTTTGATGTTATGCTTCTTGAGAACTTTACCAATCCTATCGGTGACCTGGGAAACATATGGAAGGAAGGCTCTATTAATGATGTTTTCCTGTTCATTGACGTCAGGTCTCATCTGCCTAGGTGCCAGCGCCGCCTTTATATCTTTGTCATTATAGCCATTGGCAAGAAAGGCTTTATTTAAATGGCTTAGTTCCTCTTGGATGTGTTCATTAGCACAGATACGTCTTGCCCTATTTGCTAATGTTCCGATAATCTCCTGTTTTTGGCTTGGATGGTGATTTGATAGTTTGTGTAAGTACCGGTCTATATTAGTGGGTTTTCTTTATGGAGAGATTTGAAGAAAAAGCACTAGAGTCATCCGTTCTGAAGCCCGCTGTATGGTTTCGTTATGTGTATTGGTACTTGTGTAATTGTAGTACTACGTGTAATTTAAAAATTAAAAGTTGTAGTCATTTCCGGAAGATTGAATATAAAACACGTTAAGATTAAAAAAGTCTTGCGTAATAGTACAGCTTTGTTTTAATTTTAGCAATATGTCGGAAAGACTGTCATCTTACCAGAGGATACTGTGACGGACCTGGAGAATGTAAGTGTAGACTAGGATGGTCTGGGAGAACGTGCAAAGAATGCCAGGTCCTCCCAGGCTGCGTCCATGGGTATTGCGACAAACCTTTGGAATGTAAATGTCAGCCTGGCTACACAGGGATACTATGCCAAACACGTAAGTATTCTGTAATGTACACACATGGCCAAAACTATTGTATATATCGTTATACGGAAAAGAATTTAAAGAATCTTTTTTACACATAGCTTTGATAATCTGTAATACATTTTTTTTTGTTAAAATGGATATTGTAAACAATATTTATCGTTCAGACCCAATATTATTACAAATTCTTGCACATTTCGATTTGTGGTCTCTTGGGTTTCAGAAGAAATTTGACCATTGTTTTGGTCTTAAAATGCCTAGAAACATTATTTCGCAGTTTAATAGAGACAGAATAGTAACACTGTCTCAACAGGGCTATCGGCAAGTTGCAATAACTGAAATTGTAGGAGTTAACCAAAGCGATGTTTCGCGAATATTAAAAAAATTCTGGGAGACAAACGAGGTTACAGACCGGCCTGGAAGAGGGAGAAAGAAAGCTACAACAGCAAGTATGTCTACCTTTTGGGGAGTAGTTTTAGGGGGTAAAATTTTAACACCGTGCTCGGCCAGATTTGGCAGAAAAAATGGCCCCAAATGACCGAAAGTCAGTTTTTTGCAATAATCTGCCAAAATATGCAATTTAAAAAATTTTTCTTGGAATAAAAAATGACGCTTATGTAATTATCTACAAAAATGGTTCTTATAATTTTTTTTACGTAGAATTAGTAGTTTTCGAGATATTCCGCCTCGAAGATCCCTGAATTTTCCCTCCAAGTCTTAACGTATCAAAGATATATTATTTCATAAGCGTATCTTTGATTGATAGGACAAATTCTTTAATAACTCCACTAAAATTTAATATTTTTTGATGGTTCAAAGTTTCTTTAAAAGGTAGAGTCAACAGCCATCACATTATAGAACTTGTTTGAGTTTTGTTATATTTTATAATAAAAAAATCGGGCAAATATTCCTTACCCCAAAAATTTTCAAATTTTTACAAACTTATTCATATTTTCACTAATAATAGCTTATTTGTCAATATTTTTTAACAGTTGTCACATTTTAATAAAAAACATCTATTGGTGAGTGCTTTTTTCCTCTTTTTGGGGACTTCCGGAAAGTATCGTAAACCAAAGAAAATTGCATAATAACTTTATAAGTAACAAACATCAATGAAGAATTGTAAATCAATGACAAAAGTTCAAAATTACCTGCAATATCTTGCAACTCTTCAGAGCTCAGAGCATAATATTGTTCTTGTCCATTTTCCCAGATATAATTGACTACCTTCACCATATCGTCCGAAATATCAGCATCCAAGGGATCTCCTACGCCTTTTGATGGCCCGGCGGCTGTAGATCATGACTTATAAAATTGTGTATATGACAATGCTTGTAATATCTGGCACCCGCAAAAAATATCTTGACTTAAGAGCTATTATTAGTGAAAATATGTTATAAGTTTGTAAAAATCTGAAAATGTTTGGGTTAAGAAATGTTGGCCCGGTCTTTTTATTATCATAAAATATGACAAAATTCAAACAAGTTCCAAAATGTGATGGCTATTGACTCTACCTTTTAAATATTTTATTATATATTTATTTTAACTGTTAACCTAACTATTAACTATTAACCTTATCTAACCTAAGCTTCATTTTATTCCAAGAAAAATGCTGCAAATTGCAAATATTTGGCAGATATTTGTGAAAAACTGATTTTTGGGTCGTTTGAGACCATTGTTTCGGGCAAAGCTAGCTGAGCACGGTGTTACAATTTTCCCCCTAAAACTACTCCCCAAAAGGTCCACAATCCGCCTGAAAAGTCCCGGTTGACGAATTAGGCCGTGGTCCAGGGACGCGTCAAGTATTTTCGGCGCCGGCGTCGTCGTGCGAAATAAGGGTAGGCGCCTTTCTCCAATATTATAATATTGAGCCAATATTACCAATGACCAGCGGCGCGGCGCTCGACATTGGTGGATAATATATTTTCACGACTGGCGTTCATAGATAAAAGTATTACTTAAATTTTATGTTAATTTGTTGATAAGTTCCAAAAAATGGTTTTATTATTAATTATATATTAAGGACCGCAGGCGCCTTTAGGGCTTTGGCGCCGTCGTGCGCCGCACGACCATGCCCATATGGACGGCGCGTCCCTGCCGTGGTCGTCAATCCACTAACTGAAGAGTTTATTATAACAATTTCTAATAAAACCTAATTGTTTATTCGATAAATTAAGTTAAACAGACCGACATTATTTCTTTTCAGCTATTTGTTCCAAGACTTGCCATAAAGATAGAGGGTATTGTCGCAAACCTGGCGAATGCAGGTAAGAATGACAGAATCGTGAATAACAACACTTCCATTTATTGATATTTATTTCTCGACTCAAAATTGATTTAATTTTAATGTCAAAAATTAATCTAAACAATTATTAATTATTCAAACTAAAGCTTCATTCAGAACCTCCCAATTAGTGGAATAAATTAGTGGTTTCAATTACACTTTATACTTTTTACTTTAAGATCATTCACAGTATCTAAAAACACAAATAAAATTAATAAAATATTCTAGCAACAGGTTGCGTTAGTCTGTTGTATCCAAAGAGAAAGCATACTATTTAGCTTATAAAACAATAAATTTTTGATTTCTAACCAAAATTTTTCTTGACGGGTGATAATCAAAGGCCAAAATGACATTTCTCGCAAATTTTGAAGTATAATTATTAATTAGTGGAAAAGTCAAAAGTTTGTTAACTTTTTCCACTAATTGAAAATTACTACCACTAATTATGATGTTCTGAATGCTTACATTAAAATTAAGTGAACACACTTCTACGGCTAATTGAAACTACTAATTTATTCCACTGATTTCGAGGTTCTGAATGAAGCCTGAATGAAGGTGTACGCGCACTGAATCGGTACCAGTCCGGCGAGAAACGGCGAAGGCGGTGACTCGACTATCGTAGATAGGTAGAGGTAGGAATCTGGCCTCTACAGGCCGAAATGTTTTAGTGGACGCCGGCGCCGTCTATATGTACGACGGTCGCAGTCGCTTTTGCTGGTCGGTCCGATCCGATGCAGTGCGCGCGGAGTCTTAAGGTTGTCGCCCATTAGACCGCTGCGCGGCGCGGCGCTGGGAAGAGAATTTTTTCCGGCTGCGAAGGGACTACGCCCACTATAGCGCGCTTTTGAAACGCGACAACGCTATTTAGTTATAGTCGAAGTGTTTTTTACTTACTGTAGTTTAATTTTTAAAGTAATGAGTTCAAGTACGGACGAAAGCGTATTTTTTGTGCTCTACTAACAGAGGAAGAGGAAGAGGGGGTGAGGAAAAGTTTGGACTCATACGATTAACAAAAAAAGAAAGAAGTTTGGAAAATTTTACCATCTTTTTCCAGATTTAATAAAAGACAAAATCATTTTTTTCAATATTACAAAATATAAAGGAAACATTTTACGCACTCCTTAATTGAGGGTTTTAGAAGAAAAAACACCGGGTATATCTACTCATCATATTTTTTCAGAAGAGATAAATTACTAATGTTTTTGATAATTCTTATTTATTCTGATGTGTATATTAGTTATGTGATCAAAAAAACCCTGATCTTTTTTATATATTTAGGTAATTAGAATTTAAAAATTGGAGATTGTCACTTTTGTTAAAAAGTGGAGATTGCGAGTTTTACCTCTACGCCCCTCAATTATATTAAATCTTTGATAGAAAGGCATTTCGTCCATCTGTCTCTAGTGAGGAAGACTAAAAAAAATCATATTCCTTTATGAAAATCGATTTGCCTAATTTACCTTTAAAAATACAATTCTGCCATTGATACATATCACTAGTTCCTAGCCAAAAAGCCAACTGAAAAGACTCGAATGCAAAATTATTTCCCTTGTGAGTACGCACACTGCAACGCGCCGAAACGCGGGAGACGGAAAAAAGTTGCTAGAGAAGTCTTCCGACTTCTTGACGGAAATCCCGCGGCGCGCTTCTGCGCTGCGCGCTCTAACGTGCGTTGGTCCATTTAAATACATGGCAAGCAGACAAAAGAAATTTCCACATGGCGCCGCGCAGCGGTCTAGTGGGCGACAACCTTTAAGGTTGTAGCCCACTAGACCGCAGCGAAGAGAATGTGACTTTATATATAAACAAGGCTAATATACACATCAGAATAAATAAGAATTATCAAAAGTCGTCAGCTATAAGCGATTCATTATTGCATCATTAGTAATTTGTCTCTTCTGAAAAAATATGATGAGTAGAGATACCCGGTGTTATGCTTCTAAAACCCTTAATTGAGGAGTTCGTAAAATGTTTCCTTTACATTTTGTAATACTGAAAAAAATGCTCTTGTCTTTTATTAAATAAGGAAAAAAGATGGTAAAATTCTCCAAACTTCTTTCTTTTTTGTTAATCTTATGAGTCCAAACTTTCCTTTTCTTCTTCATCTGCTCTTCCTCTTCCTCTGTTAGAAGAGCACAAAAAATACGCTTTCGTTCGTACTTGAACTCATTGCTTTAAAAACTAAACTACAGTAAGTAAAAAACACTTCGACTAACTAAATAGCGTTTCCGCGTTTCAAAAGCGCGCTATAGTGGGCGCAGTCCCTTCGTAGCCGGAAAAAAATTTCTTCCCAGCGCCGCGTTCTAGTGGGCGACAACCTTAAGGCTCCGCGCGCACTGCATCGGATCGGACCGACCAGCAAAAGCGACTGCGACCATCGTACATATAGACGACCCAAGTAGCACAACAATATTGTTCCAAGATTGATCCAATGTAGAATATATATTGGGCCAAGCTAGTTTTTAATATCGGGCCAATAATAATTCGTCACTTTTTGATATATTGGCCCAACATTGTTTTTAAATATTGGTCCAACAAGTTACTAAAATATTGCCCCCATTAAAAATGTAATATTACGCCAACATTGGTAATCATAATACCACTAGTTTTTGTCCTTAATTTTATTTCAAATTTAGGGAAAACATAAAACAAAATACCCATGTGTGTATGGAAACTTTAATGTATTGAAGAAAACAATTTATCTTACAAAAATATTAACTAAGTAATAAAATAAGCCTACATATTATCTTCATGGCTGGTATTATTTTTAGCTAAAAAATACTTCAGTTAACACATAAAATTAAATTTATAAGGACACAAACCTCTAAATATTCTTCCCCCATCCCGGTCTCCGGCTGTCGCTAGTGAAATACCAATACATCGCGTAATGTCCAGATCAGTTGCGTCTGGAAAATGTACTTTCACTGCATCTATAAAATAATATAAAGTTTTTTGGGTTATCCTTTTTGTGTTTTGCCTTATTTTCTAATATGATGAGATGATATGCTCATAATATGGTTTATGCAAAGTGGCAGAAACTTAGAAGTAGGAGCGTTTTATTCAGTGGTGCAACTAGTTGTTTATGGTTTACATTGTGTGTAAGAGCCCAACATTTTAAATTATCTGCAAGTGAATTCTGATTATGATTTTCTAACACATTTGATATGGAATCGTAATTTAACTCTACAGTCTGTGTATTGCTTGCCCCCAAGTCCCCCGACTCTTCAAAAACAAAACTAAGACAGCTATCACTATTATTAACAATATTAGTAAGTTGTGTGTTAACTTCATTAATAGAACTTGTATTATCGTCTGATAGAAGTATAATGCTCTCCTGGCTTTCCAGGCGTTTCGTAGGACTGTCACCGTCAGACTCATCTTTATTTGCAAGAAAACTTTTAACAAACCTGTATTTTTTTGCCTTTCCCGACATTTACCTAAAAAATGTCTGTTTATTTACCTAAGTAGCAATACCGAATCTAAAAATATTTATTAACAAAGCGCCCTAACAATCTAATAAATTATACTCTCGATTACACATTGCTTCAAAACTACTATTGTGTGTTACAGGAAAAAAAAATATATTAGGTACTTACTTTTACTAAAGAAATATTCTTCAAGCTGGATTCAGTAAAATTTTCTGTGGTTGTAAGTTGTAAACCTAGGTACCCGTGAACCTACAAACAATACAGCTTATAGCTATAGCACATATTTCTTGTATTATACGTGTTAATTGTTAAGCATTGGAATAGGTTTATTCGACATACTTACTCAACTAACATCAACAGTACTTACTTTGATTTGATCACGATAAAAACACAATTTGCTTACAAAAGAAATCTTTCACTGTCACAGCAACAGCTTTTTATGTCATGTCAACTCGTCAGTAAAAGCGTCTAGGTCAGCGTTGCCAGGTGTCGGATATGAAATTATGGATCAATGTAGATCAAAGTATCGAATTTATTATAAAATTATGTTACAAGCGATATATTTGGCTGAGGGAATTCTCTAAAAAATATAATGATAGCAATAAATTTGGATTCTATTTTTTGTCGGTTTAACTTAATTTTAATAGGTTTCAACCAGCTATTAAACGTATTTTCTCAGTCAGTTTTATATTTTGGGGTCTGGTTTCTCTTCCCGCATTTTAAAATCGGAATTACTTGATTTGCCGCGGATATTTACTGCTTTATACCTTAACATTTTTTTTAAACTTTAAAACCACTTGAGTTATTTTGCATTAACTACCTTAAAGTTAAATTATTTCTCATAAAAATATATTTCATGGTTGATAAAACATTAATTGTAACAGGTTACCAAATTATGTTTCAACTATCGATTATGGTACAGATTTTTTTTGGGAAAATTTTGTTATAATAATTGGATAATTATGTTACATCTGGCAACACTGATCTAGGTACCGGAACGCGGCCCGGCGCGCGGCGATTCCAAAGCATCACCCGGCGCCGGCGCATGCGTATTGGAACGGCAGAAGAAAGTAATGCTTCAATAGAGTCTGGTTTCTAAAGCAGCGTGTAGCTCCGTGGTTGAGGCTGCCGATTCGGGAGCGACGGGTGATGGTTCGAGCCCCGGCAGAGGCAGAGCTTTTTTTTATTTTTTTTTCAGCTGTTTTTATTTATTTCTTTATTTATTTAAAATAAATTAAAATACGCCAAATCGCCTTGGTTAGTCTTTGGTGTAAGTTTTTTTTTATTTATAGATTACACGCGAAATACCCGATCGATCCTTGGCGCTAGATGCTTTAGGAATCGAGCAAGAATTTTAAAAGCAAACTTTTATGAAAATCATGAGATAGTAGGGATGCAAGCCACATGTCAAAGTATCAACCCAGGTATCGATATCTACTATAGGTAGCGATTTTATTCTAAACAGAATGCATTTCAATATTGTTCCAATTTAGTTAATTATGTAAATGCCAATATCCAAAACATCAATATAAAAGGCATATTGGGCCAATGTCACAATAAAATATTGTTAATGCCAATCATGGGCCGACATTGATTATTTTCAATATTGGCGAAAACTAAGAAACTAATATGGGTACAATATTGTTTACCAAGATTAGATGTACTGAATAAAATACAATATTGACCCAACATTGGCACAACATTGATGTGCGAACGAAAATGAATCAATATTGAGCCAATATAGAAACAATGAGCAGCCAATATTTCGTGCTACTTGGGGACGCCGGCGTCCACTAAAACATTTCGGCCTGTAGAGGCCAGATTCCTACCTCTACCTATCTACGATAGTCGAGTCACCGCCTTCGCCGTTTCTCGCCGGACTGGTATGGATTCAGTGCGCGTACACCTTAAAGGTTGTCGCCCACTAGACCGCGGCGCGACGCGGCGCGGCGCCATGTGGAAATTTCTTTTGTCTGCTTGCCATGTATTTAAATGGACCAACGCACATTAGAGCGCGCAGCGCAGAAGCGCGCCGCGGGATTTCCGTCAAGAAGTCGGAAGACTTCTGTAGCAACTTTTTTCCGTCTCCCGCGTTTTGACGCGTTGCAGTGTGCGTACTCACAAGGGAAATAATTTTGCATTCGAGTCTTTTCAGTTGGCTTTTTGACTAGGAACTAGTGATACGTATCACTGGTAGAATTGTATTTTTAAAGGTAAATTAGGCAAATCGATTTTCATAAAGGAATATGATAATTTTTATTTATAGTCTTCCCTCACTAGAGACAGATGGACGAAATGCCTTTCTATCAAAGATTTAATATAATTGAGGGGTGTAGAGGCAAAACCGGCAATCTCCACTTTTTAACAAAAGTGACAATCTCCAATTTTTAAATTCTAATTACCTAAATATATAAAAAAGATCAGGGTTTTTTCACCACATAACTAATATACACATCAGAATAAATAAGAATTATCAAAAGTATTAGTAATTTGTCTCTTCTGAAAAAATATGATGAGTAGAGATACTCAGTGTTTTGCTTCTAAAACCCTCAATTGAGGACTGCGTAAAATGTTTCCTTTATATTTTGTAATACTGAAAAAAATGATCTTGTCTTTTATTAAATCTGGAAAAAGATGGTAAAATTCTCCAAACTTCTTTCTTTTTTTGTTAATCGTATGAGTCCAAACTTTTCCTTACCCCCTCTTCCTCTGTTAGAAGAGCACAAAAAATACGTTTTCGTCCGTACTTGAACTCATTGCTTTAAAAACTAAACTACAGTAAGTAAAAAACACTTCGACTATAACTAAATAGCGTTGCCGCGTTTCAAAAGCGCGCTATAGTGGGCGCAGTTCCTTCGCAGCCGGAAAAAATACTCTTCCCAGCGCCGCGCCGCGCAGCGGTCTAGTGGGCGACAACCTTTAGACTGTAACATTTAATTTTAACATTCATTTTGAACTCTTTGCCCTTAGTTGATTTCAAATCAATGTTAAAATTTTTTACACTTCTTATTTTTTACTTTACACATTGAATCATTTCTTTTTTTAGATGCAAAGTTGGCTGGTGGGGTAAAAACTGCGACAAGTGTTTTGCTTATCCAGGATGTGCCAATGGAACATGTAACAAGCCATGGGAATGCAACTGTGCCAAAGGTTGGGGTGGCATGTTATGCGACGAAGGTACATAAAAAATATAACTAATATCATTTTTAATATTAGGCACTCACAAGGTACTCACCATAAAAAAATTATTTTTTTCAAACGTCACAAAAGCATTAATTTTTGCGACGTGATTGACAATAAAATATAAAGCACTTTTACGCCTAAGCATAAAAGCACGAAAAAATATATTATTAAACTGACATAAAGTGTCAAATTCAACGAGCGCAACCATAGTTTCTCGATATACAAGGTGGTGCGAACTGTATTCCGGAAACTTCAGCAGCATATTCTGCAGATAAAAATAAGTAAAAAAGTTTATATAAATGTATGTCCTTAAATGCTTAGTTTCAGAGATACAGGATGTAGAAGGTTTAATTTTATTTCGATTTTTTCCAAATAATTTCTGAAGTATTTGGTGTCTAGGAGTTTTTTGACATGAGAAATTTGATTTTGATGTCAATATAACTCCTACTAGTAGAGGGCGCCACCTGCATGTGTTTTAACTGCTTTGAAGCGTAATGACTTTTTGTCCGTACCTGTATAAAACTACCGAGGGAAAAAATTTACATCTCTGTGATTTTTTACGTAAAAAATATCTCTTTGTAAAAATCGCTACAAGCAACCGTTCTCAAGATATTTGGAATGGTAATAGCCAATACATGTCATTATTGACGAAAAATAAACACACTGAGTACATTAGTTATTTCACT
Source organism: Sitophilus oryzae (assembly GCF_002938485.1). Classification (NCBI taxonomy): domain Eukaryota; kingdom Metazoa; phylum Arthropoda; class Insecta; order Coleoptera; family Curculionidae; genus Sitophilus; species Sitophilus oryzae. The sequence goes on from NW_022145945.1 coordinate 3,362,668, forward strand.
GAAATAATAAATTTGGTAATTTTTATTTTTTTTTAATTAATCATTTTTGCAAAAAATAATGATAAAACAGTTTCTGTTGAACTTTTGACACAAACATATTTCAAATTTATGATTTCAGTCTAATAACTATTTAGTCAACATGCTTAATTTGTGTCAATGATGTATATATTGATAATTTAGATTCCAAATATCTCGAAAACCATTAATCGTAGCGATTTTAACCAAAAGACCTTTTTTACGTTAAAAACATCGTAAATGTATACTTTTTTATTCATTAGTTTTATACAGGTACGGACGAAAAGTTATTACCACTATTACCACAGAATATCTAGCTACGCAACAGAAGCCTCGTTACATGTATAAAATTGTAGGTAGCAAAAGGAGACAGGCTTTAAAAGCCTGTCTCCAAATCAGATATTTTGATGTGGTAGTTTCACTACTACATAATAGAGGGCAATAAATTTAAAAGAAAACAGTTTTCTACAAACAAAATTTTAAAGAATTTTGTGCAGTGTTGCCATTGTGTAATTCATATCGTAATACTTCCTGATAAAGCCTACCTTCAAATTTGCTACATCATTTAAACATATTAAAATAGATCAGAGCTGTTTTTTTTCAGTTGGCCATGTTAGTTGGAATTAAATCTTATGAGCTAAATTACAATCACTTCCTCGCGTTTGATTGTATAATTGAATCCTGAATTTTCATTTTAATTCGGCGACAATATAATAAGTATTGTTCTACTATTATGATACCACTTCCTGACGATCGATTGTGTTCATACCAAGTTCATATTGTATAATCGGGAAAAAACGGCGTTAGCGATAGCTATGAAATGAATATCGCTGTCATTTTATATGTAAATTTATATGGGAAATGTCATCGATCGTCCTTTTCCAGCCAACTGGACGCCGTTTTTTTCAGAAGCATATCAAGTGATACCATAATATAGTACTATGTATAAACTTGGTATACTACGTATCTTCGGTTACATTGTAATATGATTGAACTATGATGTATATAAAGTGGTACCTTAATATAGTACCATATTACGATACCATTTCATGGCGTTCGATTATTCTTAAATTTGGTATACTACGGATCTTCGGTGACATTGCAATATCATGGTACCTTAAAGCATATCGAGTGGTACCATAATATAGTTGGTATACTTGCGTTTCTTTATAAAGATTTATTTAATTAATAATTTTAATTTATTTTACGAATTTTAATTTATTGTTTTATGTCGTGAAGAAAACGGAAGAAATTTGTTATTATAGTATTTTTTAGTCAGTTAACATTTTTTGTACTGCATTTTAATAAATTATTTCCATTATTATTAAACTTATATTTCATTACTAACGTTCCAGGTTCCAGCATTAATAAATATCACTATCAATCGCCCTGTATATTATTAATTTTAAAGGTAATTAAAGGTATTTTCTTAGTTAACATTATAAGGTACTGTATATTAAAAATGTATATGTTTTGTAATAATATACTTAAAACTATTTTAATAGCCAAAGGAATAATTAATATAAGTGTATCTGACAAGAAAAGAAGAATAGAAAGAAACACATACTGCATTATACACAATAAAAAGAATGGGATGCCAATTCAAGTCTTTTTGAATCTGGCAATTGTGCATTTTTAGCCGAGCTTCAAGGCCGTCGACGTGCCGTAGATCTACGTCGATCCAAAACCGAAAGTTCAAAATTTCTAATTATATTCTGATTATGATATTGTCGCGCCATCTAGTATTCTATTTGTGCAATTTTAGCTCTTTCATTTCGAGTATTTTTCTGTTGCGTAGCTAGATATTCTGTGCTATTACTCTTCAAACTAGTTAAAAAGTAGGTAGGTGGCGCCCTCTACTAGTAGGAGTCATATTGACATCAGAATAAAATTTCTCCTGTCAAAAAACACCAAGATACCAATTTTCTTCTAAATATTGACGTCACTTCAGAAATGAATTGAAAAAAATAAAAATAAAAATGAAACTTCTACACCCTGTATCTCCGAAACTAAACATTTTAGGACATATATTTAAAGGAACTTTTTTACTTATTTTTATCTGCAGAGTATGCTTCCGAAGTTTCCGGAATACAGTTCGGACCACCCTGTATAATTTACATACGAGGTATGCCTTTAAATATTTATTATATTATTTGGAACGTTTAAAATAGTATATTAAACGAGTTTCGAAAACGACGTTATGCACACGAGTTCGACAGTTTGTTGGTTCGAGCCACAGGCAAGAGCCACAAGTCGAACGAGTGTACATAGAAGTTTTCGAACGAGTTTTTTACGCTGTTTTTTCTACGACTACAAATTAGCAGCAGACTCACTCAATTTTTGCCAGTTTTGTGGAATAATTCGCGATGTAATGATGACACTTTTCTGACGGCTGCGTTGCGTTTGGCGTTTCAGCTAAATATTGGTGGTTAAAAATGTTAAAATTGACACATGTCGTGTACAATAAGACATATATCGTGAGCTAAATCCTTATCACACGACAGTTTGCAAAACGCAAATTTCAGATCGAGTTTTCCGTGTGTCAAACTGCATTTTCTAGGCTAGTCGTAGAAAAAATTATTTGTGGCGTTTGAAAAAAAAATAGCATGTTCTATTCGGAGTAAAAATGACTTTTTCTGCCTCGACTGTATGTCAAACGTACAGCATCGCCACAAAAAGTGTCATTTTTACTCCTAATAAAACAATATATTATTTTGTTAAACTGTGTAACCAAATTAATTTAAATTAAAAAATACTTATTTAACCAAGGCTATGTATCTAGCCAAGAAATATTTGTATTGGTTTTAGCTTTTTTTTTCATTTCGCTATTAAAAATTAACTAAGGCTTGTATTGATATGACCGAAAAATTAATGTTTCAAGAAAATTACTCACGAAATTATTGCACAGGGTATTTTAAAGTTATTGTAAAAAAGAACCCTTCGACTAACCCTATGTAATAAGACAAATAAAAAAGTTTATAACTGGGTTTACCAATTAAAATAGATATCTTTATATACAGTTTGCTAAAAGAAATATGAAAATAGTGCTAAAAAATGTGGCACTTAGCAGAAATAAATTAATTTCATTTTATTAATGATCATATTGATTTCAGAGTTAAACTACTGCGAAAAAAACAACGAAACTTGCAAGAACGGCGCGAAATGTATCTCGTTACTTAAAGAAGATGGTTCTTATAAATGCATGTGTAGAGAGGGTACTTATGGAAGAAACTGTGAAAGATCGGAGTACTCAACAACCAGGAAGCCAACAAAAACGACTACTCAAATTTCCACAAGCGAGTCCACTACAAAATCATCGAACTCAACAACGCAAAGTACCTTAGAGGTACTTACAGAAAGTACAGAGATTACAACTACGATTCAATACGAACAAAATGAAGCTACCTAAATAGCACGTAGATGTTAAGAAGAATGTTTATTTATTAATTTATTTTTATTATTTATAGGCAGTTAAGTAAATTACACTGAGAACATATGTGTTTTATTTTTTTTTGATTATCTAGAAGAAATATCCAATCAATTTTTTTTTCTACGATAGTGCAAAAAGTATCTATTTTCTACACTACAGAGTGAGTTTCCTTCGATGTTCTCTATGGGTATCTCGGAAATTACTGGAGATAGAGAGTCGGTTAAATGGGAAAAGAATTGCAGTTTTGTGGGGTCATAAATATGCGCCTTTCAGATTTTTGAAAAAGTTCATGGCTTACTAGATATTTCGAAAAAAAACAAATTTTGGCTCTTTTAAAAACTGTCCCTAATTCCTTTATAATCTATTTTAGACAAAAAGTTTTCAGATAAAATTTGTAGATAATCACATCTCTAATGAATTTGTGTTCTCCGATTTTTTCTAAAGCCTGTCATTTTTGACACATGACACAAACATATGTTTTTTTAAAGGGAAACCATAGTTCGCCATGACTTCATAAAAAGCGCCATTTTTATGCTTTTCAGCGATATAAACTATAACATGTTTTTTTTTCAAAAAATTACTGGGTTATAGCCAATTTTTTTCTTTCTTGACTAGGAAACTCACCCTCTATATACTGTATTAAAAGTAAAATCTTTTACACTAGAGCAAAAAAAAAACAACTTGACATTATTAATGACGAGTTTAACTATAGAGAAAAAAAATTTACCTTGATTTTGTTAATCCAAATTGTTACTAATCCAAGTATATTTTTGTTAGTCGCTATAAAGTTTTATAATAAAAAACAGTAAGTAAGTAAATTAATAAGTTAAAAAATAAATTGGCTTTGCCCAGGAATCCAACCCTCAAACTTCCAATTGGTTAATCATAGTAATTTTTAAGTAGTCAGTTGAAAACATTGTATTACGTGATTTGCTGTAAGCTGTTAAAAATGTCGAGCTCGGATAGCGACCAAGAAATTATTGCATGGTACCCCTCCAGATAATTGAAATAGCAAATGAAGCTACGACAGATTTATTACCCGACAAATGTAAAAAGGTGTATGAAATTTGTTATAAACGGGTCATTGAGGGGTGCACCACAAAGTTTGTTTTAGAAGAAGAAATCTGTAGGATTCCGTCCGAAGAAATCAAAAAATTTTACCCGGCAGGAATTTGATAAATTTTCAACTGAAGCTCCAGATCATAAATATCTTATGATGAAGGTAACACTACAGTGTTTAACTACATAAAATTTTCTTATTTTTTTTATATTACTGTAGATAGTTGCAGTATTTGGCGTTCAAAAGCATGCAGCAGGGACGAGTTGCAGAAACTAATATTAAATGATCTTAATGAAACGGGTTCGAAAATAATTGTGAGAATTCCTGTGATAGCAAGACGAACAAACCTCGATCATTTGTAATAAGCCGTAAAATCAGAAGTTTTATTGCTTTTTTCCATAGTAACTGTTAAAATTGCCCTATATCTATCAAAATAGTACCTAGATAAAATAGTACTTTAACCACAAGGGTAGATTAAATGATACTTTAACAGCGAGGATCGGTTAAAAACTTTATTTCTTCTCGCACGTATTTTAATCGCTTCCATTTTTGAAAATTTTTGTATTTCTTTTCATAAGTTATTCAAGATTTAAATGGAAGTAGTTTGGATATGGCGTTTGCGGCCTCAGCCTCAATATCTTTTGGCAATTTACTTATTTCGTTTTGAGCCATTTCTGGCTCCAATTCAATCAGCAATCGACACGAAAGAGAATTAAAAAATATTGACTCAAAACTGACAACTAAAGAGACAGCTTTATTTATTTGTCAAATTACATAGAAACCACCACCAACCCAGCACAATATTTTTTCTACTCGTAATAAATTCGTTGAAATAATAATTTCTGAATATTTTTTAAAACGTAACTCGCTATGGAAAAAAATATTGTTGTATACACGACGATAAAATTGCATTATCGTCTCCTAAAATTATAATTCATTTTCATTCATTCATTTATCTTTTAGGTCGACGATAAAATACCATTTTATCGTCTTGTAGAAAATATAATTAGTATTTAACTTATTATAGTTGAAATGTATCGCAAATATGCATTGCTTCGTCCTCAATCTACCAGCCATAATAGATTTTTTATAAGATATTTTAATGGAAGGTTCTCAGTACAACCTGTTGGAGTAAATACTTTCAGTAAAATTCCTAGTGACATTGCGAAATCTAGGAGCCGTATTTCTAAGGAAACCAAATGTAACTCAAGAAATTGTGGCAAGAATAATGGCAGGAAATGGATGTTTTTAGGCACTACAGAAAATTATTAAGAGTAAGAACATCTCTAGAAGTTTAAAAATCAGAATGTACCAAACAATGATACGACCAATAGTGCTGTATGCATGTGAAACGTGGACGTTCAATGCAACGGAAAGTTCGAGGCTAGAGATTTGGGAAAGAAAAATACTAAGACGGATTTTTGGATTAAAGAAGATAGACAACATATGGACCAGAAGAACAAATGAAGAATTAAAACAACTATATCGGGCACCGAGTATAAGAGAAGTAGCAAGAGCACAAAGACAGAGACGGCTGGGACACATTTAAAGAATGTCTGAAGCAAGAATTCCTAATATGATAATGAAACGTAAATTAAGTGGAAAGAGAAGAAGGGGAGACTGAGAACCAGATGGAAAAAGGATATTGAAGAGGACTTGAGAAGGATAAGAGTGGATGGGTGGAGAATAAAGGCGAAAGACAGAAACAAATGGAGAAAGATAATCAATCAAGCGATGAACCTTTAGGCTTTTAGAGCTATTATATATTGCCTAACCTTAGTATTAAAGACCTAACCTTAGTATTAAAGATCCAATGGAATATACAGGACATTATTTCCGCAGATCTGCAACACTGCTTGTGGAATCTAGGGCAGACATGTTAAAGCTAAAACGTCATGGAGTATGGAAGTCTTCAAATGTATAGCTGAGGGTCACATTGAAGAGTCACTTTCCAAAGAAAAAAACGAAATAGCTACTCAAAAAGGAAGGTAAATGCTGCTCCTGGAAGGTAAACCAAGTACCAGTACTGTAGCGTTTTTTATAAAACATTACCACTGCGAACGGCAGCTTTTCATCGGAGAGTAGTCGTGGATAAGGTATTTCACTAGAGAGAAAACTAATCAATAACAATAAACAAAAAAATATAGATATTGGGCGCCAGGCATGTACAGAGAAAGAAAACACAGTTGTATATTACTTAAAACTAATGACTATATTTATTCATGATGTTCTTTGTTGGTACATCACATTGTAGAGTTCTAATAAATATATAGTGGTTATATGTCAAAGAAAGTGGTGTTAAGAATTGTACTAAATATCTATGAAAACAACTATGATAAAATACAAGACATGTAAAGATTAAGAGAATATATGACATGTAGCATTACTTTAATTAATTTGATATATTTTATATGATGTTAAATCGAAGATGTTGCAACCCGTAGATTCTAGAATCTATGTTTGGTTATTGATCTGTTAAAATAATGCAATAATAATATCTATGAAAGTAATACTATTATAAGACGTAATGTAATGAAACTTAAGATCTGTATCATATTTTAAATAATAAATCGACATGAACGTTCTTGACGATCTAACCACTAAACATAGTCTGTACGATATTATTTAAGATGTACGTTATTATGTTAAGACTGAAAATGTTTTAGATGTTAAATGTAAAACTAGAACTTAAATCTACACTTAGCTGTTCTTTATGTAATCTTGCTTCAAACAGTAACAGCGTGGGGTGGGCTCGCATCTCTGTACTCGGCCATCCAATACAACAAAAGGGGCCAGAATGAGGACACCATGAAATGATACAGCCGTAACTACTATCTAGCTTATAGATGGGAACGAAGCAGCATGGGGCTCAAGCTACATCCACGCTGGGGCACTTTATATGTAAGAAAAATCATTCCTACTGGGACACTCGCCCACAGGACATCCGTACCTTAAACCCAAAATAACCTTGGACCCAAAAAATATGAATCTCTTGTTTAAAACCAAACAAGATCTACTAAGCAAAATAAACCTACCTCGAAACACTTCCGAGGGCTCAATAATAAACAAAAGAACTGTCCTTTCTTCAATGTAACATTCTGGAGGACAAAAGAAAAGGGACGCCAACGTGCCACCAAAATACAAATACAGGTTAAGTTGGGACATCCAAAACTCTACCCTAAAAATATGCAGTAATAATATCGAATCTAAAAGGATAATATCTCATCTTTACCTGTTGCTTTGAAATAGCAGCTGATTCAGATTATACAGCAAGATTTAAATAATTACCATTTCTAAAAGCCGCGGTTTCACAGAACAGTGAAACGATAGCAGGGTTGCGGACTAGAAAATTACGCCAAGCGCGTCAAATAAATTATCAGGCCTGAACGATACGGTATCGGGTGACGATACGCCAGACATCATATATCACATATATAAAAAAGACATGTAACGGACTAAAAACGTTACAGTACTAGCAGCAACATTCCGGAAAAGAATTTTAAGTGAAGAACAAGAACCCGAGACCTCCATGAGTAGAAATGAAAATAAAATTCAAAAGACTACTGGAAATTAAGTTTGTCCATCGATTATCTTAGGCTGTATTCCGTTGCAAAACCAGGCGAAACAGACCGGTAAACTACGGTAAAGAGCGGTTCCTGAAACATCGGTTTGATACGGAACGGTTTGGTAAAATACTGGAAACGTCAAATGTTGACGTTTTCTAAATTTCAATACCTCTATTATAAAATTTATCTTTTATGCATTTTTAATCTACCTATTCTCTGCTTTTACATTTGCTTCTTCTTTTCAACGGAGTTTTATATTGAAAAGTACTTTATTAATAAACTGTTAACTCGTTAGACAGCTCAATTGAAGATTTGCAGGTCCAATATTAAAACAGATCAATAATAAATAAACAAATCTAATCAATATTTATATTTTTATAGCTTACAAAACATTCACGATTACTTGTTGTGTTGTTTTTCATGTTTTCTTTAAATGTTCCTAACTTTAAGAAACAATAGCTGCATGATAAGTTTAAATGGGCCTAAAAAGTCATTCTATTTAGCTAATGAAATTTATTTACCTTTACTGCCTACCTCCATTGCTTTTGGATGTAAATACAAAATATTATTAGAAATTTTATAAATGAGAATTTCACTCGAACTTCCAATATTTGCTTGATTTTTGTCACATAGATGGCATTGATTGGCAAAAAAAAATAAAAAAACCAGCCTTCTTGCGCTGGTTAGTTTGGTGACAGCAGAGAATAGGTACATTAAGGTCACAGTTATAACATATAACCGAATTTTTCAGGAACCGTGTTCCGTAATAAGAAAACTTTTAGGAAACCGATAGAGATGGAACATAAAACCATAACCAAGGTAAGCAACGGAATGCACCCTTAGTGAATTGTTCAAACTGCGACATTAAAATGAACTCAAAAAAAGTTATTACAAAAAAATAAAATAATATTTGTTTATAGTGTCATTGTTAGTGATAATATTTAATATTATTCTGTGGATTACTGTAAAAACCTTTTAATAAACATTTAAAAAAGAAGTTGTCTGCATGATTGCAGGTCAACATTGCAAACTCATGTGTCGTGTAGAATTTTAGAATTTAGAATGAGTGGGAAGGGGGTTAATCACTTCGACCTTACAGATCCATTGTCTCCCCCTTTCTTGAATCATAACTCATCATACAGTCCCAGGGCTTTGACAAAAGCCAGTATCTGGGACGGTTTTATAGAGGGTAGTTCACCATCTCCAATATCAGTCGTACCAAAATTCATGGCACGAATGGTTGTCGTCTCGGCGCACTCAGTGATGAGGTGTACTGGTGTTTCCCCAGCTTCCCCACAGAATCTGCATTCGCCGTTTCTTCTTAGTTTCAATCTACTGAGGTGTTCATTGAGGAGACATGTGTCGTGTAACAAATATGTTCTTTTTTAGCACAAATAATAACTATTTTTAAAGTTTAAAACACTCCACGAAATTTAAAAAAATGTGTAATTCTAAAAAAAATCGATTAGTTAAAAAAATGTTTCTAAAAATGTGATCAATAGCTGTCAGTGTAATCAATGTGATCAATATTCCTGCCCCTTGTGACTACATTCCTGTAAGTGGTTAAATTGTAAGATCTCAAGGTAACAAAAAACGGCCAATTTACCATATCTAACGAAACAAGCGTTCATGTGCGTGATGACTCAAACAATGTTACAGACATTCGAAAGGGTATCCATAAAATTTATTTATTTTAAAAAACAAGAGCTTTTTTTAAACGTTGATCTTCGGCACGCCGCGCCGCCGAAACGAAATCGCGGAATTTATGGATTTCTACTTTTGGTGTTGCTTTTATTTTACTTTAAATTGCAATACTCTGCCCGTATGTGTGTGTATCTGTATCATTAAAGATCAGTTTTCTGTTATTTAATACGAGAATTCATGACTTCCTTTCACCAATAACATGAACGTGGCACCTTGGATATATCGAAAACCATTTTAACTAAAATTACTAAATATCATGGAAGATTGGTGCCTTTTTTTGTAACGTAACTTTATGCCGCTTTGGTTTTGCCGTGAATTATTGCTTTTGTTTTAAAACACTATTTATCGAAATTTGACTCAAAAAAGATCTACACACTGATGCAAAAAACACGCAATGGAAATATTTTTGGTCAAGTTTAAAATATTATATTCTTTTATTTTTAGCTCTATTTTCCTGATTTTTTCTTATGAATACAGAACGACAGACAAAAAATGTAATATACCAAATACCATGTGAATGCGATAAATTTTACATTAATAAACAGGGCCGGATTTAGGGGGGTGCTAGTGGTACTAATAGCACACAGCGGCAAATTTAAAGAGGCGGTGTTAAAAAAAATTAAAAAATTATTTCGCCTCTTGACTTGACGACGCGACGCCGACGCACAGTGGGCAAAAATCCAGAAGTATGTTGCAAAAATTCATTTTTTATACGATTTTATTCAAATTTGGTAAAAACATTCTATGCCAGTAGGCCGTGAACCCTGTTAGTTTTGGCTGACTTGAGAGTAGTTGGGGGTGGTGGGGATTCATAAAATGGAAAAATCATCTTTTGACTAATACAGCTACCAAAATGCGGTAAGAATATTTTACATTTCACTAAATTTTACGATTTTTGGCAGAGACAAGATGAAACAGACAAATATTGAGCAATTATTACTCCTCTGCCATATACAGGGTTTGTTTTATATATTGACATCCTCTGTATCTTTTTTGTTCGACGTTTTCGAAAAAAGTGTCTTGAATAAAAGTTTAACGGTCTCGAATACATTTTTCAAAACAGTCTTCTTTGCATATACAGGGTGCCTTAGAAATCCTGTGTGGCCCAACTTTCTTATTTCAAATTAGTACCCAATTTTTATTTGATTTTTATTTTCTCCTAAAAATCCTAACTACTTTTTTGTAGCATAGCCTATACCTAATTTGAAATAAGATAGTTGAACCACGTCCAGACTTTTTGAAGCACTTTTTGAAGCTAGTATACTAATCCAATCGAACTTTTATTCAAGATTGTTTGTCATTTGAATAAGTTGGGTCTCTAATAATACCAGGCAATATGTGAACAATATTTTATTATTATATTTTAAATAAGTAATAATATTCTGAGAATTAAACAATGACAATTTAGAAAATAATAGAACTTATACCTATTAAAAATATCTAAATTTTATTTTACCACCTACTATTTACTGATATTTTGTTTTATAACAGCTGGAAGCAATGGTCACGAAGTGCACATTTTTAAATCTGAAAGAAAAATCCATTTCATTTAATTTAAAAAATTAGGTACTGTCAAAATTTGTCAATTTGTCAAAAAATGTCATTTGGCATTTATGACATACCTCTTCGGAAATCTTGAGAAAAGTTACGTAACTTTATATTTCAAGTTCTTCTCTAGCTCTAGCTACTATAACAATTAATTTATGAGAAGTATCCACATAAAGGATGTTACTATACACATACGCATGGAGGCTTACCGCTTCCAATAAATTTAATGTTGCGATTTTTTGCGATTTTTTTGACTTAACTTTTCTGAGATAGAATATATGCCACTATCAAAAAAACCTTAAATGATTATGTTCTACTTTGACCTTTACCTAGTTTTTATCCAAAAAATCAAAATAAAAGATACTTTTTTACTTACCTTCACATTAAATTTACCCCAACCGGGAATCTACGTAAAACATGTTATGACAATTTTACAATAATTTTTGACAGTAAGCTAAGGTCGTCCGATTCAATTGTTATAATACTGTGTCACTTGAATGCAACGCCTACTATTTAAGAAATTGTAGAAAAAAGGCAGTTATTGGACACAAATTAACTGAAAATGTAGGTTTTGCGCAAAGTTCGTCTTACAGCCCCTCGAAAGAGACTCCAAATATGTTTTTTTTGTTAGATTTATGTGGTTTCCTCTTAACTAATATGTTTCCAATCTAATGTTATTGCCATAAATGCTAACTGTGGATGTTATTTTTTGCAACTTGGTTTGGACATATTGCCTACTGTGCGACGGTGCGTTAGCAATACAGACTGAAATTTTGGTTTCTATAATGTACCTATACTTTAAACATGTGTATTTAAATCTTGAAAAAGTGCAAGATTGAAACATATATTTTTAATTGACAAATGGGCTACTATGCACTAACTAGTATTATTAAAAAAAGTGTCTTTGAGGGCTTTCGCCCGCCGACAAAAGACAATTATTCAGCACCTTCGTTAACGCCGGCGCCGCCTCCAACTCCAGGCCGCCAACCCCAAGAGACAAGATGCGTACCCAAGTATTTTATAGAATATTAGATCAAATTATTTGTGATTTGGAACAAAGAGGACAGGCTTATGAAACTGCAATAAAGCCATTCCTATTTCTTTTTTCTTTAAAATATTGAGAGGATGAAAACATATTAGATGCTGCCAACGATTTAGCTTTAGTTTATCAATCTGACCTAGATCAACAATATTTTGGTAAGGAATGTGACCAGTAAAAAAAATTATAATTTCTCTTGTCAACGAATGTTCCGGGTCAAATGCGAAAAATTTGATGCGTTTATTGCATTCCAATAATATTGTTTCAACGTTTCCAAACGTCGAAATAATTTTAAGAATTTCCTTGACCCTTATGGTGTCAAATGCAAGCGATGAAAGGTCATTCTCTACTCTAAAAAGAATTAAAACATATTTAAGGAACTCGCTTTCATAAGAAAGGCTTAACGCTCTTTCAGTATTATACATAAATTCCGACTTATTGACATCTTTGGATTTTAGTGAAATATTAGCAACAAATTTGCCGATACTAAATCGCGAAAATTAATATTTAAGTAAAGGAAAGTAGTTTTAGGTTTATATGTATATTATTTTTACATTTTATGTGTAGGTATGTAAAATATTTTAGGTTATACCACAGTTTGTTATACTTACTGTAAAACAAAGTCGTACGTGTTTTACACTTTTAATAAATTTAAGATTTTAACTTTTTTGATTAATCTTTTTTTTTCATATGCTTATGGTGTGTATGGTAATAATGCAAAATTATGACGATTACGGCGTGGCATCTCAAAAAAAATTTAACGTCACTATTGTAAACGAGGCGCTGTTTAAAATTAGCACCCGGCGGTAGCTAAGGTAAATCAATAAACCCTTAATGTTCGAATTAAAGAACATAAAGATCATTTAAAAAAGGGAGATTTTCACAAATCTAAGATTTGTCAGCATTCATGGGACACAGGGCACAGAATAAATTTTAATAACGCCAAAATTATAATGAAAGAAGCGATAGCCTCTAAATGAAAAATAACAGAGGCTTTTTTAATACAATCAAAATTAGTAATGTATGGCAATCGCTTCTTTGATTTTAAAGAACATAACATAAATAAATATAACATACGTAAAAATTAAAAATAATCATAAGTACAGAAAGTTTGGACCTTTTTGGTTTTACCTTATTAAGTAGTAATTGTTATCAGGTAGTAATTGTTAATTTTGAAGTTTACCTTGGATGTAATGTCATTTTAATAGAACGTCAACGGTTTTTGTAGGCATATCTGTTTTAAAAAAATAAAGTGTTCTCGAATAGTTGAATTTAAATATTTTAAATAGTTTTTTTCTTTATTCTTTGTATTTTTTTTGCTTCCGATGACGGAAAGAGATAAACTTTCCGAAACGTTAAGCATTTTTTTGTTCGTTAGGCAAATTTGTATATCTGTAAACCTAACTTCTGACAAGTAGTTTCCGTTTGGGATTAACGCCAGAGGTGTTTACAAAAAATAACAATTTTATTTTGTAGATTTTCTTGCAGTGGAGAAATACCCATATAGGATTTTTTGGAGAGATAAATATGTAAACTCTAATTCTTAAACTCAGTTTATTATAACCTTTAGTATTTGACTTATTATACAGGGTTAATCGAAATATTGTTTTCTACCCTATCTTTAAAACTGTGCGATAATTTTGTGAGCAAATTTTCCTAAAACATTATTTTTCGGTCAGAACCATGTCACCATGTCTCCTGAATATTTTGTTTTTTGACTCATGTCAACAGATGCCTGGGTTAATTTTTAAGAGTAAAATGAACTTACCCCGAATATTTTTAAATGTTTTCAAAATGACAGTTAAAAGTTTGTTTGGGTAGTTTGTATGCAGTTATTTAGTTCGAAATTTAAGTAAATAATTAGAGAATTGCTACAATTACTTTCTACGAAAGTATTTGCATAATAAATTGTTAATTGTTGAATAACAAATTGCTTATAATGCAAATTACCTATTAATTTTGCCATGTTATACAAAGTTAATGTGGTTAAAACCCTGCTAGTGTAATATCTAGGAAAATTTACGTCAATAATTTTCTTCCTCTACTAGACATACCTAATTGACATTCAATATTATAATATGTATACTAAAGGTGTATAAAATTTCACAAATTTATTGTATTATTTTATTGAATTTGTTAATATGACCTTTACTTTCCATAAACAAACGAACTAGATTTTTTAAAAACCTACTGAAATGGAAATGAAGTGATATTAACTCAATGAAAATCGATCATGTTCATTTATGATATCATATTTCATCTCGTTTTATTATGATTTTAATATTTTGCATATTCCTCCTCTCGTCGTACTGACAGGTCATATGTCACATTCTATAATTTACTGAACCATAATTTTTCAAATTTATCTAATAAACAAGCTTAATAGCCTATAATATGGGTAATTCTATTCTAAATGTCACGTTTTTAGTCGTTTCCTTTTTTTGTAACCCAATTTAATGTCTCATAAATTATTATATTACATATAAGTATAAATATGATAGAAAATAGAGAACAACGGCATACGGTCGAGTCGGCCTACAAACACGTCAACGTTGACGTACGCATGCGCATTTCTTATATTTTCTGTTTTTTATACACGTAAAAGATTCTTTACGTCTACGTATACGTGCCAGGAGCGGCCGACTCGACCGTATACCGTTGTTCTCTAATATTATTATATGTATGTAGTATAAATTAACGTGCTAGAGAATTTTTCTACATAGAACTATAATATTGGGAATAAAAATCACATCTGTGGTCATATGTCATTTTTTATGAATCCGGACTGACAATTATTGTACATATCTCCAAAAAAATCCTTTATGGATATTTCGCCACTACACTGCAAGAATATCTACAAAATAAAATAGTTATTTTTTGTAAACACTTCTGCGTTAAACCTAAACGGACACTGCTTGTCAGAAGTTATGTTTATAGTTATACAAATTTGCCTAACAAAGAAAAAAATGCTTAACGTTTCGAAAAGTTTATCTCTTTCCGTCGTCAGGAGCAAAAAAATACAAAGAATAAAGAAAAAAACTATTTAAAATATTTAAATTCAACTATTCGCGAACACTTTACTTTTTTAAAACAGATACGTCTACAAGAAACCGTTGACGTTCTGTTAAAATGACATTATATCAAGTTAAACTTCAAAACTAACAATTACTACCTGATAACAATTACTACTTAATAAGGTAAAACCAAAAAGCCCCAAACTTTCTGTACTTATGATTATTTTTAATTTTTACGTATGTTATATTTATTTATGTTATGTTCTTTAAAATCTTAATAATAATAAGGTAAAACCAAAAAGCCCCAAACTTTCTGTATGATTATTTTTAAATTACACTACACATTATGTTTATTTATGTTATGTTCTTTAAAACCAAAGAAGCGATTGCCATACATTACTAACATCTACAGATGCATGAGCAATACATTTATTTTTATTAGATTGAATTAAAAAAGCCTCTTTATTTTTCTTTTAGGGGCTATCGCTTCTTTTATTGTAATTTTGGCGTTATTAAATTTTTTTCTGCGCCCTGTGTTCCATGAATGCTGACAAATCTTAGATTTGTGTAAACCTCCCTTTCTTAAATAATCTTTATGTTCTTTAATTCTAACATTTAAGGGTCTAGATGTTTCACCAATGAAAAATTTATCGCATTCACATGTAAATTGTATACCTATATGCAAGATACACAAGAGAATTCTGGTAATTAAAAGACGATGAAAGTGATTTCTACAATCATGACTTAAGCACAAAAACGAAACTTGCAGTGTACCGAGCAGAATAATATATATACTTGCAGAATAATCCTCACCATGTTATGCCGGAACCGCACATGCGGCATTTTGCGATCTCCGATCAGGGCTTCGCCGATTTCCAATGTGTGTGGATGGAGAAGTTAGAGTTCGGCGATTCGATCGGCGACGAGAACGAGCGCTCGTCTCTATGTTGTTGCTAAGCGACAGTGGCGTAGCTACCTAGGGGCTAGGCGAGGCAGTGCCCCGGGGCCCTCAAGCTCAGGGGGCCCTCGAATCCTTACCAGAAATCTCGATCGAACTGAACTTTTAGAAATTTCTCCCATTTTCAAAATGAATATTACAGGTTGTAACCCCACTTTAATCATGACAACTCAGTTGGGAGAAATTCAAAAGTTTTGTCTAGGGAATTCCCCTAAATTCTTTCTGTAGTGTTGTCAATTTGACGGATAGTGATATGTGCATTTTATTATTCATCGATGTGCGTTTTATTGTGAATTCGAGTTAAGATTTTTTTTTCGAAAACGGTTAAAAACTTAATGCTGTATCAGAAGTAAGTAAGCTAATAAACTTTTTTGTACTGGTTAATATAGTGGTTCAATTTTATTTGATTTTACCACTCATATTGATGTCCGTTAAGTCAATAAATCGTGTAAAATCTATAGATTTCGTCTGCGGGCAGAAGATCGTTCATGGTCTCCACCGTTAAATGTGGTAACACTACGGTTTGTGCAAACCGCATCCTCCTATATATTTTACCAATAACTGAGATACCGTATGATTTCAGCTAAAATGGGACACCCTGTACATACTTCGCCATCTAAACAAGCCCTTAGAATACTTAATATAAACTTATTTATATACCCATATACTATGCAAAATGTACCCCCGTATGTAAAAAATGTTAACTCATCTGCCACCATTCTGCCACTATAAGTTATTAAAAAATCTAGTACTAGTTTTTACAAATATACCTACTTCGTATAATAAAAACAAAATTTTTAATAGATTAGTATTTATTTTTAATACCATGAAGTCTCTAAATAAATTGTATAATAATGAGCAAATATGGAGTGCTAGAATGCGACCTATAACGGAAGTATTTACAGCAATCTTTTTATTCTTTACAATTCCTGTCACTTCTGCAACAGCTGAAAGGTCATTTAGCAAATTAAAAATAAAAAAGTATTTAAGAAATAATATGGACCAAACTCGACTCCGACATTTATCGCTAATAGCAATTGAAAACAAAACCGTATCAAGCCTGGATGTATAGTAAGTCATTGATACTTTTGCGAAAACTAAAGCTAGGAAAAAATTGTAAATATAATTATTGTTATTTAGTCAGTTGGTAGGCCCGACCTTTGCATAATAAATCCTTGAATCTTCTCTATTTCGTTTTATTAGCCAAATCTTCACCAAGTATTAATTGTAATTTATGTTGTTCCTGTTTAATATTTTTATTACCTGCCCTGCAGTGCACAAAAAAGAGCTTAAGTAGCTTAGCATTTTTAAAGTATTTGTATATTTTATATTTTTATTTGAAAACCTAATCAGTTTACATAGCAGTGGGGCCCCATTTCTTAATTTGCCCCAGGGCCCTTAGTTACCTAGCTACGCCACTGCTAGGCGATGCCCGCATGTGTGGATGGAAAGGCGAAGTCCGATCACGAGCGCTCGGTAGTTGACGAGCTCTCGTGAGAGAATTCGGAGTTCGCTAAATGCCGCATGTGCGGTTGTGGCATTATATGGAAGCGAAACCTGGGTGCCGTACCGCCGGCACATGAACGCATTAAACAAGTTGCAACAGAGACACCTTAAGGCAACTGTTAAGAATCAAATGATTCCATCATGTCTCAAACGTATCGGTCCTTGAAAAAGCAAGCTGCGAGAGCGCTGAAGTCATGCCTACTAAATCCCGCTAAAGAATGGCTGGTCACGTATGCAGGATACAAGAAAACCGTCTGCCGAAACGGTGAGCTTGTAGACGGTAAAAGAAAACAGGGTGGATAACTCAAAAGATACAAGAGAATGCAGAATCAGTGGGAGGAAGCAGCGCACAATAGAACGCAATGGAGAAGAATTATTGTATACTCAGTTAACAACGGCAACCAAAAAGTAAAGAGGCAACAAAGTAATGAGATTTTGAATGTCCGTAGTGCGGAAGAGAGATAACATCACGTATAGGGCTATTCAGTCAAAGAAAAGCTCATGAAAGAAAACGCCTTGCGTAACCATCTCCTGATGCGTGTCAAATACGTCAGCGAGTAATGACAGTAAGTAAATAAGAATATCGAACTCTCAATATTTATTTCTGGCTGAGGTGGTTCTTGCACTCAGGTCTGTTTCCTGACAACAGGACATAAAAAATCGCAATTAAAATGGAATCGCCCCTACAGCATTGATCGAGCTTAATGACTTTGTTCATTATTCTTCACACTCAAACTATTAATCTGTGGGAGGTGCGATATTATGCAACGCTTGTGCTCATTTTAATTTATGTGTCTCGGTTCATTTTGGCCTTTTCAAGAAGCAAAAAAATGTCTACTCATTCTAAGAACAATATCTATCAACCTGTCCGGTGTATTTCATGCTCGATTATTCAAGACAAGCCTTCGTAATTCTAAAAATGCGTTTGTTCTAAATCAGAATTAAATCTTCGATGCCACAGAAATGCTAATATCTTCAGGCTACATTGATATTTTTAGTTTCTCAATATTCTTTATAGAGTGTGTATTATCTAATACTTACAAAATACTAACTTTTATATTTTAAATTTAATACTCCCTAGCGAGTGCGTCTCAAAATTGGCTCACCTCTATATTTTTTTTTATTTTTTCAGTTAAAAAATTGAGATATGGTATATTAACAAAAATAGTATATTCCGTCTAGAAAAGTATCCGGAATTTTATATTTTTCCTAATTATAATGTATTTTTTTTTCTCTAACACTCTAAGACAACAGTAATCTATCACGTAGGTGTGCCGATAGTAGGCTATGACCAAAATCGCATGGCAACACCATCTGTCAAATATTGTTGATTGTAAACCGGCTTAAGATTTGAGAAATAATGTCGCAAGTAAAAAAAAGAGAAATGGTGGAATATTTGTATAGAAAACGTTTCGAAACGTTAAGAAATTAGTGCAATTGACAGAACTCGGAAAAAGTGCAGTATATGACACAATAAAGAGGATAAAAAATGGCACAGATATAAAGTATGGATCAGTTTCAGGAAGACCGCGTAAGATTCGCGAAAACAATTTAAACGCTTTAGTGGCATTAGGATTAGGACAGAATCCGTGCCTAGGGTTTCGCAAATTGGCTAACAGATTTGGAAGCCAGCGAAAATTAAAAGTGTGTCCAGAAACAGTCCGAATGTCATTGAAAATACAAGGCTTCATATCAAGGAAGCCAAAAAAAATCCTGCAATAACACCTCTACAAAGGCAGCGAAGAATGGATTTTTGTCAACGTTTTCAATGAGATAATTTTAATAATGTTTTTATTACTGACGAAAGTTGTTTCCAGCTTGGTGAAAACCACATAAAAATCCTATTAAAAGAAAATGTTTTACCGTTCAAATTTCAAAATTTCCCACTGAAATAATGGTTTGGGGAGCAATATCTCAGCATGGTGCTACACCTCTGTGTATGGTTGATGGAACTGTTAATAGTGCAAAATATGGTAATATTTTAAATGGTTTTCTTCTTGAAACGGCTCATGTTTTATATCCAGAAGGGTGGCGTTTTTAGCAGGATAATGCAAGATGCCATACGTCTGCCTATACTCAAGCTTGGATGCAAGAACATCATTTGGTAACAATTCCATAGCCAGCAGCTTCACCAGACCTTAGGCCCATTGAAAACATATGGGGACTAATGAAGATTGAAGTGGAACAAGCAGCTCCACGAAATAAACAAGATTTGATTCGCTCAGTTTTACAAGCCTGGACCACCGCCACTGAACATTATGGTGTGGACCTAGTTTCGGGCGTACCTGGACGTTTATTTAAGTGTTTGGAGTTAAATGGAGGTTGTATAAGTAAATAAAATTAATAATTTGTTATATTTTTTTAACTCAAGTACTAAAAATATATATTGATAATTGTAATTTTGCTTTCTTTTTTCCGGATACTTTCTAGACGGACTATACAATAAATAATTTCACAACATCATAATATATTAATATATAGGACTTATAAAAATACATTAAGATTTTAAAAATATTAAAAAGCAGAGTGAAACTAAATAAAATAATTAAAGACAAACACTAAAATCCACAACATTTCAAATCAAATTCAAATGCTTCAATTTAAACGTCAAACAGAACTGTCAAGGATAGAGACCTATATCTACCATGCATGAATATATGAATAGCAGTATACTTCTTCCTTAACTTTTTTAAAGTACCTAACATTTTACAAAGTTTATTTAGTTGTTCAGTATGATATTGATCTCTGATTAATATAGGATTTATTTCTTATTATTATTCTAGGTAAAAAACATTGCAAATTAGTGGAAATTTTGATCATCATTTCATTTAAATTTTTTATTTATATAGTTATCCTAAATATCATAGAAATACTAAAAAGAATGATACAAAATTTTCAACAAAAGCATCCGTTGGAAAAACGCAAATTCATTTAGGTATTATTGCTCGGTCATCCCTGACTATACAATAATTGTATAGTCAGGGATGACCGAGCAATAATTAATCTAAAAATCCTATCAAAAGAAAATGTTACCGTTCAAGTTTCAAAATTTCCCACTATAATAATGGTTTGGGGAGCAACATCTCAGCATGGTGCTACACCTCTGTATATGGTTGATGGAACTGTTAATAGTGCAAAATATGGTAATATTTTAAATGGTTTTCTTCTTGAAACGGCTCATGTTTTATATCCAGAAGGGTGGCGTTTTCAGCAGGATAATGCAAGATGCCATACGTCTGCCTATACTCAAGCTTGGATGCAAAAATACCATTTGGTAACAATTCCATAGCCAGCAGCTTCACCAGACCTTAGGCCCATTGACAACATATGGGGACTAATGAAGATTGAAGTGAAACAAGCAGCTCCACGAAATAAAGAAAATTTGATTCGCTCAGTTTTACAAGCCTGGACCACCGCCACTGAACATTATGGTGTGGACCTAGTTTCGGGCGTACCTGGACGTTTATTTAAGTGTTTGGAGTTAAATAGAGGTTGTATAAGTAAATAAAATTAATAATTTGTTATATTTTTTTTAACTCAAGTACTAAAAATATTTATCGATAATTGTAATTTTGCTTTCTTCTTTTCCGGATACTTTCTAGACGGACTATATATGACATAAATTAGGATTGATTTACTTATTCAATTGTTTTCGGTCACTTCTTGTTTCACTGGAAATTACTACCATTTTTGATTTTCAAATGGCACCCTCGGTATTTTGTTACTTTATTCGATAGAAAATGACACTATGAATAGAATGACATATCATATGTCAACTATTGACATTTCCAAATATGGTTTATTTGAAATTGCAACATGCGATTCATAACGACAATTTGACTCGAAATACCAAGTGTGTGGTACCAAATTATTCGTAAAAAATGCTTTTTCCAAATATGCTAATGAGCCACCCTCGTTCCATTTGAAAAAATTGAGAAAGGATTAAAAATACGATATGAGCAATTTTTTTAGATATATTATAGGTATACAAGAGAAGAGAACTTTATTTATAAATATATCTACTAAATAAATACTAGCGATGGGAACTATCGAATGAATTAGACTATCGAATGGTTACTGAATGAATGATTTCAACTATCGAATGTTTTATTCGAATAAAATCATTCATTCATTTGTATACTAAAGCATATGTGACGCCGTACGACTAAATGGTTATCGTTGAGCCACGACTATCGAATGCTTTTGATAAATGAAATTTAGTATTCGTTTGATTTGTGTGTGCGTCAGTGCATTATTAGTTCTTCCAAATTTTTATAACTTCACCTTATAAATACTGTGCTATTTTTGCGTTTATTAAAATATTCAAAATACTAAAATAGTAGTTTTTTTTAATTGGCGATCGTGTGCGTGTGCAGGTGTCAAAATTTTTCCGAAAATTTGTGTGATTTTCTTTAGCCCGATCTTTCAATTATTTTATTATATGGTATATATGGTCTATTTTTTAATGGGAAATTTTGAGAAGTAGCAATTTTTAAGAGAGATGAGATGAACTTACTTAACTTAAGTAAATGGTTATCGAACTCAAACTATGGGGTGAGAAACTTAAATTGAAAGTTTTACACGTGCCAATTTAAAAAAAAAAAGTTAATGATGTTTGTTTTTTGTTTATGCTAATTCTCTTACATGCAGTTTTTTTGCGAAGAAATATTTCATTTACTTTTTAAAGTAAATGCCAGTAAAAGTAAATATTATTTTTAAATAGTAATATAAAGTACCTAATATAAATAATTTTGATTTCTAATTTTTTATTTATATTTTCCTTCCATTACACTGCATGCTTAGAAAATCAATAAATGTGTATATTTCATGATTTTAAAGTTTGTTGTTAGTATAACAAATTAGTTCTGTAATTATTATTATTTAATAAACCAACGTTGCCACAAAAAATTTAAAGACTATATTATTTTTAAATAGGATCTAATATAAATAATTTTGACATCTAATTTGTTGTTTATATTTTGCCACTACGTAAAAAAATGTTTATATTAAATTATTTTAAATTTTGTTGTTATAGGTATAACAAATTATTACGGTTATTATTATTTTTATTAAACCAGTCTTTGCTTAAAAAACATTAAAAATCATTTTCCTACATCCAAAATATTTTATTATCTAACCTAACCTAACCTAACAACAGAATATTAATAAAAAAAAATGCAAAATATTTATACATACTATCCCTAACTAACTAAAGCCAAACAATAATATTCTTTGATAATATCAACTAATACCAATATATGGCAACAGCGCCCTTCATAATGTATTTTCTGTCTAAATACTAGCACCTCAATAAAAAAAATAATGTGTTCTTATCTTTATATGACTCCGCAAAAAATCAAAGATGCCGGCTTCTTTCATAGCATTGCCACCGACCGCTGTCGGGTTTCTCGGAAAGAAACCTACGTCGCCGGGCGACAACTAAAATCCAGTTAATATTTTATTATAATCGATCCTGACGAATAAATGAATGAATTTTATAAATAAATGGTTTTTGCTGCCGAATTACTAGAATACAATATTTCAAGGCAGATGACGCATCTATTCGATAATTTTTATTCGAATAGTTTTCAACGAACTAGCTATCGAATTATTCGAATGAATTGCAACTATTGAATGTTTCGATAGTATTCATTCGATAGTTCCCACTACTAATAAATACTAATTTCTATAAAGTATCTCTAAATCACTTTTACTGTGATCTTAGGTTTTCGTTATATTAATTTAAACTCAATTAATTCAAAGTTAATTCTTACAAAAATACTTTCACCAATCATAAAATATATTATAGCATTAATATAAAGTTGATTTCTTGAATAGACTAACTAACAACCTTCATTTTTTCCCCAAGAAAAAATGACCAACAATAACTTAATTACGGTATTCGTAGTCGTTTATTTATTTCTAAAAATTACGGTAGCATTAAAACTAGGTCATTTTGGTGCAGTATTCTGTATTTTATGAAATTGGCTGCAAACGTAAGGGTCAGCTTTGCTGTTATTGCTCTCATTAAATTTGTTATTGAGGTTTTTACATTGAAAATTATCGCAGACTTTCTATGTTGTCACATAAATGTGTATTTATGTCGTTAAGTTTCAGTAACAGTTCTATTCAGAAATCTTATATATGAGTTCTTTTTATGATAATTGTTTTTTTATACGCGTATCAATATCCTATTTTATCGTAAAAATGAAAGTACAAGAGAATAGTGCTGCAAAATTATAAAATACCGATAATAAGAATCAAATTTCAAATATTCTAGGCGGCGCCGATTCTGATTCATTCATCCATGCTACTGACACACAATACGAGTACATTGGGTAGACATACTACAGACTAGACATTTGAAACTTATTATACAGTATGTCCCCGGATTGACTTTACAAGAGGAAAAACTTTTTTATTATGGACATTTTGAGACAAATGCATTCTTCATAAATATTTTTGCTCGTTCTAAAATAATGGTTAATCCCGTTTTAGAGAAAATTATGAAAAACATGAAAATATTATATTTGTAATAGAATAATATCAAGCTTGGTAAAATTTTATCTTTTGGTTTGTTATTCTAAGATGGGACCATTTCAGTTTACGAAGTTATCAGTTGACATAGGCAAACGAATTTTAAAAGGCTTAAGCAAATAATCTAATGATATTCAAGACACATAAACTCTCTAAAAGTACGCATATATCCTGAGAAACTAACTAAGCAAATAATACAATCTTCTAAATAATTTAAAGTCACATAAACGAGGGTAAAGTAGAACAAACATTCATCCCTTATTATCAAAACTCTATTTGACAGAGTGGTACCAGTTGTGTACCCTAGGGATATCTCAAAATAAACAACGCAGAAAAAGCACGTAGGCATGCTTAAAGAAATAAGTAAAATTAAATCATCCCCTCGCTAGAGGTTTTACATTGAAAATTAAAAGTATTAAATATATGTTTTAAAATCAGAATCCAAATGTTCACGGGATGAATGTCTGAAAATGATAGAAATAAGATTGTCTTTTTTTCCGTTCCTAGAGTTAAATAGAAATAGACAAAAATGTGAAGAAAAAAAGAGTTAATTTCTAGGCGGTTTTTTTTCTAAGGTAATCCTATGATTCGGTATCATTTGTATTAGTTAAGGTAGATTATGAATGTTATTCAGCAAATGGGTAAAAGAGTAAGATTTACACGGAAGGGTTTGGAAATTACAATAAATAATAAATAGGACATGCTGATGCCCTCTCGGGACAAGGACCAGAAACAAGGGTGAAAGAAGTCTAGGGATCTTTTGGGGAAGGAGCCCTTCGGCCAATTAAAAAGGTGCGAAATATGCATTTGGATGGGTATTCGAAGGTTCCTCAAACAGGGACGTGCCGAAGATGTAGTAACGCCTGTCCGAGATAGTACCAGCATCAGTATTTTCATCTTCAAAATTAGTTCGGTACTGACTTTTAAATTAGACGGTCGAATTTACTCCGTGTAGATCTTATATTATCCAGTGGTCTTTTTAATTGTTTTAGTAAGTTCTCTATCTAAAGATTTTCTCAAATAAATTCTCAAGTTAGGAAATTCTAAACTATTCATGCTTACAGTATTTTAATTGTTGTTTTTGGATTTTCCCTAATACTTTTCTTTATTAATGATTTAAGACTTTCTGTTTGTTCTAAAGGCTTTAGTAAATTTTAGATGTCATTGCATAAGTGATTATTTTGCAATTGTTCTTTTTATTAAATTCTAATTTAAATTTAATTGTTCAGTGAATATTTTTTTTAATATATTAATTTTCTGCCAACGATAATTCTAAGAGAGATTTGAAAGTGTATGCTAATTGTAGATAATTTAAATTGGACTAATAAGAAGAATATTTTGTATTTTTTTTTAACTTTATTATCTCTGAGTTTTAATTTCAATTCTCTAATTGTCATTAATTATTTTTGATTCAATTTCTTTCTTTTTCATTAATTATAAATGTTCTGTTGTTAAATCTTTTTCTTTATTTTTTTTATTTATTTATTTCTTTATATTAAATATAGTTAGGTGTTGTGAAAAATCAGCATTTTATTTCTTTATTTCATCTAATCACTAAAATATTAAGTTATTTAAAAGAACACTGTGATAACCGGTCGAGTGGTTCAATCCAAAGTATGAGTCCAAGACCGAAGAGGTAGATCTACAAGGGGATCAATGAAATCTTCGACAGGTTCTTGTTGTTGATGTATTGCTGACGGATGTTGACGTAATAAGGTAAGTGGCAATAGAGTTTATAGTAACTGAATTTAGAAAGAACCCTTACCATAAAAGTGCGATGCCTGAATTTCTATTTTTAGCTGGCTATATTTTGTTTTTTTATATATAAACGATAAACTATATTTACGCTCTGAAAAGTCGGTGTTCTCATTATCCAAGTTCTGCCTACCGCTCAATAAATTATTTTAATTATAATTATATAAAGGCCACACTACCATGTTAACGGACAAATCTGGAAAGTTTTGTCACATATTGTTGAAGTCCTAAAAATCAAAACGCGTTTCTATGGTAATTTAACTTCGTTTTCATTCTTTGATAGATTGTTATCACAAAACATCCCTCTTTAGAACTTTTTCTTTAATGGCCATAAGTGGGAGTAAAAGACCAACCGCCCGAGCAAACACTAGAGGCGCCACCGGTCATCAAATAGTGTAAAAATTGCGAAAATTTAATCATCTAATTTTGACACAAGGGGTCGCGCTTAACTTTTTTAATTTTATTTCAATAATCATTGTTTTCAAACTATATTATTAGACTTTGTTGTATTTTGTGAGTGTATAAATGTTTCCTTAGTATAAAGTTGCATTATATTAATTTAAATTATATTACATACATATTTAAAATTCAAATATTATGACATATATGTCAGTTGCCGTCTAAAATGTCATCTTGATAACAAAAAGTTAGTTATTGTCAGAAATAGTTAAAATCATGTTAAAATATTAAAATCTACAAGTTATAATTAGATATTTTCATAATGGTACAGTGTTGACGGATATTTTTATTTGTGAAATAGAAATATGTATTGGGTTTGGATTGCAAAACTAAAAGTGGAAGTTTTTTATTTATATATGTAGTAAGCGTTTGTCCATTTTATATTTTACTTTTTTCATACCTACGACAAATATACATATTATATTGAAATTTGTGTGAGGTTCAAGTTTACGTCTCCTTTCTGCTGCAATGGCTAAACTGGACGGGACCTACTTTGTTTACGCGGAATCCGAACCGCGGTCCTCGGCCATATCATGGTCAATGGCCTACCGACTTAGGAAGTGTCTAAATTAACTCTTACTCACGAGATATCCGATCTCATCCGGCCTCGAACCGGCGTGAATGAATGAGCAGTGTGTAACAATAGATTTTACACTTTTCCCTTGGACAACAGCACGATGCAAAGTTTCGAACCGGTCACCCGTCCCTCAACTAGCATCGCCTTACGTCGCTTAACTTCGGTGTTCTAATGGGAACCGGTGTTTCGACGTAGCTGGGCCGTTGCATATTGAAATTTAACAATTCGTTTTATTTAAAAAATGTTAGAAAACAAGCCTGTAATCCTGTAATTGACTTAATTGTAATGTAATATATTCCATTTAAATGTAAAATATTACTTTACAAATAAAAAAAAATAAAATTAAAAAATATATTAAAAATATATACAGGCATTAATTGAAATGTTTAGAGTGCGAACAAACACGAGAGGCGCTTTATTATTTACTTTCATTTCTTAACATGACAGATGAAGTTCTAAAGGGGGACGTTTTGTCATTGTTATTCATAGAATTTTAATTAACGTCATAGTTAATTTCTCATAGTTCATGTGTTGCTTTAAAATGTTAAAGAAGCACAAAATTTATTTAGTTCAATACCACGGAAAGGGTGATGATAGTTATCGGAAAATCTGATGCTTTAAAAACAGCAAAGAAAATTATTAATAACCATCAATCAAAGAATGAAATGGATTGATATTACCATACCCTTTTTTATTTTTAGGACTTCAACAATAATTTCAATAACATTCAACAATATTTTCATCTTTTTCTTAACTTTCTCTAAAACGGTATGGAAATTTGAAAATGTATAAACGGGATTAAACCATTTTAGAACAAGCAAAAATTTTTATGGAAAATGCATTCTTCTCAAAATGTCAATAAAAAAATGTTTTTCCTCTTGTAAAAACAATCCCTGTATATTAAAATGTAAAACACTTACCAATACTGCAATACAAAGAGGTTAATTTATGGCATACATTTTTGAAAAATTTGGTTTTAAAATGAAAATGGCACTAATTTTTTGCACTATCCCTTGGAAAACTTGTAAAAAATACTAACTTGATGTAGTTTGCAATACAGGTTGTGCCGAAAATTTCAAAACAAATGTTTATTTTTTTTATTATTTTAGGCAGAATTTCTTTAGCATGCTCAATTACAAAGAGAAATATATTGATATGATATTTGTCATTGCCAATTTCAAAAAAAAATATTTCCATTTCGAGGTATACAAAAAATGAGTACCTATAGATAATAAAATTTCGAAAAAAATAAAAGAGGGAAATAATTGTTCAGAATTTAAATCTACGTTTATATGTATGCTAGGGTTTCTTCGGAACCGGGAATTTCGGTAACACAACTCTAGGAACCAGGATTTCTCGGTACTTTCGGTACTAGCTAATTTTTGTTCAATAATGGTGTCAATCAAGTTTGCTTATCAGCAAGCAAGGGATGGTTTTCAATAGTAAAATCGATAAAAAATATTTTTAATGAAAATAATAAATAATATCAAATTATTAAGTAATCAGTCAAGAGAAAATTGAAAAAATATTAACACAAACATGAACACAGGAGAAGAATAGGTATTTCAACATTAATGAAAATTCTTAAATCAATCCTTTTTTTAACACACTTTATACCGAGTGCGTCTGAAAAGTGGGTCACACCTATAACTTTTTTTATTTTTTCACATAAAAAAAACGAGATTTGGCATGTTAGTATATTACATAAATTAGGATGGATTGACTGGATTGATGGATTGACTAAATCATATCTAGAATGATTAAATCATATCTCAAGTTTTTCAAATGGAACAAGGGTCGCTTATTAGCAAATTTGGAAAAAGCATTTTTACATCGATTTTCTATCGAATAAAGTAAAAAAATACCGAGGGTGCCATTTAAAAATCAAAAGTTGTAGTCATTTCCGATAAAACAGAAAGTGACCGAAAACAATTATTGCATATGTCAATTAATCCTAATTTATGTCATATACTAATATACCAAATATCGTTTTATTATTTGAAAAAATAAAAAAAAGTTATAGAGGTGACCCACTTTTGAGACGCACCCGGTATATCCAGTTTCTTTAGATATAGTATGAATTCTTATAGCTTTTAGTTATATTACCGATTTCGTAATATTCCTTACTTAACTTTTATAGACTTATACCTCTACTTTATCATTTTAGTTTATAAATTGTTATACGCTATTAATGCATTTATATTAGTAGTGCAAAAATATATAAAATATCAATAAAAGAACTATTTTATATTTCGCTATCGAATTTCTCGATATGGAATATTATTTGTGGAATTAAAATATACCTATGTAAGTGGTTTAAATTCTCTGAAAAATGCTATTCTACTATTATTGCGATTTTGTAGATTTTCTCAGAGTGCAAGTGGCGAAATACCCATTGGACTTTTTTGAACAGAAAACTGAATATAAGTTACACATATAGTTATTGCACCAAACTAGGAGTAATTCAGGCCTCAGTGCGGAAACCTCAGTGCGGAACTCAGAACTCGAATGGCCAGATGCTACGTCTGCTTTGTGTTACTCTATGGATGTGAGAGCTGGGCACTGGATTCACAGACCGAAAAGAGAATAGAAGCCTTCGAAATGTATGTGTACAGACGGATGCTGCGAATCTCATGGGTACAAAGGATCACCAACGATGAAGTACTCCAGTGCATGCAGAAACAAAAAGAGATACTGAATACCATCAAAGAAAGAAAAATGCAATAGCTGGGTCATGTGATGAGAGGTGATAGATACGAAATACTGCGCCTCAAAATAGAGGGCAAAGTGCAAGGGAAAAGATCAGTAGGAAGACGCTAGAGCTCATGGCTAAAAGGTTTAAAGAGATGGTTTGAACGCTCGTCTGCGGAAATCTTCCTGGCTGCAGTTTCCAGAGCCACAATTGCCATTTGGATCGCTAACCTTCGTCAGGAGAGGGCGTGATAAGAAGAAGTAATTAGTAGAATTGCAGCAAAAGTTTAACTAGACCTTATTATTTCAAATAATATTATTAATATATACCCTATACAAAACTTAATATTACTAAAAGAATAATTTATGTAGCTGAAGAATAATAACTGGATAATGTGTACTACATACTTCAAGCAAAAAAAATGCTCTGTAACTTGCATTATAATTAACCTTGACTAACACAACATGTAACTTAGCAAACAAAAACGATTTTGCTTATATAAAATACCGTATTTTTCTGATATTATTATTAATAATGTAATTGTTAGACAACCGAGATTAATTTATGCAAATTGTCGTTAAATATTTGAGGAAAACTTTCACAACAATAAGACAATTTAATAATGGCAAATAACAAATAAGTAACTAATTATGAATAGCATTAAATTTACATAACTTTTCTTATAGTTTTATATAAACTGCAATGATTTTCTTTCATGCGTTCTTGTCTGATATTGTACATAAGTATTTACATCTCACGACATTTACAAGTACATAGTAAATACAAAATTAGCATAAGATTTTAGGTTGACTTGGTTTGAGAAAATTATATAGGTATTTATAGTAACATTATTTCAGTATTTGCGAGTAACAACATATTTTCAATGTAATAAACTTGTATTATATTAGATTTTTTGAGATATAAACATCGAATAGCACCTAAAATAAAGTTTCAGTAGCGAAATACACAGGATTTTATAGATATTCATCATCATCATCATCATCATTTTCAGCAACCATTTCCAATTATTATGTAGCCTCCCTCACATATTTATACTCTCTTTGCCATTGGGCCCATTGTTGTCTATTCTTAGCTATGCGAGCTCAAGTTATCCCTGCTAGTTTCTTAATATCATGATCCCATCTCAGGTTCGGTCTTTTTCTAGGTCTCAAAATTCTTCGTAGGGTACCTTGCTGTAAATTATGCGGTCCATCTGTTGTCCGTCCTTCTTGCCAGGTGTGCTGTGTGCTGCCCACTGCCACTTGGGAGATTCGATTTTGTGGATGACATTTAAGGTGCGTATACATATGGCGAGCACAACGCGAGCCGACCACGAGCCGAGCCTGCCACAAGCTCAATTCGTCATACGTGTACTCCTCCCGCGAGCGCCTCGCAAGCCGCTCACAGTGTGATCGTCGCGATCCACTTCTTGTCGGTTTTTGAAAAATTAGAACAGAAAGGAGCTCGCAGTTATAATTTGGACGGCGGCGGCGTTGTGGCAGGTTCGTCGTTCTGGTCTGATCGGCGAGCATGGAGCCTACATGGTCGGAGGATATTTTGCTTCAATTAGTTGGTCGCAATCATTTACACATTGGTCGAATGTTTTCTTCTTTAGATAACGGTAATCGCAAAACAATTTCCGATGCACGTGATCAACTTTGAATGACAAGCGATGGCGACAGCGCTGCCAGATTGTGATGGATGTATGAGATGAATCTTAATTTAAAATTGACATGCAATATGCATATTTATTATAACATTTTTTAAAGATTTTTACGTTTTATTTTTAATTTAATAACTAATATTTTAGTAATTAATTGATTTATTTGTTTTATAGCTTATTTTACTTATTACACATTGGCCAAAAGTAGTCCATTATGAAGTTTATTCCTCGGTTTATTCTAAGCGTTATTCTAGGTTGTTTATTCATCTATTGATTTACACACATCTTACAATAGCAATAATATACAATGTATAACACACATAACGCCATAAGTAAATAAGTAATAATAACCAGTAAGAGGGTGCTATTAATGCACAAACTAATAATCACGGAATTTAATAAAAATTAACGTAGAAATAACTCTGAAAGTGGTATAATGTGCTTATCAATCAGACTTACTTCTCTGACTGCAGGCAAGGGTAATAAAGAACATTTATTGTCACGTTCTCGTTCAAAATAGTTTATCAGGGAAGCTACAAGCTCTTTGCTTCGACATATTTTCACAATTTCAAGAAATGCAATACAAAAACTCGAAAATATAGTTCTTAAAAAACTGTTTGTGCTTAAAAGTACGATTTTTAAAGAGCCTATGAAAATAGGCAAAAAAACGAGAATTACTCCCGAAGAGTCAACAACAAAACGATATTATACAAAATAATGACTGACATTAGGATAATTGTCAAATAATAAACGACAACGTTGCTGAACGCGGCGCAATGTGACCAACTTCGCAATAACAAAATTCGGTTTAAACTAATTTTTACAGCTTTAATCTAAATAAAATATCTGTTACAATCATTTGCTCTATAAAGTAAAATGAAGAGCTGCTCGAGATCTTAAATTATACTATAAATTTAAACACTTTTGTCAAAATTTCATTTAGTCAGCTTTATAGACTTTAGTGTCAAAGTCGATATGATTGATGACGTGCATCGGAAAATGTTTTGCGAATACCGTAGATATTATATTGTACTTTATCCCAATTCTTGCTATAATTGAGACTATATTGACGATATGTAATGACAGTTCACTTTCAAATTCTTTTGTTATGCTATAAATTCTAAACCTACCTCCCAAAACTAAATCAACTTTCATTTGACATAGAAAAAAAGGTGTTTCTTGTGTGAAAAACCTTCATCATCATCAAGGGTCCACCCATCCGACGACGCTATGCAGAATGCAGAATTCACGCCGGCATGCGGCAGGTGCATTACATTGGCAAAGTGAAGGGGGTATATAAAGTTACTATTAACAATGCCGTCGTCTATAGTATAAAGTTATTATGAACGGTTGCTGTAAACTATCGATTGTGCTGCCTAAGTAAATCATGAAAACGGTATGGTTCTCATCTAATTGTTTATTATTGTTTTGCAAAATTGCGCGGATTTGTTTGAGTGTGCGGGTGTGGAAAGCCCGGTGAAGTGGATGGGTTCATTGTTGTTTCCATGAATTATGGAATGTTATGTGCGGTTTTTCATTGAAGTTTGGTGTGGTATTGTTTTTGAATTAATGTTCTTAAGGAAGAGAGCTTCTTCTTTTAATGTATAACTATTTTTTCTGTTAACAATATTTTTATTGATTTATTGATTATCGATAATTTTCTTTTTATTTATTTTTTCTTAGTACTTATCTTCCGGTTTATATATTAAATTCAAAATAAAATTTACAGCTTATTGAATTTATTTAAAAAAATCAATATTATTACTTTATTATTATTATTATTACCGTACTTTTCTCTCACTTTTTATTCGAGTGTGTGTATCTTTATATATATAGCACTTATACCGGGTGCATCAAGTCAAAAGTGGCTTCCTATAACTTTTTTATTTTTTTAGGTAAAAAACCAGATTTCGTATGTTAGTACATGACATAAATTAGGGATTAATTAGCGTATTCAATTGTTTTCGGTCACTTCCTGTTTAATCAAAAATGACTACAACTTTTGAATTTTAAATTGCATGCTCAGTATTTTTTTACTTTATTTGATAGAATTTGACACTCTGAATAGAATGATATATCATATGTCAACTTTTGACAATTTCGCTTAAAAAATCGTATTTTAAATTTCAATCTAGAGTGCCATGGCTAAGTTAAAAATAATAATGCTTAGTCAAGGAGCCTTGGAAAAATAGATTTGCTCATTTAATGTTTTTTTTGTGTCTCGTCCTGGCCAGTTAAAAAATGCCCAAATTGTTTTTTAATCAAATCGCAATTTTTTCAGATGGAACAAAGGTGGCTTTATCAGATTTGGAAATAGCATTTTTTACGAATAATTTGATACCACACAGTTGGTATTTCGAGTCAAATTGCCGTTCAAATAAACGATATGCGAAAATGTCAAAAGTTCACATAATATGACAAGGCATTATTCTATTCAGAGTGTCATTTTCTATCGAATAAAGTACAAAAATACGGAAGGTGCCATTTAAAAATGAAAAGTTGTAGTCATTTCCGGTGAAACAGGAAATGACCGAAAACAATTGAATACGTCGATCAATCCTAATTTATAGCATATGCTAACAAACCAAATCTCGATTTTTTTATCTGAAAAAAGTTATAGGGTTGAGCCACTTTTGAGACGCACGGCATATAATATTATGTTCATTCTATACGCTAAATATATAGTCTCCCCAATGATTCAGGAAAGATTTCGACAGGCGATATTCAAAAAATGACCCAAAATAAAATTGGACTTTGAATTAAAATGATCGACACAACCGTCAGGGATTGTTTCCTGTTGATCAGACTTGGTATATTAGTAGACAGATTATAGATATCAAAAAAACGGCGCCCAGTTCGCTGGAAAATGACGATCGATGATATTTCCCATATAAATTTATATATAAAATGACAGCGATCTTCATTTCATAGCCATCACTGACGCGTTTTTTTTCTTCGATCATACGGTATCTTCAATAACTTCTTCGAGACATTAAACAATGTCACGAAAATCTTTAGTAAATTAATGTCTGTTATTTTTAAATAACTAATTTGAATTTGAATGAAGTGCTGATTTTACATATAATTAAATGAAAAAAAACATTCCTTTATTTAAAATATATTTAAAAAAATTGGCGCCGGGAGGCACGCATAACTGCCCATACTAAAATATGTTAATAAAACGTTAGTAGGCATTCTTTTAGGTTCAAAGTAAAGGAATTTTTCCAATTTTGGTCCGCGGTTATTTCCCCTATCCGCCACCTGGGGTCGCGTCCGATGTGAGTTTGGAGTTCTCCACACGGATTTTCTCAAAAACGGACTAAGGAAACACGGAATATCTCAAAAACTGCGACTTTGACTGATTTTGATGTTATTACAAATTTTGTTGCAAATATTCCTAATCTTAAATTGAAAACCACGTTTCGCTAGCTACTGTAATTTTGGAGTTACGATTTTTTTAAATTTTTAACTCCCTCCCATACCCCCTTACCAACCCCCCACCCCCACCAAAATCTAATGGCCAGATTCTCGGGTGCCACAGTATTTTTGTGCCAAATTTGGTTAAAATCGGTTTAGCGGTTTTTGAGTTATCGTGTTACAGACGGACAGACAGACACTATGAAAATATTTTTGTATTTAGGTCATTTATGACCCAAATAACTCATTTTGAGTGAAATTAAAAATACTTTTTTTTGCCGATCTTTAGCCTACCATACCTGTTGGTATGGTCAGCTAAAAATATTAACTAACGTATCAATGAGCATGAGACTGTAATACCTTATTTTTTATTTAAAATCAAATTTATGTGCTATTAACAACTAATACTTATATTTATTGCATTCGCAATAATAATAGAAATCACGTAATATTGAAACTGAATAAAATATAGAACGAATTTATACCGCGCTTTCGTTGCTTCTCACGTCCACATTGATAAGCTTGAAAAAATCTTTTCAAAAAAGTACAAAACATCTCAGAGAAAGTACTGTTATTAACGTCATACGTAGGTTTATTTTTTAGATTATATTACAATATATGACATTTTTTGTTATTATATCATCATCATAGGCAGCTTAGTCCTCCCTTTAATTAACAAATACATTGTATGTTCTATTATTTTTTGTCATCTGTGGAAACCTTCTCGCTTAGCACAAACTTGTAATTGTTTTTTTTTGCAATGTACCGGGCGGCCAACTAAGGATGACCGTCGCGCGCCGGCTGTATCTCAGAAACTACTTACCGTATAACTTCAGAAAAAAAATTGTTATAAGTATATCAACCAAGATAAATCGCTGGAAATTATTTTCAAGTTCGAAAAATGTCCGCTAGGGGGCGTATCTATGATAGCCAATGAGAAAACAGGATTTTTCTCAAAAATATGCAGGTAAAGAGGTATTTAAAGATTGCTATTGGTAATTAATAAAGAATTTGTAATTTGTTTTGATCTCTCATAAAATAAAATGGTGGGGGAAGGTTAAACTTTCTTTTATTAAAATAAGGATAACTCTCTTGCTCTATTTGACTCTTTAAAAAGATTCATAACCAACTATTTATTTTTTTATGCAAAAGGGCATTATCTGTTGCGGTGTCAAATAGCGCCCTGTAGAGCTACCTTGAAAAAATGTATGGAAACAAAATGTATGCTGTAAATTATTAAGAAAGAAAGGCTCTTTTAAATGAGACCTAGTTTGTTTAAATCACATAACCCAAACCAGAGTTTTCCTTATTTAAATAAAAAAAAGTTTAATCTTCTCCCACAACTTTGTTTTATGATGAGCAAAATACGCTATATCAAAAAAATTACAAATTTCCCAATTTTGAGAAATATCCTGTTTTCTGATTGGCCATCACATATGCGCCCCCCAGCGGACATTTTTCGAACTTGAAATTAATTTACCGCTATTTCTCTTGGCCGTTTTACTTATTACAATTTTTTTCCCAAAGTTATACGATAAGTTGTTTCTGAGATACAGCCGGCGTCCATTCTTAGTTGGCCACCCGGTACCTACATGACAATACACTACATTTATATAGGTTACTGTAAATGTCCGAAATGCGGTAAAACCTAGAATAAGCGCGCTAAACCTAGGATTTACCAAAAGCATGTGGTAAAAGCCCGAAAACAATTTATTTTGCTTCCATTTCGGACTTTTATCAAACCCAAACAGTAAATCTTAGGATTTACCACACCGCATTGGTAAAAGTACGAAAAGCAAGTGGTAGTAAAAACCAACCAGCCCCACCAAATAACTACCTAGCCAATGCAGTAACACCCCCCAACTAACCAGGCTAACCAATGCATTAACACCCCCCAAATAACCAGGCTAACCTAATTAATTAATGCTTTTGGCAAATCCTAGGTTTAGCGTGCTTATCCTAGGTTTTACCGCATTTCGGACATTTACAGTAACAAATATAAGACTGATACGTTACAAATATCGACATCGTGAAACGATAATCGTTAAAATTTCAATGCCTTGTAAACAAAAACAGAGATGTCTTTGTATATCGACATCCTTAATTTGTCGATATTGTTGCTATAAGAAAAATAATTCGTACTTTTACCAATGCGGTGTGGTAAATCCTAACATTTACTGTTTGGGTCCGGTAAAAGTCCGAAATGAAGCAAAATAAAGAAGTTTTTGAGCTTTTACCACTTGCTTTTGGTAAATCCTAGGTTTAGCGCATGTTTAGCGCACTTATCCTAGGTTTTACCGCATTTCGGACATTTGCAGTGACATATATACAAGTAACAATTATATACGTAGGAGGCGTTTCAGTAAATATAAAAAAGGGTAGAAAAATAATAGATACTTTCGGAATAAGTAGATTTCTGTTTCGGAGGCGAAATACACAGATTTCTTCAAGAATTAGTCTAATTAATAAATTAGATTTTTTATTCGTATTTTTAATAATTTACTGCTATACCTCTATACATCATTTCTCTTATTTAAATACTCTATATAAGTGCTTTCCAATTACTTACTGTGTGTATAAAATTATTGCTACGAATATACGTCATATTAACCATCTGTTTATTAAGTACGGCGATTATTATTAATTGCATACCTTTATTAGTCAACGCTACAATCTAAGAACATTTAAAAATTGCAAAAGTTTATATAAAAATCAATTAATTCCGCTTGGAAAATAATTTTTACATAAAAACAATCGAAACATATTTTTAAGGCAAGGTGAAACAAGAGGTAATTTTGTCTAATTGAGTAATTTTTGCGTAAGCTTTAAAAAATGTATAATTATTCTTCATTTAGCTGCGTTATCGTGTGAATAACATTGATAGTTAATAAAAAAAACTGTGATAGGGTTAACTTACAATTGAAAGATTATTCCTATAATAAATTTCAAGGATGACCCATATTTTTTACCCATATCAGATTCCCAATTTAACATTTCCAGTAGTAGTGGGAACTATCGAATGAATACTATCGAAACATTCGATAGTTGCAATTCATTCGAATAATTCGATAGCTAGTAAGAAAACATTCGTCGAAAACTATTCGAATAAAAATATCGAATAGATGCGTCATCTGCCTTGAAATATATTAATTCGGCAGCAAAAACCATTCATTTATAAAATTCATTCATTTGTAAAATTCATTTATTCGTCAGGATCGATTATAATAAAATATAAACTGGATTTTAGTTGTCGCCCGGCGACGTAGGTTTCTTTCTAGAAACGCGACAGCGGTCGGTGGCAATGGTATGAAAAAAGCCGGCATCTTTGATTTTGAGTCAGATAAAGATAAGGACACATTATTTTTTTTATTGAGGTGCTAGTATTTACACAGAAAATACATTATGAACGGCGCTGTTGCCGTATATTCGTATTAGTAGGTATTAGCAAAGAATATTATTCTTTGGTTGTGTAACAGTAATAATTTGTTATACCTATTAACACCAAAATTTAAAATCATTTAATATAAACATTTTTTTAAGTAGTAGCAAAATATAAACAACAAATTAGAAGTCCAAATTATTTATATTAGATCCTATTTAAAAATAATATAGTCTCTAAATTTTTTGTGTGGCAACATTGGTTTATTAAATAATAATAATTACAGAACTAATTTGTTATATTAACAACAAATTTTAAAATCATGAAATATAATAAAAATTTATTAATTTTCTAAGCATGCAGTGTAATAGAAGAAAAATATAAATAAAAAATTAGAAATCAAAATAATTATATATGTGTAATACTTTTTATTACTTTGTATTAGTATTTAAAAATAATATTTGCTTTTACTGGCATTTACTTTAAAAAATAAATAAAATATTTCTTCTCAAATATCTACATGTAAGAGAATTAGCATAAACAAAATACAAATATCGTAAACTTTTTTTTAAATTGGCACGTGTAAAACTTTAATCAATCAATTTAATTTTCCCATCCCAAAATTTGAGTTCGATAACCATTTACTTAACCACATTACCACATTACTTAAATATGATTATTATGTTCAACTAATTCATATTACTAAAACATCTAAAATACAAATAC
The DNA here is from genome assembly GCF_002938485.1 of Sitophilus oryzae. Taxonomy (NCBI): domain Eukaryota; kingdom Metazoa; phylum Arthropoda; class Insecta; order Coleoptera; family Curculionidae; genus Sitophilus; species Sitophilus oryzae. The sequence goes on from NW_022145945.1 coordinate 3,401,713, forward strand.
ATATGTATTTTTAAAATTAATTGTAAGTTCACCTCATCTCTCTTAAAAATTGTTACTTCTCAAAATTTCCCATTAAAAAAATAGACCATATACCGTATAAAATTAAATAATTGAAAGATCGGAAAATCACACAAATTTTCGGAAAAATTTTGACCACCTGCACACGTACACCATTATTAATTTAAAAAAAAAACACTACTACTTTAGTATTTTAAATATTTTAATAAACGCAAAAATCGCACAGTATTTAGAAGGCAAGTTATAAAAATTTGGAAGGACTAATAATGCACTGACGCAGACAAAAATCAAACGAATACTAAATTTCATTTATAAAAAGCATTCGATAGTCGTGGCTTAACGATAATCATTTAGTCGCACGGCGAGGTTGTCACATATGCTTTAGTATACAAATGAATGAATGATTTTATTCGAATGAAACCATTCGATAGTTGAAATCATTCATTCAGTAACCATTCGATAGTCTAATTCATTCGATAGTTCCCATCGCTAATTTCCAGCGCTTTTAGATGGAGCCAGTGGCGGATACAGAGGGGGGTCCATGGGGCCCGGGCCCCCCCTAAAATCTGTAAAGTGTGTTAAATATTAGGCTTTTCTGTTAAAAATGGCGCCCTAAAAAGCATATTCTACATTACTTTTTATTTTGCCCCCCCCCCTAAAATAAATTCCTGTATCCGCCCCTGGATGGAGCAGACAGTCCGCGACTTCGAGCAAGTACCATGATGAGTTTATATGATTAATTTTATTTCATATTCCATGCTTTCCAAAAATCTAACCTTTTGTGTCAATTTCAAATTTTATGAGAAAATATGATATGGTATACCGGGTGCGTCTTAAAAGTGGCTTACTTTTTCATTTTTTCAAAAACGAGATTTAGTATGTTACGACCTAGTGAGCAAAGTTTTGTTATATTTAGGGAACAGTTACGTATCTGCGTTTTATTGCTTCATATCAGACACAAGAACGGCCTGGTAACGTAACAACGACGTCACCTAGAACTACTACTACTACTACTTCTGCCATTACTCGCTGACGAGTATTTGACACGCATCAGAAGATGGTTACGCAAGGCGTTTCCTGTCATGAGCTTTTCTGTGATTGAAAAGCCCGATACGTGGTGTTATCTCTCTTCCGCACTCTGGACATTCAAAAATTTCATTACTTTGTTGCCACTTTACCCTTTGGTTGTCGTTATTAACTGAATTTACAATTCTCCTCCATTGCGTTCTATTGTGCGCTGCTTCCTTCCACTGAAGCTGCATACTTATCCCCTTTAAGTTTTCATGAAAAACATCCTTGTATCTTTTGAGTTGTCCACCCGGTTTCCTCTTAAGGATGCTTCACACTACACCGTAACGGGTCCGAGCCGTGCGTCGGTGAAGACACGACCAAACATTGTCAAGTGTTCTTTACACATATACATTCATGCCAGGCCGAGCACGATCCGAGCTTCGCCGGAACTCGTCCGTGCCCCGTCCCAGAAATGTCGGCGTACATTTTTTTCTCGGATCCGCTCCGTTCCCGTCACGTTGCGGAAAGCGTGAATGTACTTTTCCTGGTGCCCCGACTGCAATCTGCAGTTATGGTATAAACAAAGTACACTTTTTGTCATGTCTGTAGTAGGTAGTGAATCTTACAGCAGTATTTAATGGCAGGGAATGCATAAAACTGGACAATGAAAGGATGTAATGAAAAAGATAGGTCCTTCATCTTGCCCTTTGAGCAGGTGTTGTTCTTTCTTCATCAACTGTAATTGGTACCAATTCCACTTGCGAGAACTTTGGCATTGTTCGTATTAAATCTTCGTATGTCTATGGGGCTGTGTTTTATAATATACTCAGAACTAATACGAGCCCCGTTATCAACTCGGTGTAGCATAAACAGAAGGCCCGGACGTGGCTCGGTGTCTACTTCACGAAACGTGCCCGGCTCGGGTACGGTCCGGTGTACCGTGAATCATCCTTTACTCTCTACAAGTTCACCGTAAAGAAGAGATTTCGGTAGGCAGTTTTCTTGCATCCTGCATACGTGGCCAGCCCATCTTAAGCGAGATTTCGTAATCATGACTTCAGCACTCTCGCAGCTTGCTCTTTCAAGGACTAATACGTTTGAGACATGGTGGTACCATTTGATTCTTAACAGTTGTCTAAGGCATGTCTGTTGCAACTTGTTTAATGCGCTCGTGTGCCGGCGGTACGGCACCCAGGTTTCGCTTCCATATAACATGGTGGGGATTATTACTGCTCGATACACTGCAAGTTTCGTTTTTGTGCTCAAGTCATGATTGTAGAAAACCCTGTCTTTTAATTTCCAGAAAGCTCTTGAGGCGCTGCTCATTCTGTGCTGAATTTCAGAGTCGATATTTGCCTTTCCGAAATCAAACTGCCGAGGTAATTAAATTCCGATACATCTTCCAATAGTTCTTCTCCGATTTTCATAGCGCTGTTATGATTTTCCGGGGGAGTGCACATGATTTTAGTTTTATCGATGTTTAGTTTAAGGCCCAAAGTTTTGTATGCCCAGGTATATGTGTTCAGCATTTTCTATAATTGCTGTAACGTATTTGCAACTAGAGCGCAGTCATTAGCGTATTGGAGTTCTGTGAGTCTTTTTATATTGAACAGACCGCCATCATACCTGTATCTAACACCCATTCCTCTTTCATGCAGTTTGCTGTCCACTATAATAGAGAGCGCTTCCATAAATATGTTGAATAGGAGAGGAGCTAGGACACATCCCCGCCTAACTCCTGTAGAACACGTTTCCCTTAAAGGAATAAAATGCTCACTGGGTATATGACATAAATTAGAATTGCTTGACGATTCAATTCTTTTCGGTCACTTCCTGTTTCACCGAAAATGACTACAACTTTTGGTTTTTAAATGGTACTCCCGGTATTTTTTTACTTTATTTATTATTTTTTTTTATTTTTAATGTGGATAATTTTTATTTTTAATGTCTTATTTTTAATGTAGAGTGCCATGGCTGTATTAAAAACACTAATTTTTAATCAAGGAGCCTTGGAAAAATATATTTGATGGTGTAATGTTTTAGTGTCTTGTTAGTGCCGGTTAAAACGTGTTCAAATCGTATTTTTCATGAACTAGGAAGGTTTTTCAAGCAATTTTTTTACGAATAATTTGATACTACCGTACCGCTACCGATTACATTTTCAAATAAACCATATGCGTAAAATATCTAAAGTTGACATATGATATGTCATTCTATTTAGAGTGTCTTTTTCTATCAAATAAAATAAAACAAATACCGAAGGTGCCATTAAAAAATCAAAAGTTTTAGTCATTTCCGGTGAAACAGGAAGTGACCAAAAACAATTGAATACGTCAATCAATTCTAATATATTGTCATATACTAACATACTAAATCTTGATTTTTTCTCTGATAAAATAAAAAAGTTATAGGGGTGAAACTAGTAAATACCTATAGTGAAAAAAATTTATTGAAGTGAAAATTTATTCATTTCAAACATGAATCTTGATATAAAACTTTTTCAAACAATGGGTAACTCTGTATAGTTCATACTTAGTTAATTAGAATACTCCAATAATGAAGAAATTTAGATTACTGAAAGCTTTCACTAAATCTCATGTTCCTTTCAATACTCCGTAGAAAATAAAAAATAAATTAATACAAGGAATTGTTAATGATTTTGTTTGTAAAACGTCTGAGGCGTTCAATTTTATACAACAGTAAATTTACAGCCAATCTGGCGTTCAAAGTTGCCAATTACTTGTTAATAACAGTGTGACATGAGGAAATCTAGCGTTTGCAATTAACGAATTTGACAGACTTCAAATGTTATATAAGAGTCATTCTATTCATAGGGTACTTAACAAGCTTATTGTCTGAACTAAAAAAAATAATAATAGCAGTAAATTTTGACCATATTTTGAGTTTATATAGAATTCAGGTTATTGATAAATATTATTTAATAATATACAACTGGATGAAAATAATTTTCATTTAGAAAAGATTATAGCTCGATAACAAAATTAATAATATACCTTATAATTGGAGTATTTTTTAATGTATTTATCTCTTTCTTTATCTATAATGAAAACCTACTTCTTCAGCTAGAATTTCAACTTTTTAAGTAACATAGAGAGTGTAATTTGTAATTACGGCACGTAGTACTCATATATTCTTGATTCTAAATGTCAAAATATGGGCATTAAACTTATTTTATTGTCACAAATACTGACACTTTCAAATATGGAAGTGATACAAATTGCGCTTATGAGTCGTTCGGCATTTAACGTTTTATGTAAAACTGGCTACGTATTTTTACACAAATGAAGAAGGAAATTAAAGCTAAAGGATTATACTCTATCCGTATTGTAGCACATTTTTAAACAACTTCTTTTTTTAAGATTTTGATGGTCAAACATCAACAAAACATTCCTTATGTTTAGACTAAATTTTCTCAAAAATACAGACATAATTTAAAATTCCGTTACAATACGGAAATAGATTGAAGTTTTGTTATTACAGTCATATATAATTTATATGGTTTTGTAACAAATTGCTCTCTATTTTATGGCAAATGCTGAAGCTCTGCAAACCTTAATCAAGCCTTAAGTAAAGCAGTGTGTTTGAAATTTTGAGTTTGGCTTAACACGACAGGATCGGGCTAAGCCTTAGGCAGATTTCTGAAATATAATATAAATTTCCTTCGGCCAAACCTAACAGGCATTACAATTATTACATTATTTAACAAAGAATATTACATTTGAGTCCATTACAATCAATGATAATAAATTGGAAACAGTCAAAAAACATTTTCATTCAGAACTTAATAATATTTAAGTCTGGAATGCAGCTCCTATTAAAGAAAAAAGCTTTTAATCGATAGCTACTACTCGACATGACATACTGCTGTGAAACTTTGACATTGAAATGTCCTGTATTCATATCAAAGTTCCAGGTAGCAAAAAGGTCTATGAAAAGATAGATAGTAAAGATCTAACATCAAGAGGATCAAGTGAATGAGATATAATAACCAGGTAACAGACGTAATATACAGAAATGAATCCTCCAATTAACATTGAGAACGTCATCTAGCCAGATGAACTGATGAAAGATGGACCAGTAAATTTATACACTGGTACCTGAGAGACGTAAAAAACAAGATAGTCAAATATAAGATGGTACTGCGACAGTTGTCAACCAAATAGAATCAACAGCAAGTGTGAGCGACAATATGAGAGTGAGACATTTTTTGGCAATTTCCACTGTGATTCATCATCATTTTAGCTTATTCAGCCATTTCCAATAATTATGGTGTAGCCTCCTTCGTATACTCTCTTTGTAGTTGGGCCCATTGTTGTCTATTCTTGGCTATGCGGGCCCAAGTTATCTCTGCTAATTTCCTAATATCATGGTCCCCTATGGGTCTTCTTCTAAGTCTCTTAATTCCTCGTGGGTACCATGCTGTAATTCTTATGGTCCATCTATTGTCCATTCTTCTTGCCAGGTGTCCTACCCATTGCCTCTTGAGGGATTTATTCATCGGATGAGATCTATTACCTGGGTCTTTTGTCACACACATCCACTCTATTTTTTTACGGTCGCTCTTGGTTATTCCCAGCATATTTCGTTCCGTTGAGCTTTGTCTGCTACCCGCAGTTTCCTTATGATGTCCGTTTTAAGTGTCCAGATTTCGCATGCATAGGTCATGACTAGTGTACAGGGTGGGCCAAATTCGATGCTTTTAAATGGAAACACCCTTTTCTATAGGAGATTAACAAAAACTAATATCGGTGTCTGAAGCTCAATTTTTGTCAAAAACATGATGGTGAAAACCGCATATCGATATCTGTTACCGTTTCGGAGTTACGGGGTGTTTTTCAAAAATATGCATTTTTAACAAATCGCTGTAACTTTTTTGCTATGGAAAATGTTGTATTTTTATGAAAACATTTCCAAAGCATCCTTTTACATAGAATTTAATGGTTTAAGTATATTTTTTTTTAATTAATAATTTAAGAATTATCAACAGAAAATTTGATTTTTTAAATGGGACACCCTGTATATTTTTAATTCATTGTAAAGAATTTAAAATTACCTTTGAGATATAGAGTATATAAAAATTCGCCCGCTTTAAATAAGTAGGATTCGAACGGCACCGGCTGTAATGCCAAAAAATTCTAGCTGTGAGCATCAATTAAAACGAAAATAATATTTGCTATGAGAGATGCAGAATTTTATAACAATTTAAAATATATTTAACCAACATCAACACATTATTTAAACTATATCTAATAACAATAAAAATAAATAGCAAACCAAGACATGAGATTTTGGTACCGGTGTTCGACATCTCGACCGGCGACCGTCTTCTCTTATGGACAGACGGCGCAGTTTTTGAACATTTCTCGCAGAATTCATTAACTCAGTAGGGGTGAAAGATATCCTCTCATATATGCTAAGTATTTCTAATTCTTGTCTAGATTATACGGAAGAATAAGGAACCTTTATTCTTCCGCAATATATCCATAGGATTAGATCAATGGGCACTAAGTCAGGCGGCCTCGACGGTCAACGGCTGGGACCTTGGTTAGCTATTCAATTATTCTTGAAATTGGCTGCAAAAATTTGCTGACAACTTCAGCGTTCAGAGGCGGTGCGTCGTATTGCTGGAAAAATATGTTTTCGAGTTCCATTAAGGGCATATCATCAATATGGGATCCAAATACTAGTTAAAAGTGGCGAACTTTTAAAATTATGTATTTCGAAGGGGATTATAACAAAATATCAAGTGTGCTATATTTTTGGAAAGGTAATTTTAAATTCTTTTCAGTTAATTAAAAATATAGAGGGTGTCCCAAATAAAAAATCAATTTTTCTGTAGATAACTCTTAAATTATTAATTTTTAAAAATTTATACTTAAACCATTAAATTCTACGTAAAAGGGTGCTTTGGAAATGTTTTCATAGAAATACAAAATTTTTCATAGCAAAAAAGTTACAGCGATTTGTTAAAAATGCACATTTTTGAAAAACACTCCGTAACTCCGAAACGGTAACAGATATTGATGTGCGGTTTCACCATCATGTTTTTGATGAAATTTGAGCTCCAGACACCGATATTAGTTTTCGTTTATCTCCTATAGAAAAGGGTGTTTCCATTTAAAAGCGTCGAATTTGACCCACCCTGTACACACTATGTCGAATGTTTTCTTGATTTGATGATTTGAATTTTTTCTCCCAATGTAATTATTATAACATAAATAAACGTATTGTTGATGTTGATAATTATAAGACACTCATTCTATCATGGCTAAAATACAACTAAACCAAGTTTTGTGGCTCATATAAATTCAAAAATGTTATTAGTTAGTTACTAATGATATTTTGTAGATATTGAAAAAGATAATTTATTTTTTTGTATATACTTTTCTAGAAGCGAAACGTGCTAAGCCAGATTAATAGCGCAAAAATAGATAATTACATCTTAATGTTTCAAAGGTACCCGATAAATTATTATAAGATACAGATGCTGATTAACAACCTTTCAAAGTTGACGTGGCCGTTTTGCTTTACAAACAATAAAACAAAATTGTGAAAGTACTGGTATGTCTTGATAAAAAAACTGAAATTTTATGTATCATTTTCATTTATTTTTATGCGTAAGAGATTGCATAGGATTTGACGTAATTGAAATTTCTAATCTCTCTATTACATACTTATTTAATTTCAAAATATATGCTAGTAACATTAATTATGGTCTTATTATAAAAATAAATTAGAATATTTACAGATTTCAGTTCATAATTTATATTTCTCTAATATATAAAATTATCATGTTATAGTTTCAGTTACCATACTCCTCGGAAACGGCTTGACCGATTTTGATGAAATTTTATGTGTATATTCAGTAGGTCTGGTGGTTATCTATTTTAGTATTGAAAATACTTCTGGCCGCGTTTATATGGGACCCATCTTTGAAAAAACGACATGCTAGAAGCAACATGGGTTCAATAACCTGCCTGTCAACACGTACTTAAGTTGAATAGGGCAAGGTCGAGTCTGGACCGTCGGATAAAGAAAGCGATATTATTTTAAAAGGAAATATGTCAAGGCATGGGTTGTTAGGTACAGTTTGGCTATTTAAATCTAACTATTTCCGCATGAGAAACAAGGGGCAAATTATACGAGAAAGAGCAGAATCACATAAATAATAAATTTAGATTAATAACCATATTTTTTATATGATTATAATTTTTTTAATTATCAACTTAGGACAAAGAATGGTTTCTACCGCCAACAGGCGTTAAAACAAATGAATCCAAGGCGTGGTCAAATATTTATTGGGATAAGTTGATAGTTTTTACCGTTTGAATATTGTATAATTCAATTACTATACACTAATTAATTAATTTTAAATGTATCTAAATAGGCACTTTAATAATTGAAAAATGGACATGAGCACTTCATAGAGTATACCAAATATGTAAAAAAATTCTAATAAAAAAACCACAAATGGCACATTAAAATCTGCATTATCTGAAATCAAACTATAGATACCTAAACGGCCAATCAGCCAGACAACAGTCACAAGACGCCGACATCGATAACGCGATGAGCAGTTTTTAATAATTATTCCGAGTTAATACTTCAAGTGGCATTCCTTCAAATAAATTTTAATTTAACTATTGTTAATACATATAGTCATATTAATGATTATAGCCTTATGATTTCTAAAATAAAAATCCAGCGTGCTTTTATCAGAATAATTATTAAATGATGTATATAATAGTTAATATTTATTAACTTCGTAAGTGTTATTTTTTAATATAATTATGGATTTAATAATTAAATAATTATTTTAAGTTTAAATTGTGGTAAACTTTATGAGTTTCAATCATTTATATTTAAAATCATAGGGAAGGCAATATAGATTTTAGGCAGAAGAACTCAAGGGAAGGACTGTGTAGTTAATAATTAAAATTTTACATTTTTTTTACTTGCCATTTTTCTTGTCTTTCACGTTGCACGTTCACTCTTCGTTGTGTCACACACAATCTGAATTTCGGATATGATGCAGAACTGATAAATTAGACGAAATATATTAATTGCAAGGTATGCAAAGAAATATTTTTGTTAACTTTGCAAATACTTAAGGCATGCAATAATTAAAAAAAAATTGACGTGAGATTACTTCATAATTCTTGAAAGTCTTGGATGATAAACACTTGAATTATTATGGGTCTGTTTTGTGTAAGAAGCTAACAAATAATTTCAAAAACTCAACTATCAAAATATAATGGTAGAAAATGTTTAAAAGCATGTATAGGTATAATATTAATTGGACATACTGAATGTAAACTAGGAATACATAGTTGCTGCAGTCGATAATATATTTTGCTGCTTATTTTCCTCATAACAAAAAACCGTCAATACCGCTACTCACATTATGGGCACCTTTTTATACTTAAATCTCTTAATGATGTTTAAAAATACATATGTAGGTACATACTATAAGTAGTGGTTGTCATGGTTTTTTTATTAGGTATGATGAAAAGAAGCTGCAAACTAAATTATCGTTGGAGCGAACTATATTTTAATTTATTTTTATCTACAGTAACTATGCACGGTAAGGGTTCAAAATATGCCTATACTGTGAGGCAACTCAATTCGAGTATAAATTAACACTTACATTCCAAGTATCTTCTTGGTCTACCGGCACCCCGTTCATCCTTATTTCATCATTTCTATAAAAAAATAGTATGATTTATAACTTTTAATTTTGTTGTACGGCAAATTTAAATTTATGGGCCCTCCATAAATTTACAGCGTAAGTTCGAATATTAGTTAAACCTAGGAATACCCAGGTAATAGCCGGAAATATGCAAAAGAAGGAGTGAGTTTAGGTTAGATTAGAATTAGGTTTTAGTTGGTTTTGAATTAATAAAAATATAGACCTAATCTAAACTTAACCGAAACTGACCCACTTTTTGGTATATTTCGGGCTCCTATGGGCAACTCTACGTTTAACCAATATTCGGGCTTTACGGTAACATAATACTCATTCTGATTGGTTTAATCTGGCTCCATAACAAAACTGTGGGTTCGAAGTGCTATTGCAAATTAATGCAATTAATTCTATGTATACACTTTCATAAAAAGCCATCACGATAAAAATTAAATATCAAAATTATTTAACGTTGCGAACGGTTCACTTGTTCACTATACGTATCTGGAATATATTTGCGAATGGCGATCAGCGATACGATGGTGCGTCCAAACCTGGGGAGACGAGCGCGAGACATTCCAAATTCGCTGTGTGGACGAGTCTCGCGAGAGCGTCGCGAGTCAACCCACGGAGCCTCGTTGCTATCCGTCCGCTGTCGGTTTTCCAACGGCCGATCAAAGAAAGCTCGAAAGTCTGGACGTGTTTTTGGTAGGCCCGCCCGTCTGCGAGATATTAGGTCTGATTTATAAATTTCGACCATTTAAAATTAAGTAATCTCAAATTTTCAAATCGTACACCGTATGTATTATCATTTTTTTCTGATAGAATTTACAAATTCTATGTCACTGATAATTTTACCCTACCGAAATCCAACATTTCTTTAAACAAATTGAATTATTACAACATCTATTAATTTTAGATATATAATATCAAAAATGGCAAGAAAATTACCGAATAGTACGTATGTATAATCCAATAATAAAATAAAAATAGGGTATTCCCATTAGAAAATATGTTATATCCTCAACACTTTTTTGAATTACCCTGTATACTCTATAGTAATGTTAAAATGTGCTTCTTAACCTTACCAATAACTTTTTTTATTTAACATTTTGTTCTAAAAACGTTAAAAACGCATTATGTAAAAACGTCGTGTAAAGGGATAAAGGGAAAAACAGCCGAAAGGGGGAAAACCGACGATGAATACCATGTTAAAGACCGAATATCATATTAAAGATACAAAAATTTATTACTGTATGCGTTATTATTTGGCCATCTTTGGTATATTCAATTGCAATTTAATATGTGTTTGGCTTTCTTTCACTATGATCCCAAAATGGCGTAAAATGGATAGAAAATGTGTCGCTCTCGTCTCGCTCTTATCTCGCTCTTGTCTTGCTCTCGTCTCGCGCTCGGCTCGTCAGGTCTGGACGCACCATAGACTGCCGGAGTGGTGACGTCACGAATGTCAAATTGCTTTCCAAACAAGGTTTAGTTCTTTATATTTCTATTGAGCTCTTCCAAATGACGTCACAAAGTAATATAAAATGTAAAAAAACAGGTGATTGCCGACAACCGCCGACTTGTATCTTGTATTTTCAATACGCCTATGATGGTTGCGCATGTTGCAAAATCTGTGAATTTTTTATATCCCTGAATGATAAGGGACCCCATTTTTTTGACAAAATTTTATATTTTTATTTTTTTATGGTGTGGCATTAAAAAATATAAACAACCCTAAATTTTTACCATTGAGAACGGAGTTATTTTACTTTGAAAATATCCAAAAAAAATTATTTTTTGCTAAAATTTTGAGAACCACTGGATCTTTTCTTTCTTTTTTCTTCTTTATGATTTTCTTTCCTGTAAATGTTGCCATATTATCAAGAAATTATGTTTTTTAACTAAAAACTAAAAAAAAATCCAAAAAGTTTTTCAAAAAATTCCGAATTTTCAAAATTTTTTTTCGCGAAAAAAAAACTCATAAGCGTGTTTTCCAAAATAACGGAGTTATTTTACTTTGAAAATTTCCAAAAAAAAAATGATTATTTGCTAAAATTTTGAGAACCACTGGATCTTTTCTGGATTTTCTTTCCTGTAAATTTAATCTAATACCTATGTTGCCAATTTATCAACAAATTATGTTTTTTAACTAAAAATTTAAAAAAAATCCAAAAATTTTATCAAAAAAATTTGAATTTTCAATTTTTTTTTCGCGAGAATAACTTCATAGGCGTGTTTCTGGGGTTGAATTATACTACCAGTTAAAATACTTGCATTTATTTCTCGGACACCCTGTATATTCATAATCTATGATCATAATAAACATCTTATTTTTTGGAATTGTTTTTCCTTTGGTAATTTTTAAGATGCCAAATCAACAGAGAACGCCTTCTGTATACAAAAAGAAACCAATGCCATTAGCAGATGACTAATTAGCTTTTGCAGATGATTTAGTTATCATAGATGATATCTTCTGATGTGAGTGTTGTAAAATATGGGGTTCCACAAGGCTCAGTATTAGGATCCTTATTGTTTTTAATTTACATTAATGATTTACCCGTGACTACACTTCAGAATAATATGATTTTGTTTGCCGATGCCACTACTATCTTATGTGCTCGGAAATTCCCTGAAGAAATTCAAACTGATTTTGAATCGATTTTGCTAAATGTTGGTGACTGGTTTCAGGCAAACCGATTATGCCTGAATGACACTAAAACAGAAAGAGTTATTTTTTCTCTTAAAACAAAATATAAAATAGATTTCTGCAGTGTCCGATTTCTGAGAATAAAATTTGACACAAAACTGAGTTTTGAAAGTCACGTAGACTATGTGTCAGGGAAGGTTTTCATGAGCATGTATGCATTTCGGTGATTGGCTAAGTGTGTAGATAGTGATGTGTTAGTAGCTGCCTATCATGCTCTCATTCACTCGGTGCTTACTTATGGAATACTTGTTTGGGGTCACTCAGCTCATGCTGACAGACTGTTTGGACTGCAAAGAAAAGCATTGAGAATTTTGTGAAATTTAAGTTATCAAGCAGATACAAAAAACGCCTACAAAAGAATGGGAATACTGACACTTCCATGTTGCTATATCCTCCAGTGTCTTTTATTTGTAAAGGATAACCTAGAACTAAGATACTACCCATGATGAACAACACAATTATGCAACCAGAAACAGAATGAATATAAAGCCTGTTCGTTTGCGCCTCGGAAGATCTCTGAACTCCAGCCTTAATTATGCTCCTGCATGCTTTAATAAATTATCTCAAAATGTCAGAAATTTACCAAGACATCAATTTAAAACGACAATTAAAAGCCACCTTCTTGATATGGCTTATCTTAGTGTTACTGATTTTTTAGAAAGCAGTGAAGGGTTATAGCGTGGTTATAGGTCAAAACATTTACATTGTTTATTTATTGTTTTTTTTTGTGTACTTTAAATTACTGTTTGATAATTGTTGTGCTTATTTTATAATTTTGCATTTTACAAAATATGACTTTGTGTAAGGATACTTGTATCTATTAACATGCAATAAATGATTTGATTTGATTTGCAAGAGATCGGAAAGAATTAGGATATGGGTGACCAAAACACTAGAAAATCAAGGGCAAAAAGTAGGCTTAGTGTTTAATGAGAAGAAAACGAAATGTATGGAGTGGTCAGGTAGGGATTTTGAGAAGGGAGGATGTCTACAAATAGATTCTGAGAGACGGAAATGATACAAGTTTGAGGAAGTAGATACATTCACATATCTAGGAGCCGTATTTCTAAGGAAACCAAATATAACTCAAGAAATTATGGCAAGAATAAGGTCAGTAAATAGACGTCTTAACGCACTACAGAAAATTATTAAGAGTAAGAACATCTCTAGAAGTTTAAAAATCAAAATGTACCAAACAATGATACGACCAAAAGTGCTGCATGTGAAACGTGGACGTTCAATGCAACGGAAAATTCGAGGCTAGAGATTTTTGGGAAAGAAAAATACTTATTGAGGAAGATTTTTGTAGGAAAGAAGATAGACAACATATAGACCAGAAGAACAAATGAAGAATTAAAGCAACTATGTCGGGCACCGAGTATAACGGGAGTAGCAAGAGCACAAAGACTAAGATGGCTGTAACACATTGAAAGAATGGCTCAAGCAAGAATTCCTAGTATGATAATGAAACGTGAAATAGGTGGAAAGAGAAGGACCGAGAACCAGATGGAAAAAGGATGTTGAAGAAGACTTAAGAAGGATAAGTGTGGATGGGTGGAGAATAAAAGCGAAAGACAGAAACAAATGGAGAAAGATAATAACCAATCAAGCCATGAGTCTTTTAGGCTTTTAGAGCTATTATATATAATTTTTAAACTGCACTCGGGAACAAGACAAATTTATATTTATTACTAATTTAAGGCTTGCTCCAAAAAGTCGAGATCCGCCACTGTTTATTGATACCTTTGTATAGCTAAAACTTATAATTTCTCTATATATGTCAGAAGTCGTGATATATCAACCATTTTTCCCATTTAAGTTCCAGCACGTCGATGACGTTCCCACCTTGCTATTTAATGTTTTACTGTACATATACATAAATATTTCAGTAGGTATTTGAAATAACAAAGAGCTGGATACATAAATTTAATCTATAAAAGCGGAGAATACTATTGACTTTTCTGCGATACACCTCTTTTATTGCTACGTATAATTTTTATAGTAATAACAATTTTCCTCTAATTATTTATGCTCAAGCCACGCTATATTCTACAGGGTTTACTATTCCGTGAATATAAAACTACTTCCTGTTTTTGGAATCAAATTTACCTCTATACAAAAGTGCTTCATTTGTCCTTGGGGGGCAGGGGTAGATGGGCCATATGGGAAAACGGGAAAATACCCGGTGGGCCGGTGGGCCGGTCCCGATCAGAGCTCAAAAGAGATTGATTTAGCAAAAATTAAATGGTTAATCTTCTAACTAAAGTTACGTAAGATTCTTAGTGACTGCCTAATTAACTATTTAATTAGATCAATATAATAGTCAGTTGCTTTTAAACATAAACACCAATTTGTAAAATAACTATTGTTAGATATCTTTCTCTGAGACACTTATAATTTTAATAAACATCTATTTATTGTTCCGTTTGAAATGTTTTATTATACAAGGTGAGTCTATAAGTGCACTTAATTTGTGTGCTGCTTTGTGCAAATATTTTCAGGGCTGGTAGTTATAGGCTGTTAGTTTATAATCATCTGCTGATGATGCTAACATGGTTAGCGAAACGCGCGCCAGTGTAAAAGTAAAAGTGTTTTGGTGTATTGTGGTGATTTAGTGTTTTTATTTTGCTGGTAGATATATGAATAAAAGAAACATAATATATTCTCTTTACCATGTTTCAAATAAGTCGAAAATAACCGAGTTATTAAAGTTGAAATTTTTCTGTAACCTCAGAACACATTCATATCTACTGCCTAGGTTTTTTTTTGTTTGAGTCATGGCATTATCAGACAAGATGCCAAATAATGTAGAAACGAGTAAAAGTTACGTGATGAGAATTTTACCAAAAATTAAAACACGTATACACGACGAGGCTGCTGCTGTACCAGAAAAGAGAGAATTTCTTTCTACGATGTGTAAAAAAGTATATACCTGAAAAGCTAAAAATGATGTATTTCACAGAGGATTGGGCCAGAATAAAAAAATATGAACTGAATGAATCAGGAAGCCTTAAAGTTTCTCAAAATCGTGATTGAAAATCGTACCATATTCAAGATCAAACTACCGTTATCGATAATGGAAATAAAATAGTAGAACTCTGTGAAACTGAGCTATTTTGTAGTAAAAATTCAAATTTCCGATCTTTACAAAATTGATCTTTACAAAAATTTTGATCAAGGCAATTTCAATATTTTTAAAAAATCGGAGGCAAAAGAGATTTTTTCACCCAAGCGAAAAACACCCTTACTTATATAGGGTGTCCCAGAAATAGGTGCAAGTATTTTAAGAGGGGTAGATTTGGTCAAAAGAAACATTTTTTCTCTTTACCGCTTTTCAAGTAAGTCCAAAATAACAGAGTTATTTTACTTTGAAAATTTAAACAAAAAATGCTTTTTGCTTAAATTTTGAGAACCTCTGGATGTTTTCTGGATTTTCTTTCATGTAAATTTAATCTACTACCTATGTTGCCATATTATCAAGAAATTATGTTTTTAACTTAAAAATAGAAAAGTTTCCAAAAATGTTTTCAAAAAATTCCAAATTTTTGCAAAAAAAACCTCATAGGCGTGTTGCTGAGGCCAAAATATACTACTAGTTAAAATACTTGCACTTATTTTGGGACACCCTGTATATTAATTAATAAAATATGTTTATTCGTTGTGGTCATTTTGTTTTTGTGGATTCGGGCCGGTTGCCTGTTATTCCCGAGCCGGTTTCCACTTCCCCATCCACCCCTGTTGGGGGGCATCAAGCTTTCAAAAAATAAACACATTTTTGGCCGACCATACCAATAGGTATGGTAGGCTATTAAGATCGGCAAAAAAAATATAATTTCACTCAAAATGAGTTATTTGGGTCATAAATGACCTAAATACAAAATATTTTCATGGTGTCTGTCTGTCCGTCTGTACGATAACTCAAAAACCGCTGAACCGATTTTAACCAAATTTGGCACAAAAATACTGTGGCACCCGAGAATCTGGCCATTAATTTTTGGTGGGGGTGGGGGGTTGGTAAGGGGGTATGGGAGGGGGTTAAAAAATCGTAACTCCAAAATTACAGTAGCTAGCGAAACGCGGTTTTCAATTTAAGATTAGGAATAATATTTGCAACAAAATTTGTAATAACATCAAAATCAGTCAAAGTCGCAGTTTTTGAGATAAAAAAAATTGGAAAAATTCCTTTACTCTGAAACTAAAGGAACTGCCTACCAACTTTTTATTAACATATTTTAATATGAGCGGCTATACATGCCCCCGGCTTTAACCGAACAGATATTCCGATTTGAATGAGATTTGGGGTGTCTATATTCAGCGGCGGACAGGAATTTATTTTAGGAGGGCCCAAATAAAAAGTAGAATATTATGCTCTTTAGGGTGCCATTTTTAACCTAGAAGCCTAATATTTAACCTAATTTCATGGGAGCCTGTGCCCCATGGCCTCCGCTTTGTCCAGCACTGTCATACTAAATGCAGCATTGTTACAAGGGCAAAAATTTTTGTACTATAAATGGTGTCGAAATTGTACTTTCTTAAGTGGGACTGTACATTTTTCGTGGAAAAATGTGGGGTCATGTATAGTATCTTTGAGGGTGCATCAGAGGGGTGCATCCACATCCACATTATCCTAGAGAAAGAGGATCGGCGTAACGACCTTGAAACAATTTCCAGTAATTCTATTGGCTGAAATTTTTGACAGATTAATTTTTTAGCCAATAGAATTTCTGGAAATAGTTTCAAGGTCGTTACGCCGATACGCCGATCCGCTTTTTCTAGGATAATGTGGATGGCACCCTGACGTCATTCAAGTCAGTTGTCAACCGGCACGTTGGCATTATTTGAAATGTGGGCCGCTAGGAGTTTGATCTGTATTAAACCCTCTGCTCCTAGCGACACTTGTGTCTAGCCTTAGTAGGCAACTATTACGCCCGACCAATCACGTTAGAGTTTTTTGACAAACACAAATGAATTAACACCCTTCAAATAACCACGCTAACCAACCTGATTGGTCAAGCTTAAAAGTTGACTGCTAGGGCTAGACACTTCTCTAGCGACCTGCATTTCAAATCCACGCATCGCGTATCACCCCGATCACCGTTCGTCTAAAAATATGTATGTGAGTTTAAGTTTGGGTTAGTTTGGGTTTGAGAAGTAAGAACTGTACATTTTTTCTTGCAACTGTACCTATGTACTCCTTGACTATCAAATGTACCCAAAATAGTACAATTGTACCTATTGTAACAACACTGACTAAATGTTTTAAGTTTTGCCTTTCACAAAAAAAGACTATTGTTGCGGACCCGTGTGGACTCGACCTAACCCAACTATATGTTCCGCCCCCAGATGACCTTAACATCGCATTAAAGAATAGACACCGTAATGGTTCATTCGAACGTTCGAGAAGAATCGAGTTCCACTGGAATGGAGTAGTACATACGAGAACATTCGAAACTTTCTCTACGTACCTAACGATCTATGGACTATTCGAGAAATCTTTAGCGGGGTTCAGAAGTAGTTAATTAAGACATAATTTACCTGATTAACTGCGTGTAGTTTTTCTTCAAAAACTACGTCTTTTCCCTTTCATTAACTACATGAAAACTACGTTAATAAACTATGTACTGATATTATGAATAATTTTTCTTTGTATAATATGATGTAAATATTATATTTAAAGCCATATTTCTTCTGTTTTCTTAAATACATTATGTGTTTTTAAAGCTTCAACTTATTATAACCTCACCTCAAACCTTTGATATTTGAAAGGGTAAAGGTGTGGATCCGGTGGCTGACCTTGAAGGCCATATTTGCTGCATTTGATCATCGATACTACGCAAGCGCACATCGTCGATATTGCCAAATTGCACTTTATTTTCGAATTATTTGCAGTTGAAAATTTTCTTTTGAGTGTTAATCAATAATAATACAAATTCTCTAATTAATTTTATAATTTCAGATTTATCTTGATATCCAAACTTAAGAAATGATATATAAAATTGAATATATAAAATTGTAATATTAATAACATTTATTTATATATTTACATTAGAATTAAAAATTATCATTTACAAATTTTTTCTTAATAGTTTTAAACTTATTAGAATTATTTTATTTCTTTCAAGTTATTTAATTTCCAGTTATTTTCAGGCAACAATAGTTTTGATTATATGTATTGATGTATTGAAGTACTCGATGACGAGTCTTATAGAACGTCAGTGGGAGATAGAGGTAACATTTTACCTATAATGTTACGAATATAATATACTTTGATTATAATATTTGTATCATAATTTCTTAAAAATATCAAGTTAGTGGATTAATAGCAATTTTAGACATATATTTTATCGAAGAGTGTGGTGATAAGACTAAAATAAGCTTTATGTTTTATCTTTTTCTCTTTAGAAGGGATATGGTTTGTGTCGTAGAATACATTATAGTATTTAATATCGTGTAGTTTGATATTCTTTTCTTAATTTACTGTAATATTTTGTTTCCTATAATGCCAAATCTTGACAATATGGTGAAGGTTGAGTTTTTATCTTATTAGTTTTATACCTGTGTTTATACAAGACCAAATTAAGATTTAGTTAGTTTGTGATTTATATTAAGATCTTTCTTATAATATTTGTTATGTCTTAATCTTAATACTATATTATGCTTTGTTTGGAAAATAAACTTAATTTTGCATATCCTATTCCATCTTTCCATTAGGAAAAATATGGTTTATAAATCATATATGCTAAGAAAATCACATAAATTAAGTGTAAGAATAGAGAAATCTTAAGGTAGCAGAAAAATTAATGCAATATATGTATAAGCAGGATTAAACAAGGTAACTGTTAATGTTGCTGAAGCTGATTCTACACAAATTTAATTACGGAGACTAAAAGGCCTTTTAAGGCCTCCGTAGTTTTGATGGAATGTTAAAAAAAACTATTATGAACATGACATGAAGCTACAGCATTTAAAAATTAAAAAAAAAAGAAAAAACTTCCGAATTTTTAATAAAGCCCTTTTTAAACGTAGCATAATAATCTAGAGCAATTAGATTAATTATAGGAATCTAGAGTTTTATTTCTATTTAATTTTATTGACTATGAAAATACATAATAAGCGTCCACGTGTTGTGCGAAATATTAAAATAATAATATAAATAATACCGCGTACTATGATTGAAAAAAAATAGCGGCAGCGATGACTATGAAATGAAGATCGCTGTCATTTTATATGGGAAATGTCCACAATCGTCATTTTCCAGCCAACTGGACGCCGTTTTTTTGATCATACGGTATATATTGACAAAAAAACACTGAAAACATATATTTGTTTTCTACTGAAAATAGTTCCAAAATAACTTGCAATCTGGCAACATCGAAGATGTGCGCATGCGTAGTGTCTGTGACTATATGCAGCAAAAACTCGTTTCAAGGTCAGCCACCGGATCCACACCATTACCTTTGAAAGTTACATACATAGGTTACATAAACTACACCCTCTACATAAACTACGTTAACTACATGTAATGTAGTTTATGTAGTTTTTAAAAGTAACATGTAGTTTTCCTAACCCTGATCTTTAGCTGTGGGTATAAAAGCCGGCGGCTGTGGCCTGAAGAGGACAGATATAAATAGACGAGTACAGTTGACGCGCTAAAATTCAAAATAAATTCTTTCTAGATAAATAATTATAAATCGTTTGTAAATAGTTCTTTAAGTCTTTTATCGTTATTGTTTTTGTTAATTAGTGTTAAATAAATTGTGTTTAAATAAATTGTGACTTTCTATCCACACGGAACCGACGAAAGACGTAACACTATAATATATACAAGAAGGGTGAACACTACCCTCTCCCTTCATAAATGATTTTTTTTGTCTAATCAAAATGTTTTGGTTTCTTTTTTGTTTAAAATGGATTTCAAATTAAATAAAATCCCAATAAATAATATTTTTTCTTTATAAATCTAAGATATTATTTTTCTTTCACATACATAGTGTTTTAATTTACTTAATGTTTAATTTCAAATCCTTGAAAAGGATAGACAGGTATAATTTGTTTATCAAAGCCAAAACTATTTTTTTACGTTCACTTTCTGAAACAATTTGACAAAATTAATGGTTTAATACAGTCAAACTATAACTGAATATTTAATTTAAATTTATGAGTGACCCAGTGAATTGTGGTATATCCTTGATAATTTAAAAAAACAATTTGAATGGAAATAACAGTAATTATAAAGTGAAATATAAAAAAAATCAGTATGATTTTGTCTATTTAAAATAACCCTTCTTTATTGATTCAAAATATTTATAAAATTTTCTTATATTGTTTATCCAGAAGAAAATATACAGCGTCCGGCAATCACTTTATATAATCCTAAGAAATTATTAAATATGTTTAGACAGTTACAAAGATATTAATAAATAAATAAAAAAATATTTTTTTTCAGTTTTTTTATAAAAATTATTAAAAATATTAGAAATGTCCTGAAATCAAAACTATATTAGGTATTTACTCTAGTGGGTCTGTACTTACTTTGACACAAATATCGTAATTTTAAACCATACAGGGTGTACAAAATTGTATGCCAATATTTTTAAAATATAAAATAGTTTTTTTTTCGTTTTTTTTTAATGGAACACCCTGTATATTATTTCTTCGTTAGATAGAGAATTAAAAAATAAACATGTTTTGCATTTAAAGTATTTCAAAATTTTTAGCGGTTTCGCAAATATTCGCGGTTTAATATGGCTCTTTCAAGGGTAAAATGCGAGAAAAAAATCATTGGGTGGCTTTGATAAAAGTTTACTGCGAAACCGTTAAAAGATTTGAAATACGTTTAAATATAAAAAGTGTTCATTTTTTGAAAAAAACAAAACAAACTCTTGACAAATGATGAGAATTTTCATATATTTTCATAAAAATGTAATTAATCTAAAAAATATAGAAAGAAAATGGAAAGTAATATTTTAATTTATTTTTATTAGTCCTTAAAAGGATTTTATGGCGCTTGAATAATTATTATTACCGGATAAGTAATTATACCATATCATAATATATGTTCATCATGTAAATTTACCATAATTTTACTTTCAGAAAAAAAAAGAGATTATTAACGTGACAACATACATACATTTTTTTGCTGGGTGAAAGTAATTTCTTCATCAAGCACTACAGTTTCATTATTTCTCATCAGCCAAATAAATTAAAAGAGACACAGATCTCTCAACAAACAGAAAATGAGCTTAATAATTAACTTTGTTTTTTTTATACAGACTATTTGACTATATGAGACTATTGACTATGATAATGGGGCTTACTTATGTAAAGGGCTGTAAATTCAGGGCTTACTTATGTAAAGATGAATAGGAAGTATAGAGTAAGAACAATATTAAATGCCATGTGATCCCATAATAATTACATCGCAGTAGCCCTAAAATTGACATTTTAGTTCTAGCATGGTTCGAGCATAAAAAAATATTAACTACAGCAGGCCAGGCCATATAAAGTATGTTCTACTATTCCATAGGCACAAAACTACAATACGATTGAACGAAAAAACGGCGTCAGGGATGGCTTGGTTTGATTCCTTTTCATTCGACATCTTGACGTTGTTTAGTTTTGATCACGTGGCATTACGTGTTTTTGGAGTCAAAATTAGTTAAATGAGCTTATGAATCAGAACGAGTTAACGTAACCCTTATTTCCAGTAAATATTTTGCTAATGAGTATACATACTAAGGGCTGGCAAAGGTTAGTCTTGGGTCGAGATTTCTGTATGTAAGAAGAGTACAATGCGTTTATAATGTACTAAACAGAGAGGACAGTAAACACGTTGCCAAACGTATGAAATAAACCGAGAAACTGTGCACATCGCTAAGAGACGTGGAAGCACGTGGAAGGGGATATAGCAGATTTGTCGCGGTTGACCGGTCGACCCAATCAATACCTCTGTCCGAACTTAAAGTTTTAGGGAAAGGTGTATGTCATGCGTTTAGCTTCACGATTTAATTACGTCTCGTGATACTTGATTTGTTTATTTATTAACGAGTCGTTGTAATTTTTCCTCTAGCTTGAATTTTTTTAAGTGCAAGCTAGAAACACTTGCATTTTTGGTAAAAATAAGTGGAATTGAGTCGGTGTTCGATAGTGGTCGCGCTATTAGAACTCTGAATTCAAAAATCGATATCTCGAAATCTATTAGAAATAATAGATTGTAGTTTTTTCAAGAACTTTGTTAATATTTCTGCTGTATTTTCTTTGTAGACAGTATGTGAAAATCTTTATCAATAAAAAAATTACACGGTTGCTGAAAATTGATATGCTCTAAAAGTAAATGGATGGATTGTTTACAATTTTTGAATGGAAAAAACAACCTTATCGAATTTTTCTTATGTAAACATATTGTAAAATATCCGATCTTGAAAATAAAAAAAGTTTCAATATCTAAAGCGGTCTTGAGTTATGGCCTGTTATGTGTTAAAAAGTTGAGTTTTTAAATTATCGCGATTACTGAAGTTTTCTCGTTATAAAAAAATGACACCCTAACGATATCCTCATAACTCCATTGCAGATGCTCACAAAAATGTCTAATGATTTTATCTAGCTATCTCTTGAAAAAAAAGTAATTTAAAAATAAGCGGTTTGAGATCGTGATTTTACTTTACTTGATAAGGAAAGGCGTATCGGCAACGCCGCAACAGCACACCGTCGCGCGTCGCGTCGGTCGGTCGCATTTCTCTCACTCCGACTTAATAAGATCCCTATGCTATTTACTTCTACACATGTAAACGCCGACCCAAAAGTAACAGTTGCCAGCACGGTATAACACCTTAAAATTTTATGTTAAACCTAGCAATACGTACCTGGGCACATACACAATAATAATTGTTTGAATTGTTTCTGCATTTTACTACAACACAGCAACTTAAAAAATTCGCCTTCTTTGCACTACAACAAGTTGTGCCCCCAACGAAAAGAACACATTCGTATTAATGAATACTGTACGGGGCAATTTCTAATCACGAACTAATATGAAAAACTATACCTATTTTTATTTTCGATAAACTCTAATTATATAATACATATTTATTGTTTTTAACTGCTAATAGCGTTACAATAAGACAAATTTAATATAAATAATGTATGTCCTTTAATTTTTGAGTATAAAGCAAAATATATTTTATTCAAGTACCTAGTATACCCCGCTGGCAAGCAAACCTTTAGGTCGGCGTTGACATGTATAGGAGTGAGTCGTTATGGCAATCTAGTAAGTCGGAGTGAGCAAAAATACGAAGTATTGATTACATAACTACTTAATCTGAGTTGATTTCATGCGCTTGGGAAAATACTCGCCTTCTGTCTTTATTCACTACATCTTATTTTATTAAGCGTGTTGACCGTACTCTTCGTACACATGAAAACCGGCACCCAAGACCAGAAATGCCGACCCTTAGTATAATCAACAAAACTGTGTTCATTAATTTCATAAACCTTAATTAAAATATATTAACAATACCTATCTTGTTTATCGATTCCCTATATTATAATATAAAAGCTACAAAAAAGTGTAAATAGAAAAGCGTGTTTAGATGTCATTTGATTTATATTAAGTATTTTGTAGTTTTCGCTTTTAAAATTAAAATAGGCTTATTAGGAAATTAGCTCACTTTTTCAAATAAGCGTTAGGCATTTAACGTTTTATGTAAAACTGGCTAGGTATTTTTGGACAAATGAAGAAGGAAATTAAAGATAAAGGATTGTATTATATCCGTATTGTAGCACATTTTTAGACAACTTCTTTATTTTTAAAATTTTCAAACATCAACAAAATATTCCTTATGTTTGGACTAAATTTTCTCGAAAATAAAGACATAATTTAAAATTCCGTTACAATACGGAAATAGATTGAAGTTTTGTGATTACAGTGATATATAATTTATATGGTTTGGTAACAAATTGCTCGCTATTTTATGGCAAATTCTGAAGCTCTGCAAACCTTAATCAAAGCACCTGTGTTTGAAATTTTGGATGTGGCTTAACACGACAGGATCGGGCTAAGCATTAAGTAAGATTTCTGAAATATAATATATATATTTCCTTCGGGCACACACCCGCTTTAACCGACCCATGAGAGCGACCCGAACATTACAGCCAATAGACTCTTAAACAAGCCAAATCAAGCGCGGGTACGCGAAAATAAGCGGAGTTGACTAGCTGGTTAGTGAGTAAGCTGTACCTAAACATTTGCTCTCTTTTTCAGATATTAATTACACTAGCATTAGTTGGTCTTGGTCGATCATCCAAAACAGACGATAGAGACAAAAGGGCCACATTTCCTTTGACATCCAGTCCAAGTTTTGAAAATTTCGAATCACTGAAGATTCCTAATAGAGCACCCCAACTTTACAGCTTGGAAGTAGACTCCTTCTTACCGATTCCAAAAGGTAAGTCAAGTATTACTTTCCAACAATATAAAGGTGGAATCTTTGATATAAGATGATTATTAGGTATCTGTACAGGGTGGATCAAATTGGACGCTTTTAAATGGAAACATCCTTTTCCATAGGAGATAGACGAAAACTAATATCGGTGTCTGGAGCTCAATTTTTATCAAAAACATGATGGTGAAAACCGCATATCGATATCTGTTACCGTTTCGGAGTTACGGGGTGTTTTTCAAAAATGTGCATTTATACCAAATCGCTGTTTGAATTTTTATGAAAGCATTCCCAACGCATCTTTTTACGTAGAATTTAATGGTTTAGGTATATTTTTTTTAAATTAATAATTTAAGAATTATCAACAGAAAATTTGATTTTTTAAATGGGACACCCTGTATATTTTTAACTAATTGAATATAATTTAAAATTACCTTTCCAAAAGTATAGCATACTTGATATTTTGCTCAATTTCTCTTCGAGATATAGAGTTTATTAAAATTCGCCCACTTTGTATAAGTAGGCTTTGAATGGCGCCGGCTCTAATGCAAAAAAAACTAGCCGGTGAGCAATTAAAACGAAAATAATATTTGCAATGAGAGATGCAGAATTTTATAACAATTTAAACTATATTTCACAAACATTAACACATTTAAACTATATCTAATGACAATAAAAATAAATAGCAAACCGAGACATGAGATTTTGCTTCAGGTGTTCGACATATCGACCGTCTTCTGTTATGGACAAACGGGGCCGTTTTTGAAAATTTCTCGCGAAATTCATTAACTCAGTGGGGTTGAAAGGTACCCTCTCATAACTGCTAAGTATTTTTAGTTCTTGTCTAGATTATACGGAAGAATAAGGATTATTCTTCCGCAAATATATCCATAGGATTAGATCCATGGGCACTAAGTCACGGCCTCGGCGGCCAACGGCTGTGATCTTGGTTAGCTATCCAATTATTCTTGAAATTGGCTGCAAAAATTTGCTGATAACTTCAGCGTTCAGAGGCGGTGCGTCGTCTTGCTGGAAAAATATGTTTTCGAGTTCCATTAAGGGCTTATTATCAATAAGGGGTCCAAAGTCTACTAGTTAAAAGTGGCGAACTTTTAAAAATTCTGTATTTCGAAAGGGATTATGACAAAATATCAAGTGTGCTATATTTTTGGAAAGGTAATTTTAAATTCTTTTCAGTTAATTAAAAATATAGAGGGTGTCTCAAATAAAAAATCAATTTTTCTGTTGATAACTCTTAAATTATTAATTTTAAAAAAATTATACTTAAACCATCAAATTCTACGTAAAAAGGTGCTTTGGAAATGTTTTCAAAATTTTCCATGGCAAAAAAGTTACAGCGATTTGTGAAAAATGCAAATTTTTGAAAAACACCCCGTAACTCCAAAACGGTAACAGATATTGATGTGTGGTTTTCACCATCATGTTTTTGATGAAAATTGAGCTCCAGACACCGATATTAGTTTTCGTCTATCTCCTATAGAAAAGGGTGTTTCCATTTAAAAGCGTCGAATTTGACCCACCCTGTACAATGTATACTTGTGAAACACTGATGACACACATCACAAGTACATGCAAGAGGTAGCCGACGCTCTATACCGGGTGCGTCTCAAAAGGAGCTCACCCCTATAACTTTTTTATTTTTTCAGATAAAACAACGATATTTGGTATGTTAGTATATGACATAAATTGGGATTGATTGACGTATTCAATTTTATTGTTTTCGGTCACTTCCGGTTTCACCGGAAATGACTACAACTTTTGATTTTTAAATGGCAACCTAGGTATTTTTTACTTTATTCCATAGAAAATGACACTCTGAATCGAATGACATATCATATGTCAACTTTTGACATTTTGCTATATTTATGGTTTATTTGAAATTGTAACATGCGGTTCATAACGACAATTTAACTCAAAATACCAAGTGTGTGGTATCAAATTATTCGTAAAAAAATGCTTTTTCTAAATATGCTAATGAGCCACCCTCGTTCCATTTGAAAAAATTGAGATATGATTAAAAATACGATTTGGGCATCTTTTAACCGGCCAGGACAAGACACTAAAAATATTAGACGATCAAATCTACATTTATTTATTTATTTTCTGACGTTGTCATTCGTTTTGACACTTTAATGAACTGAATTGTGTTGTGATAATTTAAGCTTAAATTTTTTCACTAGCAGACATTGCAGTCGAACATTGTTCTTTATAGAACCTCTTTTCGTGCGAAGTGTACAAGATAACTTAATGGCCTTAAAAAAGTCATCGAAACTTTATTAGAATATTTTGAACGGCAAAGCGGTAGCACAGAATACGCAAATTCTGTGACGGTAGTAATGACCCTTTATATTCCTTAAGTGCTGTTAAGGAGGTGAGTTTTGATGATGTAAATGATAACTGTTTATATATTTATAATTAATTTATTATTGTTTCCTAAAATATTTCGATTAAAAGAAATTATGTAAAAGTGGGCAACGCTGTGCCGGTCCAGCATAATCACGTGACAAAAAGTTTATTTGATATGAATATATGAAATTGGATTCTAATAAAATATTTAGAGTTACTCTTTTAGTTTTTTCAGTCATTAGCAATTTTTAAATAATGATATATTTTCTTATAAATTCTTAGGAGACCTTCTAGCAGCCAATAAAGCCAGCATAGCCCCCGTTTTGTCCAATTCAATCGAAAAACCTGTACAAGAACCGCAAGAACCAATTCCTCAACAGCCAGCAGGTGATTATTTCAATCTAAATATGTATTACTATACCATAGGGTTCATCAAAAAAAAAATCTTTTGAATTACAGTGAAAATATCGTTCACGATGATGAAAAAAAATCTGGTAAAGTTTGAGCTCTTCATATTGATTGATTTAAGAAGTGTCTAATCGGGATTTTCTTTTTCCCATTTAAATAACACGGAGAAACATTTTTTTAAATTTTATTGCGTTTTTTAAAATTTTATTGCTTGTAAGAAATTGAACGGTCCTGAAAAAAGGTCTGATATGATTTTTCATTTAATCTTCCCGTTTGAAAGTTATTAAAGGTTAAATTTCAACTGCAAATCGTATATGGTAACTTCCACAATTTTTTATATTTTATTATGAAATAATGGCTCAAAAACTTAAAATATCCTATTTTTAGTTTTTTTATTAATACGATAGTTATAAACACGAAATAGGCGCAGGTTATAAAACAATATACTTATTTAGAAGTACGTTAAAAACTCTCCGATAACGCTTACAAAATAATATTGAGTACATTACAAAATATTTATAAAACTGTTTTATAAAAGATTTATAAATATTTTAAAAATAACATATTTGTCTCAGTTAAAATATTTTTGTAGCATGCATCTGCATTTTTGTTTTTTGTAAAAATTTCATAGTTGTCCGATTTTGATAAAAATTGATATATAGGACGGCCATGGGCGAAAATGAAAGAAAACAATTTTGAGCTGTCAAATTTGACAGCTGTCAAAAAAAATTCAAAGTTGTCCGATTTGGATAAAAATCGATGATGGCCATGGGCTAAAATGAAAGAAAAAAATTTTGAGCTGTCAAACTTGACAGCTGTCAAAAAAATTTCAAATTTGTCCGATTTTGATAAAAATCGATATATTGGATGCCCCCTACCCCATAGTCGGTTTTCATTTTATTTGTCTCACATTTGAACTGTCAAATTTGACAGCTGTCGTTTTTTTTAAGTTCTCCTTTTTTAATGAAAATCGATATACATATTATTAGGATGCCCATAGAAAGTTATTTAAGAAAAAAATTGAGTTTAAATGCGTGGCACTGAGAAACCAGCATAACTAAAAAGTAGAAAATAAATTTTACAAAAAAAAAAATTTAAAAACAAGCTTTTATTTAAATTTAAATACACTAAAAAGAATAAAATAAACTTTTTCTTTAAAACTTTTATTATGAACGCCATTACACAATTTTAATATTATATAAAAGCTTGTCGCGAGATTTCTCTACATCGATAAACAAGTAAATTAACTAAAACCTGTGTCTACCCTATCTCATTTTCAAAGTTTGTGTTATGATAGACCACTAGACCAGGAATTACAAGATAAAGTTGTCGTACCAGATTTTTATGAGTGCAACTGTACACTCAAATCTCGCGGCAAGCTTTTATATATTAATATTAAAATTGTGTAATGACGTTATAAGTTCATAATAAAAGTTTTAAAGAAAAAGTTTATTTTATTCTTTTTAGTGTATTTATAAAAACTTATTTTTAAAAAAGTTTTTTTATAAAATTTATCAGAACAATTTTGAAGAACTTTCCTTAAATGAAAATATATTATGTAAATTCGTTAAATTATTTCAGACAATTAAATTCAACCATCCTTGTCAAAATTTTCCTACAATGTATTTTTTGTTAAAATTATACGCAAAAGTTAATTTATTAATATCTTAAAGAATATTAATAAGAACTTAAATGTAGCAAACAAAAACCGAAAGCTCCTAATTTGGAAACATTCGTAAATAACTATAAGTAATCAATGTACCTATTTCATTTTGCTGTTATTTCTAGAAATAAATTAATTAATTTGTTTTTTAAATGTTTTTCTTTGAGAATGCATATTTATGCATGAGAATGCATATATATACGAATAATTTTTTACGTCACGTGTAAATTTTTTTTTAATACATCTCTGGGCTGACTGCCGCTTACGCGGCTATTGGTTGTGGCGAGAGAGCTCGCCGCTCTAGTGTTCTCCCTCTTTGGAATCGCAAATCCGAGCGTAAAAAGATCAAAGCGGCACGCTACACTGTCCGAGCTGTTCTTTTAGTTTTAGTGTAATTTGATTTCTTCCAGTGAAAGTGAAATACAAACGAAACCATCACTACTCTCAATTGATGAAAAGCTGTCGTACGAAGGGATATACAGGCTGTCCCAGAAATAAGTGCATGTATTTTAAGGGGTGGTAGGATCTCGATAAAAGAAACATACTTTCTCATTATCGTTTTTCAAATAAGTCCAAAATAACGGAGTTATTTTACTTCGAAAATTTCCAAAAAAATTATTTTTTGTTAAAATTTTGAGAACCACTGGATCTTTTCTGGATTTTCTTTCTTGTAAATTTAATGTAATATCTATGTTTCCATATTATCAAGAATTTTTTTTAACTAAAAACTAAAAAAAAATCCAAAAAACTTCGAATTTTCAATTTTTTTTTTTCGCGAAAAAAACCTCATAGGCATGTTTCTGGGGTTGAACTACACTACCAGTTAAAATACTTGCACTTATTTCTGGGACACCCTGTATAGGATAATATAGCTTTTTAGATAATATTTTTTTTATTAATTAAATCTTGTAGACCTTCAATAACTGTCAAATGAGCCGATTAATGAAAAAGCATAACAGACCTTTTTTGAAGATCGTTCAATTTCCTACAAGAATATGTATTGATATTTACAACACAAAAATGTGTTGCACTTATTATTTAAATCACACTACAACCAAACCTCTTAATATTAATATTAATAGATCAAACTTTTCCAGAATTTTTTTTTCTTCATCCTAGACGATATTTTCATGGTATCTAACTAGTATTTATCAACTAAAAAGAACTTATCGAAATAATATTTCTCTAAAGTGGCTCACCCCAATAACTTAACTAAAAAGACTAACTTAAATAAACTAACTAACTAAAGTTCAATACAAATGATCGTAAATAGACACGCTGGTTATAAATAGGCTGTGATTAATCTATGTTATGGAAGATATGTATGGATAGACATGTGTAATTTTATTGTTGTAAAAAAACACCAAATGTTTCTACTAAATTTGACTAATATATATGTTACTGTAAATGTCCGAAATGCGGTAAAACCTAGGATAAGCGCGCTAAACCTAGGATTTACTAAAATCATGTGGTAAAAGCCCGAAAACTATTTATTTTGCTTCCATTTCGGACTTTTACCGGATTCAAACAGTAAATCTTAGGATTTACCACACCGCATTGGTAAAAGTACGAATAAGCAAGTGGTAGTAAAAACCAACCAACCCCACCAAATAACCACCTAACCAATGTGTGTTAAAAAGTTAGGTAATTAAGGGCCTATTTTTTTCGTATTTATTATAATTTTGCTAATATCTTCGGTTTGAAAGAGAATATCAAGATGCGGTTTTCGCTGACTTTTTGAGCTTTTATTACTCTTTACTATCAGCTAAACTTATATATACTATCGCATTTAATTTTTTTTTAAAACGCGCAATGTTTGTTAAATTGTAAGACAGCGCCCCCTAGCGTCTACATTTAAAAACTTATTATTATTGTTTATACGCTATAATATAGAGTCAAAAACGCTTTTTTAAACAAGCTAATGTTTAAATAGAAACAGATCTAACCTTCCCCCACCACTTTATTTTGGCAGATAGGAGAAAATGGTTCTAACAAAAAATATGCACCCCCCACAATAACCAGGCTAACCAATGCATTAACACCCTCCAAATAACCAGGCTAACCAATGCACTAACACCCTCCAAATAACCACCTAACCAATGCATTAACACCCCCCAAATAACCAGGCTAACCAATGCATTAACACCCTCCAAATGACCAGGCTAATGAATGCATTAACACCCTTCACATAACCAGGCTAACCTAATTAGTTAATGCTTTTGGTATAAATCCTATAGGTTTAGCGCGCTTATCCTAGGTTTTACCGCATTTCGGACATTTACAGTAATAGACAGTTAAAGCAAGGCACAATACGTATACGTATCTCTCGACACGTAACGCAGAAACCTACGTTACGTCTGTCGTTGCGTTGTCGTGTAAACAAGAGTTAAAGCAAGTATTTTGATGTACGTAACGCAAATGGTACATTTGTAATTCTAAATTATTTTGTGAAACAATTTATTTAATTTTAAAACTGAAAATGGATATCTATTATTCCAATGATTCCACATTAAATTTATAAAAGTTCCAACCATGAAGAAAATTATAAATGGAAATTATTTTATTACAGAAAGTAGTACTTACAACTTAAAATGCTCTTAGTAATAAAAAATATTGGAAAACAGACACAGTTTTATGATTATTTATTAGATTCCATCTTTTAAAATCCTCATATGGATTTTGGCTAAGAACTAGCATTTAATTAAATAGATTCCAAAATAAGTTTATTATGATGCTTAATATTTTCATACTAATTTATTGTAATAAAATAGGCCCAGTTCTGTTACACTGGCCCCAACATTTATGAAATAACTTAATTACTAGCCAGTTGTGGAAACGAGTTGTTTGTGAATTTGTACGTTCGGCATCATTCGGGTGAAAATCGAAACTCCTTCGGCTCGATGCGTTTGCGTTTTGTACGTACGTAAAGGCACGTAAAGATACGTATCACGCAAGCGTATCACGTATCCGTAAACGCAAGTGAATTTCTCACTGCGCAAGCGTACATGTCAAACGATACGTTTACGTCTATGTCTTTGACCGTGCTTTAACTGTCTAATAAATATAAGACTGATACGTTACAAAAATCGATATCGTAAAACGATAATCGTTAAAATTTAAATGCCTAAATAAACAAAAACAGAGATGTCTTTGTATATCGACATCCTTAATTCGTCGATATTGTTGCTATAAAAAAAATAATTCGTACTTTTACCAATGCGGTGTGGTAAATCCTAAGATTTACTGTTTGGGTCCGATAAAAGTCCGAAATGGAAGCAAAATAAAGAAGTTTTCGAGCTTTTACCACTTGCTTTTGCTAAATCCTAGGTTTAGCGCGCTTATCCTAGGTTTTGCCGCATTTCGGACATTTACAGTGGCATATATAAAAAGTTGGTTATTTTTTTTGCAGGAACTGCAATAATACCATTGTTACCACCACCAGCAATACCAGTAAATGCTGCTGCTGCAAATGTACCAGCTAATAACGGGGCGGTATTTTTGGGCTCAGGTGCATTGGGTGTTATAAATCTAGGAAATGGTAACGTATAATAAATTTTATATCCATTGATTCGAAAATACCTATATTGTCTCCCCCGAATACTATGCATAACCTTGCATATAAATACCTTGTTTTGATAAACATTTGATTTTTCAAAAATGCAATTATAGTAGGAGTGAGAAAATACAGTGTGAATCTGAAACTGGGTATTTTTGAAATTGAAATGTGAAAGTATAAGTAGTTAGAACAAATCGTTGGAAACTATACAAGGCGAGTCTTACATAAGAGCAGACATTTTCAGGGCTGGTAGATCTCGATAAAAGAAACATAATTTCTCTTCGCCGTTTTTCAAATAAAGCGGCCCTCACACGATCAATAATATTGTCAATGTTTTTTATTGTCAATATTTTATCAATATTTGAAAGGTGACATGACACGGTCAATACACATATCAATATTTATATTTTACGTTTTGTGTCGATATTAAGTGTTAATATCGTGCCAACAAATGAACCATAAGAAAAAAGCATGTGTTGCATCATTTTGGCACATGTAAGTGAGAAAAAAGTTAAGAAAAGGCGTTGGATAAAAAAATGGATTTCAAAAAGAGAAAAGTTTGGTCACCTAAATCTTCTAGACTACGTTAAGAAACAGGAGCCTGATGATTATAAAAATTACTTCAGAATGAATGGCGAAATATATGATCTATTGCTTCATTTGGTCACTCCTTATATTACCAAAGAAAACACGAATATGCGGGAAGCTATACCAGCAACTGAAAGATTTGCCGTCACACTTAGATTTTTGGCAACAGGAAGATCCTTTGAGGACTTAAAATTTTCAACAATAATTTCACCAACAACCATTAGTGAAATAGTTATGGAGACTTGTGAAGCCATAATTCGAGTTTTAAAGGATTACATCAAGGTTAGTAAGTTTAAAATACAATAATTTGTAACTTTTTATTAGGTATGTGCGTAGTAAGTAACATGTTCTGGCAGTACTAGATATTCTTCATGTTCTTGCTGTGTGAGTGGTGACTGCAGTGGTGTTGAAACATAATTTGTAGAATAAAATTTCCCACGGTCAATGGATGATGTCCAACTATCGGCTGATAGTGGTCGTGAACCAGTTGCTTCAGCCGCCACGTTAATTTTTACTGAGTGACGATTTAGATTTCCTAGCGCTGCTTCAAAAAAAATATCATTGATTGCTTTTTCAGCAAATAACCTTTGTTGGGGTGCTAAAGCTTTTAGTTTGTTTGCCCAGACTTTAGCAATCTGACTTTCCTCTACATACTTTTCGTCCTCCGAAAGGTATTTGCATGCTAGTGCCAACAACTGTTTGTTGTCTGGTGTTTTTGCCTGGGTTTTTGTTCTTTTTGATGTATGTAGATCTTCAGATGTAACCTGAAAAACAATAATATATTTTTTTTACAGCTTCCAAGAACTCAAGATGAATGGAGAAATGTCGCATTAGAATTTGGTAGAAAATGGCAGTTTTGGAATTGCATTGGCGCTGTTGACGGAAAACACATTAATATTGTGAAACCAGCAAATTCCGGTTCTCGTTACTTTAATTACAAAGGATACTTTAGTATAGTGCTGATGGCTATAGTCAACGCTAATTACGAATTTATAATGGTAGACTGCGGAACAAACGGAAGAGTTTCGGATGGTGGAGCTATTCACAATACAACATTTTGGGAATTGTTTCAAAATAATTTGTTAGACATTCCAGAACCTTCAAGTATACCACATACTAACACCAAATACCCTTACGTTTTTCTAGGAG
This sequence comes from Sitophilus oryzae, assembly GCF_002938485.1. NCBI lineage: Eukaryota > Metazoa > Arthropoda > Insecta > Coleoptera > Curculionidae > Sitophilus > Sitophilus oryzae. The sequence goes on from NW_022145945.1 coordinate 3,436,324, forward strand.
ATGATGCTTTTCAAATGGGTAATAATTTCCTGAAACCATATAATCGTGAACATGCAACACGAACCGACCGCATATTTAATTACCGACTCTCTAGAGCCCGGAGAGTTGTAGAGAATGCATTTGGTATACTTGTAACAAGATTTGGAATATTTCAAAACCCATAAAATTGTCCCCGGAGAAAGTCGCGACTATTACAATAGCTTGTTGCTATTTACATAATTTTTAATGCGAAAAGGATCTGTTGATTATTATAAAAATACTTTAATATCTGAGAATATAACCACTGGGCAATGTGACACAGGATGTGACAGAACGGAATTTACACTTACAGGACTTAAACATGGATTATTTAGAAACCCTACTAACAGAGCAAAGGAAATCAGAGATCTCTATCGAAATTATTTTAATCAAGAAGGACAAGTAGATTGGCAACATACTGTTATATAGATATTATATTATACTTTATTTTGAGGATTATTTCAACTATTTTTGTCGCAGTATTCGCATTTATAAAGCGTTAGGTATAAGAATAGATATAATCCTTTTAAAATAAAATAAAAACTATTAATAGGTACTTACCTCTATTGTTTCATTTATGGTTGATCTCGTTTTATCTGGCTTTTCTACATCTTTCAAAAATTGAAGTTCCAAAACAACCAAGACGAAGGTTCATATATGTCTGCACTTGCACTCCTGTGCGTTGAGAGTCTTTTTTTTTTTAGTTCTTTTCGGAAATTTGTTCTTAACGAATTGATTTTTTTTTTCACATCTTCTATTCCCGCATTTTTTTAATTTTTTATAAATGTTTAATAATTTTTTATAACCTTCTTTTTCTTTGTCGCGGTTGGAGTAGTCGTTTGACGAAATATCCCATAGTTCTGGCATTTCACGATAACTATCTATAAAAATTTGTAATATTTCTCGTTCACTTTTTGTTTCAATCTCAGATTCATCTTCCGAAAACAACGACGGCGATGTTCTGTCTTCCGCCATGGTTACAAATAAGCCATAGATTAAATAAACTAGTCAAATCTTGTCAATCATGCGACCTAACGGTCAATATATTGTCAATAATACTAGCTCCGCCTTTAATATTGACTAGTATTTTCAGGGACCCGAAAATCCATCAATATATTGAAAGTACATCAATATCTACGCTCAAACACTCAATAATATTGTCAATAATCCAAAATATTGACAATATTATTGATCGTGTGAGGGCCGCTTAAGTCTAAAATAACGGAGATATTTTACTTTGAAAATTTCAAAAAAAAGAAATTACTTAAATTTTGAAAACTACTGGATATTTTCTGGGTTTTCTATCTTGTACCTAAATCTACTACATATGTTACAATATATCAAGAAGTTATGTTTTTTAACTTAAAACGAGTTTTAGTTTCTAAAATTTAAAAAGTTAATAATTTTCTTTCGCAAAAAATCTCATGACATGTTTCTAGGGCCGAAATATCCTACCCTTAAAACTATTTGCACTTATTTAAGACTCCCCTGAAGAAACAAGGCAACCCGAAATATTTTTTATATAAAAAAATTGTGTAATTTTTTCAAGAAGCAGAAGCACATTCCAATATTTATTTGCATTCTTTCGTTTACTCTTTATATACGAGTAAAACTAAATATTACTAAGAGATAAAGAAAACCAATAGATCTACTTACATATAAATACAGAACAGGCGTAGAGGTAGATAAGTCATTAAAATTCCTTGTTTTGTAGGTATTATTCTGTAATATGCATATAAAATGTTCTCCTTGTACACTCTGATAGCTATAAAAGATTAATTATACTGTGCAAACCTCTAATAGAGGCTTTTATTAGTTAATATATCTGTAAAATAATGAATTACTGCACCTACACTATCCCATAACAAAAAATCTTCTTTAGAAATAGATACATTAAATTATTCTAATAAATAGGTGTATGCAAAGAATATACCAAGATAGACAATGTTTTGTGTTATTGCATTTTTTTATGTCACATGTCAACGTCCAACTCCAAAGACTTCTTGTTTATTTATACCTGAAGGTTGACAACACTACTTATTCTAATTATTTTATTTGACACAAACAGCTTGATAAGCTTGATATAAATATAATTTCTGATTTATTAAACATAACTATTAATTTACCATAAAATTCAATAAATCAAAATGCTCGAGAAAATAACAATTTCGATAGTCGTACAAATTTTATGGAACAACCAACTGTTAGATAGGTGTCTGATATCATGAAATTCAAATGAATTTATTGGTAGTTTAATAGTATCAGCAAGTAGGTCACCAAAAGGTTATTAGAAAAATGATTGCATGCTGTATTTTAATTGTAAAGGCATTTGAATGTAAAATTACCTATTTACTTTATTTGGAATTAATAGTTTCTTAGTTTTTTCTGTATAAAATCACGCCAGCCGATATTGAGCTTGAAAGAAACCTGTAAGTAATTTCATTCAGTTTTTTTTATTTTATTTTTTTTTACTTACATGTACCTACCTACTAATGTCAAGTTTACAATAAGTGGTATTTAATAAATTTAAATTTATTATATTTCCAAATAACATATAACAGTATTCTTGTAACTTACATATTGCATTATTTTTTTAAATCATTTATTTAATGTTTAATCAATTACAGCATTTCTTATACTTACTTAATTTCAAAACCTTTTTTTGTATGTATTATATTTACAGTCGCCATTTTGTCAAGAACTATACATTTTAGGAAAAAATTACTTGTATTATTTTGTATCATTATTTCAATGCATAACAAAACATATAATGTGAATCAGAATGTGAATCTAAAGAATATAATTAATTTTACAGTTACATTTTTGTGATGCTTTCAAGAAATCTGTAATTCTTAAAAAAAAAAAATTATTTACGAGATTTTTTAAACAGCCATTCTATTAGCAACCACTAAATGCATATCGTAAAAACCTTAAAACTTTTTTAAATTCGTTAAAACCTTAAAACTTATTTAATTCGTTATCAGCAAAAATAAATCAGAAACTCATATAAATTATTATTTTTATTTGTGCTTCAATAAGTAATATTAATGCAATACAAACCAAGTTTAATTAATTTTACAACAAATAATCACTAAATATACACAAATTTCATCACATTTTTATCAAACTCCTCCATTTTAATAGTCGAGCAACATAGCTTTAGCAACTTCGACAGCTTTATCTTTACCCACCAGTTGATCTACCACAGTTAAAGCAAAATCGAAAGCCGTTCCTGGTCCCCTCGAAGTAATCAGATTTCCATCAACCACCACCTTGCATTCGCTGTATTTATATTTGCCTCCTTCTTCTAATTGTGCTTTCATTGCTGGATACGATGTTAGCTCTTTGCCTTCTGCAATTCCATGTGCTTTTAAAACTGTAGGAGCTGCACATATGGCGGCTATGAGTCCACCACTGCATTCTTGGTTCTTTAAAATATTGCCCACTTCTTGTGACTCGGCCATAGCTTTTGAACCACCTAAGCCTCCAGGTAAGACAACTACATCGTAAGGGCCTTTGGCACTGGACTGGGCCACGCCAATGTCTGGCTTGATGTAGACATCTCTGCTGCATTTAACTACATTGCTATCAGGTATACCGGCTACGGTAACATCGACACCGCCTCTTCTCAAGACGTCTACTGCAATAACAAATTCCATTTCTTCGGCACCTGGTGCGAGAAAAACCAAAGCTTTCTTAACCATGTTTTGTTGTGATGAACTCTTTGAAAGTATTTGGGTAAAAATATGATCAGATTTTTGTAATACCGGTGTAAGGGAGCGAAAAGGAATTATAAACATAACAAAATTGAAAACTTAACCCCACTTTGTCATCTTTCAATTTTGACATTGATGAAGGTCACGGAGCACATAAAAATACGAGTGGCTAGTTGTCCGCTAAACGGATATTAAATAAATTAATTAATCGGCTATACCTATAAAACGAAACTCAATAAATACGGTATGATAAAAAAACGGCGTCGAGTTGGCTTGGGAATGACGATCGATCATATTCCCCATATGAGTCTTTATATACAATGACGACAAATTTATTACTGTAAAACACATCAAAATAGAATCTCTGTCATTTTATACGTTGCGTTTTTTTTCGATTATACGGTACAATCAAGGATATATAGAATTGGTACAATAATCGACTATAGCAAACTATAGTTTGGATTGCTGCACGAATTCTAGCAGAACCAACTTCAGGAAATGTTTAAAGACTATTGTAATGTTAAAAAGTATTAATACGTTTATGATTTTTAATGTTTCGTTTATTAAAACAGTTCATAATTAAAAACTGTACATATTCGTTGGTTATATATATAAATTATAATTCATTATTATTAATATATTAATATTATATTATTAAAATGAATAAATAATTGATTTTCTCATATTCTGATATAAAAATCAGACATTTATTTTGTTTATCCGTACAGCGGGCGATTAGTGACAGCCATATAAAAAAAAGTATGAAGCTTTTATTTCTTAGTTTTATTTAATATCCAGGCAACCAACAAAACATGTATTTAGTTTTAAAAAGGTAAACTCAAAGGGTAAACTCCTTTTTTTAGTTTAGCCTTCCATAGTTTCTGGTTTAGTCGCAAACTAATTTAAATCTAGTTGTCTGTGGTTTAGTCTTTTGATTCCGCAAAAAGTTTAAAAGACAATTGTGCTTTTAAATAATTGTTTTTATTAATATCAAGTCAACAAACACGTGTATATAAATATTTTGCGTTCAAAAATTTCCAAAAATGTTTCTTCTTGAGGTGTGATTCTTTACTGACATTTACCGCACGCTACACAACCAACTATTTTAGAGTCTTTTTCGATAAATCGCAATAGTGTCACCGTTAATTTAAGTCACAAAAAATCCTTCTAGATTTACTACCTCTAAACAACTATCTACCAATAGTAGAATAAATAATAAATAACATAAAATAAGCTCAGTAAAGACTGACAAATCCCCATAAATTTAAATCAAATTCAAATGTGTCAAATGAATCGTCAAATAGAAGGGTCAAGGATCCCCACCCATGCCCCACCCCTCACCTCAGTCTATTATACCATACATGAATACATGGATAGCATTATACTCCTTCCTTAATCTTTTTATTCGAAGAAATTCACATATAAAATGACAGAGTGATCTTTATTTCATAGCCATCTCTGACGCCTTTTTTCTCGATCATACAGTACGTACGCAACAGTACAATTTTTAAATTCGTTATTGTTTTGATTAATAAAGTATGTAAATTATTAATGTAACAGTCATCTGAAAATACAGGATATCTCAGTGCTCCGTAAAAGTTTAAAAGAGACTTTAGTAGAGTTTAGAGAATACATAGAGTTTTAACTTGTAAAAAATGTCCTATTGTCCATAGCAACTGTTAAAATTGCCTTTATATATAAAATAGTACTTTAACCACAAGGGTAGATATGATACTTTAACAGGGAGGACAGGTTAAAAACTTTATTTCTTCTCGCACGTTTTTTAATTGCTTCCATTTTTGAAAATTTTTGTATTCCTTTTCATAAGTTATTCGGGATTTAAATGGAAGTAGTTTGGATACGACGTTTGTCGCCTCAGCCTGAATATCTGTTGGCAATTTACTTATTTCGTTTTGAGCCATTTCTGACTCCAATTCAATCAGCAATCGACACGAAAGAGAATTAAAAAATATTGATTCAAAACTGACAACTAAAGAGACAGCTTTATTTATTTGTCAAATTACATATAAACCAACGCCAACCCATCACAATATTTTTTCTGCTCGTAATAAATTCCTTGGAATAATAATTTCTGAATATTTTTTAAAACGTACCTCGCTATGGAAAAAAAACATTGTTTTATATACGACGATAAAATTGCATTATCGTCTCCCGAAATTAATTCACTCGCGATTTCATCGCTCGTGAATTAATCTTTTCGGTCGACGATAAAATACAATTTTATCGTCTTGTATAAAAAATATCTATTATTCAACTGTAGCAACAAATCTGATTCTAGGTGCGTTTGCATTGGGTTCCGGTGGCATAGGCTACTCCAACATGCGTCAGCAGCCACGACCAAATGGCATGTCACCTTTGTACCCACCCTTACCAGCTTCACCAAATTTGGTACCCGCAGCTACCCCAAGCCAGCCAGGTGCGCCTCCACCAGCTAACCTAGCTGGTCAAGTACCACAGATCAACTATCAGTTCCAACAACAACCTGTTTTTAATACAAATTTAATACCAAAAGGACAATTAGGTAAATTAAGGCATTCAATAAAATGATTTAGAAGAACTCAGTTATTGTTTTGATATTTATACAGGGTGGTCCAAACTGTATTCCGGAAACTTCGGCAGCATATTCTGCAAACAAAAATAAGTAAAAAAGTACGTATACACGTATGTTCTAAATTGCTTAATATCGGAGATAAGGGTGTAGAAGTTTCATTTTTATTTCGATTTTTTCCAAATAATTTCTGAAGCAACGTCAATATTTGGATGAAAATTGGTGTCTGGAAGTTTTTTGACATGAGAAATTTGATTTTGATGTCAGTATGACTATTATTTGTAGGGGGCGCCACCTACATGTGTTTTAACTGTTTTGAAGAGTAATACATACATACATATACATACAGCCGTTACTCGCTGACGAGTATTCGACACACATAAAGAAAATGGTCACGCAAGGCGTTTTCTTTCATGAGCTTTTCTGTGACTGAAAAGCCCGATACGTGATGTTATCTGCCTACCGCACTCCGGACATTCAAAAATCTCATTGCTTTGTTGCCTCTCTACTTTTTGGTTGCCGCTGTTAACTGAGTTTACAACCCTTCTCCATTGAGTTCTATTGTGAGCTGCTTTTTCCCACTCATTCTGCATGTTAATTCCCTTTAAATTTTCGTGGAAAATGTCCTTGTATCTTTTCAGTTGTCCACCCGGCCTCCTCTTACCGTCCACAAGCTCACCGTAAAGCAGAGATTTTGGTATGCGGTTTTCTTGCATTCTGCATACGTGACCAGCCCATCTTAAGCGGGATTTTGTGACCATGACTTCAATACTCTCGCAGTTAGATTTTTCAAGGACCGATACGTTTGAGACATGATGGAACCACCGGACTCTTAAGAGTTGTCTAAGGTGTCTCTGTTGCAACTTGTTCAATGCGTTCATGTGTCGGCGGTAAGGCACCCAGGTTTCGCTCCCATATATCATGGTGGGGATTATAATTGCTCGGTATACTGCAAGTTTTGTTTTTGTACTCAAGTCATGATTGTAGAAAACCCTGTCTTTTAATTTCCAGAATGCCCTTGAGGCGCTACTAATCCTGTGCTGAATTTCAGAGTCAATATTGGCCTTTTCCGAAATCAAACTGCCAAGGTAATTGAATTCCGCCACATATTCCAATAGTTCTTCTCCGATTTTTATAGCATTGTTGTGATCTTCCGGGTGAGTGCACATGATTTTAGTTTTGTCGATGTTTAGCTTAAGGCTCAAAGCCTCGTATGCCCAGGTATATGTGTTCAACATTTCTTGTAATTGTTGTACCGTGTTTGCAACTAGAGTGCAGTCGTCAGCGTATTGAAGTTCTGTGATAAATTTTGTACGTGTTTTTGCCCTGAGTCTTTTTATGTTGAACAGACCGCCGTCATATCAGTATCTAATGCCCAATCCTCTCTCCTGCAGTTTGCTGTCCACTATAATGGAGAGCGCTGCCATGAATATGTTGAATAGGAGAGGCGCTAAGACACATCCCTGCCTAACTCCTGTATTTGTTAGGAATGGGTCTCTCAGTGATCCATGATGTGACACTCTTGACTTGTTGTTTTGGAGGCTTTTACACACTGTAAGAAATTTGTTGGGTACTCCGAACTTTTCCATAATTGCCCAAAGCGCATCTCTGTTCACAGAGTCGAAGGCTTTTGTTAGATCGATGAATGCAACATAAAGTTTAGACTCCTGCTCTTTTACTTTTTCCTGTAGTTGACGGATGGAAAATATGGAATCGACGGTGCCGCGGTTGGTACGAAAACCCCTTTGCGATTCTGGAAGGATTTTTTCTATATATGGGTGCAGGCGGTTTGACATTATTTTTGCAAGAATTTTTCCGCCGATAGCCAATAGCGAAATTCCCCGGTAATTTCCGCAGTCTGATGCACTTCCTTTGTTCTTAAATATATTCACTATATTCGCATTGCGAAAATCCTGAGGTACCTCTCCGCTTTCCCATACGACATCAAAGAGAGCCTTAAGATGACCAATAAGTTCTTTACTTGCACACTTATAGATTTCCGCCGGAATATCGTCACAGCCAGCTGGTTTGTTGTTTTTAAGCTGTTTTATGGAGGTCTTTATTTCTTGTTCTGTTATTGGGATGTCTAATACATCGAGGCTGTTATACTGAGGTATTGTGTTTAATGCTTCCATATTGGGGTTGTTTTCTTGGTTAAGGATATGGCTGTGATGTTCTTTCCAGCGATTTCTAATTTGTTCTTCCTCTTTTAGAAGTTCGCCATTTTGAGCCATAATTGGGCAGCTTACCTTCTTAGTTGGGCCGTATACTTCTTTTACAGCCTCGAAGAATTTACGATAATCGTGATGCGTGGCGTACTCTTGAATCTGATTCGCTTTTTGTGACCACCAGTTATCCTTTACTTGGCGCAGTTCTCTTCGAAGCGTGTTGTTGGCTGCTTTAAAGTTGTCTACCAGTCTTGGATTATGTGGATTTGCAGTGACGGATTGATATGCTCTATGCTTTTGTTCCAACAAAGCCTGTATATGCGGTTGATTTTCGTCAAACCAGTCTGGTTGTTTCTTTTTGTTCGACTTTCCCAGTACTGCTTCGCTGGTTTTATGAATCGCATCCCTTAATTGTGTCCAGCCTTGTTCAGCTTCCAATACTGAGATTGAAGTTATCGGTGGAAGTGATTCTTTGATGGCTTCCCGGAGGGCGTCGGCGGTATTGTTGTTTTCTAGACCCCGTACGTTCAATCTGGTCATGTTGTTTTGCTTTTTACAGCGTGGATGTTTGGGTTTTAACTGGATTTTCATTTTTGAAATTAAAAGTCGGTGGTCAGTGCCGCATTCGGCATCTACTCTAGCTTTGTGAGCCTAACATCTTTTAGATGCGTCCTTCGAACGATTATGTGGTCCAATTGATGCCAGTGGCCTGATCTAGGATGTTTCCAGGTACCTTTAAACTTGTCCTTCAACATGAACCACGTATTGGTGATGCAAAGATTATACTCTGCGCATGTTGTTAATAAGCGTTCACCATTGCTATTTGCGTTTCCCATTCCATGTTTTCCCAATACGTCAGGCCATATTTCCTGTTGTTTGCCTACACGGGCATTAAAGTCACCTAGCAAAATGATTCGTTCGTGCTTTGGAATTCGTTGAAGGGCATTTTGTAAAGCTTGGTAAAATTTATCCTTATCTTCAATTTTAGCGTCAAGGGTGGGAGCGTAGGCACTAATGATGTTGACGTAAGTTTTGTCTGATATGGGGTACCTTAGGGTCATAAGACGTTCGGAGACACCAATAGGTACTTCTGTTAACTTGGTGGCGATTTCGTTTTTGATCGCAATGCCTACACCATGAATTCTCCTGTGTGTTGTTGGGATGACCTTTCCAAAAGAAGGTGTAATGCTCCTCAGTGAGACTACCTTCATCTGCAAAGCGTGTTTCGCTTAGAGCGGCAACATCTATATTTAATCGGTGGAGTTCCTGTGAGACCAGTGCTGTTCTTCTCTCTGGTCGATTTGAATTTATCTTGTCCAGTAGAGTGCGGACGTTCCACGCCGCGAACGTGAAACATTGATGTTTTTTGTTTCTCCGATGATACGCTCGAGTAGGCACCCCCTCCCGGAGATCCGATTGAGGGGTATTTTTACCTCCGGACGATAATTTTGTCCCACTCGAATGTTCCATCATTGGTGTGTGTAAGCTGCGTGAAAAGGTTTAACTGTGGCGGTTACGCTGCCGCACAGTTTTGGCTGCAACTGTAGCACGGGATGGCTATGGCACAGTGAGGACTGCGACGATAGTTCCCTTGTGCTACGTTCTCGGCCGGCTAGGTGTATTTTATTACTCCTTTTCCCCAGAAGATGGTAGGTCTGAGGGTTGTATAAGGTTATACCGCCTATACTCGGACGTCAGAGCCTCGTTTGTGTAAACAGGGTGCACCACGTGAAGGTGAGGTTGACTTTTGGGTAAGCTAGGCTATATGTATCGCTTCAATACCCCTTGCACCCCAAGAGTAAGTGTAAGAGTGAAGAGTAATAACTTTTCGTCCGTACCTGTATAAAACTACTGAGTGAAAAAATATACAGCTAGTTCCAAAAAAAATGAATATGACTCTTTACATATTTTTTTCGAATATTTGAGCAGTGTATATTTATGTGTCAAGTATTTTGGCATGTTAAGGTTATTGTGACATTGAATAAAACAAATTTGCTTTTGACAAAGTGGCAAATAAACTTTTCAGGATGTCAGCATGACATGAGTAGAGAAATGGAGGACTGGTATCATAGAATATACTGCCCGAAATAATAAAAATATGTTTTAAATCGTATTCAATTTTATTAGGACCAGCTGTACATTTTCGTGGTTTTTTATATTTTTAGATTTTTTTTACAAATTTTTCTTCGAAAAAATGATGATAAAACAGTTTCTGTTGTACTTTTGACACAAAATCATTTCAAATTTATTATTTCAGTCCAATAATAATTTAGTCAACATATATGTTCAATTTATGTCAATGATGACATGTATTGATAATTTCGATTTCGAATATCTCGAGAATCATTACTCGTAGCGATTTTTACCAAGAAACTTTTTTTACGTAAAAAACGTCTTAAATTTGTATTTTTTTACTCAGTAGTTTTATACAGGTATGGACAAAAAGTTATTACTCTTCAAACAAGTTAAAAAATATGTAGATGGCGCCCTCTACAATTCATCAATTTCTCATGTCAAAAAACTCCCAGACACCAATTTTTATACAAATATTGACGTTACTTCAGAAATTATTTGGAAAAAATCGAAATAAAAATGAAACTTCTACACCCTGTATCTCAAAGACTAAGTATTTTAGGACATACATTTATACGAACTGTTTTATTTATTTTTATCAGCAGAATATGCTGCCGAAGTTTCCGGAATACAGTTCGGACCACCCTGTATACTAAAGACGCCATATACAGGGTGGTCCGAACTGTATTCCGGAAACTTCGGCAGCATATTCTGCAGATAAAAATAAGTAAAAAAGTTCGTATAAATGTATGTCCTAAAATGTTTACTTTCAGAGATACAGGGTGTAGAGGTTTAATTTTTATTTCGATTTTGCTAAATAATTTCTGAAGTAACGTCAATATTTGGATGAAAATTGGTGTCTGGGAGTTTTTTGACATGAGAAATTTGATTTTGGTGTAAATATGACTCCTACTAGTAGAGGGCGCCACATATATTTTAACCGTTTTGAAGCGTAATAACTTTTTGTTCGTACCTGTATAACACTACCGAGCGAAAAATATACATCTCTGTGACTTTTTACGTAAAAAATATCTTTTTGTAAACATCGCTACGAGCAACCGTTCTTAAGATATTTAGAATGGAAATAGACAATACATGTCATTATTGACGAAAAATAAACACGTTGAGTAGATAGTTATTTTATTGAAACAATAAATTTGGGAAATTTTTATTTTTTTAAATTAATCATAAATTTTTCTGCAAAAAATGATGATAAAACAGTTTCTGTGGAACTTTTGACACAAAAACTTTTCAAATTTATGATTTTAGTCTAATAACTATTTAGTCAACATGTTTAATTTATGTCAATTATGACAGGTATTGATAATTTCGATTCCAATTATCTCGAAAACCATTACTCGTAGCGATTTTTACCAAGAGACCTTCTTCACGTAAAAAACGTCGCAAATGTATATTTTTTTACTCAGTAGTTTTATACAAATATGGACGAAAAGTGATTACTCTTCAAATCAGTTAAAAATATGTAGGTGGCGCCCTCTACTAGTAGGAGTCATATTGACATCAAAATCAAATTCCTCATATCAAAAAACTTCCAGACACCAATTTTCATCCGAATATAGACGTTACTTCAGATAGTATTTGGAAAAAATTGAAATAAAAATGAAACTTCTACACCCTGTATCTCCGAAACTAAGCATTTTAGGACATACATTTATACGAACTTTTTTACTTATTTTTATCTGCAGAATATGCTGCCGAAGTTTCCGAAATATAGTTCGGACCACTCTGTATACAATCACCGGCAAAAAAAACCGGCCACTAAAAATTAATCCCAATTTCAAAGTTGGATTTCTCGCAAACCACTCTTTAGATTTTGATGATTTTTTTTAAATTGTAAATTAAATCTTTCTAAACGGATGCTACGTCAGAAATTTCTATTCCGAATTTATTTTGAGCATATACAGGGCACAACAATAAGACGAAGTTTTTTGCCCGAACTTTGTAACACCCTGTTGGGTGCAGCAGCTGTGAGTAGTTATTGCTATATCAAATTACATTGTAGCCTCGTCTTTTGTGAGCATTTTGTTTTTTTAATCACGACATTATCTCTGTTTGTATTGGAGATACGCTGCTTTAAAATAAACGCCTCCAAAAAAGATTTCGTCCATAACTCAATATCCCATTTCACATGTAAACGCGCAAACTGAAGACGTGCTCGACGATGTCTTGGAAGTAGTTGGGGTCCTGTGGCAGGCCTCCTTTTTTTTAGAATTTTAGAATGAATGGGAGGGGGGTTAATCACTTCGACCTTACAGATCCATTGTGTCCCCCTTTCTTGAATCATAACTCATCATACAGTCCCAGGGCTTTGACAGAAGCCAGTATCTGGGACGGTTTTATAGAGGGTAGTTCTCCATCTCCAATATCAGTCGTACCAAAATTCATGGCACGAATGGTTGTCGTCTCGGCGCACTCAGTGATGAGGTGTACTGGTGTTTCCCCATCTTCCCCACAGAATCTGCATTCGCCGTTTCTTCTTAGTTTCAATCTACCGAGGTGTTCATTGAGGAGACAGTGTCCTGTTAAAACCCCGTGATAATCCGAAGATTGTTCTTACTCAGACCCAGGAAGATCTGTGATTTTTCTTGATCATAAGCCATCAGAAACTTCTTCGAGTGTCTTAGACCATTGCAACATTTCCATTCCAGGTTGCGGATGGAATCTTCCAAGTTCTTGAGTTCCGCCTTGAGTTGGTTACCACTTGGAAAGCAGAACGGTTCTGGTCCAGTTAGTGGAGTGTTCGCTCCTTTCCTAGCTAGATTATTTGCTTTTTCATTGCCTTCTATCCCTTGGTGAGCAGGCACCCAGTGTAGGAGGACTTTGTTTTCTTTGCCTAATTTATTCAGCTTCTCTATGCATTCTTTGACCAATTTCAAATCGATTGATACTGAGTTGATCGCCTTTAACGCTGCTTGACTATCAGATAAGATGGCTATTTCTTGTTTCCGATAGTTCCTATCTAAGATAAGTTGTACGCATCTCTCGATAGCGTAGATTTCTGCCTGTAGGATACTAGGGTAAGTGCCCATTGGTTCGGAGTAATTAGCTCTCGGCCCAAACACTCCGATCCCTGTTCCCGTATTGGTTTTGGAAGCATCAGTATACCAAGTTATGGTATGGTCTTTTAACTGCTGGGCAAGCGTTTCGCTTCCCAAAACCAGCGAATAATAGTTCTGTTCACCCCTCTTGTTTCTAGAGATCGCCTGACCACCTTATGTGGTATATTGTCAAACGCCCCCGCAATATCCAAGAAGGCACAAATTGCTGTTTCTTTGCTATCCAGACTTGTCTGTATTAGCTCCGTTAATTGGTACTCCGTTCTATATGCATACTGACTATCATGCAGTGGTTTAACCTTTAGATGATTTTCTCCAATATGGTTGTCAACTACTTTCTCCAGCGTTTTTAGTATGAACGATGTGAGACTAATAGGCCTAAATGATTTGGGATTTGTCCAGTCAGTTTTGCCTATTTTGGGTATGAAGATTACTTTTGCTCTTCTCCATGTGGTTGGTATATATCCCATCGCTAGACTGCTTCTTGTAATGCTTAGTAGATGGTGAGTAGATATTTGCTGACCCTCCTTTAGAAGGGCAGGAAAGATCCCATCCACTCCTGCTGTTTTATAGGGCTGAAAGGCGTCGATCGCCCATTTCAGCTTTTGTTCTGTTATTACTAGCTTGGCCACTTCCCAATCTTCCCTGCAAGGATTGTGGGGTTCAGTGGGAGCTACATAAGTATCAATAGGTATGCTACCTGGAAAGTGTGTATAAAGTAGGAGATTTGCTCTATCTTCCTCTCCCTCCGTGTAGCTTCCGTCAGATTTCTTAAGTGCCATGTTGGGGATAGATCCACTCTTGGCCATAGCTTTGTGTAATCTAGCTGCAACAGGAGTAGAAGTGATGTTTTCGCAAAAGGATCTAAAGTCAGACCCCTTTGCCTTTCTTATCTCCTTCTTATACTCAGTTAATTTCTCGCTGTAGAGCTGCCATTCGCAACTGGATTTAGCTCTATTAAAGAGTCGTCGGACCTCCGATCTAAGTTTGGCCAATTTCTTGTTCCACCAGGGCTTGTTGTTACTTTTTTGTATGCCTTTACTTGCGGGGCAACTAGATTCATATGCATCCAATATTGCACCGCTGACTTCCCTTGCGTACCATTCTAGATGCAGATGGTTTCTGGCCCTACTTGCATCTATACGGTTTAGGTTGTCTACGAGATTGGTGTTATACATGTCCCAGTCTGTTTTTCTTGGATTCCTTCGGGTTTCTGTTTGGGGTGTGATTCCTCCTAATTTGAACTCGATGATTCTGTGATCTGATAGGGAGGGTTCCGTTGAGACCCTCCATTGTTTCACGTAACTGATTACACCAGCACTCCCGATTGTTAAATCTAACACTTCTGCCCGCATTTTTGTCACAAACGTGGGGCTGTTCCCTACATTGAGAACTTCAAGATTGCATGCTAAGAGGAATTCAAGTAAACACTCACCGGCAGGCCTCCTTGCAGACAAGCTGTTTTCTTTTAGTCTTCGTCGGAGTCTTTCTTTTAGTATTCTCGCACTGTCTTGAGTTCTACGCACGGCTTGTAGCAGATGTTGATTCTGAAACGCTGTAATTCTAAGATTTAGTAAAGTATTCAGAATAATAAAGCAGTCGTCAATTGCATTTGTCTTCCGTTTTCTTCCGGAACCCACTCGCCTGGTGAAATTTCCCATTTCCATATACCGATTCCAGGCATCCTGGACTGTTGTTCGAGGTATATCCAGGGTATCGGACACATAACGTTGACTTCGGCCATCCTCAATTAAAGCCACAATACGAGCAACATCCGTCACAGATATTGGCATTTTTTTTAAGTTGACAACCGTTGTTGTCATATTGCAAATATTCATAAATCCCTTTTCGTCTATGTCGCCTTGATTATTTATAGATAGAACTCTCTGCCTGCGAAGCATTTTTCCGAGACTTTCGTTTTAAAGCAGCGTATCTCCAGTACAAACAGAGGTAATGTCGTGATTAAAAAAACAAAATACTCACAAAAGATGAGGCTATACAATGTGATTTGATTTAGCAATAACTACTACAGGTACTACAGCTGCTGCATCCTACATGGTGTTACAAAATTCGGGCAAAAAACTTCGTCTTATTGTTGTGCCCTGTATATGCTCAAAATAAATTCGGAATAGAAATTTCTGACGTAGCATCCGTTAAGAAGGAATTAATTTACAATTGAAAAAAAATCATAAAAATCTAATGAGTGGCCCTCGAGAAATCCAACTTTAAAATTGAGACTAGTTTTTAGTGGCCGTTTTTTTTTGCCGGTGAGTATTTGGTGTTTACTGTATCACAATTAGATTTAATTTGATTACTTTTAGTCAGGGCTTGGAAATGACGATCGATGACATTTCCCATATAATTTTACATATAAAATGACAGCAATCTTCATTTCAAAGCCATCGCTGACGCCGTTTTTATTCGATCATACGGTATTATTTACTTGTAGATCGTAACGGGTATGAACCACTGGATCCCAGAAACGCAGGTTTTGGATCCCCAAGTCGCAGGATTAGGCCGCTGAAGACCAGAATGAGTTATGCTACTCCTACAGTTCCTCAAGTCCAGGTAGAGGCAGTACATCCTAGTCAGTTACCCCAATCTGGGTTCGGCGACCCTATACCCAGGCTACCTCCTCAAGCCATTACCTACTACTAAATGTCTAGAGCGAAAATGTAGTTAAGAAAATCAAATAAGTTTTTTAAAGTTAAAAAACTTCGAGTAGATATGCTTGAAATTAATTTTCAAGCATTCTACTGTTAAGAAAGTATTATATTAATGATTGAATTCTCAAAAGGCCAGAGATTTTAAAATACAAGTTGTTCTTTAATTTAAACAATACGATTTCGTGTGCTTATATTAATAATTATTGTTGATAAAGACATATCGAAAGTCAGCGAAAAAAAGGTTGTTTCGATAGACGATAATCAAAAAATTAAGTATAACATTTTTTTATATGATATTACATTTGAATTAAAATAACATACAAACACTGTCACTATCATATACCGGGTGCGTCTCAAAAGTGGTTCACCCCCTATAACATTTTTATTTTTTCAGATAAAAAAAAACGAGATTTGGTATATTAGAATATGACATAAATTGGCATTGATTTACATATTCAATTGTTTTCTGTCCCTTCGGGTTTCATCGGAAATGACAACTTTTGATTTTTAAATGACACCCTCGGTATTTTTTTTACTTTATTCGATAAAAAATGATACTCTCAATATAATGACATATCATATTATGTCAACTTTTGACATTTTCGCATATAGTTTATTTGAAATTGTAACATGCGGTTCATAACGACAATTTGACTCGAAATACCAAGTGTCTGGTATCAATTTATTAGTAAAAAAATGTTTTTTCAAAATATGCTAATGAGCCACCCTAGTTCCATTTGAAAAAATTGAGATATGATTAAAAATACGATTTGGGCATCTTTTAACCGGCCAGGACAAGACACTAAAAACATTAGACGATCAAGTCTATTTTTCCAAGGCTCCTTGATTAAAAATTAGTGTTGTTAACACAGTCATGACGCTCTAGAATGAAATTTAAAATACAATTTGTTTTTGAGCGAACATGTCAAAAGCTGACATATGATATGTCATTCGATTCAGAGTGTCATTTTCAATCGAATAAAGTAAAAAAAATACGAAGGGTGCTATTTATAAATCAGAAGTTGTAGTCATTTACGGTGAAACAGGAAGTGACCGAAAACATTTGAATATGTCAATCAATCCCAATTTATGTCATATACTAACGTACGTTCTTTTATCGGAAAAAATAAAAAATTTATAGTGCTAAGCCACTTTTGAGACGCACCCGGTATACAGGGTCCGGCAATAGTGCGTCGGGCATCTGTAGCTCCTAGAATAAAAAACTTGGGTATTTTGTTTAAGTGCAAACCTAAAGTACGTACTAGTATGTATATCAGGAAAATATTTTAACTTCTATAGGGTGGCTCAAAAAAGTGTGAGTGGATCGGGATGATTTTTTTTAAATGAAACACCCTCTATATTATTGCATTTTTCGCTTCCTTTCAGATCACTTTACATAGTCCTAAGATATGAGTAAATCTATTTCAATAGTTTCAGAGATATTAAAAAATAAATCAAAAATATATATTTTTCAACCCTTCTTAAAAAAAATATTAAAAATACAAGAACCGTTCTGAAATCAAAACTACATTAGATATTTACTTTAGATGATCTATTTTTGCTTTGCTATAAATATGGTAATCGTAAATCATTCAGGATGTTCAGTATTTTACGCCAAACTTTCAAAAATATAAAATAATTTTATTTGGTTTTTATAAATGGAACACCCTGTATATTATTTTTTTATTTGATGGAGAATTAAAAAATGAACATTTTTTGTATTTAAAGTATTTCAAAATTTTCAATAGTTTTCCGGATACACGCAGTAATATTTCAATTATTATTATTGTTATTTTTTTTAATGTTCCATTAAAAAAAATCATCCAGATCCACTCACACTTTTTTAAGCCACCCTATAGAAGTTAAAATATTTTCCGGAAATACATCCTGGTACATACTTTAGATTTTTACTTAAACAAAATTCTCAAGTTTTTTATTTTAGGAGCTACAGATGCCCGACGCACTATTGCCGAACCTTGTATACTCTCACTTTTTCCATGTAAAAAATTATATTTTCCTGTTAAAAATTCAGCATGCGCTTAAAATGATGTTCCTTTCTTTAATTTTGCCCCCCCCCCCTGCATAATAGATACACCTATCACATTTCGATCTTTATAATGTTTTATGTAATACTACTTCCATCAAGATCATACATTAATGATATTATTGTAGGTATAAAGTACAGGGGAGAAAATATCGATGTTGTAATAAAACAAATTGTAACCAAAAAATTAAACTTTTTTACAAAAAAACTCATAGTTAGCTGTGACATTATCAATAAAAATATTATAGTTTTAAATAATAGGTATATAATATCTAAAAATCTCTCTCAGGAGTCTGGTGTCAATTTTTATTACACATCCAAAATCACCCACTCTGTGACTAAATATTTATGTTACCATTTTTAGTTTTAAGATGTATTATAAACTATAGAGTATTACCAATTTTAACTTAATTTCAGTGTCAAGCTATTGTGATTTATAATACATGCTGTTTAATAAATTGTTCTTATTTAATATATGGTTTTATTTATTTTATAACACTGTACGATAAAAAAACGGCGTCGCGTTTGTTTGCAAATTACGATTAATGCAATAATTATTTTAGATAATTTTATATACAGGTTGTCCAAAATAGTGTAAGAGTACCAAATTTCAAGAAAAACGGTTTACCGAGGTTCTTAAAAAAATAAACAAAATATATTATTTTTATTTCACTTTTCGAGGGCTGTAATTTTTTCGAGAAGTGTTTTAGGGTATCTATCCGTTCTGTAGCTACGGAGCATCCGTAAGGGGAGAAACGATATTATCTCGATGTTTCTCGTAAAAAATTAGACGACGCGTCCCATCAATAAAAATTCGACAAATTTGCAAGTAGCCAATGGCGCAGTATTTTGCGGTGACATATTCGTCAAGTCCATATGGACTCTCTGCCGCTTCTATTTAGGTAGGGATTTATAAAATATACTAGGGTGTACCCGCGACTTCGTTCGCGTCGAAACATTTGTAATGGTGATGATAAAGCAAAGCAAGAATTTCCATTAAAACTGGATTTGCGAAAAAATTTGAAATGGTAAAAAAATTATATAGAAAACTTGGTAATATTTGCGGGGTAGTTTCATCTCGTTGGAATTTGACTTTTGAAAAATCCGTTTGCCAAAAATAAGTTTTTTACGTCAAACAGTTTAAGCAGAATCGTGGTTAATCCCGATTATTATTACCCGACTTTTTGGAAAACCCTGTATGATTTTTTTAAAAATTTCAAAATATGTAAAAAACAAAATAAATTATGCTTGTCCCAGCGTTTTCCTGAAAGACTAACCGTTTTTTAAATAACAAATATTGTAATCTTGGAATTTGAGATTCGAGAAACCCCTCCTTATCGAACCTCTACACCCCGCAGTCACTCCGTTTACCAAAAATCAGCTTTAAACGTCAAGCAGTTTAAGCAGAATCGTTATTACCCAATGGTCATATTTTATGAAAGACCCTGTATAAATTTTTCAAAAATCTTAAAATATGTAAAACAACAAAGTAAAATATACGTGTTTAAGAGTTTTTCCGAAAAACTCACCGGTTTTTAAATAAAAAATATTCTAATATTTGAGGGGTGGTTATCCCTTCTTACCGAACCTCTACACCCTAAAGTCAATCCGTTTTCCAAAAATCAGCTTTTTACGTCAAGCGCTTTGAGCATGTGATTAATGAGCGTGATTAATCAATGACCAGATTTTTCGAAACACCCTGTATACATTTTTAAAAAATATTAAAATATGTAAAAAAACCAAATAAAATATACGTGTTTAAGCGTTTTTTCGAAAACTTGACCGTTTTTTAAATAAAAAATATTGTAATATTTGAGGGGTGGTTTCACCCCTTTGAAACTGGAATTTCGAAAAATCCCTTCTTATCGAACCTCTACACCATAGAATCAACCTGTATGCCAAAATTGAGCTTCTTACGTTGAGTGGTTTGAGCAGGATCGTGATTAATCAGTGAGTCAGTCACTTAAGGATTTTATACGGGGTGGTCCATCAAAAACGTTCCGCAAGACATAGCGGCCAGGATATTTTTTTTTCAAAAAATCCAAAAACACGTCAATTTTGTTTGTGAGGGGGACAACTTTTGCCCCAAAAATGATTGCAAAATCTTCAACCCTCTAAGCGGGGGTGTCATCCTCCAACTTTTTTCAAATGCGAAGGGGGGTCAAGTGGCGCCGCAATGAAAAGAGCTTTCTATTCTCTATATTTCCCCGCTTCGTTTTTGAAAATCGGTCGAGTCATTGAGAAAATATGAAGGATTGAAATTTGAAAAGTTTATTTAAACATTTATCAGACTAAATGATAAGGATAAATTCCTTCGACCAATTTGCCGCTTTTTCTTATTATTTCTAGATGTTTACGCATTTTTTCACTTCCCACAAGGTTGAACGATCAGGTGCGGTCTCAATATCGTTAAACTGACCTACAATAGAATTTCCAAAAATACCAGCCCGCGACGATCAAAATCGTCTTCGTTGAGTTCTTGTACCAACTGAATTTTGTACGGGTGGAACTTGTGTTTTTTTAATATCGTTTGGACACTTGTACGATTCACACCGGTCGCGGTCTCATTGACTAATTTTCTTGTACTCAGCGTACTACCTATGGCAACTTGGCCCAATACGAATACCTCCATAGCTTCATTTACTACAGGATTTTCCCTCTGCCTCTTTTTATTCATAACGGAACCAGTTTCGTGAAATTTTGCTTCTAAATCGCGAACAATTTTGCCATAGAGGTGTTTGTCAGGATGGCGTTCATTGAATATCTACGCAAACCGATTGCCACATTCATTATTTTTAAAATAAAATTCGATTATATCTACTTTTTCTGCAAGTGAGTACACCATAATTGTTAAAAAGTTTAACGATATTGAGAAGAACTTCAACGCACAAGTCACAGAACAGCTATCTAGCAACTACCGCACCTGATCGTTCAACCTTGTGGCAAGTGAAAAAATGCGTAAACATCTAGAAATAGTAAGAAAAAACAGCATATTGGTCATATTGGTATTGGAGATAAATGTTTAAATAAACTTTTCAAATTTCAATCCTTCATATTTTCCCAATGACTCGACCGATTTATGAGGGGGAAATATAGAGAATAGAAAGCTCTTTTCATTGCGGTGCCACTTGACCCCCCTTCACATTTGAAAAAAGTTGGGGGATGACACCCCCGCTTAGAGGGTTGAACATTTTGCAATGATTTTTGGGGCAAAAGTTGTCCCCCTCACAAACAAAATTGACGTGTTTTTGGATTTTCTGAAAAAAAATTACCCTGGCCGTTATGCCTTGCGGAACGTTTTCGATGGGCCACCCTGTATATTAATATAGATAAGAACTTTTTGTTTTATTTTTATCTGTAGAATCACCCACCGAAGATAGATACACAATTTTTTTGACACCCTGTATTGGTATAAAAACACAGCAATCTGTATTTCATAGCCAACTCTGACGTTTTTTACTGTTACCACTTACATTTTCTCTCTGTATAGTATAAGTAATTGCGTATAATAACTAGACATTAAAAAAACAGGTAAATTTTCAAGAATTTGTAATTGTAACAAAGCAACAGCAGATGAAAGAACAGATAAAACTGTCACTGTATCCCAAAACCGGAATATTCACTGCTGAAAGCTGAAAGCACTAAAGTCAGTTACGTGGGCTACATAATGTTCCTTTTTGGGTTACATAAAATACAGGAAATCGTTAAATAGATAACCTTGCTAAATATTTTTGAAATCAACAAACTAAAAATATTTCAAAATCTTATTTTTTATATTCTTAAAAAATCTTATTATATCTTTTGTTTTATACAGTGTGTCCCAATATTCTGTGGACATAGAATTACTACGTACCTACGTATTTTTGGAATCAAAATTAGTTGATTCGACACAATTTACCTCTATAGAAAAGTGCTTCGTTTGTCCGCTAGAGGGCATCAAACTTTAAAAAAATAAACACATTTTTTCAGATATTTTAAAAACCGTTATTCCGATTTGAATGAAATTTCAGATGTCTATGTTGTGCTAAGTGCTTTAATATTTGACATTCACAAACATCAAGAAACAGTACGGAAAGGGTGAAAACTACCCCCACCCCTACATAAATTCTGATGCTAAAAATGTGTCGACAGATTCACCAGAGACGTGTATATGGGTTATCACCGTAATATTTTCTTAAAAAGACATATGTGCGCCATTGACTTTTTCCTTTAAATAATATGTCCCACAATATATAGTAATGTTTACTTTCAAAATGTCATTCAAATCGCTCAAAGCACTGGAAGAATATTTTAATAATTCTCCTAAGATTTTAAGCCCTTATAGATGAAACAAAATAGAATCGGACCTATGTGAATATGAGAAATAAATCTTATTTTTACAGGCGGAATCTCCCCACGAACGAAGGCAGATGTTTTTTAAAGACCCTGTATAGACCTTATACAGGGTGGCGCCTCTCATACGCGGCGGATGCTCTAACGAGAACGGTAGTTTATATCGAAATGAAATTTTGGCAGCATATGTATGTAGGTTAACTGAAAGCATTTTATAAAAATACTAGTTGAAGCCTGGCGCATCCGCCACGACATCAAGAGAAAAAAATACTTTTTATTTTTTTTAATTAAATGAAAAACAAAAAATGCGGCGACGACAGGTTTTAGAAGAGCCAATTAGCTATCTTTTATTAAAAAAAACAACTTTCTAGAGCAAGTCGTTACTTCAGTAGAGACGACACAGATAAATATTAGCATTTTATATATATGTAGATATTTATAGAATTAGACTTATCTATACTAATATATAAAATCCTTAAGTGACTGAAATACTGATTAATCACGATCCTGTTCAAACCACTCGAAATTCCAGTTCCAAGAGGGTGAAACCACCCTTCAAATATTACAATATTTTTTATTTAAAAAACGGTCAAGTTTCCGAAAAAACGCTTAAACACGTATATTTTATTTTGTTTTTTACATATTTTAAGATTTTTTAAAAATGTATACAGGGTGTTTCGAAAAATCTGGTCATTGATTAATCACGATCCTGCTTAAAGTGCTTGACGTAAACAGCTGATTTTTGGAAAACTGACTTTATGGTGTAGATGTTCGATAAGAAGGGATTTTTCGAAACTCGAATTCTAAGGGGGTGAAACTATCCCTCAAATATTACCAAGTTTTATAATAATATCGCCATATTGTTTTTTCTCATGCTGACATAAATGTGAGAAAATTTTATCCAGTTTGTATGTTAATGGAAATTCTTGCTTTGCTTTATCATCACCATTACAAATGATTAATTCGACGCGAACGAAGTCGCTTTAACATATCCCCATAAAAAACCCAGACTAGATAAAATCAGGAGCATTTAAGTATTCTATTAATTTTAACGGCCAACTAATAGTATCATATCAATTCTTTCTGATGTAGGATAAGTTTGCATTTTCGGCAAATTTCTGAGAAATTTTTTTGTTTTAACTGACACAAAATGATAACTAGATCAAAGTTGGACTAATTAGACAGCTATGTCAAACTTAGATTTTATCAAATAATAAAGATCTACTCAGATCAAATCATGTAAATGAAAATATCTAGGAAAATCTGTTTGAGGGGTAGGCAACCTTAATAGTATTTTGAAGAGACATGAATTCTCCATTGAATATCGGAATAATATACTGGGTGTTCCATTTAAAATAAAAGAGTATAATGCTTTTAAAGGTGACCAATGTTCAATATTAATTTTGTATCACCCTGTATAACTTTTTGGATCAAGTTTTAATTTAATTTAAACAGTTCAATAGTTAATTTAACTACATATTAAGTTATACCGGGTAAATTCCAATTTAGGTAGTTTTTATTGTAATTTAAAAATTGTTCTTTATTTTTAGAAAATGTTAAATATGTCAAAAACGTTACATTTTAGTCTCTTTCTTCTCTTATAAAACTCACCTTTATTTTTCTCCTAGAATCCGGAAATCAATTAATATATAGGGTGTTCAATTACAAAAAATGCCACTCTGACATGTATTTTTGGGGGGACACCCTGTAAAACTCTTATAATTTTTAAAAATTTCACTTCAATACAAATTGTCGTTCTCCTTGGAGCCTCCGCGTGGTATGAGAGGCGCCACCCTGTATAATCTAGATGGTCCTATTAAAAAGTCTAATATTATATAAAAACCGTACACCTGTGATTTAGTTTTACGTATGTTATCACCTTGTGAACTTCTTACGAAATTGAATGCGGAAAAACATATAAAAAACAGAAAGCAGGTTAAGGCGTTTGCACCATCTCATGTGATTCGATCAAATTACAGAAAACGTTCCAAAAAAAGGCATTTTATTAATAAAATGCTGCAATAAATCAAGAAAATAAGGTAAACAAGGTGGGTTTCGCACTAGATTCCAATAGGTATACATCTAAATCTATTAAACTGTTGTATAACCACCAGTTTTAGACATATCGGCTATCAACAACACAGAAACATTTATGGCTTAACTTTAAATTGACGTAAAACATATAAAGCCATGGTTAAGATTGTCTATATTTGTTTTAGTGCATTAATATAGCTCAAATGATATGCTCTAAAGCTTTATAAAGACATATCTCGGCATCATAATTAAATTTATTTCAGATATTATATTGAACACTCGACCTACTTAAATTTTTATGGTATCTAAACAAATATCTAGATCTATGGCCAAAATAGTTAACATAAAACTAAAAAGAACACAAGAGATACTAAAATGCCTTTTTAATTAGGAATAAGGTTACTTTAATAAGGTTACCAGCAAAGAACAAACGGTTTTTTGTTCTTTTCTATGTAAACAATCTTGCAAGAATTTCAATAATTCAAAATGTAAATAGAAGGAAACCAAATACAATAGTTTTATTAATAAAATTTTAAGAAAAAATAATGCAATTGTTGCGTACTTTCTGAAGAATAGAATATTTAAAAATTTTAAGCCCTATATACTCATTATGCGTCGATGTGATGCGTCCATGCGTCCATTCACGCATAGTGAGTATAATGATGCGATTAGTCGATGCAATGATGGATCGATGTGGTTTGACCTAGTGTTAACATTAATTTTGACCTTTGGGGTTCTGAATGCTTACATTGAAATTAAAGGGACAAACTTCTACGCTAATTGAAACCACTTATTTATTCCACTAATTGCGATTTTCTGAATGAAGCTTTAGACATTTTCATATATATTTTTTTATTTCTCGCAAAATGGGCATGGAAATTTAAAAGTTTGGTAGATTGTAGAATGTAGAATGTTTAGGAGGGGAGTTAATCACCGCGGCCTTACAGATCTATAGTGTGTTGTCCTTTCTTGAGTTATAACGAATTATAACTCATCATACAGTCCTAGGGCTTTAACAAAAACCAGTATCTGAAACGGCTCCACAGAGGCCAGCTCTCCGTCCTCGATATCAGCCGTACCAAAGTTCATGGCACGAATGGTCGTCGTCTCGGCGCACTCACTGATAAGGTGTTCTGGTGTTTCCGCATTTTCCCTACAGAATCTGCATTCGAAGTTGTTTCTCAGCTTCAGCCTACTGAGGTGTTCGTTGAAGAGACAGTGTCCTGTTAGAAACCCTGTGACAACCCGAAGATTATTTTTACCTAAATCAAGAAAAACCTTTGATTTTTCTCGGTCGTAAGTTCTGAGGAACTTTTTCGAGTGTCTTATACCGTTGAAGAACACCAAGACACACCAGATTCCAAGTTACGAATGTAGTCTTCCAGATTCTTCAGTTCCGCTTTCAGTTGGTTCCCGTTTGGAAAACAGAACAGTTCTGGTCCAGTTAGTGGAGCGTTCGCTCCTTTTCTAGCTAGATAATTTGCTTTTTCATTGCCTTCTATCCCTTGGTGAGCAGGCACCCAGAGTAGGAGGACTTTATTTTCTTTGCCTAATTTGTTGAGGTTCTCTTGACAAACTTCGAATTGATGGTTACTGGGTTGATCGCGTTTAGTGCTGCTTGACTATCGGTTTGGTAACTTTTTCACTGCTAATTGAAAACGACCACCACTAATTTTGACGTTCTGAAGGCTTGCATTGGAATTAAAAGTACAAACTTCTACGCTAATTGAAACCACAAATTTATTCCACTAATTGCGAGGGTTCTGAATGAAGCTTGATATACTGCAATTAACCCTTAAGTACCATGGCGGGGTCAAATTTGACCCCACACGTTTTTGATGACAATTTCCACTAGTAGAATATAGATGTCTCTCTACGCGCCTCCGTGTAATCATCGAGCGGTCAGTGATATATCGGATCCCGTAAATTACTTTAGTCTATTTTTAACCACTGTAGAGACACGTAGGCGTTGGGTCAAATTTGACCCGCTTATGGTATAACTGCGTTTAGATTGATCTGTGGGTTATTTTATTAAAATAATTAAATGGCCGGGTGTAGTAACAATAAATGTGGCCTGACACAAAGTGAACTTGAAGCGGAGGCACAAAAGATTATGGACAATGGATTAGATAGTGATAGTGAGTTTTCGGATCAAGTTAGTGAACACAGTGATCACCAAACAGATTCCGAAGAAGAATGAGATGATGACGGCGAAGAAGATATACAAAACGATAGCTCCCAAAGAAGCAGTGAATCTTCAACTGAGGAAAATAGTATTTCTGACAATAGAAATTCCTATTTTGGTAAAAACAGGTTCAAGTGGGCTAAAATTCCTCCCGCTTCATCTCGTACCCGTAAGCATAATATAATAAGTCACTTGCCTGGTATTATAGGAGAAGCACGACTTAAGATGCCTAAGGAACCACTTCAGGCTTGGGAGTGTCTTATTAGCGATGATATAATACAAGAAATACTTGCAAAAACTAACGAAAGAATTACTTTTATGGCATCTAAGTATAATTTGCACAATTTATCATGTCAGTATACCAATCATCTGGATGTCATCGAATTAAAAGCATTCTAAGGACTATTATATTTAGCAGGTGTATTCAAATCAAATAACGAAGATTTAAGGTCTTTATTTGCAACTAATGGTATGGGCCGTGATATATTTCGTGCCACTATGTCACTAAACCGATTTTATTTTTTGCTTGCAAGCCTTTGCTTTGATGATCCAGTTACGCGACTAGAACGTATTGCTAACGGAGACAATTTAGCGGCTATATCTAATATTTTTAATACATTTATAACTAATTGCCAGTCCAATTATAGCTGCGGCGAATATGTGACCATAGATGAAATGCTTGTAGCATTTAGAGGGAGATGCAAATTTAGAATGTATCTGAAAAGTAAGCCAGACAAATATGGTCTAAAAATGCAGTGTTTAGTGGATACTAAGACACATTATCTGTTAAACAGTTTTATATATTCTGGAAAGGATACTCACAAAACAAATCCAAGAAAGCTAGATATCCCTACCCTAGATGGTTTAGCCCTTATTCCACCGATATCAGGAAACAACAGGAACGTAACTGCTGATAATTGGTTCTCTTCCGTTGAGCTAATAAGGGAACTAAGAAAGCATAATATTACATATGTTGGAACCCTAAAGAAAAACAAAAGAGAGGTCCCTTATGAATTTCAACCTCACAAGGACAGGCCAGCAAATTCCGCATTATTTGGTTTTACAGGAAGCGAGAGCCTGGTATCTTTTGTTCCTAAAAAAAATCGTGCGGTGTTACTAGTATCAACTATGCATCATTCAAATGCAATGGTAAATGGAAAGCCAGAAATTGTAAATTTTTATAACGAGACAAAGGGCGGGGTGGACTCGTTGGATAAAAAATGTGCATGCTATAAAACTGGCAGAAGAACTCGGAGATGGCCTCAAGTCATATGGTTTCGCATTTTAGATATTGCTGGAGTAAATGCTAATGTAATTTTTAATGGTGTTCAACGAAATAAAATAATGGAAAGAAGAAGATTTTTAACAACTTTAGGTCAACAACTCATATAAGAACATATAAAACGCAGAGCTCAACAGCAATGTTTACCGAGAGAACTTCGTAGTGTAATTTTTAGAGTTTCTGGACTTACCGAAAGTAGCGAACCAGTACCGCCAAATGATCCGGAGCCACCACAAGGTAAAAAGAGGGGAAGGTGTAAGGTATGCCCTTATTCAAAAAATCAAAAGAAGGAAAGCTCAAAGTGCGATAATTGTCAAGGATTTATTTGCAAGAATCATTCACGCAAGAAGGTGTTGTGCGAAAATTGCATTGAAAAGTAAGGTGTAATACATCTTTGTTATTTTTTCGATACAAGTTTTGAATGTTTTTTTTTGTTCTAGGTAGCAGCCATAAAGCCTAAACTTGACCACTCCGTATAAAAAAATTGATTTTTTCTTTTATTTTTCTGTTAATACGAGGAAGTTTACTGTTATGTTAGTTTTATTACATATTGAAGTTTATTTTTATTAATACAGTTATAAACATTTTTTTTGTTTTATTTTTTTCATAAAGGTGCAAAAATATTTGTGCAGAAAATAACTGAAATAAAAAACAGGACCAAAAAGTGAGATTTTTTTAATTAAAAAAAAGGGGTCAAATTTGACCCTGCTATGGTATAAACGTAACTATTTTTGGCCATGGTAGTTAAGGGTTAATTGAACAAAGGTGAACATTAAGACTGTATTCCGTTGCAAAACCAGGCGAACCAGACCGGTAAACTACGGTAAAGAGCGGTTCCTGAAAAACATCGCTTTGATACGGAACGGTTTGGTAAAATACTGGAAACGTCAAATGTTGACGTTTTCTAAATTTCAGTACCACTATTATAAAATTTATCTTTTATGTACCTGTTTTCTTCTTTTACGTTTGCTTCTTCTTTTCAATAGAGTTTAATATTGAAAAGTACTTTATTAATAAACTGTTAAACTCGTTAGACAGCTCAAGTGAAGATTTGCAGGTCCAATATTAAAACAGATCAATAATAAATAAACAAATCTAGTCAATATTTATATTTTTATAGCTTACAAAACATTCACGATTACTTGTTGTCTTGTTTTTCATGTTTTCTTTAAATAATGTTCCTGACTTTAAGAAACAATGGCTTCATGATAAGTTTAAATGGTCCTAAAAAGGCATTCTATTTAGTTAATGAAATTTATTTACCTTTACTGCCTACCTCCATTACTTTTGGATGTAAATACAAAATATTATTACAAATTTTAGAAATTAAATGAGAATTTTACTCGTACTTCCAATATTTGCTTGATTTCTGTCACATAAATGACATTGATTGACAAACAAAACCAGAAAAACCAGCCTTCTCGCGCTGGTTAGTTTGGTGACAGTTATAACCGAATTTTTCAGGAACCGTGTTCCGTAATAAGAAAACTTTCAGGAAACGGATAGAAACGGAACATGAAACCATATCCAAGGTAAGCAACGGAATACACCCTAAGTACCACTTGATATTCTACAGGGAGTTCTGTTGATATTTTATTTGCTGTAATCTTTTTACAAGGGTAGGAATTAGCGTAAAGTTCTTTAATAAACTTTTCATACGGTTACTTATATATGTATGTGAATTATTTGCCGATAATCATAATGATGTCATTAAGTGTATTTCTTTTAAACGACATATGTAGAAAGTCGAATTAAGTTGTTCGATGCCCATTAAGTTGACCATCTAAATGGGTGAAAAATCTCTCTTATCAGATGGCGTCTGTCGGTTTCGAGACACCGGTTTCAAAGTCATGTTCACAACTGTCGACCGCGTGAGATGGGTATCCGCGCAACCATCCACCTTACATAACGTTACCGTTACGTAAGAAAATCGTCTTTGGGTGCTTTGGATCCCCGACGACGGCAGGATGGTATAGCCGGTAAGCCGCCGTGAACGGTTTAGGAATTTCACCCTTCCTCTTTGTTTTTTTGGCCGTTCTGAGTATAAATATATTCTTATCTGTTGTGGAAAAGCACGGCAGTGTAAATTTGTGCTTTGTCCAACATGAAGATCTGCGTAAGTGATCTATATATCTTTTTTGTATCGGAAAACGCGTTTTTATTATAGCAATAATAGTATATTGTTTTATTAGGAGTAAAAATGACACTTTTTGTTGCGAGGATGTACGTTTATTACAGCCGAGGTACAAAAAGTCAATTTTACTCCGAATAGAACATGCAATTTTTTCAAACGTTCAGAAATAATTTTTTAAACAATTTCGTACGTTGCAAATTGTATAAAAATATTTAAAAGTAACACCTTATAAGTAATTACTGTACTTAATGTATAATTATACAGGGTGAGTCTTAAATAAGTGCAAATATTTTCAGGGGTGGTATATTTCGACCCCAGAAACACGTCTATGAAGTCTTTTTCGCTGTTGAACATCGTGCATTTTTTTAAATTTCTCTGTATATTTTTCGATAATTTTTACAACTGCCTGTTCACCGCAAATTTTCCCACGGTATAATTTCTTAATCTTTAATATTACCATAGTTGTGGCTTTACTCTATGGTTACGGCAATCAAAAGGATGCAAATACAAAAAAAAATCAGGTGGCTCTGGAGAAACATTTTTTCAAAAAAAATTTTTTTTTTAATTTTCAAACTTAAATAACTCGGTTATTTTGGACTTATCTGAATAATAGCCTTAATAGTAAAGAGAAAATATTATGTTTCTTTTATCGAGATCTACTAACCCTGAAAATATTTGCACTTATTTAAGACTCACCCTGCATATCGAGAAACTATGGTAAAACTCGTTAAAATTGACATTTTATTTTATGTCAGTTTAATAATATATTTTCGTAATTTTGTGCTTAGGCGTAAAAGTGCTTCACTTTTTGGACTAGGCGTTAAAATAACGTTTTTATACAGGGTGAGTCTTAAATAAGTAAAAATATTTTCTGGGCTGGTAGATATCGATAAAAGAAACATATTTTCTCTTCGCCGTTTTTCAAATAAGTCCAAAATAACAGAAATATTTTACTTTAAAAATTAAAAAAAAAAGAGTTTTGTTTAAATTTTGAGAACCACTATACTATTCTTGTTTATATATTCTTATACTAATTTCCTGGCTTTTCTTTTTGTAAATATGTTGCCAAATTATGAAGATTTTATGTTTTTTAACTAAAAATTAAAAACATTTTCAAACATTTTTTAAAAAAATTCCAAATTTTCAATTTTTTTTGATGGCAAAAGAAACACATAGACGTGTTTCTGAGGTCAAAAAATATTTTTGTGACGTTTAAAAAAATATTGCTTTTTAATGGAACAATGAAATAATTTAAATAACTAAATCTGAATTATCATATTTTGCTCTTATTTCTTTTTATACGAAATACTATACAGTATGTACTCCGATCGTCTTTATAAGAGAAAAAGCTCTTTTATTATTAACTTTTTGACAATAATGCGTTCATTCTTCATAAAATATTTTGATTGTTCTATAACGGACTTTTATACTTTTCAAATTTCTCTACCGTTTCAGAAAAAAAAATATGAAAAAAAATAAACAATGGCGTTAGTTTAACCTTATTTTAGAAAAGACTGCAATAGTTTTTTTAATTTTAGTGATAGAACGCTCATTAAAAATAATAGCGTCTTTAGTCAAATGTTATTACGTATTGCTAAATCATCATAAGCTATCAATTATAGACATAAACTATAATTTTTAAATATGACATCCTGTATACGAGAAGTGTATTCAACAGTACATTTTTTCTGATTTATATAATTTAAAAATTACTATATTTTACACTTGTGTTCTGTGCTACATAAAATATATTTTATACCGGGTGCGTCTCAAACTACTACATCAAAAGTGGCTCACCTCCTATACCTTTTTTATTGTTTCAGATAAAAAAACGAGATATGGTATTTTATTATATGACATACATTAGAATTGATTGAAGTATTCAGTTGTTTTCGGTCACTTCCTGTTTCACCGGAAATGGCTACAACTTTTGATTTTTAAATGGTACACTCATTTTTTTTAATTTTATTCGATAGAAAACAATACTCAGTTTAGAATGAAATATTATGTCAACTTTTGACATTCCTGCTTTAATATTTTATAACATCATTTCGAAGTCGTATAGGATTTTTTTTTCAAATTCGAAATTATATATTTTAATTCGTATTTCGAATTCAATCTAGAGTGCCATGGAAGGTGTTGCCAAACCAAACACTAATTTTTAATCAAGGAGCTTTGGAAAAATAAATTTCATCGTCTAAAGTTTTTCGGGTCTTATATTAGCCGGTTAAAAGATGCCCAAATCGTATTTTTTTATCATATCCCAATTTTTTTCAAATGGAACGAGGGTAACTCATTATCATATTTGGAAAAAGCATTTTTTTACGAATAATTTGGTACCACACATTTTATATTTCCAGTCAAATTGGCGTTACATTTATGACCTAATACTCTAAATTGAAATTTAAAATGCTATTTTTTTCAATTGAATATGTCAAAAGTTGACATTGTCATTCTATTCAAAGTGTCATTTTCTATAAAATAAAGTAAAAAATACCATGCAGGTGCCATTTAAAAATCAAAAGTTGAAGTCATTTCCAGTGAAACAGGAAGTGACCGGAAAGAATTGAATACGTCAATCAATCTTAATTTATGTCATATACTAACATACCAAATCTCGTTTTATATCTGAAAAAATAAGAAAGTTATAGAGCCGAGCCAATTTTGGAACACACCCGGTATATTCCTATCATAATACTATTCAATATTTTATTACATAAAAACACTATTTTAAAATAAATATCATAGGCTATCCCTAAACTAATCATTAATATTAATATTATTTATCGACACTTTCCATTTTTAAAATAAATAAAATATTTGAATTATATTTTAATTTTGATTGTAGATTAATAAGATAATTGATTTTATTATTATTATTTAACATCCTAAAACGTGATGTTCAAGTCAAGCCAATTCAGAGTTTTTCTTTTATTTTGTAGAAGGATTAATTTTGTTATACCTATATAGTGAACCAAAATCATAATATTTTCGATTTGTAAAAGAAACGAAATAAACCTTAACTCGAGAATGTCACTGCCACTAAATGATGTTTTTAAGAGTCTATTATGTTGTATTGCTGGGGTCGCTCTCAGGGGTCGGGTAAAGCGGGTGTGTGGCCGAAGGAAATATAGGTATATTATATTTCAGAAATCTGCCCAAGGCTTAGCCCAATCCAGCCGTATTAAGCCACACTCAAAATTCTAAACACACGTGCTTTGATTAAGGATTGATTAAGGATTGCGGAGCTTCAGTATTTACCATAAAATAGCGAGAAATTTATTACAAAACCATATAAATTATATACAGGGTGGTCCGAACTGTATTCCGGAAACTTCGGCAACATATTCTGCAGGTAAAAATAAGTAAAAGTTCGTATAAATGTATGTCCTAAAATACTTAGTTTCGGAGATACAGGGTGTAGAAATTTCATTTTTATTTCGATTTTTTCTAAATAATCTCTGAAGTAACGTCAATATTTGGACGAAAATTGGCGCCTGGGAGTTTTGTGACAAGAAATTTGATTTTGATGTCAAAATGACTCCTATTTGTAGGGGGCGCCACCTACATGCGCTTTGACTGTTTTGAAGAGTAATAACTTTTCGTCCGTACCTGTATAAAACTATTGACAAAAAAATATACATTTCCATGACTATCTACGTAAAAAACATATCTTGGTAAAAATCGCTACGAGCAACTGTTCTCAAGATATTTAGAATGGAAATAGTCAATACATGTCATTATTGACAAAAAATAAGCACGTTGAGTGTAGTTATTTGACTGAAATAATACATTTTTATTTTTTTTTTAATTAATCATAAATTTTTCAGCTAAGAAATTATGATTAAACAGTTTCTGTTGAACTATTGGCACAAAAAGATTTCAAATTTATGATTTGATTCTAATGACTATTTAGTCAACATGTTTAGTTTATGTCAATGATGACATATTGATAATTTCAATTTCAAATATCTCGAGAACCATTACTCGTAGCGATTTTTACCAAAAGACCTTTTTTATGTAAAAAAAGTTGAAAATGTATATTATTTTCGTTTTATACAGGTATGGACGAAAAGTTATTACTCTTCAAACCAGTTAAAACATATGTAGGTGGCACCCTCTACAAGTAGTTTCAAATTTTTCATGTCAAAAAACTCCCACACACCAATTTCCATCCAAATATTGACGTTACTTCATAAATTATTTGGAAAAAATCGAAATAAAAATTAAATTTCTACACCCTGTACCTCCTAAACTAAGCATTTTAGGACATACATTTATACGAACTTTTCTACTTATTTTTATCTGCAGAATATGCTGCCGATGATTTCGGAATACAGTTTGGACCACCCTGTATATCACTATAATCACAAAACTTCAATCTATTTCCGTATTGTAACGGAATTTTAAATTATGTCTTTATTTTCCAGAAAATTTAGTCCAAACATAAGGAATATTTTGTTGATGTTTGACCATCAAAATCTTAAAAATAATGAGG
The DNA here is from genome assembly GCF_002938485.1 of Sitophilus oryzae. Lineage (NCBI taxonomy): Eukaryota > Metazoa > Arthropoda > Insecta > Coleoptera > Curculionidae > Sitophilus > Sitophilus oryzae. The sequence continues at coordinate 3,471,120 of NW_022145945.1, forward strand.
TTGGCAAAAAATGTGCTACAATACGGATATAGTATAATCCAATACGTCTACAATACGGATATAAAACAATCTTTTTATATTCTTTCAGGTATTCTTAACCATCCTAATCGTCTCCACAGCTTGGGCCGGTGTGGTCAAAAGCGAGAAGAAGACCGCTCAAAAACGCGGTGTCTTTGGTGAAGCTCTAGCCGGCAGCTACGCGGGAGACTTTGGATACGAACCCTTGATCGACCTCGGTACCTACACCCCATCTCTTGGACTAGGACACTCCTCCGCACTCCTTCATGGCTCTGGATCCCCTATTACCCTATCATCTTCTGGATTTTCTTCTGGATTCCATTCGGGAGCTCCCCTAGCTTTTGCTTCTCATGGTGCCATAGACCTAGGATCTCACCGCACGGTGTCCATCACAAGAAACGTCGGAATACCAATTCCCCAACCTTATCCAGTCACAATTGAACGTAAAGTACCTGTTCCAGTGCCACATCCGGTAGCTGTTCCAGTTGACCGTCCAATTCCGGTTGAAGTACCAAGACCAGTGCCAGTGCCTGTCGAAAGACACATTCCTGTACCTGTAGACAGACCGGTTCCTTACCCAGTTAAAGTACCGTTCAAAGTTTCTGTACCTGTGCCAGTTAGTGTACCTGTACCTCATCCAGTACCAGTGGAAGTGCCCAAACCTGTAGCGGTACCTGTAGCTCAACCTGTATTCATTAAACATGCAGAACCTCTGCTTCTTGGAGAAAGTTCGCTACCGTGGTCGTCTTATTCGTCCTATGGAGCAGAAAAACCCTGGTAAAGAGGGAGTTAAAGTGTTCTTTTTAAGTCATGTTGTGATATACTGCTCATTTCCATTTACATGTTTCATTGTGTTGTATATATTAGATTAGATTGTTAAAATAATGTCTGTACAAAATGTTAATAAGTAAATATATGATGATTAACAATTTGATATGACTCTAAAAATTAACCTTTGTATTTTCTAAAACCTTGGTTTCTTCCTTTGTTTCTTCCTACACCATTATTCAAACTATCTTGGAAACTACTGAAACAAATTCTTTACAGATCTACACTCTTTTATACGATAGAAAATAACATTCTGAATAGATTGACATATATCATATGTCAACTTTTAATTTTCGAATATGGTTTATTTAAAATTACGACATGCGATTCGTAACGACAATTTGACTCGGTATACCAAGTGTGTAGTACCAAATTATTCGTAGAAAATGCCTTTTTCAAATATGCTAATGAGCCACCCTCGTTCCATTTGAAAAAATTGAGTTATTATTAAAAATACGATTTGGGCATCTTTTAACCGACCAGAACAAGACACTGAAAACATTAGATGATCAAATCTATTTTTCCAAGGCTCCTTGATTAAAAATTAGTGTATTTAACACAGCCACTCTAGATTGAAATTTAAAATACAAATTTATTTTAAGCGAAAATGTCAGCAGTTGACATATGATATGTCATTCCATTCAGAGTGTCATTTTCTATCGAATAAAGTATAAAAATATCGAGGGTCACATTTAAAAATCAAGAGTTGTAGTAATTTCCGGTGAAACAGGAAGTGGCCGAAAAGAATACTAACATACCATACTAACATACAAAATCTCGTTTTTTTATCTGAAAATATAAAAAAGTTATAGGGGTTGAGCCACTTTTGAGACGCACCCGGTATACTCGTAATTTAACATAAAAAATAATAGCGGTCATCATTTCCAAGCCATCCCTGATGCCGTTTTATTTGGACGATCATATGCCGAAGATATGTTTTTATTAATATAATATAAAAAAAACATTAACCAAAGAGTAGGTTATATTAACTAATCAATAATTAAAAATATTTAAACACAATAATTAATAAATCACAAAAAAATAATTTTAGTTTAATCAATTTTGTTTTCTTTGCAATTTTTCCCTATATTTTATGAATATTTATGATCGATTTTCAGTAAAATTCCTTTAAAAAATACTAGACCTATCCAAGGTTATTAATGTTAGATCCGTCTTTTATTCTAAAAATATTAAAATGTAAAGAATTTATAGTTTGACGTATATAAGGTTTGATGAATAATATTTATACTAATAAATATCTATTTGTGACTTATTTTTTTTACTTAGATTAATGTATTAATGTGTAATTAGATTATTAAGTAAAGCAAACGTCAGGGAATTTAAACCAGAGGTCAGAAAACATATTACAAACTCAAAACCCATTTTAAAAATTATTGTTTCCTTATAGTTGCTTATAGTAAAATTATAAAAGGTTAATTTTAAAAACAATTTAATTTATTAAAATATTTTTCTAGGATTTCTGGTTGACATTGTTTCAATTTTACTTCGCAAAAATATACACGGCACCGACGAAATACGTAACAATGTCTTTACATTTTATCTTTCCACTAATACTAAAATCGATGCATCGTAATCTTTAAACGCAATATTTTCCGTTAACCCTTTCGTACTAAACTAAGAACACCTGTTTTACGTAAAAAAAAATTCTAGAAGAAGAAGAAGAATGTTTAGGAGGGGAGTTAATCACCGCGACCTTACAGATCTATTGTGTGTTCAACTTTCTTGAGTTATAACGAGTTATAACTCATCATACAGTCTCAGGGCTTTAACAAAAGCCAGTATCTGAGACGGCTCCACAGAGGCCAGCTCTGTATCCTCGACATCAGCCGTACCAAAGTTCATGGTACGAATGGTCGTCGCACAGTGCTTCGTCCAATGGACAAAAATCGAAAAAAAAGTTAAAATTTACCAATATCTCAATATGTAATTTTATACTTTAACAATGTTCAACCATCCTGTATATTATTTTTCATAAACAGCGTTTTTTGTTAGCAAATATTTTCACTAAAAATAAATTTTGCGACATTATCTTATATCAGTGAAAAGAATAACATTCATAGTAGTTCTGTATATGGAGTTAAACGGTACGTACTTAATTGAAAGCCACTATGGATATTGTTAAACAAGGTATGTACTTTAAATTTATTTCTAAACAAGTTCGTCATTGTTTAGTTTTTATTTATTTTTTAAGATGATTCTTAAATGGGTATAAAAATTTTAAGTTTTCAAACTTCAAAAAGGTATTACAAAAAAACATATCAAAACATATCGTATTTATTGAATATTTTTGTTGACATATTCATACACTTTTAATTTTTGTATAGTTCACCTGCGTCTGCTTGCGACAAACTTTATTTTATAATACTTTTCAGATGGAGTAAAATTGATAAGCAATGCCGATCTGGTTAATACCTACTTGGCTTGATCATAAGGACAAGAACTCAAAATTATTTGTATTTCAAAAAATGTGTCCTTTATTAGATATTGATGAACCTTCCAGTCCAATGAGACAACCATTTGTGCCTGAAAAATCCCACTATGTTGGAGCGAAACGTGGCATAAAAAAAGTTTCCATCTTTCAATTTATTATAAAACCTAATACCCAAGAAAACGAAAAAATAATATATGGATATGGTCTATTAAAGAGATAACTATTAACATCTGAACCCCTCATACCAACAAAAAGAACAGTAACAACGCGAAAAAGTACCATATTAGAAAATGATGTACAGAAATATCTTATATGTGAGGATATTTCATCTACCTGTGATTTGGATACTATAAATTTGGAAGATTCTATCAGCAGTGATTCTTCTGAATCAGAGTAGTTACGATCTATGCATTTTGTTGTCCTAAAGTAAATTTATAGTATCTTAAGTTTTTTTTAATTAAATATAGCATTAATGTTTCTTTTTCATTAAAGAAAAACATGTTTATCATATATTAGGTTTATATTGTAGGAATCATGTTCTAATGTTATTCCAATTCTTTTTTATCACAGGGATTTATTTAATACTTACACCGTTTTCATACTATAAATTATTATTTCCTTAGATGGAACACAGCTCCAACAGTTTTATTATTTATAAGATTTTTTTTCATAAACGTGGGACTAAGAACATCATCATTTAGTACAATGAGAGTACTCATCATTTGTGTCAAATTAACCTAGTTTGATTAAATTGCCTACAATAAAAGAGAAGTTTTGCATTTTTGTCCTCTAGAGCCATATGTTCGAAGCACTGTGCGTCGTCTCGGCGCACTCAGCAATAAGGTGTTCTGGTGTTTCCCCATTTTCCCCACAGAATCTCCATTCGCCATTGTCTCTCAGCTTCAGCCTACTGAGGTGTTCGTTGAGAAGACAGTGTCCTGTTAGAAACCCCGTTACAATCCGAAGAGTGTTTTTACTTAAATCAAGGAAAACCTTTGATTTTTCTCGGTCGTAAGTTTTGAGGAACTTTTTCGAGTGTCTTAGACCGTTGGAGGACACCCATTCCAAGTTACAGATGGAGTCTTCCAGATTCTTCAGTTCCGCTTTCAGTTGGTTCCCGCTTGGAAAACAGAACGGTTCTGATCCAGTTAGTGGGGAGTGTTTGCTCTTTCCTAGCTAGATCATTTGCCTTTTCATTGCCTTCTATCTCTTGGTGAGCAGGCACCCAGAGTAGGAGGACTTTATTTTCTTTGCCTAATTTGTTGAGCTTCTCTAGGCATTCTTTGACCAACTTCGAATTGATGGTTACTGAGTTGATCGCGTTTAGTGCTGTTTGACTATCGGATAGGATGGCAATTTCCTGTTTTCGACAGTTCCTATCTAAGATAAGTTGTACGCATCTTTCGATAGCGAAAATTTCTGCCTGAAGGAAACTGGGGTAAGTGCCCAGTATCAAAAAAAGTTTTAGCTGTTTATATAATTTGTTGAAGCAACTGTATCTGCAAGGAGAAAAGAAGTACCACCATTAGTACTCTCTATCCTAACGAAAAGTACCCTTTCAGGGCTGTTACGGAATTTTTCACAATCGCTATTCACTTTGTACAGTACCAAATTTCAGAAAAAACGCTTTACCAATGTTCTTAAAAATAAAAATTAGTTATTTTTATATCTATAGTGCGCGAAGTGCTACTTTGGTTATCGATACTTGAATTTTTTAACGAGGCGTAGTCGAGATCACCAAAGTAGTTCGCGCACGAGTTGCAAACAACATTTTTTCTACAAACATTAAAATCGGGATATCCCTAAAAAATATTATTATTATATTATTGCTTCGAAAAAAAAAAGCATGAGCTTGGAATGTATGTTTTTTTATTACTGAACATCGTCATCGATTTCCTTTTGCCGCCGTAGCCGTGAGGAACTTACTAAAATGGCGGTCGATAACATAGAAGATAAAAGCTTTGTTCGGGTTCTTGTTATTACCGATTCTGAACCGTCCTAGAACTCTGCAGCGCATACGCAAATGAAATAATGTCTTCATATTTCCTTCTGCGCATACGCATTACAGTTTCAAAAACTTTGAACCGATATAAAAGAATAATACGAATAAAATAACGATAAATCTAGAAACTTGTTCATATTGATCTCTTCGCTATTTGGTAATAAGAGAAACCCGAAGTAAGCTAAAGATTCAATTTTGATTGTTAAAGTACCCGATACAAAAACAAACATAGACCGAGTCTTTACAGTGTCAAATTTGAGTTACATTGAGATTTACCGAAAATACGCAGCTCTTCGTCCAAGAAATGCTACCAGTCGCACACTGTTTTTAAAATATCAAAATAAAAGATGAAAACCAAGTGGTCGCCTTAAATCCTATTGGTAAGATGCCTAGCATAATAGCAAAACATTTGAAGCTGCCAGATTATGAGGCCTACAATGGGCATTGTTTCCGGAGAACTTCAGCCACACTCCTTGCTAATGCAGGGGATGATATATTTAGACAGTAGCCGAGGGATACGTCGAGATTCTATCAACAATAAAATTCAACTATCAATTAAAATTTTAGAGTGTCATTTACCGGGATCAAGTACCTCTACATCAAAATTGGATAGTGTCTCAAGTCCCAAAACCTCCATATCTCAAGCAAAATCAGAACTATCTAGTTTGGGATTAAATATTGGTTCGTGTATACTGGTTGTACTATTAATGTTAATATTGTAAATAATAACTAGAATATGCATTAGTGTTTAGTTCGATATTGCAATTTACATGCAGTGTGCGAAACAGGCAAGAGGCGAAAAAATATATTATTTTTATTTAACCTTTCGAGAGCTGTAATTTCTTCGGGAAGCATTTTAGGACATAATATGTTCATAGGAACATTTTTTTGTTTTCTATACTAATATATAAAATCATTAAGTGACTGACATACTGATTAATCACGATCCTGCTCAAACCACTCAACGTAAGGAGCTCAATTTTGGCATACAGGTTGATTCTAGGGTGTAGAGGTTCGATAAAAAGGGATTTTTCGAAATTCCAGTTCCAAGGGGGTGAAACCACCCCTCAAATATTACATTATTTTTTATTTAAAAAACGGTCAAGTTTCCGAAAAAACGCTTAAACACGTATATTTTATTTTGTTTTTTTACATATTTTAGGATTTTTTAAAAATGTATACAGGATGTTTCGAAAAATCTGGTCATTGATTAATCACGATCCTGCTTAAAGCGCGTGACGTAAAAAGCTGATTTTTGGAAAACAGATTGACTTTAGGGTGTAGAGGTTCAATAAGAAAGGATTTTTTGAAACTCGAATTCTATGGGGGTGAAATTATCCCTCAAATATTAAAATATTTTTTATTTAAAAACCGGTGAGTTTTTCGGAAATACTCTTAAACACGTATATTTTATTTTGTTGTTTTACATATTTTAAGATTTTTATAAATTTATACAGGGTGTTTCATAAAATATGACCATTGAGTAATCAAGATTCTGCTTAAACTGCTTGACGTTTAACGCTGATTTTTGGTAAACGGATTGACTGTGGGGTGTTTCTCGAATCTCAAATTCCAAGAGGGTGAAAATGCCCCTCAAATATTACAATATTTGTTATTTAAAAAACGGTTAGTCTTTCGGGAAAACGCTTGGACAAGCATAATTTATTTGGTTTTTTACATATTTTGAAATTTTTTAAAAAATCATACAGGGTGTTCCAAAAAGTTGGGTAATTTCTTTACCACGATTCTGCTTAAACTGCTTAACGTAAAAAGCTTATTTTTGGCAAACGGATTTTTCGAAAGTCAAATTCCAACGAGATGAAACTATCCCTCAAATATTACCAAGTTATATAATAATATCGCCATATTGTTTTTTCTCATGCTGACATAAATGTGAGCTTGCTTTGCTTTATCATCGCCATTACAAACGATTAATTCGACGCGAACAAAGTCGCTGGTACACGCTAGTATTTTTATATTTAGAATCACCCACCAAATTAGATATTATGAGTTAGATACACAATTTTTTTGATACCCTGTATATTTTAAATGGAAAATACGACAAAATTTCAAGATACACCAAGCATTCATACACTACAAAATATAAAACACAGTACACTAAGGGGGGAGATGAATTATCTAATTTAAATAATTTTATATCTTTTGCTGAAACGTATAAGGTCACTTCAAAAACTTTGAACCGATATAAAAGAATAATACGAATAAAATAACGATAAATCTAGAAACTTGTTCATATTGATCTCTTCGCTATTTGGAACTAGATTCATCGCCAAAATCTAGTTCAATGATCCTATATAGTCGAGGTCCTTGATTATTTATTAATTTGTCACTAAATTTTCAAGTGATTGGTTAGGGAGGCGTTCTTGATATCCCAGAAACTCGTTTTAAAATTAATAATATCTTTATTTTATGTTAATATAAGATGCAATTTACATTATTTGGTCCTGTTCTATGCCCATGAAGATGTTTCGTCATTGATATGGTTTAATTTTAGACCCAGCAAGGTTCAGGTTCTTTTTCTAGTATATAAACAGGAATTTTTGCGGAGATCTGCAACAGTTCATCAGAGTAAACAGTGAACATCACATCAACCACCATGAAAACTGTAAGTTTGTTTACTAAAGTAATAATTATTATTATTAATGTACAGGGTGGGTCAAATTGGACGCTTTTAAAGAACACCTTTTTCTACAGGAGATAGACGAAAACTAATATCGGTGTTTGAAGCTCAATTTTTATCAAAAACGATGGTGAAAATCGCACATCGATATCTATTACCGTTTCGGAGTTACGGGGTGTTTTTCAAAAATGTGCGTTTTTAACAAATTGCTGTAACATTTTTGCTATAGAAAATTTTGTATTTTTATGAAAACATTTCCAAAGCACCGTTTTACGTAGAATTTAATGGTTTACGTATATATTTTTTTTAAATTAATAATTTAAGAATTATTGACAGAAAATTTGATTTTTTATATGAGACAACCTGTATATTTTTAATTCATTGAAAATAATTTAAAATTACCTTTCCAAAAATATAGTATACTTCATATTTTTATCGATTCATTTTCGAAATATAGAGTTTGTAAAAATTCGCCCACTTTTAATAAGTGGGCTTTGAACGGCGCTGGAGGTAATACAAAAAAATTATAGATGTGAGCAGCAATTAAAACGAAAACAGAATTTTATGGCAATTTAAACTATATTAAACAACATCAACACATTTAAACTATGTATATCTAATAACAATAAAAATAATAAAAATAAATAGCAAACCAAGACATTTTTTTTTGCTACAGGTGTTCGACATATCGACCCGTCTTCTGTTATACACAGACGGGGCCGTTTTTGAACATTCATCGCGGAATTCATTAACTCAGTGGGGGTGAAAGGTACCCTTTCATAACTGCTAAGTATTTCTAATTCTTGTGTAGATTATACGGAAGAATAAGGAACCTTTATTCTTCCGCAAATATATCCATAGGATTAGATCCATGGGCACTAAGTCAGGCGGCCTCGACGGCCAACGGCTGGGATCTTGGTTAGCTATACAATTATTATTATTCCTGAAATTGGCTGCAAAAATTTGCTGATAACTTCAGCATTCAGAGGCGGTGCGTCGTCTTGCTGGAAAAATATGTTTTCGAGTTCCATTAAGGGCATATCATCAATAAGGGGTCCAAAGCCTATACTAGTTAAAAGTGGCGAACTTTTAAAAATTCTGTATTTCGAAGGGTATTATAACAAAATATCAAAAATAACTAATGTTAATTAAACTATGTCTAATAACAATAAAAATAAATAGCAAACCAAGACATGAGATTTTGCTACAACAAGTATCTTCTGTTATGGTCAGACGGGACCGATTTTGAACATTTTTCGCGGAATTCATTAACTCAATGTGGGTGAAAGATACCCCCGCATAACCGCTAAGTAATTCTAATTCTCCTCTAGATCATACGGACAATTTAAAAATAAGAACCTTTATTCTTCCGCAAAGATAAAAATCCATAGGCGCTAAGTCCGGTGGCCTCGACGGCCAACGGGTGGGATCTAGGTTTGCTATTCAATTATTCTCGAAATTGACTGCTAAAATTTGCTGATAACTTCAGCGTTCTGAGACGGTGCTCCGCCTTGCTGGAAAAATATGTTTTCGAGTTCCATTAGGGACAGATCATCAATAAGGGGTCAAAGCCTACTAGTTAAACAAGCCTCAAGCCTACAAGTTAGATATGTGTGTCTGTAAACGGTCTATCAATTTTTAATTTCTCTATTATTAGTATTAATTTTATGTCAGTTTTTAGTAAATGATAACTAAAGACTGACTTCACCAAAATGATCATCTATTGTCATTAATATTTTTTGAATAATAAGAACCTTTATTCTTCCGCAAAGATAAAAATTCATAGGCGCTAAGTCCGGTGGCCTCGACGGCCAACGGGTGGGATCTTGGTTTGCTATTCAATTATTCTCGAAATTGACTGCAAAAAGTTGCTGATAACTTCAGCGTTCTGAGACGGTGATCCGCTTTGCTGGAAAAATATGTTTTTGAGTCCCATTAGGACAGATCATCAATAAGGGGTCCAAAGCCTACTAGTTAAAGAAGCCTACAAGTTAGATTTGTGAGTCTGTAAACGGTCTATCAATTTTTAATCTCTCTATAATTAGTATTAATTTTATGTCAGTTTTTAGTAAATGATAACTAAATATTGACTTCACCAAAATGATCATCGATTGTCATTAATATTTTTTGAATTTCAGATCCTGATCTTCGTAGCTATATTCTACCTGGCTAATGCCAGCGAGGAACTGAAAAGAACCAAGCGTGGCTTCCTCTACGGAGGACTCGGTTCCTATTCTGGAGCTTCGGCCAGCAGCTACGCAGGAAGCTACGGAGGTTACGGAGGCTACGGATTATCCGGAGCGTCAGCTTACGCTTCTAGCTACGCTGCAGCTCCCTCGGCTGTAGCTGTACCAGTCGCCGTTCCAGTAGCCTACGCTCAACCCTATCCAGTTATCCATAAAGTGGCCGTACCTGTTACTAGGACCGTAGCTGTCCCGGTAGCTGTAAGGAGCTACGGAGGATATGGATATGGGGGTTACGGAGGTTATGGAAGTTACGCCAACAGTTTCAGCAGAGCTAGATCTTACGGTAGTGGTTGGTGGTGAACGTAGATGTAATATATTTTTAGAGTTTTAATAAAATGTTTGTATGTATATTAAAATAAAGTTAATAGTTTTATTTTATTGTTTAGTTGTTATTTTTTCTAAGATAGTGATTTTAATTTTGATATTGATACATGTCCGTCAACAAAATTTAACCCCATATCCAATAATGACAATGACAATTTCTAAAAGCAAATTTTGAGAGTGAGAAATCAATGAGTACTTATCTAAAACTTTTGCAAGTTAATAATATTCAATTTTTTTAAAGGTTGCTATTAGACTCAGATCAAGACAAATTAATAAAATTGTGTATCGATCTCCTCAAGGAGGTCGAAATCTGCAAAATATCGAGAGACAACTTTTAATCGGCCATTAAACGGTTTACACAATTTCTCTAACAAGAGAAAAAAAAGTCACTGGCGTACATGCTTTTTTTAGAAAAATATCCCAGTGATAACCCATGTGCACGTCCCTGGTGAATATGGCAAAACCTTTTACCATTAAAATATGTCGCATTTATAGTCAATTTTACCCTCATATTTCATTGGAATCGCTAAAAGTACTTGGAAGAAAATTATAATAAATCGAAAAAATATTAAGACACCTTGTAGCTACGAAACAAAACACAATCGGACCTATGTTGATATGAAAAATAAATCTTATTTTTACGTGAGAAATCGTCACATGCTCTTTGAAACACCCTGTATAAACAGTTATTATTTACATCAACAAAACTGACCTTCTTGTGTAGTAAGTGTAGTAAACTATTTTTTTTGGAGGAAAATTTTAAGTCAGTATAATCAATTAAAATAAATTATACAGGGTGTCCCAGAAATGTGCAAGTATTTTAAGCGGTGGCAGATATCGATAAAAGAAACATATTTTCTGTTTATCGTTTTTCAAATAAGTCCAAAATAACGGAGTTATTTTACTTGGAAAATTTCCAAAAAAAATGATTTTTTGCTAATATTTTGAGAACCACTGGATCTTTTCTGGATTTTCTTTCTTGTAAATTTAATCTAATACCTATGTTGCCATATTATCAAGAAATTATGATTTTTAACTAAAAACTAAAAAAAAATTCAAAATATTTTTCAAAAAATTTCGAATTTTCAATTTTTTTTTTCGTGAATAAAACCTCATAGACGTGTTTCTACGGTTGAACTGTACTACCAGTTAAAATACTTGCACTTATTTCTGGGACACCCTGTATAATATACGACCTTCAGTGAGAATTATATTAATGAGTAAGAGACGAAATATTAATAACCTGTATACCTAGGTCAAGAAAATAAGAAATTTTCCTTATTTTGATATATTATAATAATTTTTAATAATAGATATTTTTTTGGCCAGAATCACTGCTGGGTATATAATGATGACATGGTATATTTAGATGTATTATGTAAAAATCCAAAAATATATACTGAATACGTAATTCCATACAGGGTGTACCAAACCAACTATTGTTATTCCCCTTCAACTGCAAGATCTGTCGGTATTTGAATAAAAATTGACGTCGGTGTTTTTTGGCGTGAGAAATTTGATTTCGATGTCAATATATGGCCTTTTACTTGTGGGTAGTACCTACATACTATTTTTAGCTGTCGTGAAGAGTAATAACTTTTCGTCGGTACCTGTATTACACTACTGAGTGAAAAAATATGCATTTCTGTCAATTTTTAGGCAAAAGAGTCTCTTGGTAACAAGGCAAATACTAGAATGATTCTCAAGATACTTGGAATTGAAAGAGTCAATACATGCCATAGTTGACAAAAATTATACATGTTGACTGGATAGTTATTAGTCTGAAATAATAAATTTGATATGTTTTTGTGTCAAAGATTAAACAAAAACTGTTCCCAAATGTTGTAGCATTTTTTATTCCCGTTAATAAAATTGAATTTAAAAATCTATTTTTATTTAAATTTCTTAGTATTGGCGCCATCTATTTGCTAGATGCCAAAGATACCAAACTCCATTTGTTACAGTTCACTTGCCTCGATATTTAATTTTTATTAGCGCATCTATTCGCTAGATGTCAAACTTCATTTCTTACAGTTTACTTGTCTTGTTTATTAGCGCCATCTATTCGCTATATGCCAAACTTCCTTAATTACATTTCCCTTGTCCCGATATTTAATTTTTATTAGCGCATCTATTCGCTAGATGTCAAACTTCATTTATGACAGTTGGGTTTTCGTTTCTGAAACTGAGAAGAAAGTCTTTTTTCTGGGAATTTGGATCTGAGGAAGACGCGTGTTTTGGCGTCCGACAAATTTTCCAGTGAAAAGCACTCTGAATCCACTTTTCGATTTCGATTGCATGGGTATCCGATTTGGAGACTTGAAAACCTTGTAAAGTATGCAATCCGGAGTATAGATCGTATTTTTTTGGATTCTTCTTGGAATGATCACCGTAAGTTTATCCGCCATTTTATATAGCCCTATCTAACTAAATTCTATTTCAGTTATTTCCCGTTTGTTATTTCGTTTACTTTGAGTATTTAATTACTGGTTTGGATCGGCATATGGTTTGAATATATTTATGTAAAGCTGATTTTCAGACCGTAAGTTGTTTCTTTTATTTAGTATCTGTCCTGAGAACTATTTTTTATTTATAGAGTAAAATTACCACATGGTACTCAGTAATGACCACCATGATATTAAGTAAAAATACCCCATGGTATTCAGTAACTGCCACACGGTACTCAGTAACTACCACCTGGTACTCAGTAATTACCACATGACCTTAAGACAGTGTTCCTGACATTACAATCGTTCTTTTGGCTGATATCGAGGACTTCTCCTGCCATAGTCATCTGCATCCACTTCTGTTAGTCTGGAGAATACCTAACTACCTGTTTACATCATAAGAAACTATATACAGATAAGTCTTAAGTTTGATACACAAGGTACGCCTTTATTTTATAATTTTTGAGACAACAGATTTAATAACCTGGTAAATTATCACTATTTATCCCACATATTATAGTCAAAATTATTTTTTATTTAACGTTATAAGTTGTAATTTGATTCGTACAGTACACTCTTACTTAGCTATGATATTTTATATGAAAATTATTAACACGTATTCATTTTAAAGGTTTTTGTACATGACATGTTTCGAAACATCATCGTATTGAGACATACATAAATTTCACCTGTTTTTATCAAGTAGCTTACTTAGTTCAAAGAATACAGTTACTAAATCTCGGAATCTATTTAAAATAATTTGCGGTTTTTATTGGGATCACTGTGACTAATTCATGATACTTGTGTTTGTTTTCAATAAATGTTTAATGTAGGATAGTTATTTCTGACTTTTTATTCTGATAAACATAATAGACCCTTAATGCTGTTGGATTACTTTATTTTAGCTATGTTGTGATATCATATTTTTTCTTTTGGTTTTTTACTTTACCACTCTCATAAACAAAGTAAGTGGCGCCCTTTTCACTGTCTTTGACCATACCTCTTTGAATTCTTAACATCAATATTAAAATCTCTGCAGCCTATATATGTTATCATTTTTTTATTTTTTAACAACATTAGAAAGTCACTATGAGTCAGAAGCCTTACCTACGAACCCAGCTTTCCTCTAACCCTGAGCAACGGATTCTTTTTTCATTCTATTTGGGTAACGACAGAAAAGTCGTCACACATAGAAGAATAAAGTATATGGCGCCCAACGTGGGGCTCAGCTTAATTTGATTGGCTCAGCTTAATTTGATTGACTCAGCTTAATTTGATTGACTCAGCTTAATTTGATCGACTTAATTTAGTAAACTTAATTTAGTAAAATAATTTCTATTAGGCTCAGATAAATTTTCTTTAAGGCAAAGACTATAGTTTTGAAATTTTGTTTTCATTATTTCTGTAATTTAATTTTTATAATTTCAGTACAACAGCCATTTTTGTTTTTTATGTTATAGAGGGTGTTTGTTTATCGGTTTAAAACTCAGAGATAAATAACTTGATACTTCTGACTACATAGTTTATTGAAATTTTGATTTTGATATAAATATACAGGTAAGGTTATATTTTGAATATACAGAGTGGACATAATTTTAGTATACAGGGTAGCGTTGTTAGTACTTCGTAAAATTTTGGAATTTGTTTTGAATATTTGAGTCTTTTTTGGTTTTGACATTGAACATAATTTCTTTCTGATAGATTGCGTCGAGTCATAACAGCTTTTTGTTAAAATTAGTGAATTTTTCTGAATCATTTAGTCTTTAATATCTTATAAAACTGAATTACAATGGAGAAAGAATCTTTTAAAGTTAATCATTTACGACAAGTAGAATTAGATTATGAACTTCTTATTAGGGGTATTAAGACATCTAAAAATGTTGATAGTAAACGTAAAATTTTGTCAGGTCTTTTAAGTAGAGAAATTAATAACCCTTTTTGTTTAGTTAATATGAAAATTATCCTCTTTCTTTTGATCAAGAAATTTTCGAAATTAAAGCAACTTTAGATTCAATTTCTTTGTCAATTTCTGAATTCGAGGGTGAGTAAATGATTCAATGTTTAAAGTTATAAAATCTCGTCTTGTACATTTGGCTGGTAGAATTAGAAGAATAATTTTAGATGAAAATCGTGCTGATGCAGAGACCATTCAAACTGATGTTTATACTAGTTGTTATCAACTTGAAGCTGACTTATTTTCAAAAATTTCTGACACAAAATGAAATTTTAAATGTTAGTTCTGTCCCTTCAGGACCGGTTATTAATGTACCGCCTCCTATTGTGACTTATGTTGCTAAACCTTGTCCAGTGTCAGACTGGCCTATTAAATTTAATGGTAATCCTCAAGATTTATTTTCATTTTTAGAAAGTGTTACTGAGCTTTCTGAATCACGTAAAGTTAGGTGAACAAGATTTATTTTCTTCCGCAGTAGAACTTTTTACCGGGAATGCTTTTATTTGGTACAGAAGTATTAAACAACATGTTACAGATTGGAAATCTCTTGTAGAAAGATTAAAGAAAGACTTTTTTGGCACCAGATAATGATGACAATATTTGGTCGCAAATTAAATCTTATAAACAACGAAAAAATGAAAGTATTTTAATTTTTATAGCAACTTTAGAGAATCTTTTTAGTAGATTAAGTAAATGCCCTAGTGAGGTTAATAAGATTAAAATTATTAGACAAAATTTACTTCCTGAATACATTACTCAGTTAGCTTTAGTTGATGTTTTATCTGTGTCTGAACTGTCTAATTTGTGTAGAAAATTAGAAAATGCTAAACATCAGAATGAAAAACATTCTAGAAATTTAAATGTTTCTGAATTAAATACCACTCCTGATTCTAGCTCGTTTGATTCTCGTCGCGTACAGTTTAGTAAAAAATCTAAGAAGGTAAATGCTCAGAACAAAAATAAAAATACTACTGTTCGGTCTACTAGTTGTTCTGTAGCGTCGTCGTCTTCTGACCCTGATATGGTAAATACTTCTTCGAGTATGCCCAGATCTGTAGAAAATTCAGGTAAGGAAGCAACCTCGCGTTTAGTTTGTTGGAATTGTTCTGGTCCAAATCATACATTTCATGATTGTCGACAGAAACGTAAGGTTTTTTGTTTTAAATGTGGTAATTTAGGTGTTAAGTCACCGGCGTGTCCCAAATGTTCAAAAAAACTAATTGGACGAACTCGTGCTTCTGGTCGTGCAGTTCAAAAATTCAAACCCAGAAATTTATTTTCAGAATCTGATTGGAAGAAGTGGTTATTATGTGTTAAGAATTTTTATAGATCCACCACTACCAATCATAAAGTTTCTCGTTCAGATATTTCAGATAATGATTCTTTTGTATGTCCGCAAATTTCTATTTTGAATATAGATTTAGATCATACTGATGCATGGTATGAGACAATGAAGCGAAAGATTTTAGCTTCGCCTAGTTCATTTCCACAGTGGAAAGTTGAAGATGGTTTTCTTTTTAAGTTTATTCCGGTACAGCTACCATTTTCATCAAATCTTCAAGAATGGAAGAAGGTTGTTCCACGTCCTCAACGTCGTAATATTATCGAATCATGTCATAATCCGCCAACTTGTTCGCATTTGGGTTTCTATAAGACTTTATCAAGACTTCAAGAACAATTTTTACTGGCCCAAGATGAGAGCCGATGTTCTTAAATTTGTTAGGAGTTGTCGTGTTTGTGGAGCTCAGAAATCTTCAAATACTATGCCGTTAGGTAGGATGGGAAGAGAAAACAAGTTAATATGCCTTTTCAGACAATCGCTTTAGATCTTATGGGTCCTTTCTAGATCAAAAGAAGGGTCATAAGTGGCTTTTAGTTGTTGGCGATTGGTTTTCAAGTATGTTCTTCTGTGTCCGTTACGTTCATCAAAATCTCCGTATGTTGTGAAGTTTCTTGAGAGTGAAGTTTTCCTTTTACTTATGGAGTACCTCAATATATAATTTGTGATAATGGTCCTCAGTTTGTTGCTAAAGAGTTCAGAGATTTAGCAAAGAAATATCAAGTTCAGAAGATCTGGTATAATGCTGTGTATTCTCCTCAATGTAACTTTGTTGAGCGAATGAATAAAACAATAGGAACAGCTATTAGAACTTATGTTAAACAACATACAGATTGGGATGTTCAACTCTCTAATATTCAGTTTGCTTTAAACACTTCTAAACATGAGGTCACAGGTTTTTCTCCTTCGTTTTTAGTTTTCGGTAGGCATATTCCCATCTCTGGTAAGTATTATGGTCAAGTTAAATTTTCTGAAGATTTTGAAATTATGCCTGGCGATGGCAACTCTTACGCTTCTGAACTCAAAAATCTTTATAGTGTCTTTAGCGAAGTCCGTAAGAAACTTCATGCTGCTTATGAAAGAAACTCGAAGTCTTATAATTTGCGTAGGCGTGATTGGTATCTTTCAGGTTGGTGATTTGGTTTGGAGACGTAATAAGGTCTTATCAAATGCTGGTATTAACTTTTCAGCCAAGTTAGCTCCTCGTTTTATTTTTATCTTCAGTGCGAAAAAGAAAATCTCGAATTTAGTTTATGTTTTAGTAGACGAGAATGGTACTAACGCAGGCCGCTGGCATATAAAGGATCTTAAACCATACCAAGGTCACACGATTGACGACGATGATACAGAAAATGTCTCTCTACTACGTCATAGTAGTAATTCAAATAATCTATTATGTCCGATTCCTTTTAGGGTTTAGTCTAACGGATACATAGATTATATTTTAGTTTCTTTTAGTTCAGATTAAACAGTTATACAACATTTGCTTCTCGTTTATTTTTACGGATTTGTCATGCGAAACAGTATAACTATATTTGTCATTTAGTTTTTGCATACCTATATTTTTGATATGTTATACTATTTCTATTTGGAAATGCGAGCATATGACAGTATTTTTTTTTTCTTCGAGTATCTCTACAGATTACCTAATTTTGAGTAAATATTGGGATGGTAATTCTGTTAATCACTCATATAGTTTTATGTCATTTGCTCTATTCTTTGTTATTCAGTTCAGAAGAATCTGAAATGTAAGAGATTTTTGTATTTTGTGTATTCTGAGAACACAACTTCGTGAAAAAGCGAAAAGTTGTTATGATTTTGATTGCAACCTAGAAGTGAGACGTAGCTAACCTCATGACTTCGTAAGTTTTACTGTGTTTTGGATATTATTGTGATCTTCTTCCATATTTGGTATGTTTCATAGGCTGGAACTCTATGTTACGGATATTTTGGGTCATTAGTGACAATCTTTTTTTCTCTTTCTTTTTGTGTCTTTCTATTGTGTTTTCTATTGTAATTTTCCTTTTTTTTCTCCTACAGGTGAGTTACCTTGAGTGGTTAACCGGTTAATCTTCAGAAACATCTGCGCTTCCATGGGGGTTCTTTTTTTCTTTTCCTATCCCATACCTTTTTCGTTTTAAATTTAGTTTTAGTTTATCATATATTTTGTATATGATTTTGTTTTTTTGGATTATGTGGTGATTTTGACTTTCCCGATTGTGTAACCTCCCCTGATTTGACATACCGATTGCGACTTACCAATTGTGACTCCTTTATGGACGTGTGATACACGAAGAACACATGTACCAATTTAAAAACATGTACCAATTTAATTTAGTTTTCCTTAGTGTTGTTTGGGCGAAAGTCCTCTTTGAGGGCCTTTCTTTTTTTGGAGGGGGGCAGTGTAGCATTTTTTATTCCCGTTAATAAAATTGAATTTAAAAATCTATTTTTATTTAAATTTCTTAGTATTGGCGCCATCTATTTGCTAGATGCCAAAGATACCAAACTCCATTTGTTACAGTTCACTTGCCTCGATATTTAATTTTTATTAGCGCATCTATTCGCTAGATGTCAAACTTCATTTCTTACAGTTTACTTGTCTTGTTTATTAGCGCCATCTATTCGCTATATGCCAAACTTCCTTAATTACATTTCCCTTGTCCCGATATTTAATTTTTATTAGCGCATCTATTCGCTAGATGTCAAACTTCATTTATGACAGTTGGGTTTTCGTTTCTGAAACTGAGAAGAAGGTCTTTTTCTGGGAATTTGGATCTGAGGAAGACGCGTGTTTTGGCGTCCGACATAAATTTTCCAGTGAAAGCACTCTGAATCCACTTTTCGATTTCGATTGCATGGGTATCCGATTTGGAGACTTGAAAACCTTGTAAAGTATGCAATCCGGAGTATAGATCGTATTTTTTTGGATTCTTCTTGGAATGATCACCGTAAGTTTATCCGCCATTTTATATAGCCCTATCTAACTAAATTCTATTTCAGTTATTTCCGTTTGTTATTTCGTTTACTTGAGTATTTAATTACTGGTTTGGATCGGCATATGGTTTGAATATATTTATGTAAAGCTGATTTTCAGACCGTAAGTTGTTTCTTTTATTTAGTATCTGTCCTGAGAACTATTTTTTATTTATAGAGTAAAATTACCACATGGTACTCAGTAATGACCACCATGATATTAAGTAAAAATACCCCATGGTATTCAGTAACTGCCACACGGTACTCAGTAACTACCAATCTGGTACTCAGTAATTACCACATGACCTTAAGACAGTGTTCCTGACATTACAATCGTTCTTTGGCTGATATCGGTGACTTCTCCTGCCATAGTCATCTGCATCCACTTCTGTTAGTCTGGAGAATACCTAACTACCTGTTTACATCATAAGAAACTATATACAGATAAGTCTTAAGTTTGATACACAAGGTACGCCTTTATTTTATAATTTTTGAGACAACAGATTTAATAACCTGGTAAATTATCACTATTTATCCCACATATTATAGTCAAAATTATTTTTTATTTAACGTTATAAGTTGTAATTTGATTCGTACAGTACACTCTTACTTAGCTATGATATTTTATATGAAAATTATTAACACGTATTCATTTTAAAGGTTTTTGTACACCCATACATGTTTCAAACATCATCGTATTGAGACATACATAAATTTCACCTGTTTTTTATCAAGTAGCTTACTTAGTTCAAAGAATACAGTTACTAAATTCGAATCTATTTAAAATAATTTGCGGTTTTATTGGGATCACTGTGACTAATTCATGATACTTGTGTTTGTTTTCACAAATGTTTAATGTAGGATAGTTATTTCTGACTTTTTATTCCTGATAAACACATAATAGACCCTTAATGCTGCTTGATTACTTTATTTTTAGCTATGTTGTGATATCATATTTTTCTTTTGGTTTCTTACTTTACCACTCTCATAAACAAAGTAAGTGGCGCCCTTTTCACTGTCTCTTGACCATACCTCTTTGATTCTTAACATCAATATTAAAATCTCTGCAGCCTATATATGTTATCATTTTTTTATTTTTTAACAACATTAGAAAGTCACTATGAGTCAGAAGCCTTACCTACGAACCCAGCTTTCCTCTAACCCTGAGCAACGGATTCTTTTTTCATTCTATTTGGGTAACGACAGAAAAGTCGTCACAATGTATCATTCCAGTGAAATAACTATCTAGTCAACATGTTTATTTTTTTCTCAATAATGACATGTATTAACTATTTCCATTTCAAATATCTTGAAAACGGTCATTCTTAGCTATTTTTACCAAGAGATATTTTTTACGTAAAAAGTCACGGAAATGTGTATTTTTTACTCAGTAGTTTTTTTTATATACAGGTACGGACGAAAAGTTATTACTCTTCAAAACAATGGAAAACACATGTAGGTGGCGCTAAAAAATGACTCCTATAAATAGGAGTCATTTTGACATCAAAATCAAATTTCCCATGTCAAAAATCTCAATACCAATTTTCATCCAAATATTGACGTTATTTCAGAAATGATTTGGAAAAACGATTTTTTGCGGTTTTTACCAGGAGGTTTTTTTACAAAAAAACACATGTAGGTGGCGCTAAAAAATGACTCCTATAAATAGGAGTCATTTTGACATCAAAATCAAATTTCCCATGTCAAAAATCTCAATACCAATTTTCATCCAAATATTGACGTTATTTCAGAAATGATTTGGAAAAACGATTTTTTGCGGTTTTTACCAGGAGGTTTTTTTACAAAAAAACCAGACAACAATTTTTATCCAAATATCGATCAAAATAAAAATGAAACTTCACCACCCTGTATCACCGAAATGAAGCATTTTAAGACAGATATTTATTTTGAACTTTTTTTTTAATTCTTATTTGTAAAATATGCTGTCGAAGTTTTTTCGAATACAATTCAGACCACCCTGTATAATGCTGACATTCTATGTGCCCCTTTATTTCCCTCTAGGAAGGGTTGTCCAGAGTTAAATTAACAAAAATGTGATGTATGTATTATCCAAAAAAAAAGAGGAATCACTATAAATCAAATGTTCATAAACATAAATCAAGATCAAAAAAATAAAAAATAAAAAGATTTGTGGATTCGTACTAATACAGATAATATGCAAAATTAATTATTGTGTTCGAATTTCGGTGCCTGATTTCACTTTCTGCTTTGCATCGTATTTAAGCAACGTTATTTCGAGACAAAATCAAGAAAGAAGATGCCAAAACCGCCATTAACATATTCGGCATAAATTCGATAAAGTTCCGTGAAATATTATTACCAAATGATGGAATAAATTAGGCCTGTAGGGACCAAAATAGTGTTTTAATGTTCGATTTGAATATAGAAAGTGGAATATATCAAAAGATTTTGTAAAGTGTCCCACCCGAATATTCTTTTTGATATAAAAATGTGAAAATGGACGAAATCTTCAGTCTCCTTGGTGTTATCGTACCCATATTAAGATAAGTGCAATGAAGACTATAGTAAGTTATTTATAACAACCAGTTAATAAAAAATATCAAACAGTACACTACACAACATTTTTAGAATATATATTTTTTTTTCAAACGTCACAAAAGTATTAATTTTTGCTACGTGATTGACAATATAAAAAGTTATTTTAACGCCTAGGCATAAAAGTAAAACACTTTTACGCATAAGCATAAAAGTTCGAAAATATATTATTAAACTGACATAAAGTGTCAAATTCAACGAGTGTAACCATAGTTTCTCGATATAGAGGGTGGTCCGAACTGTATTCCGGAAACTTCGGCAGTCTATTCTGCAGATAAAAATAAGTAAAAAAGTTCGTATAAATGTATGTCCTAAAATGTTTGGTTTCAGAGATACAGGGTGAAGAAGTTCCATTTTTATTTGGATTTTTTCCAAATCATTTGTGAAATAACGTCAATATTTGGATGAAAATGTGATGAAAATTGGTATCTCGGTGTTTTTTGGCATGGGAAATTTGATTTTGATATCAAAATGACTCCTATTTGTAGGGGGCGCTACCTACATGTGTTTTCATTGTTTTGAAGAGTAATAACTTTTCGTCCGTACCTGGTATAAAACTACTGAGTAAAAAAGTATACATTTCCGTGACTTTTCACGTAAAAAATATCTCTAAAGAATAGTTAATATATGTCATTATTGACAAAAAATAAACACGTTGAGTAGATTGTTATTTGACTGAAATAATAAATCTGGGAAATTTTATTTTTTTTTAATTATCATAAATTTTTTCTGCGAAAAAACGATTATAAAACAGTTTCTGTTTTGACACAAAATCATTTCAAATTTATGATTTCAGTCTAATAACTATCTAGTCGACATGTTTAATTTATGCAGGTATTGATCATTTCGATTACAAATATCTCGAGAACCATTGTTCGTTGCGATGTTTACCAAGAGATCTTTTTTGTGTAAAAAACGTCGTAAATGTATATCTTTTTACTCAGTAGTTTTATACAGGTACGAACAAAAAGTTATTACTTTTCAAACCAGTAAAAATATATCTAGGTGGCGCCCTCTACAAGTAGGAGTCATATTGATATCGAAATCAAATTTCCTATATCAAAAAACTCCCAGTCACCAATTTTCATCCAAATGTTGATGTTGCTTCATAAATTATTTGAAAAAAATAAAAATAAAAATGAAACTTCTACACCCTGTGTCTCCGAAACTAAGTATTTTAGAACCTACATTTCTACGAACTTTTTTACTTATTTCTATCTACAGAATATGCTGCCAAAGTTTCCGGAATACAGTTCGGACCACCCTGTATAATAACATACAAGCTATGACTTTTAAATCTTTTTATATTATTTAAAACGCTCAAATTTATAAAATCATACATTATTGATGTATGTACAGGGTGGGTCAAATTCGACGCTTTTAAATGGAAACACCCTTTTCAATAGGAGATAGACAAAAACTAATATCGGTGTCTGTAGTTTAATTTTTGTCACAAACATGATGGTGAAAACCGCATATCGATATCTGTTACCGTTTCGGAGTTACCGTACCTGTTACCGTACCGTAGTTTTTCAAAAATATGCATTTTTAACAAATCGCTGTAACTTTTTTGCTATAGAAAATTTTTTATTTTTATGAAAACATTTCCAAAGCACCTTTTTACGTAGAATTTAATGGTTTAAGTATATATTTTTTTAAATTAATAATTTAAGAATTATTAACAGAAAATTTGATTTTTTATAGGACACTCTGTATATTTTTAATTTATTGAAAAGAACTTAAAATTACCTTTCCAAAAATATAACACACTTGATATTTTGCTCGATTCCTCTTCGAGATATAGAGTATATAAAAATTCGCCCGTTTTAAATAAGTAGGCTTTGAACGGCACCGGCTGTAATGCAAACAAATTCTAGCTGTGAGAATCAATTAAAACGAAAATAATATTTGCTATGAGAGATGCAGAATTTTATAACAATTTAAAATATATTTAACCAACATCAACACATTTAAATTATGTATATCTAATAACAATAAAAATAATAAAAATAAATAGCAAACCAAGACATTTTTTTTTTGCTACAGGTGTTCGACATATCGACCCGTCTTCTGTTATACACAGACGGGGCCGTTTTTGAACATTCATCGCGGAATTCATTAACTCAGTGGGGGTGAAAGGTACCCTTTCATAACTGCTAAGTATTTCTAATTCTTGTGTAGATTATACGGAAAAATAAGGAACCTTTATTCTTCCGCAAATATATCCATAGGATTAGATCCATGGGCACTAAGTCAGGCGGCCTCGACGGCCAACGGCTGGGATCTTGGTTAGCTATACAATTATTATTATTCCTGAAATTGGCTGCAAAAATTTGCTGATAACTTCAGCATTCAGAGGCGGTGCGTCGCCTTGCTGGAAAAATATGTTTTCCAGTTCCATTAAGGGCATATCATCAATATATTTTCCATAGCAAAAAAGTTTCAGCGATTTGTTAAAAATGCACATTTTTGAAAAACACCCCGTAACTCCGAAACAGTAACAGATATTGATGTGCGGTTTTCACGATCATGTTTTTGATGAAAATTGAGCTCCAGACACCGATATTAGTTTTCGTCTATCTCCTATAGAAAAGGGTGCTTCCATTTAAAAGCGTCGAATTTGACCCACCCTGTACATTTATTTCAAGTAAAAGTGAAAATTTTATGTGTAATAATTGTTCTTTAGGCGTTCACCCTTCTGCTGTGCATTTCGTCGGCACTATGTGCCCCAGGTGCCAAAACCAAACGTGGCATCTTTACCGGGGAGCATAGTTATGCGTCTGGAAGCGCAGCAGCATTTGGGGGTGCCAACAGCATAGACTTACCACCCGCGTCTTCGTTGCCCTTGGAAGGAGAAATAGCACCAAGTGCAGGATTTCCATCTGGACCAAGTTTTTCAGGTAAAAATTGTTTATAGATATCTTAGGTATAAATATTTTTATTAAATTTTGAATTTAGATTTTTTTTTTCAATTTTTCAAATTTTCATGTTTTTTGTAATTTTCTCTAAAATGGTATGGAAGTTTGTAAAGGTATAAACGGGATTAACCATTTTAGAACAAGTAAAAATGTTTGTGAAGAATGCATTTTTCTCAAAATGTCAATAATAATAAGTTTTTCCTCTTGAAAAGACAATCCGGGGACTATACAGGGTGGTCCGAAATGTATTCCGGAAACTTCGGTAGCATATTCGCAGGTAAAAATAAGTAAAAAAGTTCCTATAAATGTATGTCCGAAAACACTTAGTTTCGGAGATACAGGGTGTAGAAGTTTCCTTTTTATTGCGATTTTTTTCAAATAATTTCTGAAGTACTGTCAATATATGGATGAAAATTGGTGTCTGGAATTTTTTTAACATGAAAAATTTGATTTTGGTGTCAATATGACTCCTATTTGTAGAGGGCGCAACCTACATATTTTTTAACTGAAGAGTAATAACTTTTCGTCCGTACCTGTGCAAAAATACTCAGTAAAAAAATATACATTTACGACGTTTTCTACATAAAAAAGGTCTCTTGGTAAAAATCGTTACGAGTAATAGTTTTCGAGATATTTGGAACCGAAATTATCAATACCTCATCATTGACATACCTAAATTAAACATGTTAACTAAATAGTTATTACACTGTTATTAGTAATCATAAATTTGAAATGTTGTTGTACCAAAAGTTCAACAGAAACTGTTTTATTACCGTTTTTTCGCAGAAAAATTTATGATTAAATTAAGAAAATAAAAATTTCCCAAATTTATTATTTCAGTCAAATAACTATCTACTCAACGTGTTTATTTTTGGTCAATAATGACATGTACTGACTATTACCTTTCTAAATATCTTGAGAACGGTTGCTCGTAATGATTTTTACCAAGAGACATTTTTTATGTAAAATGTCTCGGAAATGTATGTTTTTTTTTACTCAGCAGTTTTATACAGGTACGGACGAAAAGTTACTAGTCTTCAAAAAAAAAGTTAAAAGACATGTAGGTGGCGCCCCCTACAAATAGGGGTCATATTGACATTAAAATCGAATTTCTCATGTCAAAAAATTCCCAGACACGAATTTTCATCCAAATATTGACGTTACTTCATAAATTATTTGAAAAAAATCGAAATAAAAATGAAACTTCTACACCCTGTATCTCCAAAACTAAGCATTTTAGAACATACATTTATACGAACTTTATTACTTATTTTTATCTGCAGAATACGCTGCCGAAGTTTCCGGAATACAGTTCAGACCACCCTGTATAAGAAATTTTTAATACAATTAAAACTAGAACTGTCACCGAAGTCAAATTTCATATAGACCAATAAATAGTAAATAAAATGACACTGTATTAAACAGAAGAAGTACTAAAGTTGTATTTTGTTTTCAGGAGCTTCTTCTTTTGCTAGCTCATCAGCCGTAGCTGATGCAGGAGCTTTAAGCGGAGGTTTCGCTTCCAGTGGAGCTAATGCCTTGGCACAATCCAGCGCCTTAGCTCAATCCAGCGCATTAGCTGGCGGTTCTATCTCCAGTAGCCTAGCCAATGCCGGCGCCGGATCAGTAGCCTTCGGAGCCGCACCTTTAGCAGCTGCTCCCTTGGGAGCAGCCATCGGCGGACCTGCCCCTGGACCTCTTGGAGGCCCAGACGCACACGCCACTGAAGCCCACTACCATCTCGGTCACGCCATTCAGCGCCACGTCACCGTATTACATAAAATCGGAATTCCAGTACCACAACCCTACAGAGTTACTGTAGAACGTAAAGTACCTGTACAAGTTCCCACTCCTGTAGATGTACCAGTTGACCGTCCCTACCAAGTCCCAGTACCTCGTCCATACGAAGTTAAAGTGTTTAAAGATGTTCCATACCAAGTAGACCAACCCGTGCATGTTCCATATAAAGTACCTGTCGAGGTCCCAGTTCCACATCCAGTAAAGATCGAACATTTTGTACCTGTTCCAGTGAAAATCTATAAAGATGTTCCTGTACCAATACCTCATCCAGTTATTGTAAAGAAGAAGGTACCAGTGAAGATTCACGCGCACGTTGAAGTACTTCCACACCACCATCACGGTTGGAACTGAGTAGGATGTTGAGTGGTATTTTTTAATGTGTTGTCTAGTCGTTAGCCTTTAGAGAGAGATTTTTTAAACTGAAATAAAGTTTATTTTTATAATAATGTTGTTTTTAATAGTCTTAAAATACTGGCTTTATTATAAGTACAGAGTGTCCCATTAAGAATAGCTCTCGGCTGTATCTTGGAAAGTATTAACCGTAGGAGCTGCAGAAAAAAATCTTTATATCTAAAGAGGCTATGAGAAATTGCTGGAAATTATTTTCAAGTTTATAGAGGTCGCAATTGCTATCAAGAATAAGAAAAAGGAGTTTTTACAAAATTTTCTCTAGATAACGGGTACTATAAATGATAGCTTCATAATCTTGTTAGAAAAATAAGGTAATTAAGGGCTTATTTTATCGTATTTATTATAATTTTGCTAATAACTTTAGTTTGAAAAAAGATATCAAGATGCGGTTTTCGCTGACTTTTTAAGCTTTTATTACTCTATGATATCAGCTAAAATTACATATACTATCGCATTTAATTTTTTTGAAGAAACGCGTAATGTTTGTTCAGTTATATATATAGTTATAAATATTTTTTTTTCCGCAAGCCCTGCGACTAATACTTTCCGAGATACAGCCGAGAGCTAGGTATTCTTAGTGGGACACCCTGTATATTCAATAGAGCAAGGGATAAAATAAACTATAATTTCTGACCCCCCATACCTGCTCACAAAAATTTAAAAAACAGGTAAACTGAGAAACGCACGATTTAATGTCTGACTATGTTGTTTTTTCCCAGTTTTGCAGCTAAAATTTGTGTATTGTCATACTTTTTCAGATTTTAATAAATTCAGAAAAAAAAACTTAAAAAGTTGTTTCCTTCTTTATTTATTATGCCTATGAATTAAATCATCTTTGATTTTTTTTTCTGGTTTACGATATTTCTGTAATTATTGTAAAGTGCATTATTTTCAATATTATCTGTGATAAGAGTAATTACAAAAAATATATTTTGCTTAGCACCATCTATGTAGTAGAATATGTACCAAAACAGAAATTATAAACAAAGTGAAAGGAACAAGTAGATTTTAATGAAGTGTACTTTATTAAGGTTCAATGCAAGCAGAGTTGCCTATGGTTTAAATATATATTTAAATATTTTTATTTAAGTCAAAGTAAAATTATCTAAAAACTTCTAGATATAAATTAACGAAAGAAAATAAATTAAAAACATTATTTATATTTAAGGGTAATGAATAATTTTCAAACACCATATACCCATCTGTCTCCAACACATTGCCCCTTATGGTTATTTTCTTTTCTATACATGTTTAGCAGCACCAACATATTTATACATATTATACATGTTTACATGACATATTATAAATATTTTACCTGTTCTAGATTAGACCTATAAAGGATTAAAAATAGATGGAAAATAGCTTAACTATCTAAGATTCGCTGATGACATAGTAATAATTGCCAATAGTCCTGAAGAATTTCAAACACAAATTCACGAGCTAAATAAAGCAATAAAGTAGGTCTCAAAATAAATTTAGCAAAATATAAAGTAATGTACAACGAACTAGTAGACAGAAAAGACATTCTAATAAATAATACAAAACTGGAAATAGTAGAAGAATACATATATTTGGGACAACTAATACACAGCTCGGGATCTCTACTACGAGAAATCAACCGAAAAATTTAGTTAGCATCGAGGGGGAAACCGCTGGGGAAGTTGGTGTACAAAAAGGGCGAAGTATGCGAGGAAGTACGGGAAGTATGGAAGAAGTAGGGGAAGTATAGAGGAAGTGCGAGGAAGTACGGGGAAGTACGAGGAAGTACGAGGAAATATCGAGGAAGTATTGAGGAAATATGAAGGAAGTCCGGTAAAGTTCAAGAGAATTATTAGAAATTAAAAAGAAAAACAGAAGGATTTCCTAATATAGAATATAGTTGATCATAGAATCTGATCCCTACTTGAGCTTAGAACTGCTTTAAATTGGTATTTAAATATTTTTTTTGTCTACAGTTTTCGAATATTTTTTTACAATTGGCAACATTGTGGTTTCGACTATACTAGGCAGCAATTCTCTCGCATTTGTCTTCGAGTTTTGTTTTAAAAGTGAATATTTTAGGAATCTCACAAAGCGCCAGCTTATTGTTTGTCAGTATATTGTATGGATAATACTTTTACATACAGAAATGTTTTACAAAGATGGAAATATTTAGAGCTGGAGGCTAATTGATATGGAATATTAGGTTTCTCTTCAGTGGGCGATACGCGACTTTTGAAACTTTATTTTCGACGAGTCAGTTGACGAAAATGATGTCGAAACGACTTCTGTAATAAATTTCGAGCTGATGTGGGTGGATCAAATTTTAAAGATTAATCGATATTGGAACGTTTTTTTTAATGCAACACCCGGTATTTTATTGAATTTGGCTTTCTTTTTGATCACTTTACTAGACTGCATATAAGATGATTAAAAAGGAAGCCAGAAATGCAATAATATACAGGGTGTTCCATTTAAAAAAATCATATTGACCTACTCACTTTTTTGAGCCATCCTGTAGAAGTTAAAATATTTTCCTGTAATACATCCTAATACATAAGGTTACTAAGGTTTGCCCTTAAACAAAATTCCTAACTTTTTTATTATAGGAGCTTCAGATGCTCGACGCACTATTGCCGAACCCTATATAGACAGGATAACTGATAATCTAGTGAATACAAAGTACAAATTACAGTTTTTACAACAATATGCAAAGCACGATTTGAGGGCATTTAAATAGCCAAAAATCTAATACTGGAAGTACACACTTGCCGAGGCGACCCGAGGTGCGACAAGAATAACGGTCCTAGCCAATAACAATGTAGATATCGTTAATTTTGTGTCGCGCCTCGGGTCGCCTCGGCGAGTGTGTACTTCCAGCATTATCGCGCATTCTCACAACTCTTGTACTTGACAAACATTTGTAATTGGAATGTAATGAGGAAGTATGAGAAAGTATTGAGGATGTAAAGGAAGTATTAGGGATGTATATGGAAGTTTTTGCATAAAAGGGAAGTTGGTGTACAAAATTTAGGTCAGCGGTTTTCCCCTCGGTTAGCATGGAGTACTTATGAAAGAAACTCAATCATTTTCAAATCTAAAATTCCACAGTACCTAAAGAAGAAAACGTTTGACCAATGTGTACTACCAGTTAAAATGGACATTATAGGGAAACTGCAGGTCGCAAAATATTCGGTGGAACAAAATATGCTGGGAATAACTAAGAAAAACCGTAAAAAAATAGAGTGGATAGGACAAAAAACCCAGGTAATAAATGTCATCCACAGAATCAAATCCCACTAGTGGCAATGGACACCTGGCAAGAAGGACGGACATCTGATGGACCACAAAAATTACAGCATGAGGAATTAAGAGACCCAGAGGAGAATCAAACCTAAGATGGGACCATGATATTAGGAAATTAGCAGTGATAACTTGGGGCCGCATAGCTAACAATAGACAACAATGGGCCCAACTACAAAGAAGAACAAAAAGAAATAATTGGAAATGGTTGAAATGAAAATGAGCTGAGAATGATGATGTTTTAGCAAGTGTCCTATATCATTGTGCTTGAGAGGCCATAAGTTAAAAAAAGAATAAAAAAGCAGGTCTAAAAAAAGAATAAACAAGAAACGTCAGTTCTTAATGTAAAAACGTTCTTGATGTAAGGTATTGTCCCGTAAAATCCTCGAAAGAAATTCATTCTCCTTCCTTCTTCATACTAGATGAATCGCCTGTTTGGTTTCGTCGTCTCTACCGGTCAGACTGACAAGTTGTCGCTCCATCGTTTTCGTGGACGTCCTAAGCTTCTGCGACCTAACGGTGATTTGTCGCGTGCAACTCTCACTATCCTTCTGTTGACCATCCTGCTGATATGCTCATTCAATTCTTCCTTTCTGCTGAGTACCCACTCATTACATTTTCCACCTTGCGTGCTCTTCTTATGCTTTCATGGCTCTCCCTGTCCAGAAGCGTCTTTCCAGCTATTCTGCGTAGTACTCTCATTTTGGTTGTCTCTAGTAGTTGTTTAGTTTTTGCTGTATCAGGTCGAGTTTCAGCTGTGTATGTCATTACTTTTCGTACAGTTGCCTTGTACAGGGTGGCCCATCGAAAACGTTCCGCAAGGCATAACGGCCAGGGTAATTTTTTTTTCAGAAAATTCAAAAAGACGTCAATTTTGTTTGTGAAGGGGACAACTTTTGCCCCAAAAATGATTGCAAAATCTTCAACCCTCTAAGCGGTGGTGTCATCCCCCAACTTTTTTCAAATGGGAAGGGGGGTCAAGTGGTACCGCAATGAAAAGGGCTTTTTATTCTCTATACTTTCCCGCTTCGTTTTTGAAAATCGGTCGAGTCATTGAGAAAATATGAAGGATTGAAATTTGAAAAGTTTATTTAAACATTTATCAGATTAAATGATAAGGATAAATTCCTTCGACCAATTTGCTGTTTTTCTTTTTATTTCTATATGTTTACGCATTTTTTCACTTGCCAAAGGTTGAACGATCAGGTGCGGCAGTTGCTAGATAGCTGTTCTGTGACTTGTGCGTTGAAGTTCTTCTCAATATCGTTAAACTTTTTAACAATTATGGTGTACTCACTTGCAGAAAAAGTGGAAATAATCAAACTTTATTTTAAAAATAATGAATGTAGCAATCGGGTTCCGCAGATATTCAATGAATGCCATCCTGAAAAACACCTTTATGGCAAAATTGTTCGCGAGTTAGTAGCAAAATTTCGCGAAACTGATGGTTCCGTTATGAATAAAAAGAGGCAGAGGGAAAACCCTGTAGTAAATGAAGCTATGGAGGTATTCGTATTGGGCCAAGTTGCCATGGATAGTACGCTGAGTACAAGAAAATTAGCCAATGCAAAATTAGCCGGCGTGAATCGTACCAGTGTCCAAAGGATATGAAAAAAACACAAGTTCCACCCGTACAAAATTCAGTTGGTACAAGAACTCAACGAAGACGATTTTGATCGTCGCTTGCAATATTGTGAAACTGTGAGTGAACGAGTGGCGAATGATAATAATTTCCTATTTAATGTGTGTTTTTCGGAGGAGTGTACTTTCTTTTTGAACGGTGTAGTTAATCGGCATAACTGTCGGTACTGGGCTGAGGGGTTTTTCACGAGGTGCACACACAAAACCCTCAGAAATTGAACGTGTGGGCTGGTATTTTGGAAATTCTATTTTAGGTCAGTTTAACGATATTGAGAAGAACTTCAACGCACAAGTCACAGAACAGCTATCTAGCAACTGCCGCACCTGATCGTTCAACCTTGTGGCAAGTGATAAAATGCGTAAACATCTAGAAATAATAAGAAGAGACAGCAAATTGGTCGAAGGAATTTATCCTTATCATTTACTCTGATAAATGTTTAAATAAACTTTTCAAATTTCAATCCTTCATATTTTCTCAATGACTCGACCGATTTTCAAAAACGAAGCGGGAAAGTATAGAGAATAAAAAGCCCTTCTCATTGCGATACCACTTGACCCCCCTTCCCATTTGAAAAAAGTTGGGGGATGACACCACCGCTTAGAGGGTTGAAGATTTTGCGATCATTTTTGGGGCAAAAGTTGTCCCCCTCACAAACAAAATTGACGTGTTTTTGGATTTTTTGAAAAAAAAAATATCCTGGCCGTTATGCCTTGCGGAACGTTTTCGATGGGCCACCCTGTATATAGAAAACCGAAAAAATACCGAAAGGAAAGTACCGAAAATTGGAATTATATCATTACATACTCTCATTCTGTCAAACAAATCGACTGGGATATATCATTATAGCACCAGCGATGGTATGGTTTGTAAATGCCAAACGTTACATAACTCATAAACGGATAAATGAAAAAATATTGATGCAATTCAATCAGGAGAATTTAAACAAATGCGATTGTGTAAAAAAGATGTTGTAATATAACAAATAATTGTTTATTTTATATAAAATGTATATCGATTTGTATAAAATATAGAAAGGCTTTTTAGTTTTTTGGGTTCCACGGAAGCGCTACTTGTGTTCCGCCGAAGCTTTTTTCAACTTTCTAATTGGTTATTAATAAGAATAATTAACTTAAATATATCATATTGCAATAGGTATTGAGAGTTTTTTACATAAGTCTTTTGAATAAGTTCTGTTGTTCACTTTTAATAAAACATAAAGGCTCGTTTACATTTGTCCCTCTCAATCATCATCTTGAAGGCATCATCGAAAGGAAGTTGTTGGCTAATAACATACTTAATTGTATGTAACATGATATTTGTATTGTAAATGTTATACAGGGTGGTCCGCACTGTATTCCGGAAACTTCGGCAGCATATTCTGCAGATAAAAATAAGTAAAAAAGTCCGTATAAATATATATCCCAAAATAATTAGTTTAGGAGATATTTTGGTTAGGTAGAAGTTTCATTTTTACTTTGATTTTTCCCAAATAATTTCTGAAGTAACGTCAATATTTGGATGAAAATTGGCGTCTGGTAGTTTCTTGATATGAGAAATTTGATTTTGATGTCAATTGCAGTCCTCCATTCGCGAATTTCAAGTTCCAGAGCTTTACGCACTAGGCTACTCAGAACGTTTCTGAAAGGAGCTGTGCGCGATAGACTGGTGCCTCCATATGGCGCGGAACAGTTCTGAACTTTATGACACAATTGAATGGAGTGAGATTATCGCGTTCTTGAACAGTTCAGAGCTGCACAATTGCGTGAATGGAGGACAGTAAATATGACTCTTACATATAGAGGGCGACTGGGCGACACCTACATATTTTTTAACTTGTTTGCAGGGTAATAACTTTTCATCCTTACCTGTATAAAACTACCGAGTAAAAAAATATACATTTACGACGTTTTTTCCGTAAAAAAAGTCTCTTTGTAAAAATCGCTACGAGTTATGGTTCTCGAGATATTTGGAATCGAAATTATCAATACCTGTCGTCATTGACAAATTAAACATGTTGACCAAATAGTTATTAGACCGAAATCATAAATTTCAAATGTTTTGGTGCCAAAAGTTCAACAGAAACTGTTTTATCATCATTTTTTCGAAGAAAAATTTATGATTAATTAAAAAAATTAAAAATTTCCCAAATTTATCATTTGTCAAATAACTATCTACAGAACACGTTTATTTTTTGTCAATAATGACATGTATTGACTGTTCCCAGTTTAAATATCTTGACAACGGTTGCTCGTAGCGATTTTTACCAAGAGATATTTTTTACGTAAAAAAACACGGAAATGTACATTTTTTCACTCAATAGTTTTATACAGGTACGGATACAAAGTTATTACTTTTCAAAACAGTTAAAACACATATAGGTGGCGCTCCCTACAAATATACAACATATTGACATCAAAATCAAATTTCTCATGTCAAAAAACTCCCAGACACCAATTTTCATCTAAATATTGACGTTACTTCAGAAATTATTTGGAAAAAATCGAAATAAAAATGAAAATTCTACACCCTGTATCTCCGAAACTAAGCATTTTAGGACATACATTTATCCGAACTTTTTTACTTATTTTTATCTGCAAAATATGCTGCCGAAGTTTCCGGAATACAGTTTGGACCACCCTGTATACAATTAATAAATAATGGAAATGAAAAAACTCTGCATGGAATTCAGAAGTAAAAGGGCTCAGCAGTGAAAATCCTGATCAGTATTCCAAAAAATCCAACTAAGCTATTCTGAACTTTAATAAATAAAGTAATAACAGTAAGGTACAAATACAGTCTTCATACCAAAGTTTTAGGTTTAACACACTTAAAACATTCATAACTTAAGAGGTTTTGTTAGTTAGCAGGTACTGATATCCTTAGATTCGGGAGGCTACTCAGTACTCAGCTATACTTGTTGATATGTTTGGTGCCAATATCTTTAGACTATGAGTTATATTATACCATTTATTGGTTTTGACTGCTCAATTGTTTGCAAAGATATTCGCCCAGGCACGGTTGGAAATTATTAGTACACGCAACAAGGCCCTTATTTTCACTCTTTAAGTCATACTGAAGCAAAAACATCGGCACGAATGGACAGTAAACGATTGAATTTAGGTCAAAACGATTGGGTCATCTCAGTACCTACAACAAAGTAGTAAATTTCCAATTTGTTTAACAAACATATAAAACTAGGCACCTAAGGCTAAACTAATAAGGAAATACCTAACCCATTAATTCCTCTGCTAAGTTTTTTACTTAACAGATAGGAAATTAAACCAACAGATGCATGAAACACGATAATATTCCTAATGTTATACATTTTATTCATCACTTTTCTTCCTACTTAACAGGCGAATAAATAATAATCACGAACGGAGATGGCATAATAACTATTCACTTCATTATAGGTTGGGTAGAAAAAATCGTGAATTACCTTTGAAACCGGCTGTACTCGTATTTCGATGCAAAATAACTTAGGGATGTGTTAATATATCGAAATATCTTAATATCGGTATCATTATCATCATAATTTTCAGCTTATTCAGCTAATTATGACTGCTAGTTTCCTAGTGTCATGGTCCAAATCTCAGTCTTCCTCTAGGTCTCTTAATTCCTCGTGGGTATCATGCTGTAATTTTTGTGGTCCATCTGTTGTCCGTTCTTCTTGCCAGGTGTCCTGCCCATTGCCATTTGGGGGATTTGGCTCGGTGGACGACACCTATTACCCGGGTCTTTTGTCGTATCCACTCTATTCTTTTACGGTCTCCCTTGGTTATTCCCAGCATATTCCGTTATATTGAATTGTGCGACCTGCAGTTTCCTTATGATGCCCGTTTTAAGTGTCCAGGTTTCGCATGCATGGTCAAAAGCAAGGTAAGAGGAGCCAAAATATTTGTTGTATTTAATGTGATAATCGAATTTAGTTCCTAGGATGTATTTTAATTATTTAAATTTATATATAGTAAATTAGAATTAAGTAAATCAGTATTAATTATATTTTATCTTGTATTGGTTTGCTTTTTATTCTAACTTAAACAATAAACCATCAATCGGTACTTACTCAAAAAGGTCACTACCTACATCAATTTTATCATACCTACCCACAGGTCAATAATTAAAAAAAGTTTTTATTTTTACCTAAATCTGAATTTTACCACTTCATTTAAAAGTAGTTTTATGTACTTCGCATGATATTTAAGAAATTTTACATAGATAAATGCTGCCATGGTAATTGTAATTTAGTAGTTATAAAGCTGATCTTGGCATTTGTAATATTTCTTTGTACAAATAATTTGGATAATTTTAACTTTTATGACTTTACCAGTATTTTATTGTTTTGTTACTTGACTTTGTTCTTTTCGCAAATATGTTTGACTTTGATTGTTTTTTATTTATAACATTTTAGCTTCCGGGCCTGAAGATGGAATTATTATTCCCGAAACATGTTGTAGATTTTTTTAAATGGTAGAAATTTTAAATAATTTTTTTTATGCCTACCTCTCAGTAGAGGATTATTTTAACTAAATTATTTTGTACATTGGGTCGCCGAACGCCTACTACTATTTTATCTAACAGATACGTTCACGCAGCTTTGTTTTTTTTGGCCTAAATTTGGTTCTTTATTTAAATTCAGGGTTCAGTCTTGGCCCTATTTTGTTTCTGGTGTTTATCAACGACATTGCAATTCTATACATTAGCGGTAAAATCTGCCTCTTGGCGGACGATACTAGTTTCACTTGGAGCGGCCCAGACGTTACGGCACTATATAATACTATATCCAGTGACTTACGCTCCATTAAATCTTGGTGCGATTCTAATCTCCTATGCCTCATAGTTTCAAAAACTAAAGTTTTGTCATATAAAAGTACTATACAACATTTTGTACCTTATAACACCACTATTGACGTCGTGAAATTCTTAAGACTTGTTGTAGACAACTTGTTAAAATGGGACTTGCACATCGAAGCTTTATCAAAGAAACTAAGCGCTGTCTGTTTTGCACTAAGATCAGTTTCTAAGAAACTTAACTTATCAACCTCTAGAATGGTCTATTATGCCCTTTTTGAGTCGCATCTTCGTTATGACCTTCCATTCTGGGGTACTTGCTGCGCGCCAAAATTTGATCGTATTTTCAAACTTCAAAAGAGAGCATATTTATTGGGACTGAACAGTAGAACTCACTGCCAGAATTTCTTTAAAAACTTCAAAATACTGACTCTTCCTTCCTTATTCATTTTTGAATTCGTTTGTTTAATCCGCAAGCACATATCTGATATTCATGCAAGGCCATCTCACAACTATCCACTTAGGAATGGTTTGGTTCACTTAGGAATGGTTTGAACGGAGCACGATCTTTATCTGCCAACCCCGAGCTCAGAACTAGTTAAAGGCTCAAATACTGTACAATGCCAAAAAATGTAGGCCAATTATCATTGGCCTTTGAATATCAAGTCACTTTCATTCTTTCCCGCATTTCGCAAAGCTCTGAAATCATACTTACTGGAGAGAGCCCTATATGCGGTAAATGACATTTTTGTTGATGTTTAATCATGAACAATTTTGAATTTTAAAATTTTTATCATCTCACACACTGGTTAAAAGTCTAGTATTTAATATTTAATATTTTATAACTCTTACATGATTTTACCCATTTACAATTTTCCTTTTGTAAAATTTTATTGATACGCCTGTGTTCTGCAATGTCCATGTATGTTTTATTTGTAATTTTAATGACGTAAATGTTTTTGAATTGGTTTGTATTGTATGACATTTTTTATTATTTGTATATTTATTTTTGTGCTTTTGTTTGTTTTGTAAATGCTTTGACGATGAAACTATTTTGGCTTTTTGTACAATAAAGCGTTGTTTATTTATTTATTATTTATTTATAATTGGTTTGATTATTTTTTTTAATCTGTTACATTTTTTGTATATTTTATTTTTGTAACTTCAATATTAAAGACTGTTGGTAAAATTTTAATTGCAGTTACTGATAACATCCCCAAGTATTAACACTACGCCGCTGATTTGAATATCGATATTCTCTCTGAAATTGAACATCTCTAAGAGTAAATCTACGTTGCTCGTTTTATAGGGGAGAAAGTACGGTACTAAAAGGATCCACAATCGGGTACTTATCGAACAGAACTATTACCGCAAATTTAGGGGAGGATGGGCTAGGTATAAAAACCAACTTGCACCCACCAAATCTATAGCAGTTCTCGTTTTATCATTAGCTAGGCAAGATGAAGTTTCTGGTAAGTATAGTCAGTCAAGGGAAATATTATATGATAGAAAGGGGGGGGGGATTGTTATCTGGTCAATTTAGTTCAAAAATATATTATATGTTTCTTATGTATAGACTGTTCAGCAATCGTTCACCGTTACGTCATCATTATTTGTCAAATACCTAGATCATATATACTTACGTGGATAAATCAACGCCATAAGTTTAGCATTAAAAAATATGTCTCTAACCTCACGACATGCCATTTTCAAACCTTCTTTATTGCACTTATGAAACGTTCAATAGTTTTGTCTTTTTGGAGGACTTTACTTTACGCATGCGCATTAAAAGTTGTACGTATTTCCAAAATAATCACAATTTTATACGGTTTTAGAAAGTACAAATTACACATTGTTATAAACCAATTTTTCATTGTCATCATATTGTCATAATCTTATTTCCATTATGTAACGACGCTTCTTTTTGCGGTTTTTATTTTAAAAATTATATTAATTACTCTTGCAAGTGTGTTCAGTGAGAAGTTAATTTTAAATTTGTGCAAGTATATTTCTTTTTTTTTTCCTTGGACTTTCTAAATACTCGTAAAAATGACTATAAAGTGTTTAGTGTGTGAAAGTTCTAATATAAAGGTCTCCGAATTATTTTTTCATAGGCAAGTAAAGTATTCAGTTGTTCTTTTATTTATATTAAGCCACATGCATACTTTCTGGTTAGATTTCTTAAGAATATTGACATTCGTACGGAGTGGCTAAATATATTTTTATAATTTTAATTTTTGTGACAGCAAACATTCAATTTATTGTTCAAATATAAGCATTTTACAAATTAAATTTTTAATAGTATTATTCAAATTTGGCGCGCGGACGATAGGTCCTCGACAAGGATAGATAGAGTAGAAGCACCGTGTGTGCAACAAAAAAAGGATATAAATGGAAGTCGTTGATATGTTTGCGACAGTTTCTCTAGTGATTTACTTATCCACGTAAGTATTTTTATATACTCCCCCCTCCTCACTTAAGTGTAAAATAATAATCACTTCTATTTTCATAGGTTTGCACTGTACTACTAGCAACCTCCACTCTCACTTTGGGCAAAAAAGAAGCTGTCCAAAGTACAAAATCAAAAAGAGGTCTTATCAGTCTTGGAGATCTAGGTGGAGGTAAAATATAACTATAAATATTATGAGGTTATACTGAATTAATCTATTTTTATTTTTAATTAAGGTTCAGGTGGATATGGTGGTGGACATGGAGGTGGATTCTCATCTGGAGGTTTTTCAGGAGGTAAACATTATACTAATTTTAAAGTTACTTTTAAGGTAATGGTAAAAGAACAACCACTATAGTTTGTATAATGTATCTTTTCAGTTTAATACCTCTTTGTAATTACAAGTCGTATTACATGTAAAATATTATAAATTTACTTAAAGGTCCAAGTAATATAGAGGGTCCGGCAACAGAGTTTCGGGCCTCTGTAGCTCTTAGAATAAAAAAACCTAATTTTGTTTACTAAATTCTATAAATAAATCAACAACCATCATTTGTTACATATTCGATATCAAAATTGGGAGTTAGCAAGAATCAAATTTGCTTTTCACTTGTTAACTTAATTTGTTCTTTTTTTGAATAACAGGTCATGGTGATTTATCATCTATAAGTTCAGGATCTGGAGCTATCTCCAGTGGATACTCCAGCGGACAAGGCGGTTACAGTGGAGGTACTGGGGGTGGATATGGAAGTGGTTATGGATATGGAGGTGGATATGGTGGTGGATCTGGAGGGGGACTTGGTGGTGCTGATCAAGGCAGAATAACCCACATCACTCTCCACAGAGAAATTGCTGTTCCACACCCAGTTCCAGTACCAGTGAGAGTCGAAAAGAAGGTCCCGGTACCAGTCAAAGTGCCAGTCCCTGTTAAAGTAGACAAGCCATATCCAGTGCATGTACCCAAGCCTTATCCAGTGCCAGTAGATAAACCATATCCAGTAAAAGTAAGTTTAATAACATACAGGGTGAGTTTCCTACGATGTTCTCTATGGGTATCTCGGAAACTACTGGAGATAGAAAGTCAGTTAAACTGAGAAAGAATTGAAGTTTTATGGGGTCATAAATGTGCGCTTTTCGGATTTTTGAAAAAGTTTATGGCTTACTAGATATTTCGAAAAAAAACAAATTTTGGCTATTTTAAAAATTTTCCCTCTTTTATAACTCCTTTATAATCTATTTTAGACAAAAAGTTTTCAGATAAAAGTTGTAGATAATCACATCCCTAACGAGTTTGTGTTCTCCGATTTTTTCTAAAGCTTGTCATTTTTGACATATAACACTTATATATGTTTTTTAAATGGTAACCATAGTTGGCCATGACTTCATAAAAAGCGCCATTTTTTAGGCTTTTCAGCGATATAAGCTATAATATGTTTTGTTATAAAAATTATTGAGTTATAACCAATTCTTATCTTTCTCGACTAATTTCACTTAGTTGGCATAGTATTCTTATTCTGTTATGATTTATAACTTATAAAAAGACAGAATATATTATTAAACGCCTAAACGGTTATTTACAATTTACATTAGACAAACTAAAACTTATAAAATAATATCACTACATACATTTTACTTTAAGTTATTTTAGAAAATATTCAAAAAATCCGTCATTGTTTTGAATACATAAATGCATCTTTTTAAAACTGAAGTACTAGCTATTCTCGCACGACCAGTCGACTTAATTAAACTTCTCCCGTACCGCCTCTTCGAGTGCCTCTCTTAATTCATAAGTTCTTTTGTAAACCTTCTTGGTAACCGTACCACATAAAAAAAATCTAAAATGGATAGGTCAGGTGATGGAGGATATCCATGCAATGGGTTCACCTCTTCCTATCCCTGAGTTTGCATAATAATGATATAAATAATTGTTAACATTTCTTTTATTATTGGGGGTGTCATAATGAAAGTCATGTTGGAACCACTCTACTGATGCGCAAGTATCTAAATTTAACTTTTCTAGCGTGTCTTGAAAACCGTTCTCTAAAAAACGTAAGTAACGTTCACCGGTCAACGTATCTTCGAAAATGTATGGCCAAGAAAAGTTGAATCAATAATCCTACACGCTTTTGTTCATTTGGAAAATTCATATTTACAATTTCTGTTTATTTTAGTTTACAAAATTTGAATGCGGCGGTTTCACATTTCTGAGCGCAACGACGATTGAACTTGTTTCCATGTTCCATGGCTAAATGAAATTGTTTAAAAATGATTGGCTATAACTCAGTACTTTTTACAAAAAAAAACATAGTATAGCTTATATCGATGAAAAGCTTAAAAAATGGCGCTTTTATGAAGTCATGGCCAACTATGGTTTTCATTAAAAAAAATATATCATGTGTCATATATCAAAAATGATAGGCTTTATAAAAAAACGGATGACATAATCTTTTTAAGGATGTTATTATCTATAACTTTTATCTGAAAACTTTTTGTGTATAATACATTATAATGAAATTAGGGACAATTTTTAAAATAGCCGAATTTTGTTTTTTTCGAAATATCTAGTAAGCCATAAACTTTTTCAAAAATCTGATAGGAAATTTATGACCCCACAAAACTGCAATTCTTTCCCCATTTAACCGACTCTCTATCTTCATTAGTTTCCCAGATACCCATAGAGAACATCGTAGAAAACTCACCCTGTATACATGATAAGACCTGTTTATATATTTACATTTAGGCCAAACTGTTTTATTCATTTCTTATAGATAAAATATATAAATTAAATAAGGTACCTACTTTTCAAAATTAATATCAAATTTTTTACATAAAATTCAAATTATTTCAAGAACTGTTTAACTTAGGTATATAATATAATGTATTTGTAGGTAATCAAAAATGTCCCAGTACCAGTTAGTGTACCCTATAAAGTACCAGTTCCGGTTAAAGTACCAGTGCACGTTCCCAAACCCATTCCAGTTCCAGTCCACAAACCCGTTCCAGTTCATGTACCAGAAATAAATATCGTCAAAAAGCTAGTACCAGTTATTGTCGGTAAGTCTGTGATCTTAAAGAAATAATGTAAAAAAAATTAAATATATAAATACAACTATTCAAGAACACTTTAGATGTGTAACAGATAATTTAAATAAATAAATAAACAACGCTTATTGTACAAAAAGCCAAAAAGCTTCATCGACAAAGCATTTACAAAACAAACAAAAGCACAAAAAATATACAAATAATAAAAAATATCATGCAATACAAATCATACAATTCAAAAAAAATTGCGTCATTAAAATTAGTACATTAATACATGGACATAAAAAGGCGTATCAATAAAATTTTACAATAGGAAAATTGTAAATGGATATAATCATTTAAGAGTCATAATATATTAAATACTAGACTTTTAACCAGTGTGTGAGTGATCAAAATTTTAAAATTCAAAATTGTCCATGATTAAACATCAACAACAAAATCGTTTATCGCATATAGGGCTCTCTCCAGTAAGTATGATTTCAGAGCTTTGCGAAATGCGGGAAAGAATGAAAGCGACTTGATATTCAAAGGCAGCTGATTGTACATTTTTTTGGCATTGTACAGTATAGAGCCTTTAACTAGTTCTGAGCTCGAGGTTGGCAGATAAAGATCGTGCTCCGCATTCCTAAGTGGATAGTTATGAGATGTGAGATGACCTTTCGGGAATAGCAGATATGTGCTTGCGGATTAAGCAAACGGATTCAAAAATGAATAAAGAAGGAAGAGTCAATATTTTGAAATTTTTAAAGAAATTCTGGCAGTGAGTTCTACTGTTCAATCCCAATAAATATCGAACTGTTCTTTTTTGAAGTTTGAAAATACGATTAAGTTTTGTCGCGCAGCAAGTACCCCAGAATGGAAAGGCATAACGAGGATGCGACTCAAAAAGGGCATAATAGACTATTCTAGAGGTTGATAAGTTACAGGCAACATATAGTATGTTCAGATATTATAAACCGTTCTGTTATATTTTTTTTAATAGAACTCAGCGGGTTTATAATAGACGTAGGTATCTGTTAAATAAGACAAATATGTTTAAATATATTTTTTCCTTATTCTTTGTGTTTGTTTTTGCTTCTGACAATACCTCCACAAAAGTTACGCATTTTTTCAGTTAGATTTTCTGGCGAAGAAGTGGCGAAAGTCTTAGATGTATTTTCAAGTAATAAGATATAGATTTGTTTTCTTTTTAGGTGGACATGGATATGGTGGCGACACTGGTAGTGGACTTGGAGGTGGATACGGAGGTAGCATAGATGGAGGACATTTTGGAGGCGGCTACGAAAGTTTAGGAGGAGATTTTGGAGGTAGTCACATATCCTTCAGTTCCGGAAGTGATTTTGGTAGTCACTCTGGTAGTTTAGGAGGTGGTTATTCATCGGGTGGATATGGACACCATTAACAACAAAGAAGGACATAAAACTAATTGTAAATAATTTTGTCTAAACATTTATTTCATGTGTATTATCTCCTATAATACCCCTATTTGTCTGTATCGGTTAGTAGTCAAAAACTTGGTAAAATAGCTTTATCTTAGTGTAAAGAGTGTTTTGCAGAAGTTTTATTACATTACCAGAATTCAAAACTTCATCTCTTGTTGTTTACTGCTTATCGAATATTTTGTATATATAATTTTTCATTTATATCAGTATTACTAAATAATATAAATAATTCTTTCAATGATAATAATTATTACCTGTGATATCATCAGCTGTATTTCCTATCATGGCATTTTGTTATAGAATCAAGATGAGAGCATTTCGCATTGTATTATAACATGCTTATTTTTTTAATAAAAAGATATATTTAAAAAGGTAGTTTTATTGTGTCAGTTTATTAAAGATATATTTTATTGTAGATAAAAATATTCTAAGAGATATAGATATGTACCTGTGTATGTACGTATTAGTATGGTAATAATGCCTAAAGACTGATGACAAAAAAATTCCAAAAGCATTTGGCACAAAAAATATAATTATTTGTGCTTAATTTGTATATAATCTGTGTTTTGTGTTTTAAGGTGCTATTATATACTTGTTTTTCAACATTTCTTTGGAGGGTTATGGATCATAATACCCAGTAACATTGTAAACAGTGCATTATTGCCCATACTAGGTAGATATCCTAGCAAAAATGCGGATAGGATATTGATAAGTTTGTGGTAATACACTGTTACTCAAACTATGTTTTACCTAGTTTTACATACTAGTATTACAGAATATATAGCAACGCTATATTATATA
Source organism: Sitophilus oryzae (assembly GCF_002938485.1). Lineage (NCBI taxonomy): Eukaryota > Metazoa > Arthropoda > Insecta > Coleoptera > Curculionidae > Sitophilus > Sitophilus oryzae. The sequence continues at coordinate 3,515,502 of NW_022145945.1, forward strand.
CAGGGTGTCCCAGGCTAAGCGTGCATTAGAAGTTTCTAGAGAACCACAATATTTAGATCGGAGATTTTTTGCATATCATTGTTTTACAACGAGATCTGTCGATTAAAAATATTTTCAATATGGCGGCACTTCCGAAAATACCGGAAGTTGACAGCAACTTTCTTATTTTAAATGGGTACCCCCATTTTTTATTACATATTTAAATTCTCTGAAAATTTTTATGAATTTTGATATGCTATACATAACATTAACCGTTTTTGAGAAAAAAAATTTTTAAAATTTTTGGACGAAAAAAACTACATGTCAAATAAATTTGTATAGCATAAAAGTCAAATTTAGTGATTACCACAGCCACTGTGACATAAAGAGAGGACATGTGGCTATCTATTTCAAAAATTAAATTGTTCAAATGTCATATAATAATGGCGGTAGCTGTCATGGAGTTGAGCGATTAAAAAATTATCATAAATCATTTTTTTTTTCAAATGGAAACCCACTTTTTTATTTCACTATTGCAAAGGTTTTCCAATTCGTTACTTTTCGAATATACATGTTCCTATACCTAAAATAAATCGTTTTTAAGTTATTTAAGATTTAGTTTGAAAACATATATTTTTCTTGATTTTATCTAGCATCCTTTGACATTATGTGTTCAAACAGTCAGACAATTTATTTCCATCTGTCAGCAAACGAATTATTCGAATTTCCTATTAAAATCAAGAAAAATATAGGTTTTAAAACTTAAAAATAATTTATTTTAGATATAGGAACATGTAGAGTCAAAAAGTAACAAATTGAAAAGCATTTTTACTAGTGAAATAAAAAAAAGTGGGTTTCCATTTGAAAAAAAATGATTTATGATAATTTTTTAATCGCTCAATTCCATGACAGCTGCTGTCATTATAATATGACATTCGAACAATTTCATTTTTGAAATAGATAGCCATATGTCTTCTTTTTATGTCACAGTGACTGTGGTAATTACTAAATTTGACGTTTAGGCTATACACATATTTTTGACAGGCAGTTTTTTTCGTTCAAAAATTTTAAATATTTTTTTTCTTTAAAACGGTTAATGTTAGGTATAGAGTGTTTATATCAAAATTCATAAACTGTTACAGAGAATTCAAATATGTAATAAAAAATGGGTGTACCCATTTAAAATAAGAAAGTTGCTGTCAACTTCCGGTATTTCCGGATGTGCCGCCATATTGAAAATATTTTTAATCGATAAATCTCGTTGTAAAACAATAATATGCAAAAAATCTCCGATCTAGATATTGTAGTTCTCTAGAAACTTCTAATGCACGCTCAGCCTGGGACACCCTGTATATACTGTACTAGTATGTATTAGTTTTTTCAATGCACTATTTACTTACTGCAAAGTTTAAAAGGCAAAACTAGTTTAGAAAGTCAATGAAGATAAACTTAATATAACACAATAAGCATCAAAAGTATTTAACTACGGCAGAATGAAAATACTTAAACTAAGTATATAGGACAGTATAAATTTTAGTTTTTGTTACACATAATATCTTAAGGATTATTTAGCTTTCTCTATAAAGAATAGCCTAAGATTTTTGACACTCCAAATACACTATCAGTTATACAGTTAACCGAATGTTGTCTTAATATTTGACAAAATACCCCAGCCTGAAAATCGTTGGGCATTTCTTCGTGTCCAAAAGAAACCCACTTTAGTTTAGGCAAAAGTTTCAAAAAACTCTCAGCATCAAGGTTACTAAGCATAGACCAAGAAATACCTAACCCTTCAAGATGTTTTCTTTGGCTATCCAAAAAATTTATATCAAAATCTTCAATATTGTTATTATATATACCCAGATTTTCTAGTTTTGTCAGTTTTTTAAATACCTTTTTATCCAAAGTAGTAAATTTGTTATATGTTAAATCCAGTTTTCTTAAAACCTTTAAATTGTTAAAAGCGTCTTCGGAGATGCAGTCAAGATTGTTATCGCTCAAACTGAGTTCTTCCAATTGTCCCATATCTTTAAACCATTCTTTGGTGATACAAGTTTCAGTAAAATTGGCTTCAGAAATATACAGAGCTACCAGCGACTTGAATTTTCTGAAAACGTAAGGATCTACTTCGAAGTCCTTGTTACCGATGAGGAATAATGTTTGTAGTTTTGGTAATTTCCTCTGGAGTTGTTCATCGAGGTTGGGTAGACGTGATCCAACTGATATCAAATTATTTATGGGAAATATAGTGCTGATGGATCTGATATCTGATCTCCATATTGTAAGTTTGTGTAGCTGAAAAATCAGTACTGTATAACGGAAAGTCCTGTATATTTTACATAAGTCAAATGCACAGTTTAGTTGTCTATAAAATTGTATTATATACCATTTGATTTATAACCATTGTATTATAACACAATTGAGTATGTAATTATTTAATATTTGGGCGGTATATTTCGTTACACATAATATCTTAAGGATTATTTAGCTTTCTCAATAAAGAATAGCCTAAGATTTTTGACACTCCAAATACACTATCAGTTATACAGTTAACCGAATGTTGTCTTAATATTTGACAAAATACCCCAGCCTGAAAATCTTTTACAGAGATTTAATTTTTAATTTAGTTTTCTTTTTGTAAACAAATTGTCTAGCAATATTATCGTTTTTAACAGCTGTACATTTTGTACATTTGTTGGTTTAAAAAAATCTACAATGTCAATATTTTATGGATATATCGATAAATGAGGTCTAAATTATAGGAAAATGCATTTTATAATTTCTACGATAACTTATAAATATAGATAAAAAATGGTATAACACAACTTGATAGACAATTAAATTGCGTATCGGATTAATGTAAAATATACAGGATGTTCCATTTAATTTAAAAAAGTTATTGTCGTTTTTAGCTAGTAATTATTTAAAATAAAATTTTAGATACTCTGTATAAAGTGGTATTATTTTTATTATTGCAACACAATATGTAGTAAATAAAAAAAAATCATTACAATAGTTGGTTTTAAAAACTTAAATACCGGGTGCGTCTCAAAAATGGCTCACCCCCTATAACTTTTTTATTTTTTCAGATAAAAAAAACTTGATTTGGCATGTTAGTATATGACATAAATTAGGACTGATTGTCGTATTCAATTGTTTTCGGTCACTCCCTGTTTCACCGGAAATTACTACAACTTTTGATTTTTAAATGGCACCCTCGGCATTTTTTTACTTTATTCGATAGAAAATGACACTCTGAATCGAATGACATATCATATGTCAACTTTTGACATAGTCGCTCAAAAACCAACTGTATTTTAAATTTCAATCTAGAGTGCCATGGCTGTGTTAAAAACACTAGTTTTTAATCAAGGAGCCTTGGAAAAATAGATTTGATCGTCTAATGTTTTTAGTGTCGTGTCCTGGCCAGATAAAAGATGCTCAAATCGTATTTTTAATCATATCTCAATTTATCAAATGGAACGAAGGTGGCTCGTTAGCATATTTGAAAAAAGCATTTTTTTACGAATAATTTGATACCACACACTTGGTATTTTGAGTCAAATTATCGTTATGAATCGCAGGTTACAATTTGAAATGTCAAAAAGTTGAGCGAAAATGTCAAAAGTTGACATACGATATGTCATTCTATTCAGAGTGTCATTTTTTATCCAATAAAGTAAAAAAATACCGAGGGTGCCACTTAAAAATCAAAAGTTCTAGTCATTTCCGGTGAAACCGGAAGTGACAGAAAACAATTGGATATGTCCATCAATCTTAATTTTAGTTTTATCTGAAAAAATAAAAAAGTTATAGGGGTGAGCCACTTTTGAGACGCACCCGGTATACCTAGAGAAATGAAGCCTTAAAATTATTACTGTATTTTGACATAAACCTAAATATTTCAAAAACGGTAAGACTAAAATGCGCCAAACCTTAATCATATTTACCTTTATTTTAATCGTATAATCTAAAAATGTAATAATATACGGGGTGTTCCGTTAAAAAAATAAAACTTTGATATTTTTATTTATTTGGGACACTCTGGATCTTGTAAAAATATTTCTAAATTGTAGCTTTTTTGGGTTCGTTGTATGACTATCAATACAACGAACCCAAAACTTACAATTTGTAAAAATCTAGTCGTTTGGCTACAATACTCCGTGTCCATTAAGGTGAATAACCCTGTATATTATATAAAAATACAAAAATCTACTTACTTTTGGAAAATGTTTCAGTGAAGTACCATCAATTACACCACTGCAATTTTTAAGTATAATATGTTCTATGTTACTCTTGCTTAACTTTTTGGTACCTTTCAGATTTAAGTGCTCATTAGGAAGTAACTCTGTATCAACTACTGTAACTTCGGTAGCCAGTTTTGTTATATGAACAGCCCAAGTACAGACAAAAAAAATCCCAAATACCCATATTATTTTTAACCTATAGAAATATTTAAAATTATTTTCTAATTACAAAATACTAAGACAATTTCACTCACATTTTGGTGTTCTTACTGAACAAAAATCTATAAATATCCCAAATTTAGCAATTCATTTCAAAAATAATTATCTTAATACAGATTTGATTTAAGCAAAGGCTAGAATAATACTGAACGTATATATCAATTCTTGAGAAGATAAGCTTGTGTTCAATTACAAAAACATTAATTACTAGAAATAATGTCAAATGGCTACATTATAATTATCTCATTGACCAGTTATCTCGACATTCATTGTAATTGTTCCTTAATATTACACGCTGTAAAGAATAACATAGCAAGATGGTATTTTAAATCTCGAAAACAAACTAAATATATTTATAAAATGTTTATATCAAAAACAGCATTGCAATATTTATATTTTGAGAAAGTTTTAAACATGCTTTAAAAAGTAGTTAAGTGGCCATCTTTCAGAAGCCACCCAGTATAGATTATATCTATGACAGTATGGTAGATACTTTTGAAATAGGAATTTTATGGAAAGTTCAATGAAAGAAAAAATATACCTACAGTATTCTGATTGGAAAAATAAAATTTTACTGACAACAAATTTGGATCACCTTGTATTAATGAAGATATCTTTAGTATATACAGGGTGAGTTTTAAATAAGTGCAGATATTTTCAGAGCTGGTAGATCTCGATAAACGATTTTATAAGAAACATATTTTCTCTTTACCGGTTTTCAAATAAATCCAAAATAACCGATTGATTTTACTATGAATATTTCACTCATGTACCGGGTGGCCAACTAAGAATGGACGCCGGCTGTATCTGAGAAACTCCTTATTCTGGGAAAAAAATTCTAATAAGTAAATCGACCAAGAGATTCCAGCGATTGGAAATTATTTTCAAGTTCGTAAAATGTCCGCTAGGGGGTGTTTTTTTGATGGCCAATCAGAAAACAGGGTTTTTCTCAAAAATATGCAGGTGAACAGGTACTTTAAATAATTACTATTGTAATCATCGAGAAATTTGTAATTTTTTTTGATATAGAGTGTTTTATTCTATCTCATAAAATAAAGCGGTGGGGGAAGGTTAAACTTGCTTTTATTAAAATAGGTATAACTCTGGTTTGGGTTAACCGATTGAAACAAACTAGGTCTCGCTTAAAAGAGCTTTTTTTCCTTAATGATCTCCAGTATAAATTTTGTTTCCATAATTTTTTTCGTGGTAGCTAGAGGGCGCTGTTTGACATCATAACCGATATTGCGCTTTTGCATAAAAAAATTAAATAGGAGGCTATATTTCTCTTTGCACAGTTAAATAGAGCACAAAATGTCCAAAATATCAGCGCAAACCGTAACTTTCGTTCTTGATTCGACCCCATAAATTAAAACCCTATAACGGCATATTGAATTCGATGACCTAGCTGGCCATGGAAATATGCCGCTCCAGCGTCTCTATCTACTAAAGTAAGTGGTATCCAAGAAGCTCCACACATTCATAGCAGAATAAGCGACACAACTGCACCAACTGCATGATCTACACCAACTGCATTCATGCTGATTAAATTGCGACAAATGCAATTTCGTCATGATGGATCCCCTAACAAAATTGGCAATTTATCTCTTAGAAATTATGGATAGTTCATTTCATTCAGATAATCATTCGCCATCCTAGAATTCCTGCCTAAACAAGTATCGACCAACGGTCTTGGTGCTGAACTACTTGCATCCAGAATAGATTTGGACCAGTAGTTCATATTGTTAACAATCGTACCTTCGGGGCTATATGAAAAGTGACCCAAACGACATAAACTTTATAATATAATAATAAATAACACAAACAACAGGTAAAACACAAAAACAAGTGAAATCAAGGACGAACTTGAATTAATAGCTAAATGACGTTACATGAAATAAACCCCTAGTTTTCGGCCATAAGAAATTTGGCCGTTTTATGTTAAAAGCAATATGGCGGCACATAATTCCTAGAAATTTTAATAAAATTATTGATTGTCCGACTTTCCGACATTATAATCTGAGAACTACCTATGTATAATTAACCAAGAAATTCGTAAAAATTATGTGGATGTAATAATGGACGATAATGTTACATAAACACGTTTAAAAATTTATGACGTCAACTTTTTTAAGAAACCGCCCGAAATTCGGATGCATTAAAACTGAACTTAAACGTTTTGATATTTTGACGTAACCAATTTACCTCTTTTTGTTTCCTAGCCTACTACTATAATTTTTAGACTATATAATAATAAGCGGCAGCCTAACATAATTTGTTCTCTTAATATCTCCGGTTAGAGACAAGATAAAAAGTTGCGGTTTGCTCTAATATTTTGGAAATTTTCTGGTGTATTTAACTGTGCAAAGAGAAATATAGCCTCCTATTTAAATTTTTAATGGAAAAGCGCAATATCTGTTATGATGTCAAACAGCGCCCTCTAGCTACCACGAAAAAAATTATGGAAACAAAATTTATACTGAAGATCATTAAGGAAGAAAAGCTCTTTTAATGAGCCCTAGTTTGTTTAAATCGGTTAACCTAAATCAGAGTTATCCTTATTTTAATAAAAGCAAGTTTAACCTTCCCCCACCACTTTATTTTATGAGATAGAGCAAATTACTCTATATCAAAAAAATTACAAATTTCTCGATGAGTACATTAGTAATATTTAAAATACCTGTTCACATGCATATTTTTGAGAAAAACCCTGTTTTCTGATTGGCTATCAGAGAAACGCCCCCTAGCGGACATTTTTCGAACTTGAAAATAATTTCCAGCGATTTTTCTTGATCGATTTACTTATTAGATTTTTTTTCCCAAAGTTATACGATAAGTAGTTTCTGAGATACAGCCGGCGTCCATTCTTAGTTGGTCACCCGGTACAAAAAATCCCATATGAAGCGGGTAATTTTCGGCGAAAATTGCCCGCTAAAATCGAAAATTACCCGGCGAAAATTTCCTGCTGAATGTCTAAGTGACAATGACACATTTATCACTTAGACGTAAATTATTTTTAATAGGTATTCTCTAAAAATGTTTCGATTTGAAAACGATTCTTTAAGTGCAATTGAAGAAAAAGTTGCCGAAAGTAGCCGAAAAACACTATAATCAATCACCAGTATGTCAGTATGTATGGTTGGTTAGGTTAGGTTAGGAAATTACTAGGTCCAAACAGTTTATGGACTTTATAAAAGATAGAAACTACATTTTGGATGCGAGCATCTCAATCTCGGCACTGGCCAAAAAAAGATTTTTTTTTCCTAAAATTTTGATAACAACTGGATCTTTTCTGGATTTTCTTTCTTGTAAATTTAATCTACTCCCTATGTTGCCATATTATCAAGGAATTATGTTTTTTAACTAAAAACTAAAAAAACTCCACATTTTTATTTTTTTTTTCGCGAGAAAAACTTATACATCGACGTTGTCCGGCAAAGTTGGGTTGCTCCTGGCGATGTTGTGATTACGTTGATATATACAGGGGGTCCGAACTGTATTCCGGAAACTTTGACAGCCTAATCTGCATATAAAAATAAGTAAAAGAGTTCGTCCTATTAATGTATGTCCTAAAATGCTTAGTTTCTGGGGTGTAGAAATTTCACTTTTATTTCGATTTTTTCCATATAATTTCTGAAGTAACGTCAATGTTTGGATAAAAATTGGTGTCTGGGAGTTTTTTGACATGATAAATTTGATTTTGATGTCAATATGACTGCTATTTGTAGAGGGCGCCCCTACATGTGTTTTAACTGTTTATAAGGTTTTAACTGTTTACAATATAATCGAAGTAAAAACGGCGTCAACGATGGCTATGAAATGCAGATCGCTGTCATCTAATATGTAAAATTATATGGAGAATGTCATCGATCGTAATTTCCAAGACTTGCTTAAGGAGATGGCAGTTAACAGAAGTATTCAATAATAAATGATATGGAAAATATAGCTTTTCTCATGATTTTTCAAAACTAAATATTTATTCAATTATTATTCTTTAATTCTGAGTTTTAATCCAACATCTTTTTGTGTTTATATTTAAATATCATTTTGTTAAATTAAATATATTATCTTTTAATTTAATACTATGACATATTATTATATACCAATATTTATTTTAGGATAAGTTCCTTTATTCAGCATAAATTAACATGAATTCCACTATCTTAAGAAAAAACCCGTTATCTGATACCCTGAATAAATTGAGATTATTTTTGTTAATATTTGTATAGTTGCACTTTTATATAATTTAATCATTAGATTTACACCATTGAGGTGAAACTATATTTTACTATAATTACCAAAATAAAGGAAAATAAAATGTTTTGCATTGCATTTTGTTAATGTTTTTATTAATACATTTCTGTCTCAGCTATCGTTAATGCGTTTTTCGTTCACACGGCAATATTGTGCAATGTTAGATAGATGGGAAATATACACGGAAAATACTCCAGCACATATTTTATTACAACGGTAAATGTATTATCAACTAAAACAGAGTTTACACTGTGTCACTTTGGATGTACAATCAAAATGAATCACTCAGATTGAATTCATCCAAATTGAACATCCTTGTTTACATATGTTCATCCAGTTCGCAGCAGTTCACTGTTTCATCTTCCGCAGGCTGCCACCTCTCCCAGTGTTTTCTATATCGAGGTTGGTCGCACGCGTCGGCGTCGGCTGTTTACATTCTTTACTTGCCGTTCAATCTGGATGAATCAACGGTTCGTTGAACGCTTCTTTCAACAAAAGTAGGAAGACCGTCAACTTATTTCATCGTTCAATTTTAGTGTACACTTTGGATGAAACAGTGATGAAAGACAATTTATACTTATCACTTTGGATGATTCATCCAAGTTGTACATCCAAAGTGACAAATGTAAATGAGCCTTAATATAAATATATATGCTGTTACTTAAGCAGAGTTTACACTGTGTCACTTTGGATGTACAACCAAAATGAATCACTCAGATTGGATTCATCCAAATTGAACATCCTTGTTTACATATGTTCATCCAGTTCGCAGCAGTTCACTTTTTCATCTTCCGCAGGCTGCCATCTCTCCCAATGTTTTCTATATTGAGGTTGGTCGCACGGGTCGGCGTCGGCTGTTTACATTTTTCACTTGCCATTCAATCTGGATGAATCAACGGTACGTTGAACGCTTCTTTCAACAAAAGTAGGAAGACCGTCAACTTATTTCATCGTTCAATTTTAGTGTACACTTTGGATGAAACAGTGATGAAAGGCAATTTATACTTATCACTTTGGATGATTCATCCAAGTTGTACATCCAAAGTGACAAATGTAAAGGAGCCTTAATATAAATATATCTGCTGTTACTTAAGCAGAGTTTACACTGTGTCACTTTGGATGTACAACCAAAATGAATCACTCAGATTGAATTCATCCAAATTGAACATCCTTGTTTACATATGTTTATCCAGTTCGCAGCAGTTCACTGTTTCATCTTCCGCAGGCTGCCACCTCTCCCAGTGTTTTCTATATCGAGGTTGGTCGCACGGGTCGGCGTCGGCTGTTTACATTTTTCACTTGCCATTCAATCTGGATGAATCAACGGTTCGTTAAACGCTTCTTTCAACAAAAGTAGGAAGACCGTCAACTTATTTCATCGTTCAATTTTAGTGTACACTTTGGATGAAACAGTGATGAAAGACAATCTATACTTATCACTTTGGATGATTCATCCAAGTTGTACATCCAAATTGACAAATGTAAATGAGCCTTAATATAAATATATCTGCTGTTACTTAAGCAGAGTTTACACTGTGTCACTTTGGATGTACAACCAAAATGAATCACTCAGATTGGATTCATCCAAATTGAACATCCTTGTTTACATATGTTCATCCAGTTCGCAGCAGTTCACTTTTTCATCTTCCGCAGGCTGCCACCTCTCCCAGTGTTTTCTATATCGAGGTTGGTCGCACGGGTCGGCGTCGGCTGTTTACATTTTTCACTTACCATTCAATCTGGATGAATCAACGGTCCGTTAAACGCTTCTTTCAACAAAAGTAGGAAGACCGTCAACTTATTTCATCGTTCAATTTTAGTGTGCCACTTTGGATGAAACAGTGATGAAAGACAATTTATACTTATCACTTTGGATGATTCATCGAAGTTGTACATCCAAAGTGACAAATGTAAATGAGCCTTAATATAAATATATATGCTGTTATTTAAGCAGAGTTTACACTGTGTCACTTTGGATGTACAACCAAAATGAGTCACTCAGATTGAATTCATCCAAATCCTTGTTTACATATTTTCATCCAGTTCGCAGATTCATCCAAGTTGTACATCCAAAGTGACAAATGTAAATGAGCCTTTAGTTTAATCAAAAATTCAGGTTTTATTTTAGCAATGTGTCTTTTGTATTTCTAAACAAGCTCATGCAACAATCATTGCAAAGCTGAATGGAAACGATGTAGTAAGTAGTACTTGTGGTAGTACTACAAAAAGTTTTAGTAAAATTTGCTTATGGTTTGCGTAGCAATTGAAACCGTTGTCGGACAGGTTGTGACAATTTTATAAAGTTATCATTAGAGAAAATATGGCGGACTTGTATATGTGTGGAATTTGTGATCGTGCTGTAAAGGCAAATCAAACATCAATTGAGTGTTCTACATGTTGTGCTTGTGTCCAGTGTGGATGTTCCAAAGTGGAGTATGACAAAATTGTTGCCAAAATTTGGAAAAATAAGACTCATAAGTGGGACTGTAAACAGTACAAGAAAACTGAGTTAGGAGACTATCATCTGGAGCCATCCTCTACGCCTCAATTTCTGAATGCAAAGTTTTCTCTGCGTTATGTGGTATTGGTTAAGAGAGTAATTATTACTACAAAAGTATTTCTAAATTGCCGATAAGCAATTTAGATTTCACTACAATTTGTAGTTTTGGTTAAGATCGAAGATGTCATTTTTACTACAATGGAACGGAAATATGCCCGACATGTAGATTGTTAGATTTATTTCGACAAGATTTCAACCAACGATTTCGACACACGATGACAGAAGAAAAACAGATGACATCCATACCAATCTATTTATTTTACCACAAAAAGTTTCTAATATTTTTAAAGTTAACTATGGATGGGTTTAAATATAAATCCGTCATGCGTCGTCTCTTGTTGTTTTAAACCAGTTTAATTGGTTTATTTCAAAAATGACAGATCATATTTCAATTATATTGGTTTGACGATGAATGACAAACGGACACCGATGTGTATGAACTCGCCTTTAGATTTTTGATGCTAGTGAAAGTCTTGCCAAATTAAAGGTTATAATTTTGTGTCAACTTATGTCAAATACCTTGCGTTTTGGAAGATGATGCATTTTGATTTGTGTTTTTACGTGTGTTTTGTGTTTTTTGAAGTCAAGTGGAGGAAAAATCGATGGAAAATTAACTGTAGACCCAGAGCACAGGTTTATAGTTAATATTCGGTGTCCAGGCAGAAAGTCTTACACACCAATAAAGTTACCATCAATAAAGTTTCTATACCATCTCGTCATCTTGTCATAGGTAAGTGCATCTCGTATATGGTACAAAATCGTACAAAACATAAATATACTATAAACTTGAGTAGCTGTAAAATAACGACATCACACGATAGGTAAAAATAATGGATTTTAATACTGCAGAAAAATAATGTCAAAAGGTACCTACTGGTTTAAACAAATTAAGATTAAAGTTAATTAATCAACCTTTTTAAGGTATTTAATTCGGTAAGTGTTATTATTCATAAAGTAGTTTGTTATATTTATGTTTTATTTATTCCTGTGGAATATCATAAATTTGTATTTGTACATAAGTTATAAAATAAATAAAATAATAATAAATGCGGGAAGTTTCTTGCTTGAAAGCTTGAATGTAAGAAATAGTTCTTTTCTATATTTTTTGGTATGCTGTTGGTTTTTGTTCTATATACCTTTCTATATATAGCTATCTATATACCATATATATGCTGTTGGATTTGTTCTTGTTTGTTTTGTATTAACACATACCGTTTTTTTTTAAATAAAGTAACTCGATTAGATTTTTTCAGTTTTATACAGTTTTTTTCACAATATTTTGGGGTAATCACTTGTCGCTCAAGTGATTACAGTTGTCACTCAATTTTTAAATATATTAAAACGGCCTACACACGTAAAACGGCCTACACACGTAACGATTTATCGTACTGCGCATTGAACTGCAGATCGTAAAGAAAATCGTACGGCTTGCAGTAGAGCCATTTTTTGTACACACGATGCAACACATTGTACTGCCACAGTTCAGATTATTCACTTTTCGTCGAGAAGGGCTACCGTTATGTCAAGAATTTCAAAGAAGAAAGCTGCCATGCTTGCAGCTGCGGTATTGCTGATAGATGAAGATGATGAACAAAAAGAAGTCAAAAAGCGAAAATGGTGTAAAAAGTGGTTGCCGGAGAGAAAGTAATATTTAAAAAAAATAAACAAAATTTCATAACTGGAATTTCTTTTCATTTTATTTGCATAATCTTTTGATTTCACATCCCATAGGCATATATTTTTTCTATATAAATCAATAAAGTCTTCCCAGAACGTCTTATTTTTTAAATCCATAATATTGATTAAACCAAAAATAAATAAAAATTATATCGTAACTGCGCGCTGCGGCATGCAATACACTCATACATTCACTCTTGCGTTCAAACCCCACCCCAGACACGACCCGTTGATACGATATTTTACGGAAGCTCCGTACTGCAAACGATTTGACGACTGCATACTGCAAACCATCCAATTTCCCTACACACGCTACAATTTATCGTTAATGCGGCAGTTTCGATGGATATCGTACTGCATACAGTACGATAAATCGTTACGTGTGTAGGCCGTTTAACGATTTGGTACTGCATGCAGTACGATATCCATCAAAACTGCCGCATTAACGATAAATCGTAGCATATGTAGGGAAATTGGATGGTTTGCAGTATGCAGTTGTCAAATCGTTTGCAGTACGGAGCTTCCGTAAAATATCGTACAACGTGTCGTGGGTGGGGTGGGGTTTGAACGCAAGTCTGAACGTGTGGAGTGTATTCCCTGTCGCAGCGCGCAGTTACGATATAATTTTTATTTATATTTGGTTTAATCAATATTATGGATTTAAAAAATAAAACGTTCTGGGAAGACTTTATTGATTTATATAGAAAAAATAGATGCCTATGGAATGTAAATTATACCATTTTCGCTTTTTGATTTCTTTTTGTTCATCATCTTCATCTATCAGCAATACCGCAGCTACAAGCACGGCAGCTTTCTTCTTTGAAATTCTTGACATAACGGTAGCCCTTCTCGACGAAAAGTGAATAATCTGAACTGCGGCAGTACAATGTGTTGCATCGTGTGTACAAAAAATGGCTGTACTGCAAGCCGTACGATTTTCTTTACGATCTGCAGTTCAACGCGCAGTACGATAAATATACGTGTGTAGGCCGTTTAAACTCTGATATTAAAGGTGAGTTTATATGCATCCGTAATGCGTCGTCCGACTTTTTTTCGTGCATTTCTATTGATTCATTTCAAATAGGCAGAATTGGCGGGATACCAAATGCAGCGCTGGGGAAAAAATAAAATTAGATTTAACGCATCCGTCATACGTCGTTTGTCGTTTTTTCGTGCATTTCTGTTGGTTCATTTTAAATGAGCAGAATTAGCGGGGTACCAAATGAGGCGCTGGAAATAGTTGAGCAAAGATCTACTTTTTTCGTAATTTCCTGCTATGCGTTCCAATTGTACCAACTTATTTTTTATAAAAGAGAATAAACTACTTTGAAATTAAAATGACAGACAAATCTATCACTCTCAAGGATCTTGTCGTTGGACAGACTTTTACCACTACAGTTTGCAACAAAGGATTTTAACAATTGTAGCATTATTCACAACATTTTTTTTCGTGTATACTGTATATACTACAAAATATTCTAATTTGTAAAGAAAGGACCAATTTGTAAAAGAAAAGAAAGAGAGAGAGAAAATACATAGCAACATGGCAAATATATGCCAATAACAAATGTTTGCCAAGTACACGAGTCATCTGAGCCTAGCTTGTGTACATATTAACGTAATCGGTGCATTTATAGCTAGCACAAACTACAAAATTGCTGGATATTAACATGCAGCATCTTTGACTTCTCCTAGAAGAAAAAATTGTCATATATTCTGAAATACACATCGCGGAAAGTTATGAATCCTCTTCAGCCTCTCGATAGGTTTTTGAGATCTTCTACATATTGTCTAAGAGAGAATTCCATTCTATCCAATTCCATTCTATGTTATACGTCATTCCTGATTTCGCATTCTCATTGTATTATTAGATAAAGGTCCCAGAACAATACATCAAACTATTTATTTCGTTAATTCTAGTAATGCCAAAAATATTGTGTACTGTTATGCAAGATAAATAAATATTGTCGTTGTTAGTGAACAGCTGGGGTATAAATTGTTATGGCTTTTACCTGATTTAGTTTAGTTTTCGTGTTATCGTAAAATGGCGTGTGTCGATCTGGATACGCTTTCAACATCTGACGACGATATATTTAGTTTTACGGTAAAAAAATCGAAAGTTGGCAACAACGTGTTATTACTAGATATTGAAAACGATACATTCCAAAACAGATATGTAGCAGTTCCAACCAGCACCAGCGTAGAGAAACTGAATGGCCAAAAAATAGAGAACGATAAGATTCTTCTCCCGTTATTCGACTTCAAGTACACCAACAACCAAAAATACGCCGTATTTGATGCAGGATACTTAAAAAATTATAGTGCTGTGGAGAAGAACAATCTCGAACATTTCGATATTATTTTCAACACTTTAGCGGAATACCAAGCTTCATATTTATCTTCTAACAAAGCGGAATCAGTAAACATCAATTTTGACGTTACAGCCCTATTTGATAAAGTGACCAATCTAAAACAGTTTAAAAATTTTGAAGGATACACGCTAAAGGATACGAAGAATCGTTTGCAAGCTCATATAAATAAGTTCTACGAAGATAAACTACTAGTCAGAAGCGTAGGATGTGTTTCAGAGAAAAATGTATTTGTAAATTTAGAGAATAAAAGCAGTGTCGTGTTGTACAAATGCGAAGAGAAATTTGTACCCCCTGTCTACGATGCACTGATGTGTATTTTCATATTCAGCGATGAAAAATTTCGTCAAAAACATTTTGCTGCATTAATCCGTAAATATTTCGACACTCTTACTGATTACCTACATCAGTTAAAATCCCAACATAGTTTAAATATTACTAGAGAATATATAGATACTACCGTGAGAGTATTACTTCCAATCGTTAAGTGCCAGAAAATCGTCGAATCCTCGGCATCTGAAGAACTCATTTCCAACGCTTTACGGTTTCTGAAATACCCAATAATAAACCAAGAAGACGTCTACGAAGTTATTGAAAACAAATTAAAATCTACTGAATACGATTTTAGAGACTATCAAATGACAAATATGAACGTAAAAAGTGGCCATTTCGGACAGTACTAAACCTGGATGTTAAAATCAACTACCAAGATAAACCGATAGATTTTATTTTTTTCGCTAAGGTCATAATTGCACCCACCGAATTTTTAAAGGGATTGGTTGAAAGTGGACCAGCTGAAAAGGAGGATTTTTTCTATAGCACCTTGATGCCGTTATTTCAAGAACACAGACTGGAAGAATTACTAGATTTTGCCCCAAAATGCTATTTGAGTAGAGTTAAATGGATGATAGTGCTTGATCATTTAGGGAACCAGGGATTCGTTACCTTGAATCTAAATCAGACTCTTGATATTGATGGCTTAAAACACGTGGTAGCACAATTGGCCAAACTTACTGCTGTTACATTAATTGTGGAGGAAAATTTGTCACGTAAAGAAGGTAGACCTGTTAGAATAAACGAAATATATCCAAAATTCCAAGAAACAATTTATATATACCAAGAGGAAAGCTCTATCAAAAAAATGATTGATAAAAATAAAGATTCTCTACATTATCTAATAGAGCTACTACCAGAAGCAACCGCTCAGCTTAATCTACCTCTGGAAGAGAAGTTTAAAAAATTCGATGAAGTGTTTATGTCAATATTTTCAGGGATACTCACTTCCGACATTTTCAGAAACGCAATTGCTCACGGCGACATGCATTTAGGGAATATGCTATTTAAACAAGAACTGGACGGGTCTATATCTGAATCTAAGCTAATAGATTTTCAAATTCTACGTTATATACCGCCAGTTTTTGATATGCTGGTTTTTATTCACGTGAACTCGTCTAGAGAAACGCGACTTAAACACTACGACGATCTTGTTGAAGGTTTTTATAAGGATATTGCCAAATACCTGGATAAATTTGGGCATGATCCAGGTAATGTTTTTCCGAGAGATGTTTTTTATGAAAGTATCAAACATGTGCGGCCGGCTTGTTTGTCAATGGCTTATTGGTTTTGTTATTTGATGAAAGCCGATCCAGAAGTAAAAGCAGACTTGTTTATGAACCAAGAGAAGTTTATATACTATTATGAAAATAATAACAGAGAATATATAGATTTAGTATGGACGGGTGCATGTTTTCAAGAAGGGTTGAGAAGTCTGCTTCAAGATATTACGGACTACATAGTAGAAACAGATAATATGTAGATGATGATTTTATGTTTAAGATTTAATTATTATATTATTTATTAAGTTGATTCGATTAAAATGTTAATAAACATGCAGTGTTCAATGCAGAATGGCCAGATTCAGTTATTTAGTCGTATTTTAGTTGCCTTAGTTGCCCTTAGTAGAGATAAACTTTATTTTTGAAAATAACAAACCATACATCAGAGCTGCAAGCTCACAGAAAACTTAAGTCTTTTTGATTTAAAACATTTTAACGACTTAAGTCATTTCATTTAAGTCATTTTTCGAAAGCTGGCTTAAGAGGAGGTGAAAATTAAGTATTTTGAAAACGATTTGTGATTTAAATCTAATTAAATTTTAAAATAGAAAAAGACTTTTTAGAAAAGACTTAAGTCATTAAAAATATTTAAATCTTTTTATAAAAGGCTTGAGTCAGATTTGTATATATTTTTATGATAAATTTATGACAGCAGCATTTCTTTTTAAACTGTTAAGCTGGATTTATAAACTCGGAAGTTGGCGTTCAGTTGAGGTTCAATATTTTTGCATTTATAAACTGTCAGTTTCGGTTGTAGGTTAGGTTTGGAATTGTGAAAATTTCAAACGTTTTTCTTTCGATTTAAAAATACTTCTGGTATTTGTCAAAGTTCAAACACAGTAATCCACGATTACGCAAAATATAAACATCACATTAACAGAAATAATGAAACAACAATAAGGGTCATTTTCCAATGCATCGGCGTACTGTGCTTCACGTGATCGACAGGCGCTTATTCATTGGCTGTCGCCGAACTTCGCCAGCGGTCGCCAACTGCCCGCAACTGCCGACATAAACATTTACCATCTTTGAACTCCGCTGAACGTAAAACGAACTGCCAACTTTTCGACCAACTGACTTTATAAATGCGCGTGTTCATTTCATAGCGTTGAACATTTTGAACGGCAACTGAACCTCAACTGAACCTCAACTCCCGAGTTTATAAATCCAGCTTATAGGTACGCGCACACTGACCAGAGCCGCACGCACCGCATCGACCGAAGAAAAATATTGTTTGTGCTTCTTTCAATGAAGGTGCGCTAACTAGCCAGAGCCGCACGAATCGTATCGACGAAAATGCGGCAAGCATTGTTGGACCAGAATGATTTTCGGTAAATGCGGCTAGTTCTGCTGACGTCACACGCAATTCCTTCCACTCTACGTAGCGTAGGTAGCCGAAGAGGAGATTAGAAATTCAATATGCTAAGAAAGTTCGCAAATTTTTCATGGCTCATATTGAAAAATTTTTAGTTTTTTTTTATTTAAAAATTTTCAAACCGAACAAATAACAGATGATTATTAAAATTAAAATTATAAGTGTCCCAGAGAAAGACATTTTACAATAGTTATTTTACAAATTGGTGTTTATGTTTAAAAGCAACTGACGATTATACTGATGAAAATTGATTGGTTAGTTATGGAGTCACTACGGATCTTACGTCACTTTAGTTATCCTCAATTAAATATGGAAACAATGTGGATTTTTGCAAATATTGTGAACCCATAACTTTCGATTCTTTCTTGTGATTTCTTCTTCTTCTATTAGCAAGGAGCTCATAATTATTTCTTGTTTGTTGTCATTTATTGTCGAGAAATATTAAAAAAAAAACACGCTTATCACCGCAGACAGGACTCCGGAAGCGACTGATGAGAAATTCGATTGGCAAAGTTGTAGTAGTTGTACGGCCGCTAGCCGCATTTATCGAAAATCATTCTGGCCCAACAATGCTGGCCGCATTTTCGTCGATGCGATTCGTGCGGCTCTGGCTAGTGTGCGCACCTTCATTGAAAGTAACACAAACATTATTTTTCTTCAGTCGATGCGGCGCGTGCGGCTCTGGTCAGTATGCGCGTACCTTTAAGGTAAGCGCGCATTTGTTCGCACCGGACGCAACGGACGCATCGGACGAATCGCAATATATTTGTTATCATCGCATATTATATTCGGATTTTCTTCCCGCATTTTCATCTTAGTGCAATCCTCAAAGCGGGCTAATACGAAACTTTTGTTTTTCACGTTCGCTTCCCAAATTTAAAATGAGTAGTATTTCTGATGAAGAATTATTATTTGCAATTGCATGTGCATTTGAAGAGGAAGAGCAAAGGAACAAGAAAAAAAAACGAATTTGGGTCCATAATGTAAATATGAACCGTATTTTTAAAATGATGTTAAACTGATTTTTCTGCTGTTTAAATATACCTATATGTTAAAGATTTATTCTATTATATTGCGTCTACATACCTGGCTGTTTCATTATGTGCCCAATTTCCTCCCATATATTTTGGCGTCCTTGCTGATTACTGTATAGGGTGGGTCAAATTCGACGCTTTTAAATGGAAACACCTTTTTCTCTAGGAGATAGACAAAAACTAATATCGGTGTCTGGAACTCAATTTTTGTCAAAAACAAAATGGTGAAAACCGCATATCGATATCTGTTACCGTTTCGGAGTTACGGGGTGTTTTTCAAAAATATGCATTTTTAACAAATCGCTGTAGCTTTTTTGCTATGGAAAATTTTGTATTTTTATGAAAACATTTCCAAAGCACCTTTTTACGTAGAATTTAATGGTTTAAGTATAATTTTTTTAAAATTAATAATTTAAGAATTATCAACAGAAGATTTGATTTTTTATATGGGACACCCTGTATATTTTTACTTTATTGAAAATAATTTAAAATTACCTTTCCTAAAATATAACACAGTTGATATTTTGCTCGATTCCTCTTCGAGATATAGAGTATATAAATATTAGCCCGCTTTAAATAAGTAGGCTTTGAACGGCACCGGCTTTAATGCAAAAAAATTCTAGCTCTGAGCATCAATTAAAACGAAAATAATATTTGCTATGAGAGATGCAGAATTTTATAACAATTTAAAATATATTTAACCAACATCAACACATTTAAACTATATCTAATAACAATAAAAATAAGTAGCAAACCAAGACATGAGTTTTTGCTACAGGTGTTCGACATATCGACCGTCTTCTGTTATGGGCAGACGGGGCAGTTTTTGAACATTTCTCGCGGTATTTATTAACTCAGTGGGGGTGAAAGATACCCTCTCATAACTGCTAAGTATTTTTAATTCTTGTCTAGATTATACGGAAGAATAAGGGACCTTTATTCTTCCGCAAATATATCCATAGGATTAAATCCATGGGTACTGAGTCAGGCGACCTCGACGGCCAACGGCTGGGATCTTGGTTAGCTATCCAATTATTCTTGAAATTGGCTGCAAAAATTTGCTGATAACTTCAGCGTTCAGAGGTGATGCGTCGTCTTGCTGGAAAAATATGTTTTCTAGTTCCATTAAAGGCATATCATCAATAAGGGGTCCAAAGCCTACTAGTTAAAAGTTGCGAGCTTTTAAAAATTCTGTATTGCGAAGGGGATTATAACAAAATATCAAGTGTGCTATATTTTTGAAAAGGTAATTTTAAATTCTCTTCCGTTAATTAAAAATATGTAGGGTGTCCCAAATAAAAAATCAATTTTTCTGTTGATAACTCTTAAATTATTAATTTTAAAAAAATTATACTTAAACCATTAAATTCTACGTAAAAGGTGCTTTGGAAATGTCTTCATAGAAATACAAAATTTTCCATAGCAAAAAAGTTACAGCTATTTGTTAAAAATGCTTATTTTTGAAAAACACCCCGTAACTCCGAAACGGTAACAGATATTGATGTGCGGATTTCACCATCATGTTTTTGATGAAAATTGAGCTCCGGACACCGATATTAGTTTTCGTCTATCTCCTATAGAAAAGGGTGTTTCCATTTAAAAGCGTCGAATTTGACCCACCCTGTACTCTTTGTTTTTCAAATTATAAGTTCATTTTATTGTTGCACTAAAAAAATTAATAGTCTGTCATCCATTTTCACTCTTTTTAGGCACCTGCTCAAAATAACGTTAAAAACAAATCAAATTCTGCAAGTCGATTCCTGTTTGCATCGCGCATTTCATCGAATTTGCGAATGACGTCATTCGCACGCATCGTATATAAGGATTTAATTCTTTTCTAATAATTCTGAACGGATTTCCGTGTCTACGATGCGTCCGATACGTATGTATGTGCGTTGTCTCATTTAAAATAAAGCAAATAATAATTTTCGCCCGTTCCGTGTGTCCAATACGTCCGTCCGATGCGAATAAATGCGCGCTTACCTTTAGGCGGCAGCCAAGCAGCAGAATAAAAAATGCTCAGTACCACTAGTGAATAAAAAGTTAGTTTTTCGGAACCGTTTTTGATTATTTGTCCTGTTACGCATGCTTAGTGAGTCTGTTATCTTTGAAGTGAATCCGCGACTCCGTTATGTAGTTACTCCATAGTGTAGAAAGACGAGAGAAAGAAATTGATCTTGAATCTATTGAAGAGTACCTTAAAATCCCCCAGCCCTTAACTTATGCAATCGATATATTACACAGAGATCAAAACACATCACCACTTTTTAATAGACATGTATTCGATGACATCTATCTGTAATGGATACATATAAAGTACTACAAAATCGGTTAAATTTTACAAAAACGTATTTTTGTGATTGTAGTTGATCTGAAAATTAACTGTTGTGGTTTTAGTTTTAGTCTCATCTGTATTTATAATAAATTAATAATGTGATACTTAATAAGAAAATCGGTAATTGGTAATACAAGAATAGTATATTATTGAACGAGCAATTTATGCTAGCCATTATTCACGCAGGGTGACGTTTCACCCGAGTGAATAATGGCTATAAATTGCGAGTTTGTCCACGGCCATTATAATAATTATGAGGAGTGTTTGAATTTGTATTTTAAATGTTAATCTTACTATTAATTATTGTATTCATGTTTTAGGGGAAAATGTCACTACCTACTTAAAATTTGGCAATTTCAAACGACAAAATCATCAGTTGCTATGCATCGAGTGTCGCAATCATCTCGAACTATTCTATTTTCAAATACTTGGGAAATTTATTATTTGATGTGTTTTACGACATACCTGTATATCAGTAGGTACTTTTTTCTACCACCTTTAGTAAAATAAATTTGTTGAAAAATGATAAATCGTACCACCAGCAGCTTACTTTTTGTTGTTTTGTGTAACTAAAGTTGGTAATTTGTGTTTTATTTATCGTTATATGTATTTGAATTTCATTGATGCTGCTTAAAGTTTTTTTGCAATAAAACATACTTCTACCAACTTTAGTTGAGTATAGTTGTTGGAGAACGATAAACTGGAGTACCAGCAATGCAATAAAATAACTTTTTGTTGTTTTGTTTAACTAAAGTTGGTAATTTATGTTTTATTTAAAGTTATATATGTATTTGAATTTCATTGATATTTTTCAAGTTCTTTGCATGAAAATATCGTACCAACATTCTTTAGTCAATCAGGAGATTGATTTTTGTTCCGTTACAATGGCAACTAAATATACTAATAACACGGATTCGGAAAACGAATTTATGCCTTTAGCAATCCTCCAGTCTAGAAAGTTTTTATAGGCAGACATGTAATGATCCTTAGACTTTTGTGGTAGCAATCCAAAACTTGTTAATTTGGCCGCCTCTGCTATCTCTGGTGGTGTACAGGGCTCATTATCACTCTCATAATTCATTTTTTGATTTTAAACGAGTTCTTGATATGCCACTTAATAATCACTACCTACCAGACTAACATTACCTACTAACATGCTACTAACTAAAAAACTGCTACCTACTTAACATTTGATAATTTTAAACGTCAAAATTAATAAAAAGTTAAGAGAAACGTCAAATCATCCACGCCGCGCATCGGGATGTTGTGAGCATAAAATAATAAATACAAGAAGAAGTGTCAAGTCAATGTTAAATTATGGAAACAGCGTGGCTGCCTGGGTAACTAATTTTCAGATATGGCGGCTGGGACATTTGACATGACATAGACATGACAATTTCAATTTTATGAAATTTATTTCCGTTTCCGATTTATAATGGCGGGCTGTTCAGGAGGTTTAAATGAGGGTTAATATACTTTTTACTCTTTCTAGTAGTAAATAATACAACAAAATTACTCAAAAATATTTATTTGGAATTTAGAACAATGTAAATATGCAAATCAACACAATTAAAGAGCTATAAACACATAAACTACTGTATCAATATCAAATATTTAAATAATATCCGAGATGCTGTGTTAAAGTGAATTAGTAAAGTAACAGTGCATTGACTTACAGAAACTTGAAGATCAATAAAGGTTTTCACAACTTCACCGGCGTAAAACTAAATAACTGGAAGCAGGAAAAAGGAAACCGGAACCCACACAAAACCTGGAATCAAAAAAAAAAAAATATGTAAAAAACATAAATATAGGTACATAAGACTTTTGTGAATTAAATCAAACAGGACTTGAATGAAAATAAAATGAATAAAAATATGATACATATATATCTAATACCTCATTTGTATTTTAAAAATAATCTACATACATAGATTTATAGCATTATTGCTATGAAAATACATAATAGGTACCTATGTGATATGTAATTACGCATTTCTGTTCATCTTGTAGAAAATTAATGTAGGCTAATAATAGTTCAATAATCATAATTTACCTTGTATAACTTGCTTTCAATTGCTCAAAATCACCGATCAGTCTTTAAAGTAGAGATACCGCAAAATCCTTGGCAAAGAATATCCCAATATCCTTGGGTTTAAAGCTAAAAAATTATAAAAACAGTTAATATATTACCTATTTTTACATATAATATGGCCCATACCTACTACACGCAGAAACGTCGATTTCATCATTTTCTTCATGTAATTAATATTATATATGCTTTATTAAAGTGTTAACAAGGAACTTTATATCAAAAAACATCTTTGTACTTATAAATTTCAGCCGAAATATCAGAAACAAACTTCCAATCAAATCTAAACAGCAAAAATTAAAATGGCGCCCGACCTTGCCAGCATCTTGCAAGAGGCCTCGGGAGCTGACGCTGACACACAGACAAAAGACAAAAGAAGAGGACGTCGACGTGCATAAAAATGTTCCGTAACAGAAATTGACAGAAATCATATAGAAATATTCAGATTTTTGTCTAAGACAGTCTAGAAGGCATTGCTTTCTGCCTGGGTAGAACCATGGGTAGAACCGCGCCAGAACTGTTTCCAATTTTCCGGTTTACTGTCACCCCCCTGGTTGTGAGTGTCACGTTGGGCATAGCAACAAATGTAAAGTAAATGCAAAGTGTGATTTATCAGAATTCACTGTTATCAGCTATTATATTTCACTCTCTTACTAATATGGGCACCATATTCCTTCAGCTAGGAAGTAGAATATTGATTTATTATTAAGTGGTCGTGGACAAAAGTAATACCACAGGTAATACTAACATTTAAAGTACTTAAATTGAATTCTGTTTATCTTGACTTGAGGGTAATTATACTGATTTAAGTAATTTTACTAAATTAACTTGCAGATCATCATAATTTAAGTCAAAAATGTAGACTTAAGTTATAAGAACGATTTAAATAACGTTTTATTGATTTAAGTATTTTCAAAAATTACTTGAAAATTGACTTGAAATAAAATGACTTAAGTCAAAGACTTAAGACTTAAATCATTTGAATTTAATGTTGAATTTGAGTTAAGACTTAAATTATTTTGATTTTAGAAATGATATCAGACTTAAGACTTGAGAGTTTTTTTTAAAACTGACATGTTGCAGCTGTATCATACATTAAAGAGTGTGAAAATATGAGGAATGTACCAAAATTATGCTGCAGTCAGAAAGATACCCCAGTTTACGGTATTTGTTCATTTTTAGGGTTCCGTACCCAAAGGGTAAAAATGGGAGCCCTATTACTAAGACTTCGCTGTCCGTCCGTCCATCCGTCCGTCTGTCACAAAGGTCTATCTTATGAACCGTTATAGCTAGACAGTTGAAAATTTTACAGATAATGTATCTATGTTGCCGCTATAAGAACCAATACTAAAAGCAGAATTAAATAAATGTTTATAAATAAAAAAGTACTTTCACTAAACATTATCTTTTAAGTAAGAATTTTACATAGAATATTTCAAGTCCTCGGTGACCACGTGGTTAAAGCGTTAGGACTTTACGTTGCTATGACGTTGGAGCCGTAGGAAGGCAGGTTCGAATCCTAGTCACGGCGACTTTTTTTAATCGTTTTTTTTTTAATTTTTACTTTTTACATATTTATTATTGATTAATACAATTTTTAGTAATGTGTTTCTTCATTTTTTTTAAATTACTTATACGCGCATTCAAAATTTCAGCTAAATCGGAAAAAAAGTTTATAATAATATAGTGTCTGATGTTGTATAGGTAATGAATGGTACGGAACCCTTCGTGCGCGAGTCCGACTCGCACTTGACCAATTTTTTTAAACTACAGCAACTTTTTTTTTATTAATGTTGGGCTATATTCAAAATAAAAAATTACATCTCGTTTTTAAACGTTTATTTACAAATATACACAATAAAAATGTATGTTATTACACTATTAAAAACATCAATCTCAAACGAATTTACGCCAATCAAGATTTTAAGATTTCACTTACTACTAATCAACAAACAAATTAACCAAATAGACTTATCCAAACCTAACGCATATAGACTACCACCAACCATGTCCACTTCCCACTTTGATGTCACCGTGGGCACTTCCGATGACGTAGGAGGACGAATGGCCACCACCGCCACCTCCAACGTAAACTGGGTACGACTCCTTCACGACCTTCAGGTTTTCGATGGTGATAGGGTAAGGTTGTGGTACCGCCACGGGTACTTTCACAGGAACGGGTACGTGGATCGGCACCTTGACAGGTACCTGGACGGTTCTGGTGACTGGAACTTGCACGGTTTTCGTCACTGGGACTGGATACGGTTTGAGTACTTCTACGGGGTAGGGTTTGGATATGGTGACTTTGTATGGAATCTGGAATACAAAATTCGTTATGTATTTATGTTAAAGTATTAGACAAAGGGGGCCGTTTTTAGCGAATTACAGTATATTTGGAAAACAAAATCCGCATCAACTTTATATTTATTTATTGGCTTGGGTGTAAACTTGGCTTGGGCGATAGTTTCTGCTTTGAGTTAAATTAAAAATTACATGAGAAAATTTACTTTGTTGCCCTTGTGAATTTGTCAAAACGAGGTGACATCATAACTATTCATTTTTTATGTCTAATTGCCCAATTTAATTTAAGATTTTCTTTAAAAATTATGCCCGCAAGTTAGTTGCAAACTAAAAATGCATGCTTCATAAAAAATATTGCTTGTTCAAAAAGTTGTTTAAGAGAAATTTAAAAAAAACTTCTAAAAAAGTTCTTAAAGGCGTTTCTATGGTAATATAATTTCGATTTCATTCTTTGATAGATGGTTTTTATTAATTTTTATTAACATCATATTTTTAGCCGACAATACCAATAGGTATGGAGGCTATTAAGATCGGCAAAAAAAAGTTTTTTTAATTTCACTCAAAATGAGTTATTTGGGTCATAAATGACCTAAATACAAAATATTTTCATGATGTCTGTCTGTCTATCTGTCCGTCTGTCCGTCTGTCCGTCTGTCCGTCTGTCCGTCTGTCCGTCTGTCCGTCTGTCCGTCTGTCCGTCTGTCCGTCTGTCCGTCTGTCCGTCTGTCCGTCTGTCCGTCTGTAACACGATAACTCAAAAACCGCTAAACCGATTTTAACCAAATTTGGCACAAAAATACTGTTGTACCCGAGAATCTGGCCATTAGTTCTTGGTGGGGGTGGGGGGTGGTAAGGGGGTATGGAAAGGGGTTAAAAATTTAAAAAAATCGTAACTCCAAAATTACAAGTAGCTAGCGAAACGCGGTTTTCAATTTAAGGTTAGGAATAATATTTGCAACAAAATTTGTAATAACATCAAAATCAGTCAAAGTTGCAGTTTTTGAGATAAAAAAATTGAAAAAATTCCATTACTTTGAAACTAAAAGAACTGCCTACCAACTTTTTATTAACATATTTTAGTATGGGCGGCTATACGTGCCTCCCGGCGCCAATTTTTTTTTATCTCCTTAAAGTATCACATTTTTCCGATAACTAAAGACTTATCCAAACCTAATTAGCACGCTCTCCGTAGCATCAAACTAAATAAATTTTGTGTTTCATTAACATTTTAAAACAGCAAAAAATATGGGGTTAATTAAAATTCTATCAGTAACAAACTATCAAAGAATGAAATGGGACTGATATTACCATAGAATCGCATTTTTTATTTTTTAGGACTTTTTAGGAGTATTTTTTTAATTTTCTCTAAAACGGTATGGAAATATGGAAAAGTATAAACTAGATTAACTATTTTAGAACAAGCAAAATTTTTTATGAAAAATGTATTTTTCTCAAAATGCCAATAATAGAAAAAGTTTTTCCTCTTGTAAAGACAATCCTTGGAGAGACAAAACGTCCTCCGAAAATGAGCATAAAAAGCAAACGCAAAGAGGCGAATCAATGTCAGGTATTAAGTCCATGTGTGTCTGGGCAGCACAACATAAATTGACTGGAAGCCCGGTTTATCCACAAGTAAAGATTGCAAAAAGTATAAACTTATTAAATATTAAATAAACTGTTTTTATATAAAACTATAATGACATCTTAAGAGATCCAACTATAGAAATTTCCAAAATATGGTTACCACTCATAAAACAGATCAATGTGTACAGGGTGGCTCGAATTCGACGCTCATCATTGGGATTTTGGAAACCGTAAGAGATACAGGTACGGTTAAATGGAGGCAAAGTTGCGCAATTTGATGCTCAATAAAATACCGTATTTTTTTTTGGATAAAATATTCTGGTGATGGAATTTTCAGTACGAAACGTCGGCAAATATCAAAGTTACTATATATAGTGTTTTAAGAGCGATGAAAGGATTTAACTAAATTGAAAAAAAAATCAGGTCCGTATTTAAAAAAAAATTAAGTTGATGATGGTCGCCAGAAGCCGAAACGTCAGAGTCAATATTTAATCACACAGATAGAGCAGAAAAAGTGGCCATGAAAATGTATTTTTCATTTTAAGTTATCTTAACAAATAAAGCCAGGAAACAATAGAAAATAAAATTGAAAATTCCATTTTTTTTTCGAATATATTCGGAAGTATTCGTAATTTTTCAAAATGCAATACGGCATTTTATTGAGCATCAAATTGCGCAACGTTGCCTCTATTTAACCGATCCTGTATCTCTTACGGTTTCGAAATTCCAATGATGAGCGTCGAATTCGAGCCACCCTGTACATCATCCATCAGTAAATACATTGATGCTTGACACATTTATCAATTGACAATGGACCGATCACCTAGAAAACTAAAGATAAAATACAAAATGTATTTTTTTAGTTTATTTTGAAGATTATTGTAGTAACACAACAAAGTATATTATAATATATCCTAGGATTAAAAATGTTTTAATTCTTTAGGAAAATACTTACTTTAACTGGAATAGTTTTGACCACAGGGTACGGTTTCGGTACATAAACCGGATAGGGTTTTGGAACAGTAATGGTCTTTATTCCTCGCCTCAATCTCTGATGAGCATCTTCTTGACAGACAGCTACACCCAGCAAGCAAACTAAGATCTGAAATATAATATTAAGTATATTAAGAAATATATTCAATTAAACATAGCGAAGGGGAGGGGGGGTTAGTTAACATTGAAAATCTTCTTCGGTAAGCATTTTGGGGCATATGTTCACAGGAACTTTTTGTTTTGTTTGCTCATCCTGTATTAAATTATATTTTAGTACTTCTAGTTTTTTATCCGATAGTCAAACAGAACTAAAAACGATCAACTCAGTAACCATCATTTCGAAGTTGGTCAAGGAATGCCTAGAGAAGCTGAACAAATTAGGCAAAGAAAATAAAGTCCTCCTACTTTAGGTACCCGCTCACCAAGGGATAGAAGGCAATGAAAAACAACAACAAACGATCTATCTAGAAAAGTAGCGGACACTCCACTATAAAAAAACTCTGTTTTTTTTTCTCAGGTAAGATTTCGACAGACGATGACAGAAAAAAAGCAGATGACTTCCCATACCAATCTATTTATTTTACTAAAAAAAGTTTCTAATTATCTAACTAATAAGTTAACTATGGATGGGTTTAAATATAAATCCGTCATACGTCGTCTCTTGTTGTTTTTAACCAGTTTTATTGGTTTATTTCAAAAATGACAGATCGTATTTCAATTTTATTGGTTTGACGGAACGATGAACGACAAACGGACGCCGATGCGTATGAACTCGCCTTTAGATTTTTGACAAGCGTCAAAGTCTTGCCAAATTAGAGGTTATAATTTTGTGTCAACTTTTGTCAAATACCCTGCGTTTTGGAAGATGATGCATTTTGATTTGTGTTACTACGTGTGTTTTGTGTCTTTTGAAGTCAAGTGGAGGAAAAATCGAGTGAAAATTAACTGTAGACCCAGAGCACAGTTTATGGTTAATACTCGCTGCCCAAGTCTTATACACCAATAAAATTACCATCAATAAAGTTCGTATACCATCTCGTCGTAGATAAGTGCATCTCGTATATGGTAGAAGGACCATACTAAACACATACTAAAAACTGGAGTAGCTGTAAAATATCGACATCACACGATAGGTAAATAATGGATTTTAGTACTGCAGAAAAATAATGTCAAAAGGTACTGGTTTGAAAAAATTAAGATTAAAGTTAATTAATCAACCTTTAAGGTATAAAATTTGGTAAGTGTTATTATTAATAAAATAGTTTGTTTTATTTATGTTGTTTTATTTGTTCCTGCGGAATATTACAAATTTGTATTTGTACATATTATAAGTTATATTGATAAATATAATCATAAATGCGGGAAGTTTCATGAAGCTTGAAAGTAAGAAATAGTTATTTTTTATATTTTTTTGGTATGTGGTGCCTTGTTCTTGTTTGTTTTGTATTAACACATACCTACCAACTCGATTAGATTTTTTCAGTTTTATACATTTTTTTTCACAATATTTTGAAGTTTGTCAGTCAAATTTTAAATATATCAATTTCCTGCTATGCGTTCCAATTGTACCAACTTATTTCTTTGTAAAATAAAATAAACTAATTTGAAATTAAAATGACAGACACATCTATCACTGTCAAGGATCTTGTCGTTGGATAGACTATAACTGGACTGGAACCGTTCTGCTTTCCAAGCGAAAACCAACTTAAAGCGGAACTGAAGAATCTCGAAGGCTCCATACGTAACCTGGAATGGGAATCCTTCAACTGTCTAAGTCACTCGAAAAAGTTCCTCAGAACTTACGACCGAGAAAAATCAAAGATTTTCCTTGATTTAAGTAAAAACAATCTTCGGATTACCACGGGGTTTCTAACAGGATACTGTAACCTCAACGGACACCTAAAGAGATTGAAGCTGAATGCAGATTCTGTGGGGAAAATGGAGAAATACCAGAACACTTTATCATTGAGTGCGCCGAGACGACAACCGTTCGTGCTATTAACTTTAGTACGGCTGATGTCGAAAATGGAGAGGCTGGCCTCTGTGGAACCGTCTCAGATACTGGCTTTTATCAAAGCCCTGAAACTGTATGATGAGTTATAACTCGTTATAACTCAAGAAAGGGGAACACACAATAGATATGCAAGGTCGCTTTGATTAACCTCTCTCCCTCTCCTAAATGTTCTACATTCTACTTTTAGTTTTGAAAAGAACACTATTATACTAATATTTTTAAATATTAAATTCGTATAATTAATTTGGTATTTGAAAATATAAGAAATTTTTAATATGCTAAAAATTTAAAATATGTTTATCGACAAAAATATTTATAAAATGTGAGCTACCATTGCCCGCATATTTAAAAAAAACACATTGAAGTGAAAATCTCAAAGAGGAAATCTAATATAGAGCTTTTTCGGAGCCTGTATACAGGGTGGTCCAAACTGTATTTGTAAAGTTCGTATAAATATATGTCCTAAATTGCTTAGTTTCGGAGATACAGAGTGTAGAAGTTTCATTTTTATTTCGATTTTTCCAAGTAATTTATGAAGTAAAGTAAATATTTGGGTGAAAATTAGTGTATATATACAAATCAGTTCATAACGTTTTTCGCCGTCTTCTAATTTCCAGTCTCCATTGGTCTCTGTCTGTCCAGAGGTTTTCGTCTATTCCTCTTGTTCTGATGTCCCCGTCTATTCCTTCTCTCCAACTCCGTCTAGGTCTCCCTCTCTTTCGTTTGCCTAGCGGTGTCCAATTGAGTATTTTCTTTGGGATTCTGCTCTCTTCCATTATTTGTACATGCCCGTACCACCTGAGTTGATTAATTTTGATATCTTCTGATATTCTGTGTTTAACGCCCAGATTCTTTCATTTCTTACTCTATCCAGTCTCGATTTCCAGGCCGCGCGCCTCCAAAAGTCCATTTCTGTAGCTTCGAGCACTCTTTCTTTCAAAGGCCATACTTCACTACCATAACTAATTAGTGTCTGGGAGTTTTTTGACATGAGAAATTTGATTTTGATGTTAATATGGCTCCTACTTGTAGAGGGCGCTACCTACATATTTTTAACTGGTTTGAAGAGTAATATCTTTTAGTCCGTACCCGTATAAAACTACTGAGTAAAAAAATATACATTTACTACGTTTTTTACGTAAAAAAGGTCCCTTGAGAACAATCGATATGAGTAATGGTTCTCGAGATATTTGGAATCGAAATTATCAATACCTGTCATCATTGACATAAATTAAACATGTTGACTAAATAGTTATTAGACTGAAATCATAAATTTGAAATGTTTTTGTGTCAAAAGTTCATCAGAAACTGTTTTATCATCATTTCTTCGCAGAAAAATTTATGAGTAATTTAAAAAAAATCAAAATTTCCTGAATTTATTATTTCAGTCAAATAATTATCTACTAAACGTGTTTATTTTTTGTCATTAATGACATGTATTGACCATTGCTCGTAGCGATTTTTACCAAGAGGCACTTTTTAGGTAAAAAGTCACGGAAATGTATATTTTTTTACTCAGTAGTTTTCTACAGGTACGAACGAACAGTTACTATTCTTCAAAACAGTTAAAACACATGTACCCCCACAAATAGGAGTCGTACTGACATCAAAATCAAATTTCTAATGTCAAAAAACTCCCTGACACCAATTTTCATCCACACATTGACGTGGCTTCAGAAATTATTTGGAAAAAATCGAAATAAAAATGAAATTTCTACACCCTGTATTTCCGAAACTAAGCATTTTAGGACATACATTTATACGAACTTTTTTACTTATTTTTATCTGCAGAATATGTTACCATAGTTTCCGGAATACAGTTTGGACCACCCTGTATAACTCAATTTTCTGACACTTACAAAGACCTTCATTGTTTCACGACGTATTACCAACCGTACACTGTACATAGAAACCCATCTCTAAATACCTTATATAATTCACCCTCCACATTCTTTCTCTCTTTAGAAGAGACAAACAATAAAGAATATTGGAAAAAACGATAGATTGTAGTAATTTGTTATCAAATGAGCCATGTTTCGATCGCCAGCTCAAGTCAGGAAGCTAATCCAATTAATTTATGGAACAAGAACAGAAAGGAATGAACCAGCGTCTTCCGGTACTTTGAGTGATTGTAATAGCGCTTAATTCTGTGCATCTTTGCACTGCTCACCGTACCACCGTGAAATATAACGTTATTTTTTTCATTGGGCGGGTGTTATATTAAATGCGAATTCGTATGACACTTTGTTTGTATGATAGTCTAAGAGCTGGTTACATAAAAAATCTTATCATCGTTTCAAATGGCCGCCCCCGCTTTAAGCCCCGGGATCGTGCTGGTAGACATGACTATTTCATAATGACTACACAAAAGGATTCTTCACACAAAAAATTAGCCATGTAACGATGATAAGGTTTTTATGTAGCCAGCCAAAATGTAAAACTACACTCAGATGCAAAAAAACGCAACTGAGAATTTTTTCGTCAAGTTTAAAGTATTATATTTTTTACTATAAAGCTACATTTTCATGCATCCGTTGTCCGACGATACGTTGATACGATATTAATTTTATTGGTAGAATTCAAAGACTTTGATTTGTTAGAAAACAACGCAGTTTTTAAATTTTTTGCATTTTCATGCCTCCGTTTATCGGATATATCGGTGTTATTTTATATTTTCGTTTCCATAACGATTTTGCTATTTTACTTATATTTTTATTAACGTTAAATTAAATTTGTCAAAAAAGTGTCAAAACGTCCGTTATCGTATGAACCTTTGAATAAGAAGACTAAGGAAAGAGCATAATACTCTCCATGTATTCATGCATGGTGGGCGGAAAAAGCACTCTAGGGTGGGGATCCTTGACAGTTCTGTTTGACGATTCATTTGACACATTTGAATTTGATTTGAAATTTTGTGGATTTATCAGTCTTTACGGAGCTTATTTTATGTTATTTATTATTTATTCTACTACTGATAGTTGTATAAAGGTAGTAAATCTAGATGGAAATTGTGGCAGAACTTAAATTAACAGTGACACTATCGCAATTTATCGAAAAATTCTCTAAAATAGTTGGTTGTGTAGCGTGCGGTAGATCTCGGCAAAAATTGAGTGAAATAATGGAACAACTTTTCGCTAGTAAGTGACTATATAATATACATACGTGTAGTAAACCGATCATTTATGAAATTCACTTAAATTAACTAAATTATATATTTCTCTTGCATTTTAGCTTTTATTTACTACTTGTCAAAGATCAGATGTCAAAGAATTTTGATACGTTAATTTGACTTACCTGCTTCAGTAGCGTATCGGATGTTTGTGTTAATAAATACTTATTATAACTTATCTATTTTTATTAGAATTATATATTTTTATAACAATTTTAATAACTACCAACATTTATTCACAACGTAAAATAAAATAACAAATTATTGAGTCTACCCCACGTCTACCCTACATCATAGTTTTACATTTTTTAAATAAAATTAGAACGGCACTGATAAACCGGAATTTAAGTCGGCCATATTTGAGGACCATCGCGGTGTACCTAAGATTTTTGATATGCTCCTTCCTTAGTCTTCTTATTCAAAGGTATGAACGGATCCGTTGACGGGGTGAAGTAAAATATTTACGGATGAAAAGTGGCGCGAAAACGCTATAACCAATCAGAGCACCGTCGGACCATCGTATCAACGTATAACGAATGCATGAAAATCAAGCTTAGCCATATTTTCATATTTTTTTTTAGCAAATGGTATATAAATCTATCAACTTTAATTCATAAATTCAGTTTTTTATAAACTTTAGTATTTGGCTTATTATACAGGATTAATTGAATGGTTCTTTTTTATCCTAACTTTAAAATACCCTGTGCAATAATTTCGTAGGTAACTTTACCTAAAACATCATTTTTCGATCAGAACCATTCCCAGTCTCCCGAGCATTTTATTTTTTGACTCGTGTCTTGGTTAATTTTTAAGAGCGAAATGAACTTGCCACCAACAATTTAAAATTTTTCAACTATTATTACTTTATGATGGTATTTTTTAATTTCACGAGGTGGCTTTTGTGATTATTGTCGTAATACCAACACTGATTAGAACTCTATTTTAAAATTTAAAAAACGTTAAAAAATAACGATACAGGCTTGGTTTTAATAAATATTAGTAACAACAGAACTAAGGATATTCAAAAAACATTTTAGTTAAAAAAAAGATTTAGGTTTTATTTTGCTGTTGGAGCACCAACGGTTCCAACCACCCAACTGTAGAATAGCATGTATGTAGATGATCATTTTATGTAGACACCAACAAATCCATGTGATTTTCAGTTAGGTCATCATTTGCTTCTCCACCTTCGCTCTGATTTAATAATATATATACTATTATTTAAACTAAACATTTAACACTATTTTATAATCAAATGTAAGTTGGTAGTCAAATCAGACTGTATATTGAGTCAAAATAAATTAATGCGTAATCAGGTTAGTCTATCTTTTATACGTGTCTATTTATGACTTTTACTCACTTCTAAAAGGTCTGAATTTCTTTGACATCAAATACCGTTTATTGACACAAACTTAAATTATTCTGCAATGCAAAAACTATCGGTGCACCAGAAAAATACCTGAACTCAGTCATCGAAAGAAGTGTCCATTCAAATCATTCAAAGGCACGAAACATGGCAAAAGAACTACTTTTTCTGCAAAACGAAATGGTTACGTAACAACGATCCACTTACTTTCATATTATAATAATTGACGGTGATAGTCTTTTAGGGTGTTGCCGCTTTTACAATTTTTACCAACAACCAATCTATTAAACTTAATTCAGAGTGTTAAAAAAGGTATAAGACTACATTTTCAACATTCTACAATTGAAGGGGATGTGTATATAAATGAAAACGTTATTTGGAGCTGATTTGCTCTCGGTTGTAGCATTTGGCTATTCCCTGTCATGTTAGATGATATGGTGAATGTTATTGATCGTCATTTCCAGACCAACTTGACGCAGCTTTTTTATATTGCAGAATATTGAATGACTTTATTAAAAGATACAGTATTTTTATAGCCTCAAACACACATACATTTACAACATACATTATCAATCCAAAAAATCCTTTATGGGTATTTCGCCACTGCACTGCAAGAAAATCTACAAAATAAAATAGTTATTTTTTGTAAACACTTCTGCGTTAAACCTAAACGGACACTGCTTGTCAGAAGTTATGTTTACAGTTATACAAATTTACCTAAC
The DNA here is from genome assembly GCF_002938485.1 of Sitophilus oryzae. Classification (NCBI taxonomy): domain Eukaryota; kingdom Metazoa; phylum Arthropoda; class Insecta; order Coleoptera; family Curculionidae; genus Sitophilus; species Sitophilus oryzae. The sequence goes on from NW_022145945.1 coordinate 3,551,405, forward strand.
AAAGAAAAAAATGCTTAACGTTTCGGAAAAATTATCTATACTTAAAAAAATACAAAGAATAAAGAGAAAAACTATTTAAAATATTTAAATTCAACTATTCGAGAACACTTTACTTTTTTAAAACAGATACGTCTACAAGAAACAGTCGACGTTCTGTTAAAATGACATTATATCAAGTTAAACTTCGAAATTAACTATTACTACCTGATTATTGTGATTAAAATAACTATTTTATTTTGTAGATTTTCTTGCAGTGCAGTGGCGAAATACCCATAAAGGATTTTTTTGGAGAGATGAATCCGCCACATAGGTATAGACATTTTTTATATTATCAATCTGATATAATTTTTTTTAACTAAATTATTGAAAGCCTTAATGCAAATGTCAATTAATAAATAAATTTATCAAATACATTCTAGGAATTATACATTCTATTTCGCAACAATTGTTAATAATAATACTTGATCAAAATTTCGCAGACTAGCTCTATCTTATACGCACTCATTTTACGTCATTTTAAAACCAATCATTGTAATTATATACTTTTCGATTAGTCCTTGTATCAAGTATATAAAACTACGTCAATATTTGAAAGGTAATTTTTAAAGAAATACATCAATTTGTGATTTAAAAACTTTAGTTTGATATCTTTCATATGGTATATGGTATATTTTTCTGTTTTTTCTTGGCTTAAAGTTATTGGGGTTTTTAAAAGATGTTGCTGGCTCTTGGTTAAAATTTTATTTCTTTTCACAGGCATATATCTTTTTCAAGTCTTGAACGTAAATTTTCATATATTAATAAATATATTAAAATGTAAAAATTGGACAAAATACAATCCACGAATGTTCAAAATTTTTCATCGCTCAAATCACAACAGGTTTTTTTTTATTTATCACCGCTGGTTTTACCTGGATGTTACCGTATGATCGAAAAACAAACCGGCGTCTAGTTGGCTTGGAAATGAACATCACTACATTTCCTATACAGGGTTGTTCACCACATACGACACGGAGTATTGTAGCTAAACGATTAGATTTTTACAAATTGTAAGTTTTGGGTTCGTTGAAGGACTATTAGAGCTACAATTTAAAAATATTTTTACAAGATACAGAGTATCCCAAATAAGTAAAAAATATTATAGTTTTTTTAAATGGTACACCCTGTATATTATTCTATTTTTGGATTCTATGATTGAAATAAAGGTAAATTTGATTAAGGTTTATCACACTTAAACCTTACCGTTTTTGAAATATTTTCAATTTTATGAAATTGCAGTTAAAATTTTAAGGTTTCATTTCTCCAAGGGTATGAAAGTTTTTAATACTAAATATTTACTGAAGATTATTTATTGAGCAGATATTGTGTTGCCATAATAAAAATTTTACTACCTTATACAGAGTGTCCAAAAATTTATATTAAATAATTACTAGCTTTAAACGGCAATAACTTGTTTAATTTAAATGAAACACCCTATATATTTTTCATAAATGAGATGCACAATGTAATTGTCTATCAAATTGTATTATTCCGTTTTTTACCCATCTCTTCAAGTTTTCGTAGAAAATGCATTTTCTTATAATTTAGTCATTATTTATCACTATACCCATGGAATATTGACATTTTAGCTTATTTTTTATGAGATGTAACAAATTTTTAAAAATGTAACAAATTTTTAAAGATGTAAAAATTTTTAAAGATGTAAAAATTTTTCAAAGGGTGCAAATACTAATATTGTCAATATAGTTCGCTTATTTAATTAAAAAATAAATAAAAAACAGTTTAAATATTTTTTTGTTGAGGACCAATTAATATGATCCCAGTATTCAAACTACATTAATTGACTGTTTACGTTGATTAATAATAATTGCTCCAAATACTAAAAAACTGAATTTTGTGTGTGTATTAGACAGTGTGTTAAAAAGTAAGACCTTATAAATTTTGTTTCATTTTTTGACGGATGCTTATTTATAAAAACTGAAACGTTCATTTTCATAACTTATTATTATATTGATTTCTGAGCCAAATCCACATTTCTTTAGAATAATTTATTAATTAAAACAATTTAAAAGTATGTAATTAACTAATTTTTGGTGTTTTTGGTAGGTAATAATGGTGGTATTTATTTGGTATACTCTTTTACAAAGATTTAAATAGTTTTTTTTGTATGCCAATGGGCTTGCAATATTTACCACCTGTACATTTTGTACATATTATGGTGCTATAAAAAATCTGAAATGTCAATATTCCATGGGTAAATGAGGTCTAAATTATAAGAAAATGCATTTTTTACGAAAACTTGGAGAGATGGGTAAAAAATGGTATAATAAAATTGTATAGACAATTACATTGTGCATCTGATTGACGTAAAATATATAGGGTGTTCCATTTAAATTAAACAAGTTATTGCCGCTTAAAGCTAGAATTATTTCATATACATTTTTGGACACTCTGTATAAGGTAGTAAAATTTTTATGATTGCAACACAATATCTGATCAATAAATAATCTTCAGTAAATATTTAGTATTAAAAACTTTGATACCCTTGGAGAAATGAAGCCTTAAAATTTTTACTGCAATTTCATAAAATTGAAAATATTTCAAAAACGGTAAGGTTTAAGTGTGATAAACCTTAATCAAATTTACCTTTATTTCAATCGTAGAATCCAAAAATAAAAGAATATATAGGGTCTTCTATTTAAAAAAAATACAACTATAATATTTTTTTACTTATTTGGGATACTCTGTATCTAGTAAAAATATTTTTAAATTGTAGCTCTAATAGTCCTTCAACGAACCCAAAACTTAAAATTTGTAAAAATCTAATCGTTTAGCTACAATATTCCGTGTCGTATGTGGTGAACAACCCTGTATAATTTTACATATAAAATGACAGCGATGTTCATTTCATTGCCATCGCTAAAACGGTTTTTTTTTTTGGACATATTGTATACATATGAATAATTATTAAGTTTTAAGGTTTCACAAAACGACTTATTAAATCACCTAAACTGTATGTTAAACCAAAATAATAACGATATTAATACATAGATTAAATTGTAGTCAAATATGGTAACTGCCAATTCCTTCGCCATTTTAGCAAGAAAATATAATGAAAAGCTTAAAACAAATTGATTTCAAATTTACTTTGAACACTAATTAATTATATTAAATATTCCAAAAATTCAAATTAAAATTCCACCGAACAACAGAAAGTGAAGTCAGACAAGTGTATTGATACTCCGTTGGTATTTTTATTAAAAAAATATGCGCCTTTCAACAAAACTAATAAATTGAACTATTTTAGTTTTTATCATGCTGTAAATGACATATTTTAATTATATTAATGTAACTAAATTATTTTGTATTTGATATATTTCTAATTGTAAAAGTTTAATTAAAAACATAATATCTACATTCTAAATTATTTTTATAACTATTATACATGTTGTTTAAAAAATTACATATGAAATATTTAATAAGTAAATTGTTGGTCAATATCATTTATGTAAATTGAAACAGAAGGTTCAATATCCAAGCTCGCACGAAAGGAATTTAAAAATTCATTGCAATGGCAGTACCAAAAATTTTCTTTGCAAACGAGAATTCCTAAGAATTGATTAAATGAAACATGCTATATCGAGATATATTTAAGTTAAATGTATGCTGTATTCAATATTATAATGCATTTAGGCAAAAAATTGTACTATATATAAACAAGTTATCTACATATTTAATAGAACACCGTGTGTAGGCCTTTTATATTAAAAGACAGAGGTTATACAGAGTGAGTCTTAAATAAGTGCAAATATTTTCAGGGCTGGTAGATCTCCATAAAAGAAACATATATTCTCTTTACCGTTTTCAAATAACTCCAAAATAATCGTGATATTTTACTTCAAAAGTTTGCCGTTATTTTGATTATTCTTAGCATAAATTTTGAGAACCGCTGGATGATTTCTGAGTTTTCTTTCTTGTAAATTTAATCTACTACCTATGTTGCCATATTATAAAGATATTATGTTTTAACTAAAATTAAAAAAAAGCTCAAATTCTCCTTTTTTTTCGATCGGCTGCTCTACACGCTAGAGATGGGCAAAAGTAACCGGTTTTTTGAATAACCGGTATTTTCCTCTAAAATAACCGGTTATTTAAAGGTAGTTTTTTTTTCACCAGTTAACCTAATAACCTTGCATTACGTTCAATAACCTATAGCCGGTTATTTTTTAAAAAATCGTATTTGTTTAAAACGAGTAACAATTAAATATTAGCTGTTTGAATCGTAAATTTCGAAGAAGCGAACGGCACGGATCTTCCAGCTATTACGACGATAACGGGAGATCCTGCTCCCGCTCCCAAAACGAAAATATATGACATCAAACATCAAATGTCAAAATTAAATCAGGCATCAGGCGAACCCTGATGATAATAATCAAAACAACGGCCGAATGGCCCTGACAGGTCAGGCCGTAAAACAAAGTACTAATGGCATAGACTACTACTAGCCACCAGCTAGCCAAGTGATACGAAACTAACTTCAAATAGATTCTCTAAATTCTATATTTAAATTTTAACCGACTTTAACGGATTTTCAACGGTTCTTTAAAACTTTTCCATGGTTTCGCCCAGTTTCACCCACGTTTCACCGTAAATATATTTTATTTGTAGTTTGAAGTCTCTCTTGAAGCTTAGACTAAAGAATACAAAATTGAAGTTCAAGTAATGAATGAAGATAATATTTCATTATCTATTCATTCAGTCTCCTTATTTTTCTTTGGTATTTGATTAAAATAACTTGGTTGTAGATTGTAGAACTTGTGAGTTGTGTGGTTTATTTGAACGTTAAGTAATTACTAGTTTTAATATCATATCAATGTCTACTCAAAAAAGTGAGGTTAGCATTTTTATTTAAATTCATTTTGTACATATACATACTTACATTGCTACAATCTCTATTTAATCATGCGATTTAACTAAGTTTATTATCTAAATTTGAAGTAGATCTATGGAGTGTAGAGGTAAGTAAACCTATAGGAAAACTAAATATTTAGTTTTGCTAGGTTAGGTTATTTGAATAACCGGTTAATTTGTGTCGGTTAATTTTGTCAAGTTATTATTTTTTAAAGATAATCCCGGTTAACCTATAACCGGTTTTTTACCAATAACCGCCCATCTCTACTACACGCACGACCCTATATAGGGTGAGTCTTAAATAAGTGCAAATATTTTTAGATGTATAAAATCTATTCAGATATTTGCACTTATTGAAGACTAATCCTGTATAAAAGGTTAGTGTATGAGTGGAGTTACTTATCAGGGAACAAATCCGAATTAAGGTAGCCCTAATGTAAATATAGAAAAAATAAACTTTTAATACAGAATTATCATAAAACTCTAATAAAAGTGGTATTCAAAAAACTATATACAGGGTGGCGCACCTCATTCGCCTCGGTTGATCATACGAAAACGGAAAAATGTAGAAATAAAATATTTTATGGGTATATGTGGGGAGGTAATGTGCACAATTTAAAATTATTGTGAAATGTACAGGGTGTTTCAAAACTAAAATCCATACAAAAGTTATATTTTTTCTTATGGAACACCTGGTATTTTATTTCATTTTTGGATTCTTGGGCCCAAAAAAAGGTATTTATTATAAGGGTTAAATATGTTTAAAATCTTTGGTTTTTGAGATATTTAAAGATATTTAAATTTGCATGCTACAATAAAATAGATTATTAACACCCTGTACGTTACTTTTCAGAATTAGTTCTTGTGCTGAGTTTAAAGGTAGAGAAATAAACTTTGCAGAAAAATGTTATTCCTTCCTTAAATGTATACAGGGGTATCAAAAATTGCTGGTCTATTTTAAATATTTACTTTACATAAAAACTTTTTTTAAATAAGTCGAAGCATATTTAAATGCTCTTTCAAACTATGTTAGGGTTTCCTATACCTATCTGGCTCAGATTTTGGATAAAAATAGATTTTCCAATAAATAAAATTGTAATCAACATGGCTAGTGTTGTCATGGCAAGTTTCTAGTGACAGTAGCTATTTTCAAAATTGGATTTTCAAAATCGGAGTTAGTTTATGGACTTATTTAAATTTATACTAGTTTACTTTTATTTAATTTACCTACAGTAGTTTAATAAATAATATTTATTAAATATTTGTATATTATTCTATCAAGAAAAACGAAGAAGTAGTTCTTTGAATTATTTTTCGATAACTTGTAGATATATGGATTCTCTATAAAATAGCCAATTACGGCAAATTCATTTTATTCACTTCCAACGACAGGTTTCTGCCTAATCTAATAAAGCTAAGTTTTTTATAAACCACACTACCAGCTCTGCGAAATAGGACAAGAAGTTTTTCAAAGAAACGCTTATCAGGAATATTCCTATTTGGATATCTTTGAACATAAACTTTTGAGCAATTTTCCTCACAAAATAATATCACTAGTAACATATCTATTCGTTCCGCCAGCAGATACTGCTTTATTTTTCTTGATAAAATAATGAATACTTAGTTATTAAACTATTGTAGGTAAATTTAAGTAAACTGTTATAAATTATAAATAATAATGTCCATAAACTAATGTCGACTTTGAAAATAGTTACTAACTGTCACTAGAATATTGCCATGGCGATAAAAGTATATTTGTTTAGCAGATTCACATCTTCATAGTATCCGCAATGGCAGTTGCTGCATTCTCAACAACCTTACATCAACTGCTTGTCTTTTCTACATTACAAGAGAAGATTCAACAGCCAGCATTCTTCTTTTTTCCTGCAAAATTTTCATGTACACACAACCAAACTTATATGGAATCACCTATTATTTCCCATAATTTTTGAGATGTATGAAAATTTTCTGTTTATGAATAAAACTCAGTCCTTATCAATGACCTTTAATGAAAAATAATCCATATAGCAATAAAAAAAAATAATCAGTTCCCAAAATAAACAAAATGGTATTTTTTTGGTTTCTGAAACGAAATTAAGATTTAAATTTTTAATGGTCAAAAAGCTTAAACAGAAAGAAAATTGGTAATTTTAATATTCTTTGTTGTCACCTCTAGCCCTTATGCAAGCTTCTATCCGCGCTGGCATGCTTCTTGTTAAATTATATACGTTGTCTTGGGGTATGTTTTCCCATTATGCTAATGCTGCATCAATAAGCTGTGCGAGATTTCCTGGATTGTTTCGACGAGCTCTAACCCTTCTTTTGAGCTAGTCCCACAAGTGTTCGATAGGGTTTAGATCTGGTAAATAGGCAGGCCAGTCCAAAACTATGACACCTTCCGTTTCAATACGTTCTCTAGTCACTCTGCTGGTATGGGGAGGTGCACTATCGCGCATGAAATTAAAATTATCCCCAATTGCAGCTCTCCACAGACTAACGATTGGTTCTAGCACCAAATCAACATATCTCCGACCCGTTAAAATTTGTTGAAGTGGTAACAATGGAGTTTTTGCTCCTAGTATAATACCTCCCCAGAAAATTACAGTTCCTCCTTTATATCTTGGTACAGATTTGGCAGCCTGAAGTCTCGCTCGTCTTCCTGGAGCTCTAAGAACCCGAATTCGATGGTTATCTGATCTTAGGCCAATTCTGCTCTCATCCGAAAAAAGAACATTTTGCCAATTCTCAGTTGTGCAGTTTTGATGTTGAAGGCATCAATTTAGCCGGTCAATTTTATTTTGCCGAGATAACTGTAGGATCCGTAACTCTTTCCTACTGTAAAACCCTCGTGCACGAAGACTGTTTCTTATGGTTTCAACTGAATTCACACTTGTAGCTGCCAGAAGTTGTCTTTGTAGCTCTGGATGAGAAACATTGGGATTTATTCTAGCAATTTAGCACACAAGGCGGTCTTGTTGTTCAGTTGTGACTCTTTGGCGAATTTGTATGGGCCTATCCTTGTGTGTTCCTAATTCCAAGTATCTTGCATATGTTTTCGATACAACACCCTGGGTAACGCCTACTATCTCTGCTACGTCTCTCTGGAGCATTCCTTGTTCGGTGAGAGCAATAATTCTTACCCTCTGTACATTTATTAATCCAACATAAGGCATTTTTTAATTTTTTTGGATTGAATTAAAATTACTGGACAATCGTGATTTTTACTACTGAAAACAAAATTCAAAAGAAAATAAATCTCAGCAGTCGTTTACTCTTTATTTTCATGTTTATTTACAACAAAAAGCCTTATCTTAAAGTTGTATACCAATTTTTATCCTTGCAAGAAATTTAGTCAGAAATGGATGCAATTTTATTTAAAAATCGCTTTTTATTCAAAATCTGAGCTAGATAAGTATAGGAAACCCTAACATAGTTTGAAAGAGCATTTGAATCTGCTTCGATTTATCTAAAAAAATACAGGGCGTTGCATTTGAAATAACGAAGTTTTTTTATAAAATATATTCTTAAAATAGATCAGCAACTTTTGATAGCCCTGTATAAATTTAACGAACCAATACCATTTTTCAGTAAAGTTTATTTCTCTACTTTTAAAGTCAGCATAAGAATTAATTCTGAAAAGTAATGTACAGGGTGTTAATAGTCTATTCTATTGTAGCATGCAAATTTAAATATGTTTAAATATCTCAAAAACTAAAGATTTTAAACATATTTAACCCTTATAATAAATACCTTTTTTTGGGCCCAAGAATCCAAAAATGAAATAAAATACCGGGTGTTCCATAAGAAAAAATATAACTTTGGTATGGATCTTAGTTCTGAAACACCCTGTATATTTCAAAATAATTTTAAATTGTGCACATTGTCTCCCCACATATACCCATAAAATATTTTGTTTCTACATCTTTCCGTTTTCGTATAATCAACCGAGGCGAATGAGGTGCGCCACCCTGTACAGTAAATGTTTTTTAATTTGTCACATTTGTCACATCAAAAATTATGTATTTTTTAAATGTGCTAAATAAAAAATACCAACAATTACTTTTTAACGTAATTAATTTTTTAAAACATATTAACTATTTTTACCAATTAATTTTATTTTGAAATAATTGATTTTATCTGTATCGAGGCTCATAATTAAAAAAATAAAATATATTGGCTAAGAAATCTAATATTGTTTTCTCATTGTTCCTTCGTACAAACAATGTTTTAATCGGAATTATTGCAAAATTTTCCCGAGAATATGAATATTAAAATATGGAAATTTAATTTTCTATACCAGATTTGCAATATATCCTAAAATAACCCATGTGTAAAACTATACCGATTGATAGATAATAAAAATAAGTAAATAAATGCTAATTTATCTAATATTTTGAAATAAAATATAAAATTATACAGGGTGTTTAAAAAACATGTGCCATCTCTCGGTGGGGAGATTCCTCACGTAAAGATAAGATTTGTTTTTTATATCGACAAAGGGTCCAATTCTGCTTTGTGTCGTGACTAGTAGCAGAGGCTTAAAGACTTAAAGTGCTTTCAGTGATTCGAATAAAATTTTGATGGTAAAAGTGCTACATATTTTAATGCTAAAAAAGTGTCGACATATTCACCAAAGACATTCATATAGATTTTCGCTAGAATATTTTTCTAAAAAAAAACATGTGTATCACTGACTTTTTTCTGTTCTTAGCAAAATTGTGTGTCTAATTACAACAATAAAAAGGTCTAAATATAATAAATACTTTTCAAAATAATTGCAAGTTAATTTTTTATTCTGTTGATAAAATGCTGTAAACACATATCAATTTTGGTTATAACAAGTTAATAACAAAGTTGAATAAAATCAAAAAGTATATTTTTTTGTTAAACAGGAAGGAAAAGATTAAACGGCTCAGCCCTCAACAACTCGCAACCGTATACACCAGTATATATTTTTTTTGTTAAAATAACTTTTAATAGTTATTTTTTATATAGTCTATAAAATGAATAACTTTGAATTTTGACCGTTATTTTTTACCAACATGGCAAATATAAAACCCCTTTGTTAAAAAAGTTACTAATGTTCTTTAAGTATTCTTTAAATTGAGTGCCTGAACGAATCAGATAGGTAACTCTTTTTACTTTCGTGAAATAGAAAAGGAAAATAATAAAACAAGTGACAGTTCTTCCTCTTCTTGCAAAAATCAACACGAAATGGCATAATTGTCAAAAGTAAAATGTCATCAGCTTTTGACATTTCTAAATATCAGACCAATGTCGTCTCTAATAGAACAGCCTCGGAGCGAGATTTATGACGTCACGCTAATTAGATACGGATTAATAAATATGTTGTAGAATACATGGAAAACATAATTATTCCTCGTATTTTTGGTTTGTATTTTAAAAATTATATAGTTTACATGAAATATACATAATATACAGTTAATAAATATAATATATATGCCTATTTATAGTAATAATAACTTGGGCAAATAAACTATGAACCATACAAATGCAGCAAATGTTTTACAATATACAAATAATGAATAGGTACATAAGATAATGGGCAAAATGTAAAATATATTTTAAATTTTGGGGTTTGAAAATCGATCAAATTTAACAAAAAACATTCAATATATACTAATAGTGATGTATTATTATTTGCATTCACAAAATTTATATGTACATATATTTTGCAAGTATCAATGTTCGAAAAATTATATTTGCAAATAATACAATATCATAGAAAAAAATGCGTCAGCGATGGCTATGAAATAAAGATCGCTGTCATTTTATAATGTAAAATTATTCTAAAATTCTTGATTTTCTTGGGATTTAGGTTCGGGAAAAACGCTGATTAAGTTTTCATTTGGTTTTTCATTATTTTTTTTTGGTTTAAAAAAAACGTTTCGGCTAACATTATAGCCTTCATCAGTGTTGTGTCATATAAAAGAAATAATGTCGAATATAATCCAAAAAATTGCATATAAAATAATATTCACACCACAAACCACATAATGTTTACTGCAATTAATAAACTAATATAAACTTGTCAAAAGATGACCACATGTTTTTTAAAATTATTATTCTTAACACGAAAACTATCTACATTGACTATGGGGTACGATTTCAGCCATAGTCAAATATAAGGAATAATTATGTTAGCGTGACGTCATAAATCTCGCTCCGAGGCTGTTCTATTAGAGACGGCATTGCGTCAGCATGGCCGCAAGTTGCTAACAAGTTGCTAACCTAATAAAATTAACACTGGAAAAGCCCGCGGGAACTGTCAAATTCAAAGTTATTCGTTTCACAGACAAGACAAGATAGTTACCAGCAATGTCAGAGTGTCCAGGAATCCACATAAAGTTAATGTTGTAGTTTCTTTCAGTATGTTTATATACTAAATCTCGAATGCTGCAGGTTTGAGAGTTTTTGGAGATTAAAGAAGCAATACTGATTAATGCTTCAATCGGTGGCATCAAATAAATTAAGCTGTCTCTTTAGTTGTCAGATTTGAGTCAATATTTTTTAATTCTCTTTCGTATCGATTGCTGATTGAATTGGAGCCAGAAATGGCTCAAAACGAAATAAGTAAATTACCAACAGATATTCAGGCTGAGGCGACAAACGCCATATCCAAACTACTTCCATTTAAATCCCGAATAACTTATGAAAAGAAATACAAAAATTTTCAAAAATGGAAGCAATTAAAAAACGTGCGACAATTTTAACAGTTGCAATGGAAAAAATATATTTTTTTTGTTAAAATAAAAAAACAGAACATCTTTTGTTTTTAAGTAGCTTGGAAGAAAATGCGACAACCAATAATCGTTTTTGTCCCATCAAACTGTATTTTATTGTCTAAATTTCTTGTGTCATATACTTATATTGTGAATATTTCACAATTCTTAATAATTTATGTTTTTGTTTTGTTTTTCGCCGGTCCCGTACCAACTAATTTATTTTAAACAATTTTTATGACGGTTTCCATAACCAGTTTTCGATTGAATCGAAATATTTTCAATGCAGATCATTAAAAAGCATTATCAAATACCATTTCAGAGAATATTACCTGATAATTATTCAATTTATGTAAATCGGACGAATAGTGCTCGCTTGCAGTAGTATTTTGATCGGTGCCATTCGAGCATATTTGTGACTGATTTCACGCACCAATTGCCACCGCTGCGCTGGAGTACTCAGGTATTTAAAAATGGTTCGCCGTACTATCGTGTGAACCATTATTTGGTTTGATTTTAATTCTCTGATTGCTTTTTAATTCTCTGATTGCAAGTTTGTAAAATTATTTTTTTTAAACGTCAAGTATTATTTTTTGTGAAATAAGAAACAACTCAATACTTAAGTTGATTTATTTACAACCACATATCGTCAGTGAAACGTGATAACCTGCTAACTCCATTTTTTACGTTAATACGTTTATTTTTATACCATTAGAAAGAGAAAAAAATACTCGATAAGTAGGGAAAGCAAACATTTTTCCCCATTAAAAAAATGCTATTTTAACTCAATAATAGTGTGATAATAGCTGCTAACTCCCAGTAATCTAAAATAGCCACCGAAATGGTGCTATGTCCGTAATTTCCGTTACGATCACGCTAAAGCAAACACACGGATTCTTACTCGTATGTTTATTTAGTACAGTACGTCGATCCAGGGTCGCACTAGGCCAAAGGGGCAATGTAAGGAGGGGCCCCTGTGGATTTTTTTGCGTATTTTTTTGCCTTACGTTTTGATCAATTTTTCCCTATTATATACAGGGTGAGTCTTAAATAAGTGCAAATATTTTTAGGGGTACCTAGTATATTTCGACCCAAGAAACGCGATTATGAGTTTTTTTGCGCGATTTTTTTTCTTTTTTGAAAATTTGGAATTTTTTTAAAAAAAAATTTGGAATATTTTTTAATTTTTAATTTAAAAACATACTTTGTTTGTAATATGGCAACAAAGGTAAGAGATTAAAATTACAAGAAAGAAAATCGAGTGATTCTCAAAATTTTAAAAGTGAAATAACTCGGTTGTTTTGGATTTATTTGAAAAAACAGTAAAGAGAAAATATTATGTTTCTTTTATCGAGATTTACCAGCCCTGAAAATATTTGCACTTATTTAAGACTCATCCTATATAGAAATCAGGGAACTACCCTAATGCAAGGTAAACCAATACAATGCAAATGCCATAATGTAATACAAAAGCAAATTTTGTTAAGAATAAATAATGAACTATAAAGGTAAGCGCGCATTTATTCGCATCGGACGGACGTATCGAACACACGGAACGGACTAAAATTATTATTTGCCTTATTTTAAATGAGACAACGCGCATACATACGTATCGGACGCATCGTAGACACGTTGTTTTTAACGTTATTTTGAGCAGTTGCCTAAAAGAGTGAAAATGGATGACGGACTATTAATTTCTTTAGTGCAACAATAAAATGAACTTTATAATTTGAAAAACAAAGAGTACAGTAATCAGCAAGGACGCCAAAATATATGGGAGGAAATTGGGCAGATAATAGACAGTTAAAACACGGCCGAAGATGTAGACGTAAACGTATCGTTTGACATGTACGCTTGCGCAGTGTGAAATTCACTTGCGTTTACGGATACGTGATACGTATCTTTACGTGCCTTTACGTACGTACAAAACGCAAACGTATCGAGCCGAAGGAGTTTCGATTTTCACCCGAATGATGACGAACGTACAAATTCACAAACAACTCGTTTCCACAACTGGCTAGTAATTAAGTTATTTCATAAATTTTGGGGCCAGTGTCACAGAACTGGGCCTATTTTATTACAATAAATTAGTATGAAAATATTAAGCATCATAATAAACTCATTTGGGAATCTATTTAATTAAATGCTAGTTCTTATAGGCAAAACCATAATATGAGGATTTTAAAAGATAGAATCTAATAAATAATCATAAAGCTGTGTCTGTTTTCCAATATTTTTTTATTACGAAGAGCATTTTAAGTTGTAAGGACTACTTTCTGTAATAAAATAATTTCCATTTATAATTTTCTTCGTTTTTCGATATTACTGTTATAAATTTAATGTGGAATCAATGGAATAATAGATATCCATTTTCAATTTTAAAATTAAATAAATTGTTTCACAAAATAATTTAGAATTACAAATGTACCATTTGCGTTACGTACGTCAAAATACTTGCTTTAACTCTTGTTTACACGACAACGCAACGGCAGACGTAACGTAAGTTTCTGCGTTACGTGTCGAGAGATACGTATACGTATTGTGCCTTGCTTTAACTGTCTAATGAAACAACCAGGTACGTAGACGCAATATAATAGAATAAATCTTTAACATATAGGTATATTTAAACAGCAGAAAAATCAGTTTAACAACTTTTTAAAAATACAGTTCATATTTACATTATGGACCCAAATTCGTTTTTTTTTCTTGTTCCTTTGCTCTTCCTCTTCAAATGCACATGCAATTGCAAATAACAATTCTTCATCAGAAATACTACTCATTTTAAATTTGGAAAGCGAACGTGAAAAACAGAAGTTTTGTATTAGCCCGCTTCCAGGATTGCACTAAAATGAAAATGCGGGAAGAAAATCCGAATATAATATGCGATGATAACAAATATATTGCGATTCGTCCGATGCGTCCGTTGCGTCCGGTGCGAACAAATGCGCGCTTACCTTAAAGGGAGCCCGCGAAGGCTGGTGCCCCCCTAATACTGCCCCCCAAATATATATATATATATATATATATATATATATATATATATATATATATATATATATATATATATATATATATATATATATATATATATATATATATATATATATATATATATATATATATATATATATATATATAAAACGAAATTCTCTATATGAGCAATTCATCGGCGTGCTATAAATAGTTTAAATAACATTACTTAGTTGTACAAGAATTTCCATAATACCTAATCAGTTTTATTTTTTTCAACGTTTTACCACGTAAATGATACATAATTTTTATAAAAATTAAAAAAATAAGGAGAAAAGTAATAAAAATTTAATAAAATCACGCACTGTTTTTCAAGCTCGGTCTACTACCGTTATATAAAAATTAGGATAAGCATGGAAGGATTCTACCATATCTTCTAAGACTTATAAGTTTAATTTTTAAATGATTTTCATATTCATTCAAGTCCAAAATGCTGCTACTTCAGTTCTTTAAAAATGTATTCGTTTTTGGACTTGTATGTTTTGCTTCTAGACCGACGATATTCTAAATATATGGTCATGAATATCATATTTTTTAAATTTAATTCATTATTTCTAAATCTGTCTGGGTAATATTCAATTCCATTTTCAACATTTCAAACAATAAAGGTTGCTATCTCCAGAAGTATATTTTTATTTCTTATTTCTGCAAGACGAATATCTGCTATCTCCCTATTGTGTCTGAAAAAAATTATGTAACACGAAATATTGAGTTTTTGTTCCCCAGCAAATAAAATTCTCATCTTTTTATCATATTAACGCATGAAAATGCTTCCTACATGTGTACAGGGTGGTCGAAATTGGTCTGTTTTAACAGAGAAAACCTATTTCCTGACTAGATAGAGCAAAACCGACATAGATGTCATGAGCTCGATTTCAGAGAGATGTTTAATGGCGTAAATCACGCGTTGATATTTTCACTGCCAACTGAGATACGGGGACTTTTTGAATTTTTTACCATTTGGAAAATTGCCCATAACTTTTGTATTTCGCGGAATAATAAAATTCTGTAAAAAGGTTCTTAAAGCACAATTCAGTGGCGTAGTCAGTTTTTTTTCTATGCTTGCTCTTTTTGTCAGTAATGATAAAAAATATAATTTTTTAAATGGAAATCATAGTTGGCTATGAACTTAAAAAAATGTTGGCGTTTAGCCCTTTCGAACGATATAAAGTTATGTGGATTTATTTCAGAATGAGAGAAATATTAGGTTTTTTATCTTTGTATCGAAGCGGGCCTTGATTTTGTGTTGACCTAGTTGCCTAATTATTATTTGTCACAGTTTAATATTCTATATTTTTATTTATCTGCATAATTAAAGCTTTTTGAAAAGGTAATTCTATATTAGTATTCTATATTAGTATAACCAATTGTAATTAAAACGCCAGGGTTATAACTGAACTATTAAATGCAGAATTTAGAGAGAATTGGATTGGAAAAAGGGGCCCCATATCTTAGATATAGGAAACCCTAATATAGTTTAAAAGAGCATTTAAATCTGCGTCGACTTATTTAAAAAAAATACATAGTGTTGTATTTGAAATAACGAAGTTTTTATGTAAAATAAATATTTAAAATAGACCAGTAATTTTTGATACCCCTGTATACATTTAAGGAAGCAATAAAATTTATTAGTAAAGTTTATTTCTCTAGCCTCAAAGTCAGCACAAGAATTAACTCTGTAAAGTGTTGACAAGGTGTTGACAAACTTTTTTATTATAGCATGCATATTTAAATATCTTTAAATATCTCAAAAACCAAAGCATTTAAACATATTAAACCCTTCTAATAAATGCCTTATTTTATGTCCAAGAATTCAAAAATGAAATAAAATACCGGGTGTTCCATAAGAAAAAATATAACTGTGGTATGGATCTTAGTTCTGACACACCCTGTACATTTCAAAATAATTTTAAATTATGCACATTGCCTTCCCACATATACCCATAATATATTTTGTTTCTGCATCTTTCCGTTTTAGTATAATCAACCGAGGCGAATGAGGTTGCAGCAAGAATAATTATATTTCAGAATACCCTAGATGAAAAAAACTAAATTACCTAATGAACTCTCAGAAAATTAATAAAAAAAACTTACCAATATTTAGAAGAATAAATAAAAAAATAACGCAATGGGGCATATAGAAAAATTATATTTACTTTTCACATAATTTGTTACGTTTATGTTTCCCAAAGTCATGCACCTTCGTAAATCACGACATTTTACAATAAACTAAAATCGAAAACGTATTGTTAAATTTAGTTTTGTTATATCACAGAGACTTCTGGAAGGGATTAAGATAAAAATCGCAATAAAATTACAGTCATTGGCTAGAGATCTCTGTTCCTTATTATAAACTATTGATACTATATATTTATACACTGTAAAAGTCGCAACAAACTATAAATAAATTATTAATAATCATTTATCTGTTGCTCGAAAGTCAGCCACTCGTGACAAATGTCGGTTAAAATTTAAATTTATTCAGCGCTGTCGTTTAAGCGCGTTTGTTACATTATTATAAACAATTAAAGAAATGCGGAATATAGATCAGAAAGAGGTATCATTTGCCATGTGTTGTTGTAAGTTGCGTACAGACCCGCGATACAATAAATTATTACAAAATTTAATTATACACATATTGTTCAGTTGTTTTGAGGTAAATCAGACAACGCTTTGTACATATTTTAATGTTACTCGAGTACAATATATATCATGAGATGTCTAAATTGACATTTTTAAAGAATAATTTTACAGAACATTGTGTATAGTTATATAATACTAATCTCGCCTACTAATAATGTCTACAGGGTGTTTCAATAAATTTTCAGAAATATTTTGCGAAATGTTTCACGAAATATTTCCAGAAATATTTCGTAAAACATTTCGGGGATAGTGTAGCGGCTGTTATACAGATTGAGTTCTATTTTTTTAAACGCTATTTCTAAAACCTCATTATCTCAATGCAATCGTTGATTCACTTCTGAACCCTCCAAGTATCAATCGCCATGCAGATGTTGACTGAGTGAAACTGAGACGGTACGGCAAAAGAACTGATACGTAACTCACATGTGCGCATAGACCTTAATGATAAATTTCTCCACTGCTAACTGTGGGAATCGATATTCCAAACAAAAACAAACATTATGCAACAGTTTATATATGCATTTACGTCTATAAACTAAGAGTTCATACACCTGACCCCTGTAAGCACGAAATTCTTAATTAAGTACCAATCCCCATGCAGTAGCTAACCCAAAGGTCAATATTACGAAGGCACAAATCCATGAAGTGTGTTAGTAGGTAGCTTAAGGCATCGTTTAGAGTGTTTTGAGAGATTATATATTATCATATAATATATTTAAATGACACTCTGTAGATATGTTTTTTACATATCTATGTAGGGCTTAAAATCATCTTTTAAGCGATATATATTATATATCATCGAAATTTGAATCAAAAGAAATTATTTTTATTGATTGTTCATTAAATTGAGTGTTTCCATTAGTTGGTAAAACAAATATCTTGACATTCAGTAAAACCTCATTTTTAAAATTATCTACCGGGTGCGTATCAAAAGTGACTCACCCCTATAACTTTTTATTTTTTCAGATAAAAAAACGAGATTTGGTATATTAGTACATGACACAAATTAGGATTGATTGACGTATTCAATTGTTTTTGGTCACTTCCTGTTTCACTGGAAATGACTACAACTTTTTATTTTTAAATGGCATACTCGGTATTTTTTTTTACTTTATTCGATAGAAAATGATATTTTGGAGCCTTGGAAACATAGATTTGGCCGTCTAATGTTTTTAGTCTCTTGTCCTGGTCAGTTAGAAAATGCCCAAATCGTATTTTTTATCATATCTCAATTTTTTCAAATGGAACGAGGGTGGCTCATTAGCATATTTGGAAAAAGCATTTTTTACGAATAATTTGATACCAGACACTTGCCATTTCGAATCAAATTGTCGTTACGAGCCGCAAGTTATAATTTCAAATAAACCATATGCAAAAATGTCAAAAGTTGGCATATGATATGTCATTCTATTCAGAATGTAATTTTCTATCAAATGAAGTAAAAAAATACCAAGGGTGCCATTTAAAAATCAAAAGTTTTATTCATTTCCGGTGAAACAGGAAGTGACCGAAAACAATTGAATACGTCAATCAATCCTAATTTATGTCATATACTAACATACCAAATCTCGTTTTTTTAACTGTAAAAATAAAAAAGTTATAGGGGTGAGCCACTTTTGAGACGCACCCGGGTTACAGGGTGTCCCAGAAATAAGTGCAAGTATTTTAAGGGGTGGCAGATCTCGATAAAAGAAACATATTTTGTCTTTATCGTTTTTCAAATAAGTCCAAAATAACGAAGTTATTTTACTTTGAAAATTTCCAAAATAAAAATGATTTTTTGCTAAAATTTTGAGAACCACTGGATATATCCATTTCTGAATTTTCTTTCTTCTAAATTTAATCTAATATCTATGTCGCCATCTTATCAAGAAATTATGTTTTTTAACTAAAAACTAAAAAAAATTCCAAAAAAAATTTCAAAAAATTTCTAATTTTCAAAAAAAAAATTTCCGCGAAAAAAACCTCATAGACGTGTTTCTGGGGTTGAACTATACTACCAGTTAAAATATTTGCACTTATTTCTGGGCACCCTGTATAATAAATGTTACCAGCAATTTTGTTACTAGTTCATTTCTGTTTAATTAAAACCTGTTATGTGGAAATTAGTAGGGAACTAATAATTATAAAAAAGTTTAAGTACTACCTATCTCTTTACTTTTTTTAATGTCATTCTATTCAGAATATCATTTTCTATCAGAAAAATTAAAAAATACCGTGAGTACCATTTAAAAATCAAAAGCTGTAGTTATTTCCGGTGAAACAGGAAGTCATCGAAAACAATTGAATACGTCAATCAATCCAAATTTATGTCATACTAGTTGAAGCCTGGCGCATCCGCCACGACATAATGAAAAAAAAAACTTTTTATTTTTTTTTTTAATTAAATGAAAAACAAAAAATCCAGCGACGGTTTTCTAGAAGAACCAATTAGCTATCTTTTAGTAAAAAAAATAACTTTCTAGAGCAAGTCTTCAGTAGAGTCGATACAGATAAACATTAGCATTTTATATATGTAGATACTAAAATACTATATGTAATACGATATGTAGATACTAAAATACCAAATCTCGTTTTTTTAGGTGCGAAAATAAAAAAGTTATAGGGGTGAGCCACTTATGAGACACACCCGGTATAATAACCGAGTTATTTTACTTTTAAAATTTCCAAAAAAAAATGTTTTTTGCTAAAATTTTGAGAATTACCTTTCCTGGGTTTTCTTTCTTGCAAATTTAATTTACTACCCATGTTGCCATATTATCAAGAAACTTTGTTTTTTAACTAAAAACTAAAAGAAAATCCAAATTTTCTTTTTTTTTGCGAAAAAAACTTATAATGGTGTTGCTGGGGTCGAAATATACTACTCCTAGAAATATTTGCACTTATTTAGGACTCACCCTGTACGTTGTTGGTATTATACAGGATGGTTCGAATTGTATTCCAGAAACTTCGGCAGCATATTCTGCAGATAAAAATAAGTAAAAAAGTTCGTATAAATGTATGTCCTAAAATGCTTAGTTTCGGAGATACAGGGTGTAGAAGTTTCATTTTTATTTCGATTTTTTCCAAATAATCTCTAAAGAAACGTCAATATCTGGATGAAAATTGGTGGATGGGTGTTTTTTGACATGAGAAATTTGATTTTGATGTCAATATGACTGCCATTTGTAGGTGGCGCCACCTACATGTGTTTTAACTGTTTTGAAGAGTAATAACTTTTCGTCGGTACCTGCATAAAACTACAGAGTAAAAAAATATACATTTGCAACTTTTTTTACATAAAAAAGGTGTCTTGGTAAAAATCGCTACGAGTAATGGTTCTCGAGATATTTGGAATCGAAATTATCAATACCTGTCATCGTTGACATAAATTAAACATGTTGACTAAATAGTAATTAGACTGAAATCATAAATTTGAAATCTTTTTGTGTCAAATGTTCAAAAGAAATTGTTTTATCATCATTTTTTCGCAGAAAAACTTATGATTAATTTAAAAAAATAAAAATTTATTATTTCAGTCAAATAACTATACTCAACGTGTGCTTTTTTTGTCAATAATGACATGTATTGACTATTTCCATTCTAAATATCATGAGAACGGATGCTCGTAGCGATTTTTACCAAGAGACATTTTTTACATAAAAAGTCATGGAAATGTATATTTTTTTTAGTCAGTGGTTTTATACAGGTACGGTCGAAAAGTTATTACTCTTCAAAACAGTTAAAACACATGTAGGTGGCGCCCCCTACAAATAGGAGTAATTTTGACATCAAAATCAAATTTCTCGTGTCACATTACTCCCTGATACCAATTTTCATCGAAATATTGACGTTACTTCAGAAATTGTTTGGAAAAAATCAAAATAAAAATGGAACTTCTACACCCTGTATCTCCGAAAGTAAGCATTTTAGGACATACATTTATACGAACTTTTTACTTATTTTTATCTGCAGGATATGCTGTCGAAGCTTCCGGAATATAATTCGGACCACCCTGTATATTATAATAGGACATTTTACAAATAAAACATGACAAACCAATTTTTTTGGCACTTAGAACATTATTTACTTCAAGTCTTCAATTATTCTTTTTAGGTTACCATTTCAAAGTTACGCACTCGTGCTTTTATAAATATTAATTAATCACTGTCCATACCGCCTGTCAAATATTTAGCGCTTGTCTTTAATATTTACTGTGTTCTGATTTATCGCTATTAAAATTTGATTGTATAAGTACGTAGAGTTGCTAAACTCAAAAAATTAACGGACCAAATCAAATTAAACGAAGGAAACAGAAATGTAAGTGCGCATCTGAGGCGCATGTTCACCGAACCTCGACCAGTAGTTGGGCAAAAGGCAACCTTCAAGATTTTAAGCAAGAATTTAATTCTACGGTAGGCTCGCGGGTTACATAATTCACGTGAGTTCTTTGTTGGAAATCAATTCACTATAATAGAATTGGTTTTCAATATGCATATAGATATGAACAGATAAATGAAAATACGACAAAATCTGCATCAAAGAAAAAATCGAGACACTTTCTTATATTGAAACCTGAAAAAAAAATTCAAAATCACAGTCTTCGCATATTTTTGGGTATTTGCGTTTTACCTGCCGCGCCTTTTCTCGTGCACATGCCTAAACCAAATAATCGTTGGCCGGCTAGTTATAAAAAAGCTGTGACCAAAATACACATTCCGGCACAACTAAAGAATCGAAAAAATACACCATATTTAACATTTTTTTGCTCTCAAACCCTACACCCTACGCTCGATTTCCGTTGTTTTTTTCTTCAGCTGTACCTTGATTCTTCGAACAACGCAAAGGCTTGATTGTCGTTCATTGCTTCATGTACAGGGTGGGTCAAATTCGACGCTTTTAAATGGAAACACCCTTTTCTATAGGAGATAGACAAAAACTAATATCAGTGTCTGGAGCTCAATTTTTGTCAAAAACATGATGGTGAAAACCGCATATCGATATCTGTTACCGTTTCGGTGTTACGGGGTGTTTTGTTTTGGCTGTAACTTTTTTGCTATGGAAAATTTTGTATTTTTATGAAAACATTTCCAAAGCACCAGTATATTTTTTTTAAAATTAATAATTTAAGAATCATCAACAGAAAATTTGATTTTTTATATGGGACACCTTGTATATTTTTAATTTATTGAAAATAATTTAAAATTACCTTTCCAAAAATATAACACACTTGATATTTTGCTCAATTCCTCTTCGAGATATAGAGTATATAAAAATTCGCCCGCTTTAATTAAGTAGGCTTTGAACGGCACCGGCTGTAATGCAAAAAAATTCTAGCTGTGAGCGTCAATTAAAACGAAAATAATATTCGCTATGAGAGATGCAGAATTTTATAACAATTTAAAATATATTTAACCAACATCAACACATTTAAACTATATCTAATAACAATAAAAATAAATAGCAAGCCAAGACATGAGATTTTGCTACAGGTGTTCGACATATCGACCGTCTTCTGTTATGGACAGACGGGGCAGTTTTTGAACATTTCTCGCGGAATTCATTAACTCAGTAGGGGTGAAATAAACCCTCTCATAACTGCTAAGTATTTCTAATTCTTGTTTAGATTATACGAAAGAATAAGAAACCTTTATTCTTCCGCAAATATATCCATAGGATTAGATCCATGGGCACTAAGTCAGGCGGCCTCAATGGCCAACGGCTGGGATCTTGGTTAGCTATTCAATTATTCTTGAAATTGGCTGCAAAAATTTGCTGATAACTTCACCTTTCAGAGGCGGTGCGTCGTCTTGCTGGAAAAATATGTTTTCGAGTTCCATTAAAGGCATATCATCAATAAGGGGTCCAAAGCCTACTAGTTAAAAGTGGCGTACTTTTAAAAATTCTGTATTTTGAAGGGGATTATAACAAAATATCTAGTGTCCTAGATTTTTGGAAAGGTAATTTTAAATTATTTTCAGTTAATTAAAAATATAGAGGGTGTCCCAAATAAAAAATCAATTTTTCTGTTGATAACTCTTAAATTATTCATTTTAAAAAAATTAAACTTAAACCATTAAATTCTACGTAAAAAGGTGCGTTGGAAATGTTTTCATAGAAATACAAAATTTTCCATAGTAAAAAAGTTACAGCGATTTGTTAAAAATGCACTCCGTAACTCCGAAACGGTAACAGATATCGATATGCGGTTTTCACCATCATGTTTTTGACAAAAATTGAGCTCCAGACACCGATATTACTTTTCGTCTATCTCCTATAGAAAAGGGTGTTTCCCTTTAAAATCGTCCAATTTGACCCACCCTGTACATTATCTCAAACGTACCATACTGTATTTAAAACGCCATTAACAACTACCAACTAAGAAGCTCAGTTCAAATGTGATAAAATTTGCTAATAGCTATCTTTAAGAACACTAAAAATTCATTATTTACTTAACAGCTTGATATGTTTATATTTCTCTAATTGTGCCGGTGTGTTTATATGTATGGTACTCTTTGTGTAACATTCTATATAATGCCATTGCAATAACTGTACGCATACGAGTGTATTGATGATAAATCATGCGTCAACATCATTAAACTTCATTGGAAAAGCTTTGTAAACGCCACAAATGTACAGACATTCTTTATCCCTAAATTTTTCCTTAACTGTAAGTCACGATCAACCAGAAACATAAGGTATAACCCTTGTTTATATATTAATAGTTAGTCAATGTGCCTGTATAAGTCGATGCTGCCAACTGGTGGCAGAAATTAAAACGTAAAAAGGGGCGGAGACTATTGAATTTGGCAAAGAAGTAGGGACTAGGAATTCTTCGAATTTAATTCTCGGTAAAGAATAAAATATCTTATCTGCTTTGAATCGAATTTTTACCTCAAAGCGTTATTTACATTTTTTATTTGTGGATATGGATTTATATTTATTTTGATTTTCATGGCCCCTTGTTAAATACTAAATTATTATATTAGGTATATATATATTTTATTTCTAGATGGATAATTAAAAAAATATATGAAACTATACCTACCTACCTCTGTAACTTTGTAAAAAGTATGACGGATTTAACATATGTTTTTTTTTAAATGTAACATCCTATTTTATTTTAGATCCTGCGTAAAATTATTACTTTTTTATGTATAATCCTTGTATAATGGTGTAACCTAAAACTAGTTTTCTAATATTTCAATTTGTTGATGAAGAAAAAATATTAGATACTATGTAGATATTTAAGGCAGATGCTACAGGGTGTTCAACATATATTAATGGTTAATTCTACGTATTTAAAATTAAAAAAATATCTGCAGACTCTTTCAATGACACAGCCTATACTGAGTGTTTTTTTTTAAAGTGGTTCACCTCTATAACTTTTTTATTTTTTCAGATTCCGAGAAAAAAACTAAATTGGGAATGTTAGTAGGTATATGACATAAATCGAGATTGATTCGTATTCAGTTAGTTTCGGTCACTTCCTGTTTCACCGGAAATGTATACATTTGATTTTTAAATGGTACCCTCGGTATTTTTTATACCGTAAGATCGAATAAAAACGGCGTCAGCGATGGCTATGAAATGAACATCGATGACATTTCTCATATAAATTTACATATAAAATGACAGCGCTTTTCATTTCATAGCCATTGCTGACGCCGTTTTTATTCGATCATACGGTACTTTATTTGATAGAAAATGACATTCTGAATAGAATGACAACTTTTGACATCAACAATCATATGTCAACTTTTGACATTTTCAATTAAATCAAAAATAGCATTTTAAAATTCAATCTAGTGTCATGGCTGTGTTAAAACCATTATTTTTTAATCAAGGATTAATCAAGGAGCTTTGGAAAAATTGATTTGGTCGTCTAATATTTTTTGTGTCTTTTCCTGGTCAGTTGAAATATGCCCATTTCGTATTTTAATCATAACTCAATTTTTTTTAATGAAACGAGAGTGGCTCATTAGCATATTTGGAAAAGCATTTTTTGATACCTAATAAATTTTGGTACCTAATTTTGGTAAATAATTTGGTACCACACACTCCGTATGTCGAGTCAAACTGTCGTTATCTTTACGACCGGTTACATGTTGTTTATTATCATGGCACTCTACTAGATTGAACTTTAAAATACTATTTTTTAAGTAAAAGAGTCAAAAGTTGACATTGAATTATTCTATTGAGAATGCCATATTCTGCAAAATAAAGTAAAAAAATACCGACGGTACCATTTAAAAACCAAAAGTTGTAGTCATTTCCGGTGAAACAAGAAATGACCGAAACTAATTGAATACATCAATCAAGCTACTTTTGAAAAACACCCGATATATTATAATTCTTTCTGATAGATTTTACAAAATCCTTCAACTTCTATTAAGAATGTCATATAACTAAATAAATCACTTTACTTAATGTTTAATAATAAATAATTTTTGTTTTGTCATATGGCAACTTGTTATAATGTAAATGAATTAAAAGAAGGATAAAATTCAGAACAGATTGCAAGCTGTTGAGTATAGGTGTACTTAATATACTTTCTTAACAAATGTTGAAAGGTTTTGTAAAATCACTAGAAAAAATAATAATATATATATCGGATCAGCCAAAAAAAATGTTTGAACACAGTGTAGCATCTAACTGCAAGTATTTTTACATATAAATATATTTTTTTTTCATCTCTGTAAAACACTCCTACCAAATTTGTGTAGTCCAACTTCGGAAACAACTGACAGTTAAGTAACATAGGAATAAAATTTTACTTTTTTTTTAAATTGTAAATACTTACTAACGTTATTTATAAAAAAAAGTTATAGAATTTTAGGCAGAATCGAAAATAAAATAAAAATGGAGTTTTGCATTAAAAAACATGTATCCGCCACATTTTTTGAAGCAACCAGTATACTCAAAAATAACATTTGAACTGTGTCTCTAAAGATTCTCTATACCCTTTTTTTTATTTTTTTGGAATTCCCAAAACAAACGAGATAATTAACTTTATTTCTTTCGTGATATCTCATTTTATAATATTTCGGAAGAATTAATCAGGTATCTTATTTTTATAATTATTAGAAATAAATCGGAATTAAAGGATAAGGGATATGTAAATATATACCATACGATAAAAAAAAACGGCCTCAGAGGTGGTTTGGAAATGAATATCGATGTCATTTGTACGTAAACAAATAGACGCCGTTTTTTTTCGCTCATACCGTATAAGAAAAAAAATTTAATAAAGCAAACGCATTTATTATACATGTATATAGATTTACATGGTATGAAGAAATTCGCATTATGATCTCTGAAGGTCCCACCAATGCTTGGTTAAAGTGGCGAGTACGACCACTTAGCAGTCACACCTATAATAATTTAATAAAATATGAATATAATAAACAAACTTATTTCTTTTAGATTTTTTAAAAGCGAGTTATATGTGTTAAGTGGTTTTTGATTATTTTAGGCTAAATTTTTTAGACATATTATTTTAGACCAAATTGTCTGCCCACTCAAACGTCTTCAAAATTATAATGTAGGAAATTCTTAATATGTTTTAATTGGGAATACTTTTAGAAAGTTTCATTTTCACCAAACAAAACTACGTATGTATAATAAATTGCAGTATAATCAACTATAATGCATGATATATACTAGGGGCGTCAAAACTAGATGTTGGGTTTTTCTCGATTATTTCGAACAGAACTCCAATTTTTTCTCAAAAATTTTTTCCAACTTTGTTTTGAAAAATAATTTTTAAATCCATAATCGATGTATATACAGTAATGTCCTCTTTTAGAATACATAATTATTTTCAGCTGCATCGATAAAATAAATCATATTTACTGATGCCAAGTAAAAAAATAATTAGAAAATTATTTTAAACATCTAATTCTTAATTTTTGTCGCTGATAAATAGATACATCACTTTTGTCGACAAACCTACTAATAAAAATTGCGTAAAAAATCATGTTTATTCGCAAAGAGACAATTGAAAACAATTTAATAACTATTAATTTGGGATATAGATCTTAATAAAACAAAAGTTGCATAAAAGCTTTGTTGATTTATGATATAAAATACAGTGTTTCATTTGAAATAGCAAAGAAAAATATAATATCTAGTTTTGACTCATCCTGTATATAATAAACAATTTAGTCTATTTTAATATAATTATATGAATTATATAATTATTAATTATTAACTTAAATTAGTTCCAGTAAAAAACGTCGATATTACCTATTTTTAACTTAACTTAGAAAGAGAGGGCTTTAAATATATATTTTATTATATAAACAATAAAATTCAATCCAAAAAGGGTCAAAATATATTCTTTGGTCAAAATGAACTCTATACGACTACGACATTATGGTATTTTTTGGAATGACAATTTAATAACAAATCCACCAAGCAAAAATACAAAATATAGCCTTTCTTTTCACAAACTCATAACCTTTGCTCATAACTAATAACTTTAAAAGTAAATATATATTTGAATCATCCTGTATATCTATAAAAATACCTCCCTGTCAAATTTACGCTACTTTTGCAAGCATATTTTACAAAAAATATGATTTGAGTGAAAATATAAAATAGGAAATCTGATATGAAGCTTTATCTAAACACAGGGTTGACTGTAGATAAAAAATATTTTACGTTATCAAGTTATTAAGAAAAATTCTCGGAAAAATTATAAAATACACAATATATCTGACAATTCCAAAAAAGCAAAGTGAGAAATGAAACAATTTATAGCATAAAATCAGTATTTTTTTAAACTTTTAAGCAAACTGGGCATTATCGTTTAATCTATCTATCAATCTATCAAATGTTTATTATTAAACTTATCTCAGACTCTATAACATTTTTCCCAAGAGTGATTTAAAACAAATTTATATGAATTTAGAAATAAATATGAACAGTATTTACTTACCTGTAAAACAGATGCTTTTTGCTTAATTAAATATGTTGGAAAATATTATCCAGTAGGTACAAATACACAACACTTAAACACAACAAAATAAACTAATAAAATAATAGTTTCTAATCCAAATTTCACAAATACTGTTTATGTTTCTTCGCGAGGGACGAAAAAACTGAATTTTTTAATTACTCAGATATGCATTAAGGTATATTTCAATTCAAAAGCTTATAAATATTTATTTTTATAAGACATAACCTAAACGAAACGAAATTACAAGTCGAGAAAGATCAACAAAACTGCCGAATTTAGAAGCGAATATAACTTTTTTTCCTTTTTTCTTGTCACAGTTGAAACAAACAAGGATAAAGCTATTTTCGTAAAACATGGGTGAAACGTGCTAATAAGTGGCCCAATAGATGTGACCTCGCGCCCTTCCATTTTTGAACGATGGGCGGGTTTAACGGATTCCCCTCAAAGAAAATCGTAGGGGAATACAAAAATTCAGAACGGGCAAGGCGCCACCTAGAAGACGGGCTTGTACTAAGCCCTCATTGTACATCTATTTATACATAATCAAGGGTATAACCAAAGTATAACTTATCAGCTATGAGATAATATGAACGCGTTTCTTGTTATTTCCTATAACAATGCGGTTTCTCCGTTTAATCTTCTTACAAAACTTTAGAAAATTTATATATTTAAATAGATCGCCACGTCTTCTCTCTATGTCACAGTGGCTGTGATAATCACTAAATTTGAGGTTTAGGCTATACAATTTTTTTGGACAGGCAGTTTTCTTCTTTCAAAAAATTTAAATATTTTTTTTCTCAAAAACGGCAAATGTTAGGTGTAGAGTGTTTAATATCAAAATTCATAAAATTTACAATTCCAGAGAATTTAAGTATGTAATAAATAATGAGGGTGGCCCGGTGGCGTAGAGGTACAGGCTCTCGTCTACCAATCTCAAGGTGGTGGGTTCGATTCCCACATCCGGCATTGCATCAGCCGACTATTTTTATTAAAATAAAAATAGTTTGGGTACCTAGGTCGACTCAGCCTTAAATGAGTACTTAGGATTCACAATCCTGAGGTAATAATAGGCGGTTGAAGCGTAGTGCTAGCCACATTACCTTCCTTGTATACCGAACGGCTCTAGTATGGCAAGCTATCTATACCTTGCTACTCCCAAGGCGTTGAACGCTATATACGGGAGCTATTATGATTATAATAAAAAATGAGGGTACCCATTTAAAATAAGGTAAGGGTGTGTTATTCAATAATTCGAAGTTGGTCAAAGAATGCCTAGAGAAGCTCCACAAATTAGGCAAAGAAAATAAAGTCCTCCTACTCTGGGTGCCTGCTCACCAAGGGATAAAAGGCAATGAAAAAGCAAATGATCTAGCTAGGAAAGGAGCGAACACTCCACTAACTGGACCAGAACCGTTCTGTTTTCCAAACGGGAACCAACTGAAAGCGGAACTAAAGAATCTGGAAGACTCCATCCGTAACTTGGAATGGGTATTTTCCAACGGTCTAAGTCACTCGAAAAAGTTCCTCAGAACTTTACGACCGAGAAAAATCAAAGGTTTTTCTTGATTTAAGTAAAAACAATCACAGTCACGGGGTTTCTAACAGGACACTGTCTCTTCATCGAACACCTCAACTAATACTTCAGTAGGCTGAAGCTGAAAAACAACGGCGAATGCAGATTCTGTGGGGAAAATGGGGAAACACCAGAACACCTTATCACTGAGTGCGCCGAGACGACGACCATTCGTGCCATGAACTTTGGTACGGCTGATGTCGAGGATGGAGAGCTGGCCTCTGTGGAGCCGTCTTAGATACTGGCTTTTGTTAAAGCCTTGAGACTGTATGATGAGTTATAACTTGTTATAACTCAAGAAAGGGGAACACACAATAGATCTGTAAGGTCGCGGTGATTTGGTTTGCCCTGATTTGGTTGGTTTTATAACTCCCCTCATAAACATTCTACATTCTGCAAGGGTGTATTATACGATACAGTATGAAACGAAACATCTTTTTCAACGACGATTTTAAAAATTAATTGTTAAGAATAACCATAAAAAAATGTCTATATTTCTGTGGTAAATTCGTCTCTCCGCTAAAAAAAGTTGAACATCCTTCAAAACACAAAATACACTTACATCTATTATAAACCACGCTAAACCAATGAACACTGAACAGCAAACAAAAAATATAATATACAAAGTACCATGTGAATGTGATGAAATTTTATATTGGTGAAACATCTAGACCCTTAAATGTTCGAATTAATGAAAGATTATTAAAGAAAGGGCGATTTTCACAGACCTGACAAATTTTGTTAGCATTCATGGGATACAAGGCACGGAATAGATTTTAACTGTGCAAAAATTATTATGAAAGAAGCGATAGCCTAAACGAAAAATAAAAGAAGATTTTTTTATACAGTCTAATAGTAAATGTATTGCTCAGGGATATGTAGAGGTTAGTAACGTATGGCAATCGCTTCTTTGTTTTTAATAAACATATAAGTAATAAACATAACAATAAGTAAAAATTAAAAACAAATAAAAAATAATCATACAGAAAGCTTGAACCTTTGTGGTTTTACCTCATTAAGTAATTGTTATCAGGTAGTAGTTGTTAATTTTGAAGTTTAACTTGATATAATGCCATTTTAACAGAACGTCAACGGTTTTTATAAACGTATATGTTAAAAAAAACGAAAGTGTTCTTGAATAGTTGTATTTAGATATTTTAAATAGTTTTCTTCTTTGTTCTTAGTGTTTTTTTTTGCTTCCGACGACGGAAAGAGATAGACTCTTCGAAATGTTAAGCATTTTTGTTTGTTTGTTTATTAGTAAAGCAACTTGGCAAATTAAGTAAGGCAAATTTGTTTATTAGTAAATCATTATTGGCAAGCTGGTCTTCGTTGAATTATCGCAGCAGTGTTTACAAAGAATAAATATTTTATTTTGTAAATTTTCTTAAGTGGCAAAATACCCACAAAACTTTTTTGAAGGCATAAAAATATATCTACATACCAGTAATATTACTACAGTAGTGGTACTTACATCTTAGCAATAAAACAGGCTACAAAACAATAACACATCCTTCACAAATATTATTATTACCGTGGTGTAATTCATATGGCGTGTCTTAAAATTTCCTCAGCATATGAAGTCGTGTATTACATGACTTTAAAAGAATTTAGTTGCCGAATTTTGTAACATGTCGACTTATGAGTGGCAGACAAAGTTATGGTACGCGATGGGAAATATTTTCCTGGGTAAAATCACGCAATTACCAGTACTTTCTGAAGTACCTACCGTTACCAATATGCTCCCCAATTAGATCGTTACAATTTCAAATTATTGAATAACTAGTTTCGGTTAATTATTCTTTTGAATAATAAGTGATTATTGACAGAGGCGTAGTAAGCAAATAACAGACTGATAGAACAAATTATTTATTATTATTATCAAATTCGTTGATAATGCAAATATATCTTTTAAAAAATGGGTATTTAGCCACCTTAAATAGCAGTCTAAAAAGTAGTGCGTAGAATCCAAATGCGGAAACTAGCTTTTAAGTGGTTTTTTACTTGTAAATTGGCCAAGCCAAAAAACATGCTTGACATTTCAGGGTGCATATCTCCTCCCTTTGTCGCGTCGTAAGAAAAAAAACGAATAAAGAAAACCTATTTCAATTAGCAAATATCGACACTATTCATACTGTATTGTTTTGTGCAACTATGTGTGAACATATACAGGGTGGCCCATTAGTGCTAAGAAGTCCAATATCGTCGTTGTTGTAGAAAATATGAAAAACGTTTTATACAGATGTTGCATTGGTTTTAAATATCTTTAAGTTTTAGTTTTTTTTAAATTGCACCCCCTATATTTCTGTAAATAATTGGATTCGGCATAAAATTCTGCATATGTTACACTATTTTTACTTGTAATGCAGTACTGCCATTTTATTTCTTCCTCTAAAATTTTTGTTAAAAACATTATCTCCGAAAAGTGGTTAAAAACTAACTATCGAGAAAATATGTACCTAGATGATTAAATTATTATTAATTCCTTCGCTTTGTTAACATATTCCACGGGGTGTTTCAAAGATTCACCAAAATATTTTGTTTTCCCTCGTATAATTCAGAGACGGGGACTTTCATTGAAAATTCCACAGCTGTAATTTTTAACCAATCAAAACGTGTTTTTTTGAAAAATCACCATGGCAACGGATAAATTTTAGTGAAAAATTTTTCCTTGTGGGCACCCAACAGCGATTTATACTGGAAATTTTTTGACGTTTATAATGACAGAATATCTTTATGAAAGTCTGGTTTTTATTTGCTTACATGATAATTTTGATACATTTCAATTACAAATCTGATGAAACTTTGTAAACTGCTTCCATACGCTTGACTTCGATTTCCTAGTATTCGCGGGTGTCAACTGATTAATCTCCTGGCGAATATTTTCTTTGCTTTCATGACCCAAGCGAAACATTTTTTTTAAGCCGTGCCGCTTGACAGATTCAAAACTGAAATAGTTTTTAGCTTTGGTTTTTAGGGTTTGAGTGTCACTTAGTTGTCATAGTAACTAAATAATCATTTCGACCAAAAATCGAAAAATACATTTAAATTATTTGATTTTCAAACACAATTTGGTGTGAAATTTTCTTACCGAATACCACACGAGGTCAAATTAAATCCGATCATTTTTTTCCGAAATAATTTGACCTCTAGTGGTATTACTAGTGATAATTTAGAAAGAAGAAAGAAGTACTAAAAAGTCAAATAATTTAGGTACCTACAAATTGCTTAAAAAATCATCAAAATCGACGCACTAAAACAAAATACAGTGTGGTCCAAACTGTATTCCGGAAACTTCGGCTGCAGATTATGCAGATAAAAATAAGTAAAAAAGTTCGTATAAATGTATGTCCTAAAATGCTTAGTTTCGGAGACACAGGGTGTAGAAGTTTCATTTTTATTTCGATTTTTTCCAAATAATTTCTTAAGTAACGTCAATGTCTGGTTGAAAATCGGCGTCTGCAAGTTTTTTAACATGAGAAATTTGATTTTGATGTCAATATGAATTTGTAGGGGGCGCCACCTACATGTCTTTTAAATGTTTTAAAAAGTAATAACTTTTCGTCCGTACCTGCAGAAGATTACTGAGTGAAAAAATATACATTACCGTTATTTTTAACGTAGAAAATGTCTCTGGGTAAAAATCGCTACCAGCAACCGTTTTTAAGTTATTTCAAATGGAAACAGTCAATACATCTCATTATTGACTAAAAAATAAACACGTTGAGTAGATTGTTATTTGACTGAAATAATAAATTTGGGAAATTTTTATTTTTTTAAATGAATCATAAATTCTTCTGCGGAAAAATGATGATAAAACCGTTTCTGTTGAACTTTTGACACAAAAACATTTCATATTTATGATTTCAGTCTAATAACTCTGTTTGCTAAATTAACATGTGTAATTTATATCAATGACAAAGGTATTGATAATTTCGATTCCAAATATCTCGAGAACCATTACTCGTAGCGATTTTTACCAAGAGTCGTTTTTTACGTAAAAATCGTCGTAAATGTATATTTTTTACTCGGTAGTTTTATACAGGTACGGACGAAAATTTATTACTCTTCAAAACTAGGAGTCATATTAACATCAAAATCAAATTTCTAATATGAAGACACTTCCAGACACCAATTTTCATTCAAATATTGACGTTACTTAAAAAATTATTTGGAAAAAAAATAAAAATGAAACTTTTACACCCTGTATCTCCGAAACTAAATATTTTAGGACATGTGGCATGTCATTTATACGAACTTTTGTACTTATTTTTATCTGCAGAATATGCTGCCAAGTTTCCGGAATATAGTTCGAACTACCCTGTATAAATATCAAACTTTAAAATACCTATATCAAAATTGTAAGGTACCCGTTTCTCGTGCGGGTGAGTGTAGTTTCCAAGATCACTATGGGAAATTTAGGATAACTTATTAATTCCGTTTTAACTCGATATTCAATATAAACCCGCCCCTGTATCGCAAAGAGATGCTAACAACGAATCTGTTGCAAGTGCATATTCTCGTAATTGGAAATCGGCTTTGTTTTGATTTTATCCGCATACTAAGGTATTGAGACAGAGCGGGCGGCCTATAAGCTGCTGTAGCATTGAAAAACTCTTTTTTCCGCAATTAGGCACCGCCGTATTGCACGATACTCAAGGGGGGGTGGGGGTTGCATACACACACGCACACACGTACCGCGGGTAGCACGGCTTTTTGCCACGAACCCGCTATAAAAGAGTGGGTCGGGGGTCCGAAAGGCAACAGTCGTTCTTTGGGCGATCCGACCAAAAAATGAAACTCCAAGTAAGTGTAGATTTGTTGATATGGTCTATTTGCGATCGAGTGTTCTTTTTTTCGATGGTGGTGCGTTTAGCAGTGATCGTGGAAACCGGTTAGATGTAAACAAATCGGTTTGAAAGGAATGGTACACTTTACCTAAATTTTAATGAGAAGTGCATTTAAATTTTCAGGGAAATAGTTGAAAAAGTAATATGTTTTGGTGGTTTAATTTATAAAAATTCATTTTCTTAAATTTGAGATTTTTTCATCTGATATTATTAATTTGATTGAAAATATTTTTTCTTTCAGTTCATCTATTATTATTACTATTAAATAGTATTATTCTATTTTAATATTACTCTTCCTTTATTTTAATAAATAAATAAAAAATTAAGATAACTAAATTATTAAAAAATTAAAGGATTTTAAAAACTAATATCAGAAAGTGTATTTAAACTTTAAGGAAAATTATAAAAATAAATGATAAATTAATTTTTTAATTTAATTTTAGATTTGTTTGTCAACTTTAAATGAATGATTAATAAATTTACAATATTAAAAATATTAATTTTATAAAAAAAACTGAAAAAAAATATTAAAAAAAGTTTATTATTATGGATTGACATAATTAATTTAGACCTAAAAATTAAATCAAAATGTAAAATAATGAACAAATGATATTGATAAAAAAAAATTTTAAAATTAAGAAAAAAAAATATTGTATTAATGTTAAATTTACAATATCAAAAATATTAATTTTATAAAAAAAACTGAAAAAATATCTATTACTAAAATAAATGTTATTATTAAAGATTAAATCATAATATTAATTTACGCTTATTAAATAAATAAAAATGTAATTCATGAAAAATGTTAAAATTTCTAAAAATTAAGAAAAAAATATTGTTTTTTCTTAAAAATAATTACATATATTTAAATTTTTAGATAATTAATAATTATAGTTTCCTTAAAATTTAAAAAATAATATTCTATAATTGAATAACATTTGAATTTATTGATTGAATATATCAACAAATAAAAATAAGTGTAACAGAACGTTTAAATTATCAGAAAAATAATCGGTTTTATTTATATTTTGTAAAGAATAATTTTAAACTTTTAACAATTTTTTAAATATTTATTTATTAATCTGTATTTCTGATGAAAAAAATTGGAATATAAAATTGTTTAGCCTACATAACTACAAAAATAATTTCTCGTTAAAACGTCAAAAATGAACAATACTAATTAATTAAAGAATATTCTTAGAGTAATAAAATATTACTTTATAATAAAATAGGTCACTTTAGAATAAAATATTACTTTATAATAAAATAGGACATTTTTTTGCTGTTCGTTAAATAAAATAATTTTTAATCTTATTAATTACGATATAAATACTTATTTTTATTTATATTAAATATATTTTCAAAATTTATTTCCAAAAAATATATTTTCAAAAAAAAATTAATTGTAAATTTGGTTTTTATTTTCATATTTTTTATTATTTTTGATATCTGAATCAATTATATTTTTAAAATATTACATCAATTTATAAGAAGAGAAACAATTTTTAAACGAGCATTTGCTTAAAGAATCATAGTTTTTTACTAGTAATTGTCATTGTCAAATAAAAAAATTAAAATTCTTAATGAATACACATTTTAAAGAAATTCTTAAAACTTCCCTTTTGAAAAAAAAAATTCTAATAGCGTATGATTTAATAAAAGACAGCATCACATTGTTCTCGGTAATCACAATAATTATTTTGTTAGGGTCAAACTTTATACAGGGTGAGTCATAAATAATTGCAAATATTTTCAGGGCTGGTAGATCTTGATAAAATAAACATATTTTCTTCTCACTATTTTTTTGCTTAAATTTTGAGAACCACTGGATCTTTTCAGGGTTTTCTTTCTTGAAAATTTAATCTACTACCTATGTCGCCATATTATCAAGAAATTATGTTTTCTTTGTTAAAAACTGAAAAAAGTTCAAGTTTTTTCAAAAAATTCCAAGCCTTCAATTTTTTTTTGCGAAAAAAACATAATCGTGTTTCTGGAGTCGAAATCTATTACCCCTAAAAATATTTGCTTATTTAAGACTCACCCTGTATAAGTTATTTAGTAAAAATTGACATCTAAAATATGTCACAAATTAATATTTAATTTAGAAAAAAGTATCCAGACAAATCGATTTTCAAGAAATAATTTTTACTGAATATAATTAATAAATTAATTGTGTGAATGATTCGCCTGTCCTAAACAATTTTTTTTTCATTGAAATATTAATTTTTGACTAGTTTTTAGAGCAATAATACAAACTATATAACGTCATAGAGGTCTATCCGACAGCAAATTATTACAAATTGTCCCTGTAAAGGTCACCTTGATCATTGAGCTTACTAAAAGTGTTATGGTCAAGTGTATTAATATTTGAGAAAATGATGCTAGATTTTTAAAGTATCAGCATTGAAAGAACTGTGAAGATACTACGTCTCAAGTGCTGTACGGTGGAGCCCCTACTCATTCTGCGGCCAACACATAAAACACTCATTTTCTCTAATTCGGCTAGCGAAGGCATATCGAAGACGGTGTAGAAGCGACAGTGTTGCCATATTAAAATGTGTAAGATCTGTAATACATTTGACGAAAACATTTTAGGATGAAAATCTGTGTTTATGTATTGAAAATGTATTCCTGTAAAACATAGAATAAACAACAAAAATAAAAAGTCTTTTATAAGTACTTAATATTTTGTATGACCGAAAAAAGCATTTATTTGGCTGGGAAATGACGACTATTGACATTTATCCAAATATTTTACATATGAAATAATAGCGATCTTCATTTCGAATCCAACTCTGACGTCCATCTTTGTTTAACCGTATAATATATTAAATTATTTGATGATGGAAAATCCGTATTATTAATGTGCTGTACCCAAAATTCGTAAATCTACGGATTAATCCGTAGTTCTAGCTACACTGTCTCGTGTTAAACAACGACTATCAGAGCCCAGCGGTGCCGAGCTAAACTAAATCTCGGACATATAACGGTAACGCCAGCTACATCTCTGACATATTTTGTGGCACGAAATCGCCCATAAGGTTGCGCACCTTCTTATTCCCTCTATCAACGATAATACTAACAGCTTATTCTTTTTTTTCCAGAGCCTCTCGCTAGTGTTCTTCGCTCTCTTAGTCCTTGGCGCCGCCGCCAAGGAGAAGAAAGCCGAAGAACCGAAACCGGCCGAATCCCAAAAGACGAAAACCGCCGAAAAGAAACAGGGCAAAAGAGGGCTCTTCGACCTCGGCTACGGAGGCGGTGAATTCGGCGGACACGAAGGCCTTGAACTTGGAGGCGGCGGATTCGAAGGCGGTTATGGCGGAGGCGGCTTCGAAGAAAGCCATCACAAAACCATCACCATCACCAAGACCATTCCCGTACCCGTACCCAAACCTTACCCAGTTTACCACGAAAAGAAAGTGCCTGTACCTTACCCAGTCAAAGTTGCCGTCCCTGTCGACAGGCCATACCCAGTTCACGTACCCAAACCTTACCCAGTACCGGTAGAGAAGCCTGTACCTTACCCAGTCGAGAAACCCGTACCTTACCCTGTTAAAGTTCCTGTCAAGGTACCTTACCCCGTTCCCCATCCAGTCCCAGTACCAAAACCTGTACCATACCCTGTACATAAGCCTGTACCTTACCCAGTTAAAGTTCCAGTCTACGTAGAAAAGCATGTTCCAGTATTCATCAAGGGACACGAAGGTGGTGGTTTTGAAGGGGGTTTCGGAGGTGGCTTGGAAGGTCACGAGTTTGGAGGACATCATTTTTAATGGAAGATCGACTGAGGTCTGAAAAAGCGTCTTTTTTCACCATCTCGTACATTTTCGTACTTCATCATCTCATCTTGAACTAATTTATGTTGTTTTTAATTTATACCTATTTTTATTTTTCTTTAAATAAAAAACATATTTTCTTAAAACCGATAGTTTCATTTCAGATAACCTTTTAGGAATTAATAAAAATAATTTTAACAAAATTCATGACTTAACTTAGCATTAATATAATTAAGAATGTGTTTATAGAACGTTTTTAGAGTCATGATTAAATATGTGTATGTATTTCAAACTGTTCGACTAACTAACAAAAAAAACTAACAATGCCAAACATACAACTAGTTTCGGAAAATTCGAGAAGCTTTACCATACTAACACCCTTCAAAATACAAAATAATGCATTTTTTACTAATACAACCAACACTGAAAAATACAAACAAAAAGTATCTGTGCCTAAATGGTTGAAATAAAAAGAAAATAACAAGAAAAAGATACAACCAAGCAAACGACAAAATGAAAATATTAAACCCGAAAATAATAAATAAAGAGGGCTTTTCCAATGCAAGCAATTATAAATAAATGTATGGCTATCATTAACGCACAACATAAATCTTAGTAAAAATAATATGTATTCCTTTTTTATAGAGTCAATTATATTATTTTTGGTCTTATCATATAGTAACTGTTAATTCCAAATTTGAATTTATGTAATGACAGTTATGTATCGGAGTTTTATATTATAAAAGTTTAGAAAACAAGCTATGGAAACAAGTAAAGAACAACTGAGGAGTTGTTTTGCATTTTAAGCCAGTAGGTAGCTTTTTTTAATTTATTTCTATTAGGCTTGGTCGATATATTTTATTGGTGTGTTAGTAATTGAATATATTTATTATTAAGAATTAATATAAAAAACGTATATTGGTTGTAACAAATTTATAAAAATAGCCAGAGTCACCATCATTATCATTTTCCGCTTATTCAACCATTTCCAATTAAGGTGTAGCCTCCCTCACATATTTAGATATTTTCTTTGTAGTTGGGCCCATTGGTTGTCTATTGTTGGCTATGCGGGTCCAAGTTATCCCTGCTAATTTCCTAATATCATGGTCCCATCTCAGGGTTCGGTCTTCTTCTAGGTCTCTTAATTCCTCGTGGATACAATGCTGTAATTTTTGTGGTCCATCTGTTGTCCGTCCTTCTTGCCAGGTGTCCTGCCCATTGCCATTTGAGGAATTTGACTCTGTGGGTGATATTTATTACTTGGGTCTTTTGTCGTATCCACTCTATTCTTTTACGGTCTTTTACGCTCTATTCTTTTACGGTCTCTTGGTTATTCCCAGCATATTTCAATCCATTGAATGTTGTGCAACCTGCACATTCCTTATGATGTCCGTTTTAAGTGTCCAGGTTTCGCATGCATAGGTCAAGACAGTATGTTGGACAAAAATTATATTATTTAATATAGTTAATATTTCAAGTTTTAACAATTAAAAACCCGTAAACTGAAATATTTGTATCTAAGAACAAAAGAAAAAAAATACACAAGTGTGATAATAGGCATTTCATTTTTTTATTGTTTTTTAGTAATTAGCAGTTACTCTAGTGTTGTAAGATATTAATTAAAACTAACCAAACACAGATGTCGTTACGTTAAATACTCCTGCCGTTTTGTAATATCTCAGTGGGTATACTTTCCACTCAATGGGTTGCGATTTATGTAATTTCCTAATAACGGCCAAAGCAGGCGTTGAAATATAATAACATACTAAGAAAACTCAGTCAGTGTGAATAAAAAGGATCAAATATTTAGATAGTTCACTTGTGTGTCATTTATGCAACTACAGCATGAATAGGTGGCGCAATTGTGTCCATGGATTCTACTCTACAGGGTCCGGCAATAGTGCGTCCTAGAATAAAAAAAAACTTGGGTATATTGGTTAAGTGCAAACCTAAAGTATACTAGGATGTATTTCAGGAACATATTTTAACTTTTACAGGGTAACTCAAAAAAGTGTGAGTGGATTGGGATGATTTTTTTTAATGAAGCACCCTGTATATTATTGCATTTTTGGCTTCCTTTCTGGTTACTTTACATATTTCTAAGATATGAGTAAATATATTTTGATAGTTTCAGAGATATTAATAAGTAAATAAAAAATATATATTTTTCAGACTTTCTTAAAAAAATATTACAAATGCACGAACAGTCCTCAAATCAAAACTATATTAGGTATTTAGTTTAGATGGTCTATACTTACTGTGTTATAAATATCGTAATCTTAAATCTTACAGGGTGTTCGAAATTCTTCCACAAACTTTCTAAAATATAAAATAAATTTTCTTCGTTTTTTTTTAAAGGCAACACTATAGAGGGGGAATTAAAAAATGAAGATTTTTTGTATTTAGAGTATTTCAAAATTTTTAACGGTTTTGCAGATACTCGCGGTAATATTTGGTATGGCTCTTTCAACGGTAAAATACGAGAGAAAAATCACTAAATGGAATAAAATTTCGTATGGCTTTCAACAGTAAAATACGAATGAAAAATCACAAGACAAAAAAGTCAGCGGATATATACAGGGTGGCGCACATCATTCGCCTCGGTTGATTATACGAAAACGGAGAGATGTTGAAGCAAAATATTTTATGGGTATATGTGGGGAGGGAATGTGCACAATTTAAAATTATTTTGAAATGTACATGGTGTTTCAGAACTAAGATCCATACCAAAGTTATATTTTTTCTTATGGAACACCCGGTATTTTATTTTATTTTTGGATTCTTGGACCCAAAAAAAGATATTTATTATAAGGGTTATATGGTTAAAATCTTTGGTTTTTGAGATATTTAAGGATATTTAAAAATGCATGCTACAATGGAATAGATTATTAACACCCTGTACATTGCCGTTCAGAACTAATTCCTGCGCTGACTTTTAAGCCAGAGAAATAACTTTACTGAAAAGTTTGATTGCTTCGTTTAATGTATACAGGGGTATCAAAAATTGCTGGTCTATTTTAGATATTTATTTTACATAAAAACTTCGTTATTTCAAATACAACACCCTGTATTTTTTAAATAAATCCAAGCAGATTCAAATGTTCTTTCAAACTGTATTAGGGTTTCCTATACCTATCTAGCTCAGATTTTGAATAAAAAACAAATTTTCATTAAAATGGCAATCAAGATGGCTGGTGTCGCCATGGCAATTTTCTAGTTAAAGTTAGTAAGTCTTTTCAAAATCGATATTAGTTTATGGACATTATTATTTAGATTTTTTTTTACTTAAATTTAGCTACAGTAGTTTAATAAGTAAGTATTCATTATATTATTTTTATTTTTATTTTTTTGTTCTTTGACATTGTAAACATTTATAAATGTTTATTTTAAACAATAAGACTGACAATATTATTTGTATAATGTTTTGTATTATCTTTTGTTTGTTTGTTTGTGTACCTTGTTTTTTTACTTTGTTTGTTTAGTTTACCTTTGTCTACAAATTGAAAAAAATGTTGACAATAAAGTCATTTATTTATTCATATTTATTTATTTATTTATTTTATCAAGAAAAATAAAGCAGTATCTGCTGGTGGAACGAATGGATATGTTACCAGTGATTTTATTTTGTGGGGAAAATTGCTTCTTAGCCTCAAGGGCTTATGCTCAAGGATATCCAAATAGGAATTTTCCTGATAAGCTTTCCTTGAAAAAATACTTTTCTATTTCGCAGAACTATGGTAGTGTGGTTTATAAAAACCTAGTAGGCAGAGGTACGTGGTTTATAAAAACCTGTCGTTAGAAAATGAATTTGCCGTAATTTGCTCTTTTATAGAAAATCCATATAGGTACTTATTTACAAGTGAACGTAAAATAAATGAAAGAACTACATCTTCGTTTTTCTTGATAGAATAATAAATACATATTTAATAAATATTATTTAAAAAACTACTGTGAGCAAATTATACAAAAATAAACTGCTATAAATTTAAATAAAGTCCATAAACTAATTTTGATTTTCAAAATAGCTATCTGTCACTAGAAACTTGACATCAGCCATCTTGGTTGCCATTTTATTGAAAAATTGCTCTTTATTCAAAATCTGAGCTAGATAGGTATAGGAAACCCTAATATAGTTTGAAAGAGCATTTAAACCTGCTTCGATATATTTAGAAAAATACAGGGTGTTGTATTTGAAATAAGGAAGTTTTTATGTAAAATAAATATTTAAAATAGACCAGCAATTTTTGATACCCCTGTATACATTAAACAAAGCAATCAAAATTTCCAGTAAAGTTTATTTCTCTGGCTTAAAGGTCAGCACAACAATTAACTCTGAAAAGCAATGTACAGGGTGTTAATAATCTATTCTATTGTAGCCTGCATTTTTAAATATCTTTAAATATCTCAAAAACCAAAGATTTTAAACATATTTAATCTTTATAACAAATACCTTTTTTTGGACCCAAGAATCCAAAAATGAAATAAAATATAGGGTGTTCCATAAGAAAAAATATAACTTTGGTAGGTATCTTAGTTCTGAAACACCCTGTACATTTCAAAATAATTTTAAATTGTGCACATTGCCACCCCACATATACTCATAGCATGTTTTGTTGCTCCATCTTTCCGTTTTTGTATAATCAACCGAGGCGAATGAGGTGCGCCACCCTGTATATATATTTTTTTTCAGAAAAATATTCCAGTGATAACCCATGTGCACGTCCCTGGTGAATATGTCACCACCTTTTTAGCATTAAAATATGTTGCACTCATAGAAATTTTTACCCTCCAAATTTCATTCAAATCGCTACAAGCACTTGGAAGAAAATTATAATAAATCGAAAAAAGATGAAGACTTGAAGACTAACCTTGTAAAACAAGACTAACCTTGTGAAACAAAGCAGAATCGGATCTATGTTAATACGAAAAATAAATCTTATTTTTACGAGAGGAATTTCCCCGCGATATATGGCAAATGCTTTTTGAAACACCCTGTATAATAATGACAAAGAATAACTAAATTTAAATAAGAATAATGACCCAAGAATATAACTATAATAATAATTGCCCAAAATAAAACAAATCTAACAACTAACTTTAATAGCAATAGAATGTTGTAAATTAATTTTTGTCCTCTTCCTTATAAAGTTGTGAAATAGATGTTACAAAATAATATTTTTTAATTATAATTAACTATATACTCAATTAACATATATCAGTTTTTGCAATCTTATGGTATCGTTTGATATCATTGTAACGAGTAGATTTAGCCTGTCTGTAATCATCACACTGTGACGACTTTCTTACAATCTCGGACTAATATTCACTTTCATAAAAAATGTAAAAATAGATTTTGTCTATTATAATCCCAAGACCCACTTTTACTCCAAATTTAAATACCTCATATTAATTACTTCGTTTAATATTATTTATTTTGTTGCTAATAAAAAAATTATAGATATCGCAAAATTTAAGATAAACCGC
Source organism: Sitophilus oryzae (assembly GCF_002938485.1). Lineage (NCBI taxonomy): Eukaryota > Metazoa > Arthropoda > Insecta > Coleoptera > Curculionidae > Sitophilus > Sitophilus oryzae. The sequence goes on from NW_022145945.1 coordinate 3,595,357, forward strand.
AGTTCTAAAATGCTTTGTAAAATACACATGACAATTTTTAAGAAAAATGAACTATTTTCCACATTTTTTCGCCATAAAAATCTCATAAACGTGTCACTGATGCTTAAATATCCTACTACAAACTAAAATATTTGTGCCTTACTTAATTCTATACATGTATAGTATCATAAATTGAATGATTTTTTCTTCTTCGAAAACTTTCGACCAATATGTACTACCAGTTATGACCTCTGCATTCGAAACCTGGACACTTAATGGTGCGTTTAGACTTGAGCACGCACGGCATTCGTTCGCGCTCTCGGCTCCGTTCAAATTAAAAACTTATTTTTCGACGAATGAAGTGATCCATTTGTGGGCGCACAGCAGTGTTGTGTTGGCGAAAATAATGGACGACCAAGAAATAGTCGAGGCTGAAGTCATTGTTATGCACAGCTTAATTATTAAAAAGAAGAAAAATCGAAAACATTATTGCTGGTGGCAAACCAAAATTTTTAGAAATCGATATAATTTACTGCAACAACTTAGTGTCTGAGGAGGGCTATGATCAGTTCAAAAACTTTACAAGAATGACCAGGCCCGACTTGAAATATTTACAAAATTTAATAACACCAAAAATTACGAACAAAAGATACAAATTTTAGAATAGCAATTTTATTAATATCGACATATTCAATATTAATTTTATTTACAAGGTTTTGCCATGCGTTATATTTTTTTTAATAATACAAAGAATGTTTAACATCCCATAATATAGGCAACTTTTCATATTTTTCAATTAATAATAACGAAGATTCATTGATCCACTCCATAATTTTAATAAAGAAAACGAAAAAAAATCACACATGCACGCATGAACGCAGACAAACAAAGTGCCGGTCCAAACTGAGCGTTCGCGCACACATAAAATCCCTTTGAACACGGACCAAAAACCGACACCAGACGGCTCACGTTCGCGGCTGGTCGCGCACAGACAGATTCAGAGATAGCGTGCGCGCACAGCCGTTTACATTTGAGCATTCGCGGAGGATCAGTGCGTGCGTGCTCAAGTCTAAACCATATACGTATTACTTTTTACAAATATACTCAGCCTAATCTCCAAAAAGTGAAGCCCAAACAGTGAAAGAACAATATGGAATTCTGCATAAGTCTATTTCACCCGGATATTCATTTAACTGAGCATGCCTCACCTGAAGAAGTTTTCATTGGTCGATGTTTTTAAAGGGAAATGGTTGACTGACATTACCCCTAACCTTCAATTTTATTTATATTTTTATTATTTATAACACATTATCATGGAGTTGGAAAAATATCAAAAAATAGTTGGAAACAATAAACTAAACAAAATCACTCTTTTACGCGCACAAATAAAAAGTAATCCAAACAGAACTAAAACAACAATCAATCGGAGTTTGGCGCAATCGCAGTTCAATCCATATCCGGGTGAAATAGACTTATGCAGTTTTAATATGGAGCTGGGTTATGTTGTCCTTTTCTTACGGCACAGAAATTGCACACGGGATTAAATAGGGAACCCTGAGTATATTTGTAAAAAGTAATACGTATATGGTCTAAACGCACCATAAAACGGACATTATAACGAAACTGCAGGTCGCACAACCAGTTCGGAAGTAGTTAATTAAGACGTAATTTACCTGATTAACTACGTGTAGTTTTTGTTCCAAAACTACGTCTTTTCCTATTCATTAACTACATGAAAACTACGTTAATAAACTATGTATTGATATTATGAATAATTTTCCTTTATATAAGGTGTAATAGAGATAATATGATGTAAATATTATATTTAAAGCCATATTTCTTCTGTTTTCTTAAATACATTATGTGTTTTTAAAGCTTCAACTTATTATAACCTCACCTCAAACCTTTGATATTTGAAAGTTACATACATAGGTTACATAAACTACACCCTCTACATAAACTACATTAACTACATATAATGTAGTTTATGTAGTTTTTAAAAGTAACATGTAGTTTTCCGAACCCTGCGCACAACGAAAGAAAGTCAGTGGAACGAAATATGCTGGGAATAACCAAGAGAGACCGTAAAAGAATAGAGTGGATACGACAAAAGACCCAGGTTATAGATGTCAACCTCAGAATCAAATCCCTCAAGTGGCAATGGGCAGGACACCTGGCAAGAAGGACGGACAACAGATGGACCACAAAAATTACAGCATGGTACCCACGAGGAGTTAAGACACCAAGAGGAAGAACAAACCTGATATAAGTCCATGATATTAGTAAAATAGCAGTGTAACTTTGGCCCGTATAGCCAGCAATAGGCAACAATGGGTCCAACTACAAAATCTAGAGAGAGTATCTAAATATGTGGGGGAAGCTACACTTATGATAGTATCATAGTAGAAGGAAAAGAGTAGTTGCACTCTCCCAAATATTTCCTGCCAGTTTTTACAACCTGTCGGATATCGACAGATTGCAAAGCGTTTCAGTTAGAGATGGGCGGTTATTGGTAAAAAACCGGTTATAGGTTAACCGGAATTATCTTTAAAAAATAATAACTTGACAAAATTAACCGACACAAATTAACCGGTTATTCAAATAACCTAACCTAGCAAAACTAAATATTTAGTTTTCCTATAGGTTTACTTACCTCTACACTCCATAGGTCTACTTCAAATTTAGATAATAAACTTAGTTAAATCGCATGATTAAATAGAGATTGTAGCAATGTAAGTATGTATATGTACAAAAATGAATTTAAATAAAAATGCTAACCTCACTTTTTGAGTAGACATGGATATGATATTAAAACTAGTAATTACTTAACGTTCAAATAAACCATACAACTCACAAGTTCTACAATCTACAACCAAGTTATTTTAATCAAATACCAAAGAAAAATAAGGAGACTGAATGAATAAATAATGAAAGATTATCTTCATTCATTACTTGAACTTCAATTTTGTATTCTTAGTCTAAGCTTCAAGAGAGACTTCAAACTACAAATAAAATATATTTACGGTGAAACGTGGGTGAAACTGGGCGAAACCATGGAAAACTTTTGAAGAACCGTTGAAAATCCGTTAAAGTCGGTTAAAATTTAAATGTAGAATTTAGAGAATCTATTTGAAGTTAGGTTCGTATCACTTGGCTAGCTTGTGGCTAGTAGTAGTCTATGGCATTAGTACTTTGTTTTACGGCCTGACCTGTCAGGGCCATTCGGCCGTTGTTTTGATTATTATCAGGGTTCGCCTGATGCCTGATTTAATTTTGACATTTGATGTTTGATGTCATATATTTTCGTTTTGGGAGCGGGAGCGGGATCTCCCGTTATCGTCAAAATATTGGGAAGATTCGTGCCGTTCGCTTCTTCGAAATTTACGATTCAAACAGCTAATATTTAATTGTTACTTGTTTTAAACAAGTACGATTTTTTTTAAAAATAACCGGCTATAGGTTATTGAACGTAATGCAAGGTTATTAGGTTAACTGGTAAAAAAAAACTACCTTTAAATAACCGGTTATTTTAGAGGAAAATACCGGTTATTCAAAAAACCGGTTACTTTTGCCCATCTCTAGTTTCAGTTGAGTTCCGTCCGTTGACCTGCAAGGATCGAGCGTTGCGTCCCAGCACAGAAACGGATTGGGAAAAAAATGAGTGCCTTACTTGCTGCTATTGGTTGTAGTAATAATTTAAAAAATTGTGCTTTGAGTGTCATTTGTCATTGTGTGTGTTATGGTTAATTTTCTCATGACTGATTACTACTTAATAATTTGATATTATTTTCATTTAAACCTCAATTTTTTATCGATTTTACTTTTGACAACCATCCCTTGCTTGCTGTTTAACGAGCTGCACCATCATTGAACAAAAATTTGCTAGTATCGAAAATACCAAAAAAAAATGGAAATCCCGGTTCCTTAGAGGCATGATACCGAAATTACCGGTTCCGGACACGCTATAACGTACCATAACCGTGAATCGCCCTCTACAGGGTGAGTCTTAAATAAGTAAAAAAAATCAAATATCAAATATTTTTAGCGGTAGTCTATTTTGGCGCTAAAAATATGAGGATTTTTCTACGCAATTATTTTTGGAAAAAAATCTGCTTTAGTTTTTAGTTAAAAAATATAATTTCTTGATAATATGGTTGCGATTCCCCGGTTGCCCGGTTCTTTTCGGATATCAAAGAACCGGGACTCGAAATATTAATTCCCGGTTCTTCTGATACCTTCGGGACTGGGTAACAATAACTAAAAAAATATTCTTTTATTACGTGAGAAAGTAGTGATGCTATTTCTCATTGTTCTTGCTTCTTTTCTCTTTTGAAATTTCTGTAATGTTTATTAGCAATTATTGAAGTTTAAAAATGTTATTTTATTATTTAGTACAATGTGGTGGTTCAAGGTATTAGTTATCCAATAAAAATCACCTAACCAATATATTACTACAAAACAAACACATTAATGTTAAAATTAAACTTATTTTAAATTTAAAAAAAATTGTAGAAAGTCTTTGAAATAGATAATAATATAAAAATATGTCATTATATATTTTTTCCGCATTTCTTCCCATCAGAAGAGTTTCAGATACAGAAGAATTGTTACTTACACGAAATGTGAAAATATTCTGTTTTCAGGCAAATTTTTACTCGATGATCAATTTTTTTTATTTTATTTTATTGTGAACTCATATTGTCCTAAATACATCTCTGTGAAACTATGACGAGTGAGTGCCTAGTGAATTTGCCTAGTTATAGACCACGACTATTATACAGCTACGTCAGTGGTCACGGGACGCGAGAACAAGGTCATATAAAGTGGCAGAAAAAGAACAAAGGATTTGACAAAGAGTAAAGCTACTAGTTTCCTTATACTATGATAGTATCATAAAATGGTCTTTAAAACAAGTGTATTGTTTGGAAATTTTAAATATTTTGATATAGTAAGTTTAATATTTTACATTTCAAATAACGGCTACGCCTACCCCGTCATCATTTTTATTCGACTTACCATGTTTACCCGATGTAATCAAAAATTCGTCTAAATTATAGGTAATAAACGAGAAGGTAATTGAGATACTTAACAAGAAAATTAATTTGAAATATATTACTACTTCCCTCATGATTAAAATGTCTTATTTAATAGTATTTCCTGTATTCTTTTAACATAAATGATCTAAAATACTGAAAAGTAAATAGAGTTGGTATTATTTAATAGATTACAAGTACTTAAATATATTAAAATACTTTTTATAATACCACTATAATCTTATTTAATGTAAATTTTAATTGGTTTTGCATTAAAAATGCTATCAACATTCCATGACAAAGATCTTTGTATTATAGTCTGATTTCATAAAAAATATTTTAAATTTATTTTGAAACACAAAGAATAATTAAATCGTTCATTAAAGAACTTAACGATCTGATACCTCAAGCACTGTTTTTAATGATGCACGACTCTACTTTTACTTTATCTTTGTTTAAAATATGAACCGACTTAGATAATGTATTGTCTAAAATAAGTCATCAGTGCAGTATATTTTCAAATTATTTAAGAAAATATAAATTGCGGAACTTAATATATAATATATTAAGATAGAAAAAATTATACAGTAAATTTAACCAGAAATAATTTTTGTCGAAATATGCTACGAAATAGGATAGACAGTATTAAATAAAGACAAGTCGTCGTAAAACAAGAGAGACTGACAGTCAATAGTTATAAACATGTCATAATGGTCATAAAATACAAATTATCAACTGTACAGGAAAGACAGCACTAAAAGACCTAAAGAAGTAGTGCTAGGAGAAAGATTTTATTTGCTTAAGACGTAAAGGCATACACAAGGTGTCTCAATATTTCGCGGACAAATAAGTTCATTGGACACAATAGTATACGTATATACTCTATACAAAAGTAGGTACCTTTGTATAGAGGTATACTAAAGATACTTCTATACAAACTATTGAAAATAAACAATTTTTTCAGATGTTTTAAGAACCGTTTTTCCTATTTGAATGATATTTTGGGTGTCTATATTTTGCTAAGTGCTTTAACATTTGACTTTTACAAAAATCATACACAAGGAGTTCAAAAAATATCAAAATACACACACAGGAAAAATCTAGGGATATCATTTTATTAAAGTTAAAAATAAATGTTTTGAATAAACAACCACATATTTGTAGGCCGATTCTTTCTACTTCGATTGAAACGAAGTAGTCACACTAGTTATTTCTAAATTTGGGATATTTGCAGAAGTGTTTGTGCATTTTTTGTCAAATGTATAAAAAGCACCTAGCATCAATTGTTCGAATTTAACCTGTACTGGCTATGTTTTTATGATAACTGGCCAGAATTCATTCAAATAACTCTGTTTAGTATTAAACGACATTATGGAGCGTAGACATCTTAACAGAGACGAAATGCTAAGGGCCATGTGTATGCTCGAAGCTGGAGTGCGCCAAATCGACGTAGCTAGAGCATTAAATACAACACAAAGTGTAATATCGCGATTAAGTGCACGCTACCGTGAAAGTGGTGATGTTGCTGAAAAGCACACAGGGCGACATCGCATTACTACCCCTCAGCAAGATCATTTTTTACAATTAAATGCTCGACGCCGACCGACTCTTACAGCACCAGAGCTTGGTTTAATTCTCCAGGAAACACATAATGTAACCGTTAGTCCTGACCCTGTTCGCAATAGATTAAGAGAGGTCAACTTAAGAAGCAGACGCCCCTGGAGAACTCAACCCTTAACGAGAGGAAATCGAGAGGTACGATATTTGTAGGCTCAAGATCATGTTCAGTGGTCGAATGAACAATGGGCCAATGTTCTCTTCACGGATGAGTCAGGCTTTGGAATTCATCCGGATTCGAGAAGGCTTAGGGTATGGAGAGAACCGGGAAATCTTATTCGGTTGGATCATGTTCAGGTAGTGCACTCTTATCAAGATGGAACAGTTATGGTCTGGGGAGGAGTCCAATTAGGCCGAAAAACCGATCTCGTTTTTCTTGAAAGGTTTCTAACAGGAATCACATATCGTGACTTAATTCTTGAGCTTGTCGTGTTACCATATGCCAATGATTTTGGGAGAAACTTCATTCTCATGCATGACAATGCACGGCCTCATACAGCCAGAGCGGTAAGTGAGTTTATCAATGCTCATCAATTAAACATCTTACCCTGGCCGGCACAATCTCCTGACCTCAACCCCATCGAGCACGTATGGGACGCGGTCCAAAGAAGAATTTTGAGAATGGGTATGTCTCGTGAAACTCGTAGGGATCTGGTTCGGGCCGTGAATGCAGCATGGCAAGCTGTACCTCAAGAAGAGATCGACAACCTGATCAGGAGCATGGAGAGACGCTGTAATGAACAGTAGAGGATTTGTTTTATCTTTTTTTTTTAATTCACAGTTTAGAATAAAAAAAAATATGTGTATTTTTTTGAGTTCAATAAAAATCAAGGTAAATTTGAAAAATTCGGTAAATTTCGCATTTTTATTTCCAATACGTCCTGTAAACCCTTTGTTTATTTTAATTTTAGTGTATCAGAAATGCAAATAATAAAATTACTGACGATGGCTGGATAAAATTGTAATATCCCTACACTTTTCCGGTGTGTGTATATACAGGGAGTTCCAATATTCCGTGGATGCATAGAACAACTACGTATTTTTTGGATCAAAATAAGTTAACTTCACATAATTTACCTTTATACAAAACTGCTTCGTGTGTCCGACAACCAACGGCCTCAATCAAAAATAAACCCGAATGTTAATTAATTTAAAATTTATTAAGCTCTTTATGAAGCTTATTGTCAAACATTATTTGTGGTACTAAGGAATCGCCAGATTAGTAGGGCATAATAGATTTTGTCCACAACCACTTAGTAATAAATCAATATTCTACTTCCTAGCTGAAGGAATATGGGGCCCATATTTGTAATAGAGTGAAATATAACAGCTGATAACAGTGAATTATGATAAATCACACTTTGCATTTACTTTACATTTGTTGCTATGCCCAACATGACACTCACAACATACCGATGCGCGGCGTGGATGATTTGACGTTTTTCTTATCTTTTCTTTTTATTAATTTTGACGTTTAAAATTGTCAAATGTTAAATAGGTAGTGATTATTAAGTGGCATATCAAGAACTCGTTTAAAATCAAAAAATGAATTATGAGAGTGAGAGTGATAATGATCCCTGTACACCACCAAAGATAGCAGAAGCGGCCAAATTAACAAGTCTTGGATTGCTACAACAAAAGTTTAAGGATCATTACATATCTCCCTATAAAAACTTTCTAGACTGAAGGATTGCTAAAGCATAAATTCGTTTTCCGAATCCGTGTTATTAGTATAATATTTAGTTGCCATTGTAACGGAACAAAAATCAATCTCCTGATTGACTAAAAAATGTTGGTACGATATTTCCATGAAAAGAACTTGAAATAATATTAATGAAATTCAAATACATATATAACTTTAAATAAAACACGAATTACCAATTTTAGTTGCACAAAACAACAAAAAGACAGATGCTGATTGAATATTATTTTTATTCTTTTGTTCTTTGACATTGTAAACATTTATAAATGTTTATTTTAACAATAAGACTGACAATATTATTTGTATATCTAATGTTTCGTATTATCTTTTGTTTGTTTGTATACCTTGTTTTTTTTACTGTGTTTGTTAGTTTACCTTTGTCTACAAATTGAAAAATTTTTTATCAATGAAGGCATTTATTTATTTATTTATTTAAAAATTTGGTCAAGAATCTTTTTTACCGCAAATTTACGAGTTTTAAAAAATCGAAATTTTTACCAAGTACGACTAATCTGTATTGAAATTAGAAAAAAACAATTTGATCGGTTATTTATTTTTTTTTGTTTTAAGGAAAATTGACATTTTTTTCGAAAAATATGCATTTTTAGTCATACGTCCCCTTTGTCCTAAGTTGTTGTCCTCCCTCGTTGATCCTAGGTGGTACAAAAAGCTTTGTACATTCTGCATATGCCAAAAATTATTGATATAGAGTGTATCTAAAAGCAGATAACTAACACAAGTTAAAAAAAACTTCTACATCAGAATAATATTTTTATTTATAAAATAAGTAGATAAATTATAATAAAATTTAAGTTTATTTAATATTAAATATATTTTTTGAACACCCTGTATAAATCGGTCCAAATTTCTGTACAGCTAATTTAAGATACACACTATATCAATATATTGTAGGCCTATGCAAAATGTACAATGCCTTTTGTACCATTTAGGACCAAATGTATGACTATTGTTTACAGTCCCGCAATTTTGCGGATCCGCGGGATTGATTGCTTTAATCCCGCGGGTTTGCTGGATTGAGATTTTTTTGCGGGATTGCATTCCCTAACTGTACTCAACTAAAGTTGGTAGAAAAAAGTACTAATATACAGTTATGTCGTAAAACACATCTAATAATAAACTTCCCAAATATTTGAAAATATAATAGTTCGATGACTGCAACTCTCGATGCATAGCAACTGATGTTATTGACGTTTTTATTGTCTTTTAGCTAATTTTGACGTTTGAAATTGCCAAATTTTAAATAGGTAGTGACATTTTCCCCTAAAACATGAATACAATAATTAATATTAAGTAAGATTAACATTAAAAATACAAATTCAAACACTCCTTATAATTATTATAATGGCCATGGACAAAGTATAGTATTCAACTCGCAATTTATATCACTCTTCGGGTGACTCTCGTCACTCGGGTGACTTGCACCCCTCGCCTACGGTTCGTGACGCAACCGTCGCCCTACGTGAATAATGGCTAGCATAAATTGCTCGTTCAATAATATACTATTATCCACAACTCGTCTATAATTAGGTTATTATACATGAGTTTATGAAATAATAATAATGTTCATTATTCACTAGTGAGTAATGGTTTCATTATTCACGGCTTCCACGTATATCTCGATTCAAACTCCAAACAACAGCTGTCAAGCATTACCGTTAATGTAAATAAATATTTTTTGTTTTAGTTAGTTAAAGCTAAATTAGTTAGCTACCTAGTTAAAGAAAAGTTGTTTTGTTTCCATGTTACTCGTCAATAGTCGCCTGCGGCTCGTGTCATAAACTTCATCCGCGTGAATAAAAGCCACCATTATATGGTCGTTGAATAATATACTATTATGCGCCTCCATAGCTTGATATAACAAAAAAAACATTTTTTTGCAAGCCAGGTTCGGAAAAAATGTTTTCCTCAAAAAGCATGCGCAGTGGCTTTTTTTACAACAAAAATGTAGTAAATAGTAAAATTACCATTTTAAGGAAAAAATCGGTCGTCTGTTGAGTTGGAAAATATTTGTTCTAAAATTTATGTAGAGGTGGGGGTAATTTGTACCCTTCCCGCACTTTTTCTTGGCTTTTGTAAAAGCAAAATGTTAAAGCACATAGCAAAATATAGATACCCAAAATCTCATTGAAACTGGAATAACAGTTCTTAAAATATCTGAAAAAAATGTGATTATTTTTTTGCAAAGTTTGATCCCTTCTAACCAGACAAACAAAGCACTTTTGTATCGAGATAAATTTTGCGAATGAACTTGTTTTGCAAAAATACGTACTGCTTCTATGTCCACGGAATATTGAGACACCCTGTATTACACAACATTATTTTAGTACTCTATTCTTAATATTTATTAGCATTATGAACATTTTATAACTAAAACTTAGTGATGCGTTTTGTATAGTTATCTGTTACATGTAAGCATAAAATATGTTAAAAATCTTTTATGGGGATATACAAATTGCATAATATACATATAAGTACCTTGCAAGATGCTGATGGATTTTACTTCTTTAAGGTGCGCCAATGGTTTATCTATCTAAATACATTTTCCGTCAGTTTCCTTCAATTTATCTCAGCTTATTGCTCTCTTTTAGGTTATGTAATATGTTTCTCATTAGCACAGTGGCTTTTGCGTCCGATATTACAGAACTACATTAATTTTTTATTGGATAATTAACGATCTAGATTACAGATTAAAAGGAAAACAAACTAATATGAATTTTCCACTGAAACAGTTTCTTGTGCATGTTACTATGAGTAAAAAAAGATCAAATTTAATGAGTACAATCTAAATATATCGAAATATATAATTCTTGTATACGGGTTATTATATTTTACGTTTACGAGGGAAGTTTATGGCATAAATTAGGATTGATTGACGTATTCAAATACTTTTGGTCGCTTCCTGTTTCACCGGAAATGACACCAACTTTGGCTTTTTTAATGCCACCCTCGGTATTTCGATAAAAAAATATGACACTCTGAATAGAATGACATATCATATGTCAACTTTTGACATTCTCGCTTAAAAATCGCATTTTAAATTTCAATCTAGAATGTCTGTATTAAAAATATTAATTTTTACTCAAAAAACCTTGGAAAAATAGATTTGATCGTCTAATGTTTTTCGTGTCTTGTCCTGGTCGGTTAAATGATGTCCAAATCGTATTTTTACTCATATATCAATTTTATAACAATGGAAGAAGGGCTCATTAGCATAAATATTTCGAGAAAGAATTTTTTTAATATACGTACGAACAATTTGGTACCACACACTTAATATTTCTAGTCAAATTGTCGTTATGAACCGCATGTTACAATTTCAAATAAACCATATGCGAGAATGTCAAAAGTTGATAATCTGTCATTCTCCTCAGAGTGTCTTTTTCTATTGAATAAAGTAGAAATATGCCAAGGGTGTCTTATAAAAATAAAAAGTTGTAGTCATTTCCGGTGAAACAGGAAGTGACAAAAAACAATTGAATATGTCAATTATTCCTAATTTATGTCATATACACACACCGGAAAAGTTTAGGGATATTACAATTTTATCCAGCCATCGTCAGTAATTTTATTATTTGCATTTCTGATATAATAAAATTAAAATAAACAAATAGTTTACAGGACGTATTGGAAATAAAAATGCGAAATTTACCGAATTTTTCAAATTTACCTTGATTTTTATTGAACTCAAAAAAATACACATTTTTTTTATTCTAAACTGTAAATTAAAAAAAAAGATAAAACCAATTTTACTTAATAAAGGGTATGGCCTCCTCTACTGTTCATTACAGCCCTACATCGTCTCTCCATGCTCCTGATCAGGTTGTCGATTTCTTCTTGAGGTATAGCCTGCCACGCTGCATTCACGGCCCGAACCAGATCCCTACGAGTTTCACGAGGCATACCCATTCTCAAAATTCTTCTTTGGACCGCGTCCCATACGTGCTCGATGGGGTTGAGGTCAGGAGATTGTGCCGGCCAGGGTAAGATGTTTAATTGATGAGCATTGATAAACTCACTTACCACTCTGGCTGTATGAGGCCGTGAATTGTCATGCATGGGAATGAAGTTTCTCCCAAAATCATTGGCATATGGTAACACGATAGGCTCAAGAATTAAATCACGATATGTGATTCCTGTTAGAAACCTTTCAAGAAAAACGAGATCGGTTTTTCGGCCTAACTGGACTCCTCCCCAGACCATAACTGTTCCATCTTGATAAGAGTGCACTACCTGAACATGATCCAACCGAATAAGATTTCCCGGTCCTCTCCATACCCTAAGCCTTCTCGAATCCGGATGAATTCCAAAGCGTGACTCATCCGTGAAGAGAACATTGGCCCATTGTTCATTCGACCACTGAACATGATCTTGAGCCCACAAATATAGTACCTCTCGATTTCCTCTCGTTAAGGGTTGAGCTCTCCTGGGGCGTCTGCTTCTTAAGTTGATCTCTCTTAATCTATTGCGAACAGTGTCAGGACTAACAGTCATATTATGTGTTTCCTGGAGAATTAAACTAAGCTCTGGTGCTGTAAGAGTCTGTCGGCGTCGAGCATTTAATTGAAAAAATGATCTTGCTGAGGGGTAGTAATGCGATGTCGCCCTGTGTGCCTTTCAGCAACATCACCGCTTTCACGGTAGCGTGCACTTAATCGCGATATTACACTTTGCGTTGCATTTAATGCTCTAGCTACGTCGATTTGGCGCATTCCAGCTTCGAGCATACCCATGGCCCTTAGCATTTCGTCTCTGTTAAGATGTCTATGCTCCATAATGTCGTTTAATACTAAACAGAGTTATTTGAATGAATTCTGGCCAGTTATCATAAAAGCATAGCCAGTACAGGTTAAATTCGAACAATTGATGCTAGGTGCTTTTTATACATTTGGCAAAAAATGCACAAACACTTCTGCAAATATCCCAAATTTAGAAATAACTAGTGTGACTACTTCGTTTCAATCGAAGTAGAAAAAATCGGCCTACAAATATGTTGTTGTTTATTTAAAACATTTATTTTTAACTTTAAAAAAATGATATCCCTAGATTTTTCCGGTGTGTGTATTAAGATACCACATCTTGTTTTTTAACTAAAACACTAAAAAACTGATATGGGTGAGCCACTTTTAAGACGCAATTATTTATATTAAATATTATTTATTATATGAACAAAAATCACCTTCCTAACAGCACTTAGGAGACATAAAAGGCTATTACTTCCGCTTTCCCGTTCAAAATATTCTAATAAAGTTACGATGAGTTTTTTACGGCTATTAAGCTATCTTGTACCACTTCACACTACAAGAGTTTTTTTCGACTCCAAGGTCTGGTAGTAAAAATTTTTAAACTTAAAGTATCACAACACAATTCATCTAAACCAAAAACTCGTAATACAACACCAAAGTGTCAAAACGAAAGACAATGCCAGGAAATTAATCAATAAATTGGGCACCTTGACATTTTTTACAGCATAGCTACCACCTAAATCCACAGCCGGAAATTTAAATTCCAGTTAGTCAGCCCGATGCCGAATATGTCTATAATTACGTAACTAAAAGTTTAATTGGTATTGAATATACTCTAGAAATTTCTACTGCGCGCTTATAGCCTGGAACACCTTATATAGTATGGTATACCGAATGCGTCTCAAACGTGGCTCACCCCCTATAACTTTTTTATTTTTTCAGAAAAAAAAACGAAATTACAATACGGTATACATAATTTGTGAATGAGAATGTGACATATATTTGGATTAATTGACGTATTCAGCTGTTTTTATCACTTCCTGTTTTACCAAAAAATAATTGGTATTGAATATACGCAATTTATTTCCAAATCTCTTGAAATACGCCTAACGATATTTCAGCCAATTTTGATGCTCACTTGTTGTTTGATAATCAATTGTGTGGGTCGATGTATTGGTTATTGTAAACAAAATAACATTAGATTCGAAATAATTGGCGCCGGAAGGCACGTATAGCCCCCCATATTAAAATATGTTAATAAAAAGTTGGTGGGCAGATCTTCTAGTTTCAAAGTAAAGGAATTTTTCCAATTTTGGTCCGCGGTTATTTCGCCTATCCGCCACCTGGGGGCGCGTCCGATGGGAGTTTAGAGTTCTCCACACGGATTTTCTCAAAAACGGACTACGGAAACACGGAATATCTCCAAAACTGCGACTTTGACTGATTTTGATGTTATTACAAATTTTGTTGCAAATATTATTCCTAAATTGAAAACCGCGTTTCGCTAGCTACTGTAATTTTGGCATTACGATTTTTTTTAATTATTAACCCCCTCCCATACCCCCTTACCAACCCCCACCCCACCAAAAACTAATGGCCAGATTCTCGGGTGCCACAGTATTTTTGTGCCAAAGTTGGTTAAAATCGGTTTAGCGGTTTTTGAGTTATCGTGTTACAGACAGACAGACAGACACCATGCAAATATTTTGTATTTAGGTCATTTATGACTATTTTGAGCGAAATTAATTAAAAAAAAATTTGCCGATCTTAATAGCCTACCATACCTGTTGGTATTGTCGGCTAAAAATATAATGTTTTTTTTTTTTGGGAAAATAAAGGATTTGTTTCCTCGTCACATTATCATTATTTTGTGCAAAATAATAAGAGCTGTTTGATGTCTGTTATTAATAACAGTTCTTGGATCTTGCAGAGAAATTGTTGCTAGTACATGATCCGCCTTTTTGACAAATATAGGCACCATGTGAATTTTAAAATGAAAACAACCGTCACACAACAATGTCGACCTCCGCCATAATTTTTCTGCCTTAAGATCTTTATTTTTAGGTTTCTCGCCCAAAAAATTTCTGGCAAAAGCAAATTCATCGTTTAATTTAATATAACGTACTTCTATATCTTGAATGCCCCTTCTATATAGGGTGTTCCAGAAATAAGTGCAAATATTTTAACTGGTAGTATAGTTCAACCCCAGAAACACGCCTATGAGGTTTTTTTTGAGAAAAAAAAATAAAAGTGCGAAATATTTTGGAACTTTTTTTAGTTAAAAACATAATTTCTTGATAATATGGCAACATATTTATTAGATTAAATTTGCAAGAAAGAAAATCCAGAAAAGATCCAGTGGTTCTCAAAATTTCAGCAAAAAATATTTTTTTTGGAAATTTTCAAAGTAAAATAACTTCGTTATTTTGGACTTATTTGAAAAACGATAAAGAGAAAATATGTTTCTTTTATCGAGATCTACCACCTCTTAAAATATTTGCACTTATTTCTGGGACACCCTGTATATCATTATTTGTTGCTAGAAAATATTTTCGTTTGAAATATAGATTTTTACTTTTATTTCTATATGGAGTTTCTGAAAATAAAAATATATAAATCAATGTAAGTAGAACGCGTTCTTATGAGTTTAAAAGCTCAACAGCCGATAAAAACATATATTTTTAGTTAAAAGTGCTATCACTAGCCAATATGGCGGAATTTTAATTCATTATTTTATAAAATTTGAC
Source organism: Sitophilus oryzae (assembly GCF_002938485.1). NCBI lineage: Eukaryota > Metazoa > Arthropoda > Insecta > Coleoptera > Curculionidae > Sitophilus > Sitophilus oryzae. Next base: position 3,611,198 of record NW_022145945.1, read on the forward strand.
ATGGAGTCGCACACAAATCATCTACATTATATCATATTTGTGTCTAAAAAGACAGAAACTCGTGTTTCGGAAATGAATCGACAATAAATGGAAACATTATTTCCAAAATGTTTGTGAAATGTATAGGTACGAAATCTGTAAATGTGAGTTTCGAGTCCGTTTCTTAAAAGTTTCCAAAAATTTGTGACACTAAAATCTTTATTTAGCTTATGTAGCGAAACCATATTTTGGTAAAATGTTTCGAAACAAAAAGCGATTTATGATGCGAAACGTATGTATACTTCCCCTAGGAGATGCAAGACCTTGTCGTTGGTGGGGAAGCTCCTGGTCAGGTGCTGGGGGAATCCCCCCTAGCACTTGGCTTGGTCTAAGAAGCATCTCACTCATCGTCTTGTCCCTGACTGTAGTGTCGTGGCCAGGGAATTGCACCAAGACATATAACGATACCGGGCGGGGCTAACGGACAGCTTCAACCTTGGGCACCGGGGGGCACCCCATTGTATTTTATCCCTTACTTCTACATGCGGGGCTCTGTAGAAGTGGACCGACTGTCCCTAGCGACTCATGGGAACACTATGAGATCTGGTAATAATAGTAATAAAAACATCACCGGTGAAGCTGTGGGGAAACCCCATAGCGACACTGAAAACAGTAAGAATGAAAGTTCCAAGGGGCCAAACCCAAAGAGAACTAAAGGAGAGGTGGCTGACACTTGCGTGAGACCATCCTCCGCAAGTGGCATACAAGTTACCACCTCCTCCAAGGGTCGGGAGCCTACCACCTACCTCTAAACCCAACAGACGACACAAGCTACCGTTTCGTCTACACGGCCTGTATGATGAGTTATACTCAAGAAAGGGGGACACAATAGATCTCTAAGGTCGCAGAGATTAACCCCCCTCCCACTTATTCTAAATTCTAATTCTAACGTATGTATAAAAAATGTGACGAAACTGTTTCGCAATGTTTCTCAGCAGAGATTCTTTTTTTTATCTTGGTAGCAATTTTGTGTTCTAAAAATGCTACTTGGGATATGTTGACAGGGACAGGCACCTACTATGTTTCTATATGCAAAATATAAAATACAACCCCCGTATAAACAGCCGTATCTTTTTTTGCTAAATTGTTTTGCTATCAATTGGCTTAATTTTGACACAGTTTATTTTTCGGCAAATACCCGTATTTCTGATAGTACTAAATTGGTACCGTCACTGGCCACAACCTATTACGTTTCAAGCCGTATTATATCAGAGAACGGACGATGCGACGCGTGTCTCGACTTTTTGCGGTACCACCTCAGAGGACAAGAAGAAAGTAACAATTTCTTACACACGGGTAACAGGAAAACCAAAACGGACTACACTGTGTGCTAGAGCCACTCTTGGTTCCGCCCGAATATAAATACTTGCTTCCTATTATTTCGACAGTCAGTTCATTCTAATTCCTTGGTGTCGAAACATGATCACCCTTGTAAGTACCCTCCTATTGCGTCAAACGTTGCGTTCTGTCAAAAGCAAATGATCGATGTGCGTCATTTAAGTATAAATATGTGTCAAATAAGTGATTACGTTGTTATAAAAAAAATCAGTTTTTCATTTTTTATCATCAATCAAAGTTGATTGAATTGCATCAAAATGTTGTCATTATTTTTAATTATTTAATTGTATAGGGTTCGGCAATCGTGCATCGGGCATCTGTAGCTCCTAGAATAAAAAACTTGGGAATTTTGTTTAAGTGCAGACCTAAATTATGTGCTAGGATCTATTTCAGAAACACTAAAAACACTTCTACAGGGTGGCTCAAAAAGTGTGAGTGGATCGGGATTATTTTTTTTAAATAGAACACCCTGTATATTATTGCATTTTTGGTTTTCTTTCAGATCATAAAATTCGTAAATTTATTTTGATAGTTTTAAAGAAATATATTATATTTTTCAGCTTTTCTTAAAAAAATATTACAAATACAAGAACTGTTCTGAAATCAAAACTATATTAGGTATTTACTTTATATACTTAACCTTGCTATAAATATCGTAATCTGAAATTATACAGGGTGTTCAAAATTCAATGCCAAACTTTCTAAAATAAAAAATTATTTTTCTTCGTTTTTTTTAATGGAACACCCTGTATACTATTTTTTTATTATTTGCAGATACTCGCGATTTATTTCATATGGCTCTTGCAACAGTAAAATACGAGAGAAAAATCATTGCATGCCTTTGATAAAAATTTACTGTAGAAAATGCCCTATGAAATATAAAAATGCGAATATCTGCCAAATCATTAAAAAAAGTGTAATTCTCTAAATAAATAAAAATATTTACTTTTTAATACCCCATTTACTAGAAAATAATATGCAGGGTGTTATTAAAGGGGGTTCGTTTAAAAAAAACGAAGAACAATGATTTTATATTTTAGAAAGTTTAGAGTAGAATTTTGAACATCCTGTATGATTTACGATTACCATATTTATAGCAAAGTTAAGTACAGACCACCTAAAGTAAATACCTAATATAGTTTTGATTTTGATGACCGGTTACAAGAACCCGTTTTTTAATATTTTTTTAAAAAGGATTTTTGAAAAATATACAGGGTGGCGCACCTCATTTGCCTCGGTTGATTATACGAAAACGTAAAGATGTAGAAACAAAATATTTTATGGGTATATGTGGGAAGGCAATGTGCATAATTTAAAATTATTTTGAAATGTACAGGGTGTGTCAGAACTAAAATCCATACCAAAGTTATATTTTTTCTTATGGAACACCCGGTATTTTATTTCATTTTTGGATTCTTGAGCATAAAATAAGGCATTTATTATAAGGGTTTAATATGTTTAAAAGCTTTGGTTTTTGAAATATTTAAAGATATTTAAATATGCATGCTATAATAAAAAAGTGTGTTAACACCTTGTATATTACTTTTCAGAATTAATTCTTCTGCTGACTTTCAAGCCAAGAGAATAAGATATAAGCATAAAAACTTCGTTATTTCAAATGCAACACTGTATTTTTTGTCGAAGCAGATTAATCAAAAATTATATTTAAAATAACAAAGATTTTTTTGTAAAATAAATATTTAAAATAGGCCAGCAATTTTTGATACCCCTGTATACATTTAAGGAAGCAATAAGATTTTTTAGTAAATTTTATATTTCTGGCTTCAAAGTCAGCACAAGAATTAACTCTGAAAAGTAATGTACAGGGTGTAGACAAACTTTTTTATTATAGCAAGCATATTTAAATATCTCAAAAACCAAAGCATTTAAACATATTAAACACTTATTAAGAAACTAGAAAAAATATAACTTTGGTATGGATCATAGTTCTGCCACACCCTGTACATTTGAAAATAATTTTAAATAATGCCACATTATCTCTCTACATATACCCATAAAAAATTTGTTTCTACATCTTTCCGTTTTCGTATAATCAACCGAGGCGAATGAGGTGCGCCATCCTGTATATTTTTATTTACCATTAATATCTCTGAAACTATCGAAATATATTTACTCATATATCAGGATTATGTAAAGTGAACTGAAAGGAAGCCACAAATGCAATAATATACAGGGTGCTCCTTTTATAAAAAAATCATCCCGATCCACTCACACTTGATTTTGATGTCTATAATAAAATCCAAAAAAAAATAAATAACAAAATCAAGGTAATTCTTTTTTTTTAGAAATATCTTCGGAAGGTCAGTTTTAGATTTCGAAACTATTAACTCGTTATTAGAATTCAGAAAGTTGCAAGATTTTCCTATAATTTAGTCATCTATTTATCTTCTCTTCATTTTTATATATGGCACACTGTAAATCAAATCTGTAATTAGATACAGATAAAGCAAGTGTTGCAAACTAACTGAACTGGTGAATAACTATAAATTGCTGATGAGATGAACCATTCGATGTAAAGAAAGGGAACTAAAATGTCGGAAGAGAATTTATAGTGAAAGTAAACCGTTGATCATAAAAAATCTATCTGTAACAAGCGTAAATATCTTTCACTTTAATTTAAAAATTCTATCAAAATGTTTGCACAATTCTTTTCTCTCTTTTTACTTCAAATTAGATCGTTCAGATTCTTAAAAAAATAATTTGTGGAAAATAAAGTATAGTCCTTAGTACATACTCCAAATTTTTTATTTGTTTTTAATTAAAGAAATATCTGTAATCATCTTAGAAAAGTATCTCTGAAACTTCAAATTTTACGATCCATTTGATACGTAACTTAGTGTTATAGTTGGATCATTAATTAGACCATATGTTTTATAAACCATATGGTCTATAAATATAATCTAATATATTATTTAATATATAGAACTAGGTAGCATTTAGTTCTATACCAATTCCGGTCCATTTTCTTTTCCATAGATGTAAGGTCTTGGCAATATAAGTTTTAAATAATGTTGGGGGTATACAGCAACCCTGTTGTGAAAAATCTTTTTACTTACTTTATTAGAAATGGTGTGGTTTTTGGCCAAAGTCTACCTACCTTCCAACTAAAATAGTCGATATTCCAGTATGAAACATCCCATTTAAAAATACCATTTAAAAATCCCATAAAAAAAGGTTTATGGTGGCATTTCCAGATATATATTTTTTTAAATAATCTACTGACTTTTAAAAAAACTGAAAGTGTCAAATTATCTACATTTCCTCCCTCTTCCATTTCCCTCATCCATTTCCCTCACCTATTTTCCTCACTCGGTTTTTCTTATTTCTCGCCTCATTTAATTAAGCAAAATATTCTTGTAATATCTTTATTAAATACTTACCTAACATTAAAAAAAAGTAAACAAGAATAACAACAGTAATTGAAGATTTTAATACATTTATTTGTTGAAGGTAAAAATGCTAGACTTCTTTGGCTTAAAACCTACAATCTGGCGTTTTAAAAAAGCGACGAGTTTGTGATATTTTGATATGTCAGTCAAATGTAATGTAAATCATGTTAACTTAATTCTAGCATCGTCCGTATCATGCTATACGTAGCCCAAAGAGTAGATGGTTTTTTTCTGCCTTGCCATGTCGCTAAAATATGCCATCAAGACTGCCTCCGAAGCAAAATTCTTAGCATTTCTTTCGGCACACCATTTTTCGTATACTGTCAATGCTATTTCATATCGCCCCCTACTTTTCTCTGGAAGTAAACTGGCTTCTGCTCTTTTTGCAGCTTCTGTAAGTTCTGGTGGAGTACAAATATTAAAGTAGTCTTCATTATCAGAACTTTCCGTCAACATTCTGGCTTTCTATGTTATATAAATTCGAAAAAGCGAACGAGAAATTCAAAACTGTCACTTAGTTGTTTGTTTTGCTGTTGAAAGTTTGCACCATAAAATAATAAATACAAGAAGAAGTGTCAAGTCAATGTTAAATTATGGAAACAGCGTGGCTGCCTGGGTAACTAATTTTCAGATATGGCGGCTGGGACATTTGACATGACATCGACATGACAATTTCAATTTTATGAAATTTATTTCCGTTTCCGGTTTTTAATGGCGGGCTGTTCAGGAGGGTTAATATACTTTTTACTCTTTCTAGTAGTTAATAATACAACAAAATTACTCAAAAATATTTATTTGGAATTTAGAACAATGTAAATATGCAAATCAGCACAATTAAAGAGCTATAAACACATAAACTACTGTATAAATATCAAAATATTTAAATAACATCAGAGATGCTGTGTTAAAGTGAATTAGTAAAGTAACAGTGCACTGACTTACAGAAACTTGAAGATAAATAAATGTTTTCACAGCTTCACGGGCGTAAAACTAACTGGAAGCAGGAAAAAGACAACAGGAACCCACGCAAAACCTGGAATCAAAAAAAATATGTAAAAAACATAAATATAGGTACATAAGGCTTTTGTGAATTAAATCAAACAGGACTTGAATGAAAATAAAATGAATAAAAAATATGATACATATACATCTAATACCTCATTCGTATTTTAAAAATAATCTACAAAAAAAATAATCTACATACATAGCATTATTGCTATGAAAATACATAATAGGTACCTATGTGATATGTAATTACGCATTTCTGTTCATCTTGTAGATAATCAATGTAGGCTAATAATAGTTCAATAATCATAATTTATCTTGTGTAACTTGCTTTCAATTGCTCCAAATCACCGATGTTTAAAGTAGAGATACGGAAAAATCCTTGGTAAAGAATATCCCAAGATCCTTAGATCTAAAGCTAAAAAAATATAAAAACAGTTAATATATTACCTATTTTTACATATAATATGGCCCATACCTCCTACACGCAGAAACGTCGATTTCATCATTTTCTTCATGTAATTAATACCATATATACTTTATTAAAGTGTTAACAAGGAACTTTATATCAAAAAACACCTTTGTACTTATAAATTTCAGCCGAAATATCATAAACAAACTTCCAATCAAATCTAAAACGGCAAAAATTAAAATGGCGCCCGACCTTGCCAGAGGCCTCGGGAGTTGACACATGGCTGACACACAGACAAAAGAAGAGGACGCCGACGTGCATAAAAATGTTCCGTAACAGAAATTGACGGAAATCATATAGAAATATTCAGATTTTTGTCTAGGACTGTCTAGAAGGCCATGCTTTCTGCCTGGGTAGGACCGCGCCACAACTGTTTCCAATTTTCCGGTTTACTGTCACCCCCCAGGTTTGCGCCATAACAACCACCGGTAACTATAGATATGGAAATGTCAAAACCGAAAACGACAAATTTTCGCATATTTATTTTTTTTCAAAATAAAATATTGTCCCAAATTTTTTAATTAATGATGTGGTTGTAAATAAAATAGTATACCAACCTCGGAGGAAATTTTTCATTATTGTCTTTAGATTTAGTTAATCTCTCGACAGTAATGAAACACTTCCCTCCTCGGTATGTAATATACTATTTCATGTTTTTTCTAACTTTCATTTTCTAATGCCATTTTAGAAGAAGCAAAAATTTTTATGTGAGGAATGCATTTTTCTCAAAATCTCAATAATTAAAAAGTTTTTCCTCTCGTAAAGACAATCCGGGGACATACTGTATTATGGATTCTTTTCCCTGAGTGTGTTTTTAATTTTTAAAGAATTTTTAAAAAAATGTCGAAATCTGACAATAATTAAGGCAGTGACTCTAATTGGGTCAGTTACCATATACTCGTAAAATTATAATTAATACTGTTTTTGTTTCAGACAACGGTGATAGCAATTTGCTGCCTCAGCGCAGCAAAGGCTTTTCCAGGCATACTATTCTCCTCTTCCGGTTCATCCGGAAAAATCGAACTTGAAGGAGTACCAGATATAGAAAGTTACAACCACGTTTCCTATCCGCACTATGACCTCATCGACCTGGGCGAGTACTCCAAAGGCCACGTTCCTGGAGACGAGATCAAGATCACCAAAGACAGCAAAATAACCATTCCACAACCCTACCCAGTCAAAGTACCCATTCCACAACCCTATCCAGTTCACATAGAAAAACCATATCCCGTAGTGGAAACCAAGTTTGTCAAAGTTCCATATCCCGTTCCTCAAGTAATCGAAAAAAAGGTTCCATATCCAGTGGAGGTTCCGAAACCTTATCCAGTACAGGTCCATTCAGGAGACGGAGGTGGAGGTGATTCTGGTGGATTTGGTGGTTCTTTCCAAGACCATCATTCTTACGAGGGTAACGGTTATGGAGTGCAAGAAAGTGGAGCAGAGTTACCTTCCAACGAAGGTTACGAAGCGGGAATTGGAGGTGGATCTGGAAGTTTTTACGAAGCCAAGGCTTTGGAAGAGCAGACGTATTCTGGAGAAGCTGAAGGTGGGGCATGGCAACCTGTCAGTGGTGACTTGGAAGGAAAAGGGTACTAAATTCTTAGCCATATTCTTTATTAATTTTCTTTTTTAAGATTTCTGTAGGATATCCTCTTTAGTTCTCTATAGTTCTTCGATTTTATAAGACTGGTTGTAATTTTCTATTTTTATTTTTGTTGACTATTGTGTAAATACTGTTATATTTTTTAATAAATCTTTGAAACGAAAATGCAGTATTATTGGAATACAGGGTTATTATATATTACTATAAGCACACTATAAGAGTCATATTTGGCGCTTATATGAAGAATTACTTATGGTAACACAATCTAAAATTTTGGTTGCCTTTGTTAGCAAATATGATTTATCTGTATAAAATATTTGTGGCCCTTTGAACGTCCTATATGGCATATTAGGATTCTACATAACATAAACTCTGTTTTTTTTCTCAGGTAAGATTTCGACAGACTATGACAGAAAAAAAGCAGATGACTTCCATACCAATCCATTTATTTCAATAAAAAAAGATTCTAATATTTTTTAAGTTAACTGTGGATGGATTTATAAATAAATACGTCATGACGTCGTCTCTTGTTGTTTTTAACCGGTTTTATTGGTGTATTTCAAAAATGACATATCATATTTCAATATTATTGGTTTGACGCAACGATGAACGACAAATGGACGCGTATGCGTATGAACTCGACTTAAGATTTTTTAGAGTTGTCAACTCTTGCCAAATTATCTATACTAATATCACACACGTGTTATCTGTGCTAATATATAAAATCCTTATATATATATATATATATATATATATATATATATATATATATATATATATATATATATATATATATATATATATATATATATATATATATATATATATATATATATATAAGTGACTGACATACTGATTAATCACGATCCTGCTCAAACCACTCAACGTAAGAAGCTCAATTTTGGCACACAGGTTGATTCTAGGGTGTAGAGGTTCGATAAGAAGGGATTTTTCGAAATTCCAGTTCCAGGAGGGTGAAACCACCCCTCAAATATTACAATATTATTTATTTAATAAACGGTCAAGTTTCCGAAAAAACGCTTAAACACGTATATTTTATTTTGTTTTTTTACATATTTTAAGATTTTTTAAAAATGTATACAGGGTGTTTCGAAAAATCTGGTCATTGATTAATCACGATCAAAGATTAATCATGATTAAAGCGCTTGACGTAAAAAGCTGATTTTTGGAAAACAGATTGACTTTAGGGTGTAGAGGTTCGATAAGAAGGGATTTTTCGAAACTCGAATTCTAAGGGGGTGAAACTATCCCTCAAATATTAAAATATTTTTTATTTAAAAACCAGTGAGTTTTTCGGAAAAACTCTTAAACGCGTATATTTTATTTTGTTGTTTTACATATTTTAAGATTTTTTAAAAAATTATACAGGGTGTTTCATAAAATATGACCATTGAGTAATCACGATTCTGCTTAAACTGCTTGACGTTTAAAGCTGATTTTTGGCAAACGGATTTACTGTAGGGTGTAGAGGTTCGATAAGGAGGGGTTTCTCGAATCTCAAATTCCAAATTCCATAACACGGTGATGTTAAATTTAATAAGTATATCTGATATTAATTAAACCTTTAGTTACGCAATCGAGGGCGCGATTTTTTAAATTCATTGTTGCCAACTATGGACATATTCGGCGCCGAGCTGACTAAATGTTATTTAAATTTCGCGCTGGGGATTCAGGTGGTAGCTCTGCTGTAAAAACTGCCAAGTTGCCGCATTTATTTATTTATTTCCTGACATTATCATTCGTTTTGATACTTTAGTTTTGTATTACGAATTTTTGGTTCAAATAAATATTGTTGTGATACTTTAAGCTGTAAATTGTTTACTAGCAGTCCTTGCAGTCTAACATTGTTCTTTTTAGAACCGCTTTTAGTGCGAAATGGACAAGATAGCTTAATAGCCGTAAAAAACTCATCGCAACTATATTAGAATATATTGAACGAGAAAGCGGAAGTTATGGACCTGTTAAGAAGGTGATTATTGTCGATGTAAATGATAACTGTTTATATATTTATAATTAATTAATAATAATTTTTGTTTCCTAAAATATTTTGATTAAAAGAAAATATGCTGTGCCGGTCAAGCTTAATAATAATAATAATAAAAAAAGGTTTATTGTTCCAAATCACATACAAAATACATAATATATAAATTATTTTAACAATTGGAACAAAAGGCACAGTCAGCTTCCTTCAAAGTCGAAGGTGCTGTTGAGGCCACGAAAAAAAAATATACAACAATATTACCAAACAAAAGGCAATAATAATATAATTTTGCACAAATCAATATCATACAAAACTAAAAAAAAAGACCGTACAAAAAGTATTATTACGACACAAAAAAGCAACAATCTTTAATAAACTTAGAACTTTCTACTTAAAATAGCACAAGAGGATTAAAAAAAAATTAAAAATTATATCAATTCATTCCGGGAGCAGTTGATTCTTAATTTTTCTTTTGAAAGACAGGACAGACCTCGAAAAATCAGTAATTGTGAACTTATTTATTGACGTAGCAATTTGGTAGGAAAATGACTTTTTAAAGAATTCTTTTTTATGAGCGGGTATGGTTAGAAGATGTTGTCTGCGGATATTTAGGTTATGCACATCTGTACGAAATTGTAATTTGTTGTAAAGATAAGGTGGGCATTTATGTTTCAGAATTTTATAGAAAAAACATACCGAGTGCAAAAGACGACGTTCGGACATGTTAAGCCAATTAAGTTCTCTAAGTTTATGTGACACTCTTTGTCTTCTTCTTATTCCGCAGATCAATCTTACGCAAGAGTTCTGGATTTTTTGTACTCTGTTGTTATCTTTTGAGTCGAGAAATGGACCATATACATTATCTAGATAATTAAAATGAGATAGAACAAGCGTGTCACATAAGATTGTTTTAGTTTTTTGTGATAAAAAGTGCCGCTGTGAATATATTAGTTTTAATTTTGAAAAAGCTCTGGCCAAGCAGAGGGTGATATGTCCGTTAAATTTTAGTTTATTATCCATGACTAGACCAAGGTTTTTGCAAGACTTCTGAAATAAGATAAGATTATCACCTAATCTAGGTCTAACATGCTCCATAATCATATCCCGGTAACTCTCCGCGCAGAACAATAGAGCAGTTGATTTACTTGGATTTAAATCAAGCATATGATCCGAGGATACTTTCAATATTCTATCCAAATCAGAGTTAAGTTTTCTATGTGCAGCATCAGCTTGATTCTGATTAAAAGATATATAGATTTGTGTGTCATCGGCATACAGGTGATACCCACTGTACTTAAGACTCCCTACAAAATTTGAGGTATATATACTAAATAAGAGAGGACCCAAAATGCTACCCTGTGGGACTCCAGATGAAACACTCAATATCTCTGAATAGTTATTCTCCCAAACAACTCGTTGACATCTATCTGTCAAAAATGATTTTATAAACGATGAAGCTTCTACTGTAAAACCTATGTATTTTAAAATAAGTATTAAAAGTATGTGGTTAAGCACATCAAAGGCTTTACTATAATCGAGAAGTACTAGTACGGTAGCATTATTCTTATCCTGGGCTCTCACCACATCATCAACAACATCAGTCAAAGCACTGCCACAGCTATAACCAGCTCTGAACCCCGATTGTTTAATGGGCAAGATACTAGTAACTGAAAGATAGGATCGAATTTGGGTTTCCATTACTTTTTCTAATATTTTCGACAAAGTTGGTAATATTGAAATTGAACGTAAATGGCTGAATTCTGTGGGGTTACTTTTTTTTGGTAATGGTGTCACATTAGCAAGTTTCCAAGACTTTGGGAAATAAGATCTCTGAATACAAGAATTAATTATATCAGTTATATAAGGCACTATATGAGGACAACAAAAAGATATCAAAGAGATATTTAGATCATCGGATCCAAAGGCTTTAGATCTAATAGCCAGAATAATATGAGATATTAAATCTTCTGACACAGTAGAAAAAGAAAAAGAATTTTGAGGAAGTAAACTGTTGTTATTATAATAGTCTAAGATATCCTTTTTAGGAATATTACATGTTTTTGTTGTTTGGGTAAAATATCCATTAATTTCATTGACATTTTGTAGGTTTTCTGGAATATTACTAGTTTTGTTAGACAGTATATTAAGTCGTCTTAGCTCATTCCATTGTTCCTTGGCTGTGGAGGTTTGAAACTTATAGTTAAGGTATGCTTTTTTCTCTGATCTAATTGCTGATGTTGTTAAATTCCTCATTTGCTTGTAATAATTCCAATGTTCAGGATTTTTTGTTCGACGATAACGATTTAATGCCTGGTTTTTAAGCGTTTTCATATATTTTACATTGTCTGTTATCCACGGACTATATGCATATCTTTTACACTTGATTAATTTCATAGGCGCGTGACAGTCAAAAAGTCTTAGAATGAGATCAGTCAGAAATGTAACTTTTTCGTCAATATCATCCATACCAAAAATTAAATCCCAGGGAGCACTCTCAAGATCCGATTGAAAATTAGTTAAATTCATATTTTTAAAATTTCTATATTTAATAGGTGTTTGACTAGGCTTCCTTTCTATATATTTTAATACTACGTAAACCAGAAAATGGTCCGAGACACTTATATCCTTCACACCAGAATCCTGGACATATTCAGTGTTACAACAAATCACATCAATAAGTGTAGAACTAGTACATGAAATTCTAGTAGGAACAGAAATAATTTGCTCAAGATTAAAAGTTTTGATTACATTTTGAAATTGTATGGTTTGCGAGCTGTCATTATCTATTAAATTAATATTTATATCACCAAAACATATTATTTCGCTGTTTTGTGTAAAAAAATCAATAAGCATATCCTCTAGGTATGATATAAATTCATTATTATTTGCATTAGGCGGCCGATATACAGTGCCTATAATGAGAGTTTTTGCGCCACATTCAAGTTTAACCCAAAGATGCTCAACAACATCCACAGACTCGCCACGTAAAATATCATAAATGAATTGGTTCTTAATATACAAGCCAACACCACCCCCCCGTGAATGCCTGTCCTGTCTTACAAAATTGTATCCCGGAACATCTATAATTTCATTGTTAATATTAGGCGTCAACCACGTCTCTGAAATTCCGATCACAGAATAATCATTACTTAGAACATGGTCTTTAAACGTATCGAAATTATGCACCAGAGATCTAATATTTATATGTGCTCCGTTAAAAAAGGTCATTGTAACAATTTATTAAGAATAAATTGTTATAAATAAAAATAAAACTTTTAATCACGTGACTAAAAGTTTATTTGGTATGAACTGTAAGTATCCCAAATTATCAGTAAATAGTTGATAAAAATATTATTAGAATGTAATTTATCTTTCTAATTCACTAGTTAATCACAAAATATACTGTATATAATGAGTACTGTAAATAAGTGCAAATATTTTGAAGGCTGGTCTTCTACTGTTTTTCAAAAGTCCAAAATAACCAAGTTATGAAGTTCAAAATTGATTTTTCGCTTAAATTTTGAGAAACACTGAGTCTTTTCTTGGTTTTCTTTTTTTGTACATATAATCTACTATACAGGGTGAATCTTAAATAAGTGCAAATATTTTTAGGGGTAGTATATTTCGACCCAGAAACACGTCTAAAAATTCTGAAAAAACATTGGAAATGTTTTTAATTTTTAGTTATAACTCATAATATCTTGTTAATATACGAGCCTTAACAACTATATGTTGGGACAAGGTCTTGTTAGCAATAAAAAAAGTAATTTGTTAAAACGACTCAATTTATTTTGTATATTGTTCTAAATTCAAATATTACAATATGATTTAGACAATTTTACTATATTTTTATAACTTTGCAAACAAATCACTTTTGATAATAGCTTATTTTGCAAAAATCAAGCCAAATTTGCTGACAACTATATATTGGGACAGCACAACAAGAAATTTGTTTAATACGTTACGAGTTACATCACCTTTCGCCTTAACAACTGCCTGAACTCTTAATGGCATTGTATTTACCAAAGATTGGCACATTCGAGGAGAAAAATTATCCCAAATTTCCTGCAGTTTTGCCCGCAAATCAAAAATTGTTCGTTGAGGGTGGTTTCTTAAATATTGCTTCATTTTATGCCACACAGTTTCTATAACATTGAGGTCCGGACTACTTGAAGGATGGGATAGAAGTTTTATATTATTATTACCGAACCAATTTTTAGTTGATCTTGCTGAATGGCACGATGCTCCATCTTGTTGGAAAATATAGTCTTCGTTTGGAAACAATTCTTGAGCACTAGGCAAAAGTGAGGTCTCAAGAATATGTTGATATTTTTGGGCGTTAACAGTGCCATCTATAAAATTTAATTTGCCCAAACCTCTTGCTGACATGCAACCCCAAACCATAATCCCCTTAGGAAATTTAACAACCCTCTTTAAGCAATCTTTATGAAAGGCTTCTGCTTTATTTCGTATTATTCGTTTTCGATGATCTCCAACGCAAACATCAAATTTAGACTCATCGCTAAATATTGTTACGTTTTTCGTCGGTTCCGTGTGGATAGAAAGTCACAATTTATTTAAACACTATTTATTTAACACTAATGAACAAAAATAATAACGATAAAAGACTTATAGAACTATTTACAAACGATTTATAACTAAGAATTTATTTTGAATTTTAGCGCGTCAACTGTATATTTATAACTGCCCTCTCTAGGCTACTACTGCCGCCGGCTTTTATACCGACAGGTAAAAGAAATCTAGAATAGTCCAAAGATCGTTAGGCGCATAGGGAAGGTTTTCGAATGTTCTCGTATGTACGAGTCCATTCTAGTGGGTCTCGATTCTTCTCGAACGAATGAATCATTGCGGTGTCTATGCAATGTTAAGGTCATCCGAGGGCGGGCCATATTGTGAGGTTAGGTCGAGTCCACACCGGCTCGCAACACTGCCCCCTTCTTAGGCACATGCTCGTCCCGAGATGTATACGGTGAATGAGGTATTTGCAAAGCTGGCCCCTGGTACATTGCGAAGTCTGGTAGAAATAGCAGTCTACAGTTTTCTCTCCCGATCTCAGCTTTGGGTTGTAGCAGCAAACGAGGATCTCGATTCCCGTAAATCTGAACAAGACTTCAATCATGTTCCGGATTGTACGCCAACTCAAACCATCGAGTCCACACGCCAGCTTCGGAATGGCTAATCGTGCAATGTTGTTGTTTAGCAGGGCTTCTCTCAGTTCAATCAGGGTCTTCCATAGATTGAGATAAGTCGGCTTACTCGGGGACCATTCCTTGGTGACCAGGTAGAAGATGTGCCTTGCTTGACCATGTGCATTGTCGGTTAGCCTCAAGACGCTTCCAACCTCTGGATCCTGTCGGCGTAGTTCTCCGACACGCCCAAACTTCTCATTGAACGTCGCAGCGATTCCTCTGGACATCCGCAAATCTCGAGCCACACAATGAGCGAGCGAATAATCAGGAGGCACGGAAAAGAGGTCTCGTTGATCTTCTTTGGTTACACCATAGCGAGCCTTCTCACTGCTGTTGTATCGGGCCATGAAATCGTCAAAGGACATCTCCGAATCAGGGGGATCAAAGCTGCAGGTTCTCACGGTCCCAGCACGATCTTCTATTTCGCCTTGGTAGGGGCTCAAACGGTTGAAATGGACTACCCTCGGTTTTCCTTTTGGCAATTTTCTGATACGGTATACGACGTCATTAATTCTATCCATGACTTCGTATGGCCCTTCCCACGAGGATTGTAGCTTCGGAGATAACCCACGACGTCTCTGCGGGTTATATAGCCACACCAACTTCCCTGGTTGGTATCCTCCATGCTCAGCTTGAATGTCGTAGTGTTCCTTCATTCGGTCACTAGCACTTTGAATATTTAGGCGGACTCTCTGATGAATGTCGTCCATCCTTTGACGTAGTGTGTGGACATAATCTTCTCCGGCGACTTCTTCTCCCGGTCGGCAACCAAATTTCAGATCACAGGGTAGGCGCACTTCCCGTCCCATAACGATGCTGGCTGGAGTTTGCCCTGTAGATTCTTGGACGGATGAACGGTAGGCCAACAGGAACAGGTGAAGAAATTTGTCCCAGTCTCTTTGGTGGTCAGAGACTACTTTGGCCAGATAACGGTTGATAGTTCTGTTCATGCGTTCAACCATCCCATCGGATTGTGGATGTAGAGCAGTCGTCCTGGTCTTGCGGATGTTCAGGACTTCACAGACGCCTTGGAACAGATTGGACTCAAAGTTTCTTCCCTGATCTGAATGAAGCTCCATGGGAACACCAAACCTGCAGATCCATTCTTTAACAAGGGCATCAGCAATCGTGGACGCTTCTTGATTTGGCAACGCGTAGGCCTCGACCCATTTGCTGAAGTAATCCATTACTACCACAATGTATTTGTTGCCATCGTTCGTCTCCGGGAAAGGACCAGCCACGTCGATCGCTATTCGTTCGAAGGGACTACCAACATTGTACTGGCGCATAGGGGCTTTACCACGCTTTTGTGGCCCATTAATGGCTGCGCAAATGTCACATTTCTTACACCAGGCCCTCACATCTTCTTTGCAGTTCACCCAGTAGAACCGTTCACGCAGCTTGCCAAGTGTCTTGGTAACACAAGATGTCCTCCGCTGGTTCCATTGTGAACTTCCTCCAAGACTTCTGGGACCCTCTCTTCTTTGGAATGACGATCTGCCTTCTCTCTTCTTGTCCCTCCGGTCTCTCCGATCACACGGCGAAGTAGTCCGTTATCTATTACCAAGGAATTCCACTGGGCCCAGTACGACTTTACGTTCGGCGAATATCTGCAAACTTCTTCCCACGTTGGTCTTTGGCCTGTGTTTTTCCAGTTAATTACTAAACCTAATTCTGGGTCACTGGTTTGGTCATTTGCAAGATCTTCGGGTTGCCAACTATCATTAACCACAGTTGTTCTTAGGAGTTTCACTTCTTTCTCTTCTGCTCGGGAACAATGCTTACAGTCCTTAGCGCAAGGTCTTCTGGAAAGTGCGTCGGCATTTCGATGGATTGCCCCAGCTCGATGTTCTGTGTCGAAGTCAAATTCTTGTAATCGTTCAATCCATCTAGCTACCTGCCCTTCAGGATTCTTAAACTGCAACAGCCATTTCAAAGCAGCATGGTCTGTTCTTAACAAGAACTTTCTTCCATAGAGATACTTGTAGAAGTGTTCCACTGCTTTAACTACTGCTAGTAATTCTCGTCTGGTTACACAGTAGTTCCTTTCCGGTTTTGACAAGGTCTTACTAAAATAACCAATGACTTTTTCTTGACCATCCTGGATCTGAGACAGAACAGCGCCTATCCAACATTGCTAGCGTCGGTATCTAATATAAAGTTTCCGTTGCCAAGAGGATAGCTAAGTACAGGCGCACTAGTCAGGGCTTTCTTCTATCTTCGGAATGCCTCGTCAGAATCTGAGTCCCAAGAGAAACGCCTCTCGCCTTCGGTAAGTCTGGTCAATGGTTTTGCGATGGTGGTGAAACCCTGTACATAACGGCGATAATATGTGCATAGCCCCAAAAAGCTTCTGAGTTCATGTTTGTCTTTGGGTATCGGTCACTCTTCCACTGTCTTGGTCTTCTGTGGATCTACCGCAACTCCTTGGGAGGAGACTACATGGCCCAAGTAGTGTACCTTTTCTTGACACAGATGACATTTCTTGGGGCTAAGTTTCAAACCAGAGCTCGCAAGTCGCTTGAAAACTTCTTCCAAATTCTTCAGATGATCGTCGAAGGATTTCCCCATCACTATAATGTCATCCAGGTACACTAAACAGGTGGTCCAGGATAGTCCCTTTAACACAGACTCCATTAGTCTTTCTAAGGTAGCTGGCGCGTTGCACAATCCAAAAGGCATGACGGTAAATTGCCACAGTCCGGAGCCCACCGAGAACGCTGTCTTCTCCCTGTCTTTAGGCGCCATGTCGACTTGCCAATATCCAGTCTTCAGATCCAAGGTAGAGAATATTGTCGATCCCGCCAACGTGTCTAGAGTATCGTCTATCCTCGGCAGGGGATAACTATCCTTCTTGGTAACATTATTGAGCTGCCGATAATCAACACAGAACCTGGTGGTACCGTCTTTCTTCTTTACTAGTACTACCGGCGATGTCCACGGGCTGTTAGATGGTTCGATGACACGTCTTCTTTCATTTCTCGAAGGATTTTATCAGCTTCTTCACGTTTGGCGAGCGGAAGTCTTCTCGGATTTTGTTTGATTGGTTGTGCATCTCCGGTATCAATTTTGTGTTGTACTAAATTGGTACGACCTCTCTGTCCTGCTTCTCCTTTATCAAACACATCTTGATACTTGATTATCAGGTTTCTCAATTTTCTACTATTTTCAGGAAATAATCCCTTAACGTTTACTAACTCCTTCACCATTTTGTCCGGAATTTTTGAAGTCGAAACTTTGGAGGCCTCCACGCTTCGAATGACTGAGGAGACCGAACAACAGTACCCTAACGGGGTTCCCTTCTTCAAGGATACAGAATAATAATTCGTGTTCATTACTCTCACCGGTACAGTCTTCTTCGCTCGTAGCAGGGCTTTTCCAACAGCGACCCCTCGTCCTATTTCGCTGTCATGATTCCTTGGCTCCAACAGAATAATACTCCCATTATTCATTTTACCTTCCAGGCAACCATCCAAAAATGTCTCACAGCGCTCAGGGATCGAAACATCTTCTGCTACCACCATACGAAGCGTCTCCTCACATTTTCGATGCAGAACCACTTCTTCTTCATTTATTTTCAAAATTCCTTGTTTGAGGTTTAGCTGAAAACCTCTAGTGGTCATGATGTCCATTCCGAGAATAAGTTCATCTTCGATGTCTGCTACTAACACTCGATGATTAAAACAGGTGCTTCCGATAACAAAATTAAGATCTACCTCTCCATGGATGAGAGCGGAGCTTCCTGTAGCTGTACGTAGTCGCCATTGTGTTGTTTTACCTTCTTCGATGTTTTAAGAATGTCCAGTCTGATGATAGTTTTCGTCGCACCTGTATCCAACAGCATGGTCCGGAACTCTCCATCAACAAAACCATCCACAAAAAATGCTGTTGAATTTGTGTTGTAGCGAGGCGACTTGAGCAGTTTTCGTTGGGGCATGTTGGGTACAGGTCGACGTGTGCCCCTTCATTTCGACCCTTAGTAGTTTTCCGACCTCGACGAAGCCGGTTCTTCGTTCTTCTCCTTACAACGGCTTCGCACGTGTCCCACCTGTCCGCAGTTCCAGCAACGAATCGGTCCCTTCTTGCCCATGTACTGGTCCATTACCTTCCGAACAATCCCTTCCACGGATTCGTCGGAACATTCGTCGATGGCCCGTACTCTTCCTAAAGACCTAGAACTTTGTTTCGCGGCCTCAAATTCTAGGGCACGTGCTAAAGCATCCACCAAGTGCGTTGGGTGGGCTAGGAGAAGTGCTTGTCTTGTCTCGTTATCACGTAAGCCGTCGGAGAATGCCTGTACTGCCAACCGCTCCATAACATTCTCTGGCGTAGCAGGGTACGCAAGGCGAACGAGGCGGGCTACGTCGGCTTCAAACTCCTGCAGAGACTCATTTGACTTTTGAATGCGATTTTTTAGCTGGGAATGATAGACATGTTCCAAATGAGCTTGGCCGTACCTCATTTCTAAATGTCGTACCAATTGCTGATAATCTCCCTGTTCCGATGGTGACAATGTCTGCAGGATATCAGTCGCATCTCCTCGCAGTGCGACAGTCAAAGCGGTAGCCTCTTCAGCGATTGTCCATCCGTTCGCTCTCGCAGCGGCCTCAAACTGGCAAAAATAATTGGCCCAAGCGGTGCCTCCGATGTTTCTTGACATTTTGGTGAATTGGCCTTTTCTATTTCTTGTTTTAAAATTTCGATTTTTCTATTTACATCTTCCTCAATCTCCGTTATTTTGTCTTGTAGTTCCGTAGAATTCTCTATAATCTTATTGTTTAAACTTTCTTCTAAATTAAGTATTTTGTCATTGAAACTGGCTTGTAGATCTTTAGAATTTTCTATGATTTTATCCTCTAAAATATTAATTAAATCCTGGGAATTTTCCATAATTTTATCTTTCAAACTGTCTTCTAATTTTTGAGAATTCTCTGTGATTTTATCACTGATTTTATCTTCTAAATTAACTTCCAAGTCAATTATTTTACTATTCAAATTGTCGTTTAAATTGTCTTGCAATTCCCGGGAATTTTTCGTAATTTTATCTTCTAATTTTTGTAAGGACGAGTCAAGGTCACCTTCCAACTCAAAGCAAAATGTTTCAGGATCCTCACCTTCCTCCACCAATACGTCTCTCAGTCTGGCTTGCAAAATGCTTTTCTTTCCATCTGTCTCGCACTCTCTCTCTTCCAGTATGCATTTTAATTCCGACACTTTCAAGTCTTTCAACAATTTTTTTAGAGCCATGGTCAGTCTTTTTATTTTTCTTGTCTATCACACACGCCACACTTGACACCAATTGTTACGTTTTTCGTCGGTTCCGTGTGGATAGAAAGTCACAATTTATTTAAACACTATTTATTTAACACTAATGAACAAAAATAATAACGATAAAAGACTTATAGAACTATTTACAAACGATTTATAACTAAGAATTTATTTTGAATTTTAGCGTCAACTGTATATTTATAACTGCCCTCTCTAGGCCACTGCCGCCGGCTTTTATACCGACAGGTAAAAAGAAATCTAGAATAGTCCAAAGATCGTTAGGCGCATAGAAGTTTTCGAATGTTCTCGTATGTACGAGTCCATTCTAGTGGGTCTCGATTCTTCTCGAACGAATGAATCATTGCGGTGTCTATGCGATGTTAAGGTCATCCGAGGGCGGGCCATATTGTGAGGTTAGGTCGAGTCCACACCGGCTCGCAACAATATGACCTTATTCCAATCATTTTGTGTCCACGATAATTTAGATTTTGCCCAATTGTAGCGATTTTTCTTTTGAATTTCTGTCGTAGCGGTTTTTCTTTGGCCTAAATAAAAATTTGTATCAATAATCTTCAGGTAATTGATTATCCACACAAAATAAAGTTTACCTTGTAAAACCCCAGACCGCATTTCTGGATATATTTTCGGCAACATTCTCTTGATATATTTAAACCAGTTACAGTATTCCATTTAACTGTTACTTCGCGAAGAGTACTTCTTCTCGCAGACTTGCAAATTTTTACTAAATTTCGTAAATCTCTTTGAGATACAACTTTTGGCCTTCCCGAACTTTTACCTCTAACGTCTACGTTGGCAGATTCGCCATATTTTTTTATTATATTAAAGACCGAAATCAGAAATTTTTCGAATTGTTTTTCCCGTACTGTATTGACGAATGATAATTTCGCGTAGTTTTTGATTTGTAGCTTTCCCACGGACCATTACTTTGAATTAAATAATTAACAAAATTGAAAATTAAAAAAATTAAAATTACTTACAGTAAATCTCACTACTCAAGTATCGGCGAGTCACTTACAAGCTGTCAATGCTGAAGTATACAGTTTGCGACATTTGTGACGTTTATAGCAAAGCCGCCTATGATGATATTAATTATTTAAAAATACTTGTCCCAACATTTAGTTGTCAGCAAATTTGTCCTTTTATGAACAAAATCCTCTACTGTAAATATGGATTGATTTACAAATTCATAAAAATATTGTCAAGTTGTTTAGGATATATTGCTATGTTTATATTTAAAAAATTAAACATATATTTTTCAGTCATTTTGAAAAACCAGGGCAATAATTCCAAAATATTACCTTGTCCCAACATACTTTAGGGCTCGTAGCAACAGAAGTTGGGGCTCGTAGCAACAGAAGTTATAGATTACACTTACAAGAAAGAAAACTCCAGTGGTTCTCAAAATTTTAGTAAAAAATATTTAAAACTTATTTGAAAAACAATAAAGAGAAAATATGTTTCCTTTATTGAGATCTATCAATCCCTAAAATACTTGTACTTATTTTTGACTCAGTCTTTATATGTTGCCTTATTAAGCAGATATTATGTTTCTGAATTAAAAATTAAAAAACTTCAAAAATTTTTTTCGAAAAATTCCAAATTTTCAATTTTTTTTTAGGTCTAGACACGCCTTACGATATTGACCATTTGAAACAAGCTAAAAATAACTAAAGTGAGAAACATATCAAATGAAAAATATTTTTCAATAATTCAAAAACGGATCGTGACATAAGCGCAGACATTAGTCCATAGGAGTGATTTATGTCAGGATAGACTTATATGAAAATCTCAGAGTGACTTTTAAAAATACATAATTTCCAAATCTATTCAGAGAAACATGGCTGAAGAAGAAGGACAACAAACTGAAGCATCAAAAGACAAAAAAGAAAAAAGTACTTCTTTTACTATAAACAAAGTTCACGTGAGAATCGGCAAACCATTCCCTGTGCACTGTTACGACAAAGGTAAAAGATCTAGCTGGTCAAATTATTTATCTGCCTTACCAACTATTCCAGACAAAACAGATAAATACACCCCGATGCCATACACTTTCAGACTACCACCATCCCCTAAACCCACTCAAGTAAAGAACGTCATAGCCAAATGCCCTCCGTTCTATGTTCTTCTCGATCACACCATAGCTGTGATATGGATGGTATTTTCTGGAGAAAAATACGATTCTCCTTTAGGCATTGTTCAACTGCAATGGGCCTTAGCTTTCTTGAAAACTATCATCTCCAGGACAGGAGAACGGCCAAAAGATGTCGAGGTGTGCGTGGAGGCCATCGAGGATATTCTTGTAGATCGTTACGCCGCTTTATCGAAAGAAATGACTAAAATGGACGAAATCAACGAACGCTCTCACTTTGTCGACGGAGCCTTTCAATCTAAATTTCTAATACCCAAGACATTTAATTTCTCAAAAAATTACGGCGATATTGTAGCTAGAATGGATGTCGACCATCTTGAGAAAATTCCGTCTATAACATCTGCAGCTGCTCAAGAAGAATTAGACAACCTGAAGAAAGCTGCAGGAGTGGAGTCTATCGAAAAACTGGACTCGGTATCGAAAGACAAGGCCGTTAATGTTTTGAAGATCTGGTACCATGAACAAACCGGAAGAATTAAGGAAGAAGTGAAGAAACTCAGAGCCATTCAGGAACAAATTCAACATGTTAACAATGCGAACGTAGAGTTTTTGGATGCAGCGCAGATGGAAACGTTCTTTGAAGAATAATTTGATCATTTTGTAGAACTTCTAGTTACCAGTCATGTGTATTTTTTACAGTCTTTTATTATATTACTACAGTCATACGGAATAAACAATTTGAAGCCCCTACACAGGTATTTTACTTAATATATTATAGAGAGTGTTCAGAAATTAATGCAACAAAATTTGGTCATAGATTCTTTATTGGCCAGTGGCCCACCTTTTCGGATTTACAACCCCCTGTAGGGGCGAAACCTAAAAAGAGTTTTTTTTTAAATATCTCAGGGCCCTGTTGGACGAAAATCACTTAATTTGGTACACGTTGTTTTATCATAAAATGACATTTTTTTTGCTATTAACTTTTTTATTTTCATCAGTGGCGTCCCTACGGTATTTAAACTAAATATTATTGAAGAAAAAAATGGGACGCCACTGTTTTTTCTAATAAAAATTATTAAAATCTACATCTCAAATTTAGAACAAATTTGATCTCTTGACTTTTTTTCGTACGACGCACCGTTATCGCGTAAAAAAATAAAAACCATTTTCATACATGACCAAATCGCTAAAATTTTAATATGTAAATTTTTATAACAAAATTTAAAAAATGGCGATTTAGGTTTTTGGACATTTTTGTTCGCACTTGAGTAATAAAAACAAGATTTTGGAAAATAAAAAAATTATTTTAAACTTAAGTTTGCCGTTTTAAAAATTTTGCCATTGAAATTTATGGTAAAATTTTAGCGATTTAGTCATGTATGAAAATGGTTTTTATTTTTTTACGTGAAAACGGTGCGTCGTACCAAAAAAAAGTCAAGTTATCAAATTTGTTCCAAATTTAATGTAGATTTTAAAAATAATTTTTATTTAAAAAAAACAGTGGCGTACCATTTTTTTTTCTTCAATAATATTTTGTTTAAATACCGTAGGGACGCCACTGATGAAAATAAATTAAAGTTAATAGCAGAGTAAGTGGATCGCCGAGTAGCGACAGAAACCGTCGGCTCTTTTGATGTGGTGGGACCAAATTTTCTTTCTCACTCTTTTGACGTGTTTGACAGATAGACTACGTATTTAACTGCTCAACTTATGAAGTGGTCCTATAAACATGGTATAAACTGCTCATAATTTGAAGTGGAATTAATTATAAAGTTTTGTACATATTTTTTTTGTTTTGTTTTATCCTTATTTCTAAATTTGAATGTATAAAATATCTTACAGCTAATAAATAACTAAAAAAACGATTCGTTGCCTGAGGTATTTTTGAAATAAAGATAAGATAATAAAGTATATAGAGATATTTGATAAATGGCAACAGTGGCAACAGTGGCAACTTCGCTTCTTAATATGACAGATAACCTACTTATTTCGCGTAGCCGCAAAGAAAATTGAAAACGGGACTGTCGCTACTGGGCGGTTTACTTACTCTGTTAATAGCATCAAAAAATGTCATTTTATGGTAAAACAATGTGTACCAAATTTAGTGATTTATGTCCAACAGAGCCCTGAGATATTAAAAAAAATCTTTTTAGGGGCGAAATTCAGGGGGCTGTAAATCCGAAGGACCCACTCACCAAAAATAAAAAATACGGGTCACCTATTTTTTTCAAGAATCTATGACCAAATTTTGTTGCATTAATTTCCGGACACCCTGTATATCGGAGAAAAGTAAATCAACTTTGCTGATAAAATAGAGATTCATATATTTAAAATTAAATTATTTTCTGTGGATATTAATAATTATATGGTTTAAATAGTCATGGTAGGTTACAGTTACAGATAAAATTAAATTAGAATGCTCGGCTTACCGCCGAAACTTATAGGGCGTATACCTTCTGGGACGCTGCTATAGCGGTTGCTAAGAACAGCCGCAAACAAGAACAAAAATAATTTTCTCTTGTCAAAGTCAGAATTTTCAAAAATTATAAAATATTTCAAAATTTAACCCGCCCTCATTTCCAGAAAAAATACTGAAAAGTGTTTAAAGCGTCCATTTTCAAAGTAATTACCTATTGCTATCTTGTGAGTTTAATTTAAATTTTATTTACTCAAACCCGTAATAATTGTGAAAAAGTAGCATTAAAAGCTTAAAAAGCTGTATGAACTGTGAACTGCAAAAAACATCGTGAATCGAGGCATAACGTCGGTTTCCAATGTTTCATAGGTATTTCATACACATGACCTTATATAAAATAAAGTTTCTTAAATGCAACACACTGTATTTTATTTAGAAAATAAAAATAAAATAATAATAAATTTCAATAAATTATATTAGGCGATATAATTCAGGAAAAAGCCGAACCGCTCCGAAATTATCAAAAGCTTTGGAGAGCGACCGTTGTAAGAATAGCGCCAAACAGTATTTATAATTGTCCTTGTGGACACTTTCCAATCTAAACATGTGTCCTTTAGCTTATGCTTTAGCTATGCCGAGACCCAGCTGAGACCCTAAAAATGACACTCATATGACATACTTGACAATTGAATCCATAGATAAATTAACTTATAAAATGTAATCCCAAAATCATGTCAAAGTGACTTTAAAAAAATACATTTCTAAATTACAAGTACTATTTAAAGAAAAATGGCTGAAGAAGAAGAACAAACAGCAAAGAAAGATAAAAAAGAAAAGAGCACTAGAGTTCACGTAAGAATAGGCAAACCATTTCCCGTGCACTGTTTCGAGAAAGGGAAAAAATCAAGCTGGTCTAATTATTTATCTGCCCTACCAACTATTCCAGAGAAAACAGGTAAATACACCCCGATGCCATACACTTTCAGATTACCACCATCCCCTAAGCCCATTCAAGTGAAAAACGTAATAGCCAAATGTCCTCCGTTCTATGTTCTTCTGGATCACGCCATAGCCGTGATATGGATGGTATTTTCCGGTGAGAAATACGACTGTCCTTTAGGCATTGCTCAACTGCAATGGGCCTTGGCTTTCTTAAAAACTATATACGCTAGGACAGGAGAACGACCAAAAGATGTGGAGGTGTGCGTGGAAGCAATCGAAGATATTCTTATAGACCGTTACGCAGCTTTGTCCAAAGAAATTGATAAAGTGGACAAAATCAATGAACGTTCCGACTTCACTGACGGAGCTCTTCATTCCAAAACTGTAAAGAAAATAAATCTGGACAAATTTGTTTTCTCCAAAAATTACGAAGACCTTGCAGCTCGAATGGAACCTGACGATCTTAGCAAAGTCCCTTCTATAACATCTGAAGCTGCCCAAGAAGAGTTAGACAACCTAAAGAAAGCTGCAGGAGTGGAGTCTATCGAAAAACTGGACACGGTATCGAAAGACAAGGCCGTTAATGTTTTGAAGATGTGGTACCAGGAACAAACTGGAAAGATTAAGGAAGAAGTGAAGAAGCTCAAGTCCATTCAAGAACAAATTCAACATGTTAATAATGCAAACATAGACTTTTTGGATGCAGCGCAGATGGAAACGTTCTTTGAAGAATAGTTTGATAATTTTGTAAAACTTAACAGTTACAATCATATATAGTTTTAAAGTTTTTTATTATATTACTAAGGTCATACGGAATAAACAATTTAAAGCCACAACATATTTTATTATACGTATTGTTTTCTCAAACAATTACGCAGATATTGCAGCTCGAGTGGATCTTAACGTTCTTGACAAAGTTCTTTCTATAACATCTGCAGCTGCCCAAGAAGAGTTAGACAACCTAAAGAAAGCTGCAGGAGTGGAGTGTATCGAAAAACTTTACTGTATATATGTTACTGTACATATGTATTACTTATTACGTATTGTTTTCTCAAAAAATTACGCAGACAAAGTTCCTTCTATAACATCTGCAGCTGTCCAAGAAGAGTTAGACGTCCTAAAGAAAACTGCAGGAGTCGAGTGTATCGAAAAACTTTACATAAAAAATACATTTCCAAATTACAAGTACTATTTAAAGAAAAATGGGTGAAGAAGAAGAACAAACCGAAGCAGCAAAGAAAGATAAAAAAGAAAAGAGCACTAAAGTTCACGTAAGAACAGGCCAACCATTTCCCGTGTATTGTTTCGAGAAAGGTAAAAAAATTAAGCTGTTCTAATTATATTTATCTGCCCTACCAACTATTCCAGAGAAAACAGGTAAATACACCCCGATGCCATACACTTTCAGACTCTCAAAAAAAGACACAGTCCACATATAATTTTACATATAAAATGACAGCGATCTTTATTTTATAGCCATCGCTGACGCCCTTTTTATTTTGGTAAAACAAATAAATACATTTTCATACCATATTTTTCTTTGCTACCACTGGCTCCCAAAGATACTCATGGCAAAAACGTGACAGAAAAATATAATCCCCATTCTGTATTCTTTCGGATTAATGTTTTTTAACGACGAGGTAAAAATTAATTAATAACAAAGTATCTGCAAAACTAGCGCATTCGCCTTTATTTTAAACAACAAATAAAATCTATGCGTCTATGGGTGCGTCTCAAAAGTAGCTCACCCCTATAACTTGTTTATTTTTTCAGATAGAAAAACGCGATTTGGTATGTTAATATATGACATAAATTAGGATTGATTGACGTATTCAATTCCTTTCTGTCACTTTCTGTTTCACCAGAAATCGGTTTTTTTTTCGCAACCAAACCAAAATCATTGAGAAATGTATGGCCTCAAGAATGGCGTTATTCCTTGAAGAGAATTTATTGCTGAACGACCAACAGTTCGGCTTCAGGTCCGGACGCAACACTGTGCTAACTATTCTGGACCTCGTGTCATTCATCTTGGATGGCTTTGAGGGTGGGGAACATGTTGGGGCGGTATTTTGCGATTTAAGTAAAGCCTTCGATTGTGTGTCTCACGAGTTGCTCATTAAAAAACTCGACTATTATAAATTTAGTGAGGGTAGTGTTGCCCTTTTGAAATCCTACATGGAGGACAGAATACAGAGGGTGGTCGTTGATGGTGTGTGGTCGAACCCAAGACCTCTTAAAAATGGTGTCTCACAAGGCTCAGTACTGTGCCCTTTACTTTTTTTTTATTTATATAAACAACTTACCACATATCCGACGTGACGACCACTACGTTTTGTTCGCAGATGATACAGCGGTCTCGGTCAGAGGAAAAGAGCTAAAAGACCTAGACGGAGGCACGGATGACGCTCAAGCGAGGGCGGCTGACTGCCGGAAAAATAACCTAGTTTTAAATGAGGCCAAAACAAATCGTGTAATTTTTTCTTTGAGGAGTGTGCCTGAGGACTGTCGCTTCTCCAGGGAATCTGTTCCATTTTTAGGGGTTCAGTTGGACAGTGAAATGCAATGGAATGCTCATATTGAGCAACTATGCAAGAAGCTAAGAAGCGCACTCTTCGTTCTGCATAATTTGTCAGGTACTGTTTCCTGTTGCGTATTGCGGACGGCTTACTACGCTCTTTTTCATTCCATGATGTCCTACGCTGTTTTGGCTTAGGGTCACGCACCTCAGTGGCGCAGGGTTTTCGCGCTTCAGAGGAGGGCTGTGAGAGTTGTCGGAGGATTGAGCTACAGGGATGATTGCAAGGAAACCTTTAAAATGTTAAATATACTTACTCTCCCAAAATCTTTATATATTGGAAAATCTATTATATGTTAAAGCCAATATGGAAAAATATCCCACAAATGCTCAGCACGGCTCTCATGACACTCGTAGGGCGGAGCACCTCAGTATCCCTATACATAGGTTAGAAAGGTCTCGAGATGGACCTAGATACTGGGGTGTGAAGTTTTACAATAAACTCCCAGATGGGTATAAACTATTGTCCGATAAGGTGTTTAAGGGCAGGGTTCGTGGCTGGTTACTTGAAAATCCACTGTATGACTCGAGGGAGTTTCTTTCAAGTGATATACATATTAATCTCACTTGATGGAAATTCCTTCTACAACAGAATTTGGGAACTGGAAACTCCCACCCTATATTTATAGTACAGTGTATTAACTATAGTAAAATTGTCATTGTGTACCCATCTAATATGATGGTCTTAACTTTATGTCTTTTGTGTTAATTTTTAAGTTAATTGTGTTTTATATATGTATTTTATTTTATATTTTGACTTATGTACGCCACTATTTGTATGGTATTGACATCAATAAATTATTCTATTCTATTCTATTACTACAACTTTTGATTTTGAATTTTTTTTTGATTTTTTTGTCTCGGTATTTTTTCCTTTATACATTATTTATTTTTATTTATTTTTTTATACAAAATGACGTTCCGTCATATAGTAATACCAAATCTCGTTTTTTTTTTATCAGAAATAATAAAGAAGTTACAGGGGTGAGCCACTTTTGAAGCACATATACGGGGTGTCCCAGAAATAAGTTCTAAGTATTTTAAGGGGTGGTAGATCTCGATAAAAGAAATATTTTCTCTTTATCGTTTTTCAAATAAGTCCAAAATAACAGAGTTATTTTACTTTGAAAATTTCCCAAAAATTTTTTGCTAAAGTTTTGAGAACCACTAAATCTTTTCTGGATTTTCTTTCTTGTAAATTTATTCTAATTCCTATGTTGCCATATTATCAAGAAATTATGTATTTTAACTAAATACTAAAAAAAATCCAAAAAAAATTCAAATATTCATTTTTTTTTTCGCGAAAAAAACCTCATAGGCGTGTTTCTGGGGTTGAACTATACTACCAGTTAAAATACTTGCACTTATTTCTGGGACACCCTTTATATTTAAAGCGCTTATCTATTTATATTTACAAGTAGATCTATGGAAGAATCTTTTGTAGATTTAATATTTTTGATTATCTCATTTAGATTCCAAAAAAATTAAACAAATTATTTAACAAAATTATTCTGAAATTATTAGCCAACGCTTACATCTTATTGTTGTAGTCAAACTGCAATAATAACATTAAAATCTAACGTAATTAGTATAATTTGACATTTAAACTGCAGATATTTAGATAAGTACAGATTATTCGTATTATGTGGTAATTATGGACCCCCTCTGACTGAATCTTCAGAGTTACAACAGCAAGCAATGAAATATGATGACAAAATTAAATTTATTTCAAAATATAAAATGACCTTTATAGAAATAAATGTCAGAAATATTTATGTTTAAATTAAAAAATAATCAAGTAACAATTTACAATACTTAGTCCATTTTAATTAGAGTAATAGTAGGGTTAAAGTGTTCCAACTCTATTATAAAGAGTTGCTGATAAATACAAGTTCATACTAAATAATATTTTAGTCATGTCATTGAGTGTTGCCCACTTTTATATATTTTCTTTTAATCAAAATATTTTAGGAAACAAAAATATATTAATTTTAAATATATAAACATTTATTATTTACATCAACAAAACTCATCTTCTTAACAGCACTTAGGGGACATAAAGGGTCATTACTACCGCTTTCCCGTTCAAAATATTAAAATAAATTTGCGATGAGTTTTTACGGCTATTAAGCTATCGTGTACCACTTCCCACTAAAAGAGGTTCTAAAAAGAACAATGTTTGACAGCAAGGTCTGCTAGTAAACATTTTCAAGCTTAAAGTATCACAAGACTATTTACTTATTGCAAAAACTCGTAATACAAAATCTATAGTAATATACACAACCAAACTTATATAGAATCATCTATTATTTTTCATAATTTTTGAGATGTATGAAAATTTTCTGTTTATCAATAAAACTCAGCCCTTACCAATGCCTTTTAATGAAAAATAATCCATATAGCAATTAAAAAAATTAATCAGTTCCCAAAATAAACAAAATGGCATTTTTTGGATTCTGATACGAAATTAAGATTTAAATTTTTAATGGCCAAAAAGCATAAACAAAAAGAAAATTGATAATTTTAATATTCCTTGTTGCCACCTCTAGCCCTTATGCAAGCTTTTATCCCCGCTGGCATGCTTGTTATTAAATTATCCACGTTGTCTTGGGGTATATTTTCCCATTCTGCTAATGCTGCATCAATAAGCTGTGCGAGATTTCCTGGATTGTTTCGACGAGCTCTAACCCTTTTTTGAGCTAGTCCCACAAGTATTCAATAGGGTTTAGATCTGGTAAATAGACAGGCCAGTCCAAAACTATGACACCTTCCGTTTCAAGATATTCTCTAGTCACTCTGTTGGTATGGGGAGGTGCACTATCGTGCATGAAGTTAAAATTATCCCCAATTGCAGCTCTCCAAAGATTAACGATTGGTTCTAGCACCAAATCAACATATCTCCGACCCGTTAAAATTTGTTGAAGTGGTAACAATGGAGTTTTTGCTCCTAGTATAATACCTCCCCAGAACATTACAGTTTTTCCTTTATATCTTGGTACAGATTTGGCAGCCTGGAGTCTCGCTCGTCTTCCTGGAGCTCTGAGAACCCAAATTTGATAGTTATCTGATCTTAGGCCAATTCTGGTCTCATCCGAAAAAAGAACATTTTGCCAATTCTCAGTTGTCCAGTTGTGATGTTGAAAGCATCAATGTAGCCGGTCAATTTTATTTTTCCGAGAAAACTGTGGGATCCGTGACTCTCTCCTACTGTAAAACCCTCGTGCACGAAGCCTTTTTCTTATGGTTTCAACTGAAATGTTCACACTTGTAGCTGCCAGAAATTCTCTTTGTAGGTCTGGATGAGAAACATTGGAATTTATTCTAGCAATTTAGCACACAAGGCGATCTTGTTGTTCAGTTGTGACTCTTTGACGACTTTGTCTGGGCCTATCTTTGTGTGTTCCTAATTCCAAGTACCTTGCATATGTTTTCGATACAACACCCTGGGTAACGCCTACTATCTCTGCTACGTCTCTCTGGAGCATTCCTTGTTCGGTTAGAGCAATAATTCTTCCCCTCTATACATCTATTAATCCAACATAAGGCATTTTTTAATTTTTTTGGATTGAATGAAAATTACCTGATTTTACTACTGAACACAACATTCAAAAGAAAATAAATCGCAGCAGTCGTTTATTCTTTATTATCATGTTAATTTACAACAAAAAGCTTTATCTTAAAGTTTTATACCAATTTTTATCCTTGTAAGAAATTTAGTCAGAAATAAAGAGTGATTCCATATAAATTTGGTTGTGTGTATATAAAATCCTTAAGTGACTGACATACTGATTAATCACGATCCTGCTCAAACCACTCAACGTAAGAAGCTCAATTTTGGCATACAGGTTGATTCTAGGATGTAGAGGTTCGATAAGAAGGGATTTTTCGAAACTCCAGTTCGAACAGGGTAAAACCACCCCTCAAATATTACAATATTTTTTATTTAAAAAACGGTCAAGTTTCCAAAAAAAACGCTTAAACACGTATATTTTATTTTGTTTTTTTACATATTTTAATATTTTTAAAAATGTATACAGGGTGTTTCGAAAAACCTGGTCATTGATTAATCACGATCCTGCTTGAAGCGCTTGACGTATAAAGCTGATTTTTGGAAAACAGATTGACTTTAGGGTGTAGAGGTTCGAAGGAGGAATTTTTCTATACTCGAATTCTAAGGGGGTGAAACCATCCCTCAAATATTAAAATATTCTTTATTTAAAAACCGGTTTTTCGGAAAAACTCTTAAACACGTATATTTTATTTTGTTGTTTTAGATATTTTAAGAATTTAAAAAAAATTATACAGGGTGTTTCATAAAATATGACCATTGAGTTATCACGATTCTGCTTAAACTGCTTGACGTTTAAAGCTGATTTTTGGCAAACGGATTGATTGTGGGGTGTAGAGGTTCGATAAGGAGGGGTTTCTCGAATCTCAAATTCCAAGAGGGTGAAAACGCCCCCCAAATATTACAATATTTTTGTTATTTAAAAAAACGGTTAGTCTTTCGGGAAAACGCTTAGACAAGCATACTTTATTTGGTTTTTTACACATTTTGAAATTTTTTAAAAAATCATACAGGATGTTCCAAAAAGTTGGGTAATTGATTAACCACGATTCTGCTTAAACTGTTTGACGCAAAAAGCTTATTTTTGGCAAACGGATTTTCGAAAGTCAAATTCCAACGAGATGAAACTACCACTCAAATATTACCAAGTTATATAATAATATCGCCATATTGTTTTTCCCATGCTGACATAAATGTGAGAAAATGTTCTCCAGTTTGTATGATAATGGAAATTCTTGCTTTGCTTTATCATCACCATTACAAATAATTGATTCGACGCGAACGAAGTCGCTGGTAAACGCTAGTAAATAAATAAATAAACAACGCTTTACTTTATTGTACAAAAAGCCAAAATAGCTTCATCGACAAAGCATTTACAAAACAAACAAAAGCACAAAAAATATACAAATAATTAAAAATATCATACAATACAAATCAATTCAAAAAAATATACGTCATTAAAATTACAAATAAAACATACGTGGACATGGCAGAACACAGGCGTATCAATAAGATTTTACAATAGGAAAATTGTACATGGATATAATCATGTAAGAGTTATAAAATATTAAATATTAAATACTAGACCTTTAATCAGTGTGTGAGATGATCAAAATTATACATTATAAAAATTGTTAAAATTCAAAATTGTTCATGATTAAACATCAACAAAAAAAACGTTTACCGCATATAAGGCTCTCTCCAGTAAGTATGATTTCAGAGCTTTGCGAAATGCGGGAAAGAATGAAAGTGACTTGATTAAAAGGCAGATGATTATACATTTTTTTTGACATTGTACAGTATTGAGCCTTTAACTAGTTCTGAGCTCGGGGTTGACAGATAAAGATCGTGCTCCGCATTCCTAAGTGGATAGTTTTTGGACTTTCGGGAATAGCAGATATGTGCTTGCGGATTAAGCAAACGGATTCAAAAATGAATAAGGAAGGAAGATTCAGTACGTAATTTTTAAAGAAATTCTAGCAGTGAGTTCTAATGTTCAGTCTCAATAAATATCGAACTGCTTTCTTTTGCAGTTTGAAAATACGATCAAATTTTGTCGTGCAGCAAGTACCCCAGAATGGAAGGGCATAACGAAGATGCGACTCAAAAAGGGCATAAAACTGAAGTGTCAAAACGAATGACAATGTCAGGAAATAAATAAGTAATTGCTGGAACTTGACATTTTTTACAGCAGCAGAGCTACCACCTGAATCCCCAGCGCGAAATTTAAATTCCAGTTAGTCAGCACGTCGCCGTCGTGGTTGGCAACAATGAATTTAAAAATCGCGTCCTCGATTACCTAAGTAAAAATTTAATTGATAAGAAATATAAATTATGTGTTCTTCAGTGCGAGGATTCCTTACAGCGACAGTGGTGTCAGTCATTTTAACTCACAGGCAAAAATTATAATTTTTTTTAAATTTATAAAATTTAAAATATTGTACATTTAGGAATAATTTTATTTTTAATTAAACCAAATAAGTTAATAATAGGTAAGCCGTCTTTATCACTTCAGACGACTGCTTCACTCTATTTATTTAATAGTCTATATAGACGTAATATAAACCAAATAAGTGAACAGCTTATTAGCCAAGAGGCGTTTTGATTCTTATGATTTTATTTCTCGATTAAATTGATTCGTAAGAAATGGAAAGTTAAAAAAAAGATCACATTCCCTTCACCACAAACATTTTTTGTAGTAATAATAATTTAATTCAGATGCTTTAATAAAAACGTAATACTTTTTATACTGAAAGAATTACATCAATATGTAATGAAGAATCTTCAATTACTCATTTTCTGCTTTAGTCTACCAATACTTATTATTATAGAATATACCGGGTGTTTCGATTTCGACTCTTATGGGAACGGCATTTATAGATGTATAAAATGGGATTAAATCAAGTCTGGAAATAACAAAATTTTCGTTTAACATTGCAAAATCAAAGCTTCATACTTCGGAAAATACACATAGAAAATCACAACAATGCTATAAAAATCAGAGAAAAACTATTGGAATATGTAGCGGAATTCAATTACATCGGCAGTTTCATTTCGGAAATTCCAATATCGAGTCTGAAACTCAACACAGAATTATACCGTATGATCGAAAAAAAACGGCGTCCAGTTGGCTTGGAAATGACAATCTATGACATTTCCCATACAATTTTACATATAAAATGACAGCGATCTTCATTTCATAGCCATCGCTGACGCCGTTTTTATTTGATCATACGGTACTTGTTTTCACGTAAAACTTCTCAATATGGCGGAGTTCAGTATGGGAGGCTTACAAAACGAAAATCTCTAGACTGGAATCGACTGTAGTTCAAATCGTTCAAATTGATAATCTGTGGTAAATCTAATTGAACTCTTGACACTTGGCTGACTGACGTTTACGGTTCCTTTTCCTAAATATTTTCATTATTATTTGAGTTTTTATTCAGAAATTCTACTTGGTTTTGTTCTTTTATTTAACCTGCAGCTTGCAGTACTAATTATATAGTTATAAATAATCTTTTCACCGATCAAGAACTGAGGAATAGGCTGGAAGATAATCAAAAAATCTGTAAAACGCTTAAAAACGTATTAGAAAACATTGACTCGTCCACAAATTCGTGAAAATAAATTAGTCCAGATGTTTGTAAAAAGGTCTCTAATTATTTTGAGAAGTTTCCTCGTATCAGTAACTTTCAGGTTTGTAATATGTATATGATAATAAATAGATTAAAACTTATATTAATTTCAGAAAACAGCGCGGGCATTACAGATTGTTGTAAATTAGTTTTTTTTAGTAGTAGTAAATATAAAGAAGGTTTAAAACAGGTTTATAAGTTGAGTTAGTAGAGAAGACCTAAATAAGGTAATGTTGGTAATGGGACCAAAGATCAAATAACACTTAAAATATATAATATGTACAATTGTAAGTAGTTTTTATGAATCTGTTTGATATCTATTGCATTGTTTTTAATTTCTTGAAATATATATTTTTTTTACTTTACAGGATACATAAACAATAATAAAAAATACAGTTACTCACTAAAAGCACTTAAGGTTTGTAATAGATGTAGTTAGAATATCAAACACCAAACCAAACCAAAAATTATGTTTTATTTTACTGGTATTCCTCACATTTGAAAGGAAAGTCATTTCATAAATAAGCAGAAGGACATCGTATAAGTACACTCTATATTAATAATTATTTTTTATCCTATACTTGTTAGTTGACGCATCACTAGGTATAAAATGTAGTACTGATTCCAAACCTATAGTTGTGGTTGTGACATATTCTGATGTGTTTCTGGTAATTTAAAATAAGTTAATATTTAAACAAATATTTCTGGCTTTCCTGACAGGAGTGTGAACATAAATTTAATAAAGGTATAATGTGGATAATGTTCTGATTATTACAGTTTGCATGGATGACTGTTTTTGTATGTTGTTATTTTTAATAAAATATATTTAATGAGTTTTTCGGTATTTCTTTTTCCCTCAGAGGATTGTGTTCTAATCTTTATATATAAATTTTCACAAAGTATATCTACAAAATTTATTACCTTATAACCTTTTGCTAAATACTTTGTAGTTGATACAGTTTAACAGTATATAAAAGAACTATTTAAATAAGATGTTTGAAAATATATAGCTATTTTTGCACACATCAATTCAATTTGTGATTAACTGTATTGAAATAAAAACAAATTAAGAGAAATGGGGTGATTATCAACTATAACATGAAACGCATCATCCTGTTTCCAAGTCTTCTATTAATTTCACTTATTAAACAACTATAATTATTCAATAATCTTGATAATCTAGGAACTCTCAGATATCGTCAAAACATGAAAACAAAAATTCATTTCCTATAGTTCTTACGTCCCTTTAACTGAAATATAAGAAACAGGGGAGTTAATATTCTGACTGAGAAAGTTTATAAAATACCTTTAAGTAAAATCTCTTCGGATCTGCGGTAAAATACCTTTATTCTTATTAAATAATTTCAATAATCTCTGTTTTTATTTATGATTTATGACAACCACCCTTTGAATAAGAAGACTAAAGAAGGAGCATAATGCTATCCATGTATTAATGCATGGTGGGCGGAAAAGCCACCATAAAAGCTCTCTAGGGTGGGGATCCTTGACAGTTCTGTTTGACGATTCATTTGACACATTTGAATTTGATTTGAAATTTTGTGGATTTGTCAGTCTTTACGGAGCTTATTTTATGTTATTTATTATTTATTCTACTACTGATAGTTGTATAAAGGTAGTAAATCTAGATGGAAATTGTGGCAGAACTTAAATTAACAGTGACACTATCGCGATTTATCGAAAAAGACTCTAAAATAGTTGGTTGTGTAGCGTGCGGTAGATCTTGGTAAAAATTGAGTGAAATAATGGAACAACTTTTCGCTAGTAAGTGACTATATAATATACATACGTGTAGTAAACCGATCATTTATGAAATTCACTTAAATTAACTAAATTATATATTTTTCTTGCATTTTAGCTTTTATTTATTACTTATCAAAGATTAGATGTCAAAGAATTTAGATACGTTAATTTGACTTACCTGCTTCAGTAGCGTATCGGATGTTTGTGTTAATAAATACTTATTATAACTTATCTATTTTTATTAGAATTATATATTTTTATAACAATTTTAATAACTACCAACATTTATTCACAACGTAAAATAAAACAACAAATTATTGAGTCTACCCCACGTCTACCCTACATCATAGTTTTACATTTTTTAAATAAAATTAGAACGACACTGATAAACCGGAATTTAAGTCGGCCATATTTGAGCCCATCGCGGTGTACCTAAGATTTTTGATATGCTCCTTCCTTAGTCTTCTTATTAAAAGGTTTTTATTTATGATTTATGACAACCACCTAATAACCTAAGTTTAACGTCAACTTGACAATCCTGAAGAATGTCTCTGAGCATGTTGTTGTTAACCAAAGAGTAAATAAATTCTGAATACGCTAACGGCCAACTTATTTTTCATCAAAAAAAAATTACAAATTTTCGTAACTAGGTCGGCCACATTGGTTTTAAGGCCATATCGGCCTTATTTGGCCTTAAGTCATGATTGTAGAATACCCACCAGGGTTTTCTACAATCATGACTTAAGCACAAAAACGAAACTTGCAGTGTACCGAGCAATAATAATCCCCACCACGTATGGAAGCAAAACCTGAGTGCCGTACCGCCAGCACATGAACGCATTAAACAAGTTGCAACAGAGACACCTTAAGGTGCGTATTCATTATCCGAACGAACGAACGAATGAAAGTGCTGTATATTTAGACGGGGACCGAACGCATGCGGCCGTTCGTTCGGTCGTGCGCTCGACCATCCGCTTCGAGTCGCTACATCAAAGGCGTTCGCCTGCGTGCGCTTTCAGATTTAAGGTGCGTATTCATTATCCGAACGAACGAACGAATGAAAGTGCGGTATATTTAGACGGGGACCGAACGCATGCGGCCGTTCGTTCGTTCGTGCGCTCGACCATCCGCTTCGAGTCGGTACATCAAAGGCGTTTAGACGTCATGGTACAAAGAATACAAGGTATGATCGATAGCGGCTCCAATTTCGTTCAGTTCGCGCATACCACCTGTGACGTCACTAGGAAAATAATGAATAAATAAAAAATAAAGAAAGTTGACAGGAGATCTGCAATTTTTGGGGTTATGGTTAAGAATTGTTTATTTTAAGACTTTTTAGTTCGTTTAATTTAATAATTACTAAAACCAGCAGTTCCAAAAATATATTTAAAAATAATAATTATCTATTAACATGGATTTGGACGATAGGTAAGAATACTGAATTTATTTCTATATTCGGTATAAAATTGTTTATTAGGTTTTTAGTTTGCGATGTTTATGGTAAATAATTTTCATTTTCATTGCCTCTGAATTCACATGAGGACAGAGTTGAGGATATCTATGGAAAAGTAACCACAAGAGGAATTGTTACATCATTTAAAAAATATTGGGAAGTTTATTGTTTCCCATCGAAAAGTAGAAAATGCCAATGCAGATGAACGTATTGTAATTGTGATAGAAGTAATTCTAAGGGTGAAGTTTATTATAATTAGTGGAAGTAATACCAAGGGTGAAGTTTATTATAATTAGTGACCTCTGCTTCTTTTTATATGTAGAAGTTTCTGGTTTTGAGAATAAATCGGTTGAACGACACCCAAAATTTAAAGGAAGTATTTGCATACCCAGAATATGCCCATCAAGGATTATATAGCTCAAATTTCCTTTAATGGTAGGCAATTATTCAATGCAAATTAACTTTTTAAGTGACTAAAATATTAAATAGTTTACAATATGGTATATCACTAAAAATATATTACTTTTAGGTACAATTAGGGCCCGATACATTTCAAAAAGTAGAATATTATTTTATATTAAATGAGGTATTGTACTAACAATCAATTTATATTAATAACGGAGATTAAAAAATAACAGAATAAATAGTTCTTTTTCTTATACTACAAAAATAAACTATAGAATACAACAGTATTTAAAAAAAAATAAAAAGTGATGTTCCGGCCGAGATTCGAACTCCGGTCTCTCGCTTCCTAGCCCGACTCCTTATAATTATCGACCCCGCGATAATTCAATGACGGTATATAAACAAAAAAAAAACAGGTTTATAACAATATCTTGACGATTTGAACTGGCGCGCGAATGAAGAAATGCGTGCGGTCTTCTCGTGCGGTTCTATCGTGCGGTCCCCGTCCATACCACTAGCGAACATTCGTTAGTTCGTTCGTTCGTTCGTGCGGGTAATGAATACGCACCTTTAGACAACTGTTAAGAATTAAATAGCACCACCATGACTCAAACGTATCGGTTCTTGAAAAAGCTGCCTGCGAGAGGGCTGAAGTCATGATTACTAAATCCCGCTTAAGATGGGCTGGTCACGTATGCAGGATGCAAGAAAACCGCCTACCAAAATCTCTTCTTCTCTTCTTTGCGGTGAGCTTGTAGAGGGTAAGAGGAAACCCGATGGACAACTCAAAATGTACAAGGATATTTTTCAGAAAAACTTAAAGGGGATAAGCATGTAGAATCAGGGTAGAAGCAGCGCACAATAGAACGCAATGGAGCAGAATTGTAAACTCAGTTAACAACGACAACCAAAAAGTAAATAGGTAACCTAGGTAAAGTAATTAGATTTTTGAATATCCAGAGTACAGAAGAGAGATAACATCACGTATCGCGCTTTTCAGTCACAGAAAAGCTCATGAAAAAAACACCCTGCGTAACCAACTTCTGATGCTGTCAAATACTTGTCAGTGAGTGATGGCAGTATATATCACAACCTACTATAATTAAAAAAAAAAAGTTATCTAATTGTTTTCATATTTTTTTTATTTACACCCTATATATTCTAGGTATTATTCATACGTGCATTCTCGAGCATGCCAAAAATTCACTTTCTTGCAATTTTTTTATCCAACTTCAACAGACTGAAACGCATGGTTGATCGGAATCTCGTATTTTTTATTGTAATTGCCTGAGTGCCATTTTTTCACTGCGAACAAAGGCAACTGGCAAAAAAGAATTTAAAAAACGCTTAAGAAAATGTTGAAAGAATATTTATGTAGCTTTCTTTTACAAGATCAAAGGCAAAAGTATGTGTTTAAATTTAAATAATAAGTATTATTTATACAGGGTGGTCCGAACTGTAATCGGAAAACTTCGGCAGCATATTCTGCAGATAAAAGTATGTGAAAAAGTTCGTATAAGTGTATGTCCTAAAATGGTTCGTTTTGGAGATACAGGGTGTAGAAGTTCCGTTTTTATTTCGATTTTTTTCCAAATAATTGCTAAATCAACGTCGACATTTGGGTGAAAATTGGTGTCTGGGAGTTTTTTGACATGGGAAAATTGATTTCGATGTCAATATAACTCCTACTTGTAGGGGGAGCCACCTACATATTTTTTAACTTTTTTGAAGTGTAATAACTTTTTGTTCGTACCTGTATAAAACGACTGAGTAAAAAATATTCATTTTCACCGTTTTTTACGTAACAGTAGTCTCTTGGTAAAAATATCTCTAAGTAAATGGTTCTCAAGAGTCTCAAGTCTCAAGATTCAATAGAAACTGCTATATCGTATTTTTTTCAAGAAAAATACATGATTTAGCTTTAAAAAATAAAAAGTTCCCGAATTTATCGTTTCAGTCAAATAACTATTTAGTCAAAATGTTTTTTTTTTGTCAATAATAATAATAATAATAATAATAATTATTAGAATTAATAGAGGAATTTTTCAGGGTGACTCCCTCAGTGCACTCTGGTTCTGTATTGCGCTCAACCCCCTATCGAACCTACTCAACAAAACGCCCCAAGATGCTTATAAAATATCCTCACTCACACATCCATCTACCATCTCGCACCAGCTATATATGGATGACCTAAAGCTTTATGCAGCAACCAGAAAACAACTCAACAACCTTCTCAATATTACAGAAACATACAGTGAAGACATCCAAATGAAACTAGGAACAGATAAATGTAAAATAAACAGCATTATAAATGGAAAACACTCGATACAGGAAGAATACATTCTACAAGACTCAAATATCATACAGAATATGGAAATGATGAGACATACAAATACCTCGGATACCTACAAAAAACAGGATTAGAGCATGCCAACATAAAACAGCAACTAAAAAGCAAATACAAAAACAGAATAAAACAAATACTCAAAACAGAACTGTCCGGTCGAAACAAAGTGAAAGCAATAAATACCTATGCAGCGTCCGTCCTGACGTATTCATTTGGCGTTATAAAATGGAGTGACACAGAATTAGAAGAACTAAACAGGTTAACAAGAACAACATGTAACAAGTACCGAATACACCATATACACGCGGCAACAGAAAGATTTACACTAAAAAGAAAAGAAGGAGGAAGGGGATTCATGGATCTAAAGAACATGAACTACAAGCAAATACACACACTCAGAGAATATTTCAGAGAGAAAGCAGTTACCAGCCACTACACCGAAGCATTGTTAACCTAACAACATCAGGTACACCGTTACAATTCAACAATGAAGCATTCATACCAGTTGATGCAATTACAACAACAAAGACTAAAATTGAAAAATGGAAATCCAAAGCCCTACATGGAAAACATGCAAACCAACTAACACAACCACACATTGACATAGCAGCATCCAATGCATAGCTTACTCATGGTAACCTGTTTGGAGAAACCGAGGGTTTCATAATAGCAATCCAGGACCAGATCATCGCCACACGTAATTACCAGAAATACATAATCAAAGACCCCAAAACACCTACAGACAAATGCAGACTATGTCACACACAAACCGAAACAATAGAACACATAACCGGGGGATGCCCTATACTTGCTTCCAGACAATATACCCAAAGACACGACGATGTTTGCAGAATAATCCATCAGGAAATAGCAAAGAAATATTCACTCATCTGCTACCATACACCATACTACAAATATCAAGCAGCTAACGTTCTAGAAAATAAGACAGCCAAGCTCTACTGGAACCGGGATATAATCACAGACAAAACCACACCACACAACAAACCAGACATCACGCTCATCCACAAACCAACAAAACGACATACTTAATAGAGATATCCATACCAAATTCACAAAATGTCAAGAAGAAACACACTGAAAAAATTGAAAAATATATACCTCTAGCAGAAGAAATAAGGCAGATGTGGCACCAGGACATTGTAAAAATTATACCAATAATAGTGTCATCAACAGGACTGATCCCAAGATCATTACATGATAGTCTGAAAGGCCTTGAACTTCCACCAAAACTTTATATACCCATTCAAAAAACAGTTATCCTCCACACATGTAATATTACACGACAAGTCTTAAATACACAGTAAAAAGCGTTGACGCTTGACTTAAGTCCGCGACTACGTTAAATACCGGAAAGCCCGAGATTCAAGAACATAATAAATGGTCTTTATTAATAATTAATCAATTACAATAATGTATTAATTAATTACATAGGCGAAGTCTAGCTCACAGAGCCATTCATACTTAACCTAATCAATACATTTATAATATGCATAATAAGGAAAGAAACATAAATTCGAAAATAATGTCCAGATGAAAATAAAAATAAAATGAGCAATAAATGTGGCTCGATTGTATGGACCAATACGTTTTAACAAACACAAAAAATTTAAAAAGTAAACAATTAAACAAAAAATATCACAATAATTATCCTAAGCTTGGGGTCTGTTGTTCCAGCAATAAATAGTTTTTCAGACTTGATTTAAATTTACATGATGAACATAGAAAAAACAAAGTTTGAATATCTTTTCTTAAATTATTAAAAATACATACAGAGTTGTAAGTAAACGATTTCCGAAACATGGTTTTGTGATTTGGCATAGTAAGCATTTTTTTGTATCTTATATTTAAATCATGCATTGAATTTCTAAAATTTAATTTTCTGAAAAGATCAAAAGGAAGTGTAGTATCTACAATATTCTTAACGGAGGTCAATATTCTTAATTTAAATAATTTATTTAGTTTTAGCCATTTGAGTGTCTCAAAAGCTGAGGAAATGTGATCATACTTTCGTTTATTTAGTATCAGATGACAGCAGTTGTTCTGAATCCTCTGTAGTCTATAAGCATCAATTGAACTGAGTATTAATATGTATATAATATTATTAATATTAATTGATATTAATTAAATTAATATTAAAATAAAAAATAATAAAAAAAATAATATTAATTAATAATAAAATGACATGTATTGTCTATTTCTATTCCAAATATCATGAAAACAGTTGCTCATAGTAATTTTACCAAAGGATTTTTTTTATGCAAAAAATTAAGAAAATGTATATTTTCCTATTCCGTAGGTAGTTTTATACAGGTACGGACTAAAAATTTATTACTCTTCAAATCGGTTAAAAAACATGTAGGTAGCGCCACCTACAAGAAGGTAGGCTAATAAAATTACTTTGACATCGAAATATCATTTCTCATTGGGAATATTGCATCTCCCTGTCGTATTCCTTTGCCAATTGAGAACTCTGG
Source organism: Sitophilus oryzae (assembly GCF_002938485.1). Taxonomy (NCBI): domain Eukaryota; kingdom Metazoa; phylum Arthropoda; class Insecta; order Coleoptera; family Curculionidae; genus Sitophilus; species Sitophilus oryzae. Next base: position 3,655,252 of record NW_022145945.1, read on the forward strand.
GTTTTTTTTATGTATCATTACCTGTGATCATTACTCTTGCTTTGGCCTCTTTTTATATAATATTTAAGTATATATTTTATTGTATTAGAAAAACTTTTATATTTGTTTTTGATAATATTCGTTCTTTTATTATTATGTTTGCATTCTTACGTCTGTTTTATGCCCTGTGTTTAAATGTAACATTCAAAGATCTACAGCAAGATATACTTGTTTTATCAATACAAAACACACTAATATTCGTATGTTATTTTGCATATTAGGTACATTTTTGTTTGTTATGCAGTCTTGTGCAACCAACAAAATTGTAATATGAGTGGGACAAAATAAACGTAAATATTTTTTCCAATAAAACAATGTTCGCTAATAAAATTATTCAAAAACGAATTTTTTGAAACCAACTGTCTTTATTCTTTAGGCGTACGTAATTCTTAATTTAACCGAAAATGTTATTAAGAGTTATTAATAATAGCAATCGTTGCATAAAGTTGAATAATGGCATTCGATTCCAAACGGAAACATCAAATTTCGCAAATTTTCAGTAATCTACCTAAAGAAAGTTGAACAAGATTAATTTTTTAAAACGTCATTAGTGAACAGGAAAATATATAAGATTCATTGTACCTGCACCAATAAAATGCCTCATTTACTTGGAAAACAATTGAACCAGTCTAAATTACCAAGCATTATATAAGAAAATTTATTTATTTAGAATTCTTTAAAATTTTTCAATTTATTTAAAATTTATGGTTTTCCAAGCGCATTCGCCATAACTCAAGTAAATTTTATTTAAAAGAAAGTAGTTATTGAGAACAATTAAAAACAGATAAAAATATAAAAATAAACATGCAAACATCGTATAAGTTTTTATTACATTTAAATAAATAAATAGCGTGCTATAACCATGTTCTTTACTTTTTTCAATTAATTATGCAAAAGTCATTAGCGGTAAATTACCAATCGCAATAAATAATAGGTATGTTACAAATAGAAATTATATCGATTTACTAAAAGAGAAAATACATTTAAGAAGAACTGTAAGTAGTATTTAGTAGGGGGGTTCCTCAATTTGTTTTATTTTATTACATAAAATTAGATTTAAATTATTGAGATGTACGTTCGGATGTTCTGAATAGGTAAACGGTAGATACTGCATACAGGCGCAACATCAGAACTAGTATAATTAATTTTATTACATCATTTGTGATCGAATTACATGAAACATATTGTTGTTTTTTAGTTAGATAAGTTAGCAACCCGTCAAGAAAAATAGATTAAATCAAAATGTTAAACTAAAATCTAAATGTTTATATATTTCTTTTCTCCAACCATTACAACACCGATGAAGTAATTCATCAATATTAAATTTAATCTTAATTTTTATTAAATCTAGATAAAACTTATAAACATGATATAAAAGCAAATGTGTATAAGTAACATCATATTATATACAGGGTCGCTTTTATGTATGGAAACGGTTGATTATTAGGTAAAATGTAGGAGGTACCGCAAAAAGTTAAATACAAAAGTTATAGGATTTATTACAGTTGAGGTGGTTGAGGGCTGGAACCTTTGGTGTTACACAGCAAAATAAAAACACTAAATCACCACAATACACCAAAACACTTTTACTTTTACACTGGACGCGCGTTTCGCTAACCATGTTAGCATCATCAGCAGATGATTATAGCGAAACGCGCGTCCAGTGTAAAAGTAAAAGTGTTTTGGTGTATTGTGGTGATTTAGTGTTTTTATTTTGCAGTTATAGGATTTTTAAATATCTATTAGCGAATAATAAACTTAAATATACAGGGTCGTTCATAAAGTCGTGGCAGAACCCCCGCCCCCCCATAAAACCCCCCTGTATATTATTGCATATTTCGGTTCTTCTGTGTGTATTTCGAATTTTGCTTAGAATTGAAGGAAAAACCGAAATATGCAATAATATACATATATATATATATATATATATATATATATATATATATATATATATATATATATATATATATATATATATAAACGGAACCCCCTGGTTCCGTTTAAAAAAATAAAACTTTGATGTGCCACGACTTTATGACCGAGTCACTTAGCTAAACATAGACACCAAAAATTCACTCCCATACTAAAATATGTTAATAAAAAGTTAGTAGGCAGTTCTTTTAGTTTCCAAATAAAGGAATTTTTCCAATTTTGGTCCGCAGTTATTTCCCCTATCCGTCACCCTGGGGTCGCGTCCGATGGGAGTTTGGAGTTCTCCACACGGATTTTCTCAAAAACGGACTACGGAAACATGGAATATCTCACAAACTGCGACTTTGACTGATTTTGATGTTATTACAAATTTTGTTGCAAACATTATTCCTAATCTTAAATTGAAAACCGCGTTTCGCTAGCTACTGTAATTTTGGAGTTACGATGTTTTAAAATTTTTTTGCAAACCAGGAACCAGGACACCATGGAAATATTTTGTATTTAGGTTATTTATGACCCAAATAACTCATTTTGAGTGAAATTAAGAAAACCTTTTTTTTGCATATCTTAATAGCCTACCATACCTGTTGGTATGGTCGGCTAAAAATCTCATTCAAATCGGAGTAACGGTTTTTAAAGTATCTGAAATATGTGTTTGTTTTTTTTAAGTTTGATGCCTTCTAACGGACAAACGAAGCTCTTTTATATACAGGTAAATAGTGCCCTATGAACTTATTTTGATTCCAAAAATACGTAGCAGTCTACGAATTATTGAGACGCCCTGTATAACAAAAAATTTTGTTTATCTCAAAATATTGATTTCTAAAACCCTTTTTATAAATTGATATTCAATGTAGCTCAGAACGCGACTTGTGACACAACCTATAAGGGAATATCTAGGTTGGTACTCAGAGATCTATAGCAAGTGATCATCGATTAAGTCGACAGGCTGATTATAAATTGGCTGTGGTTTATAGATACAAAACGTTTTAAGAAGCTCTAAATAATTTTAGAATTTAGTCGAAGTAGACTTTTTGCTCGTTTTAATGTCTTTTGGTGAATGTAATAAAGTTTGCTATTCGTAGTAAGTAGTGAATATAGAATAATTATGTCTTTCCTAACCGAATTCGGTTTATTTTTACGTAACTGCCACTTCAAACAAAATCCGCGCCTTCAAGAACCACCCACAGGCATACCGACATAGGAGGTAGATCCAACATTTCAGATCAACCTGACTGAATTCGGTACTAGGTAGTTTATTAGCACATAATCTTCAATCTGTGTACTTACTGTAATAACTTCCTGATTTAATGTGAAAAGTTCATGTTTATGGGCCATATAATTTGCATAAGTACTTTGATATTTTAAAGGGAAATGGTTTAATTTGAAATACAAAAATATATACGTATTCTCTGCAGTTTTCAAAATATCATTACATGGAAACAAAATTGCTAATAAACAAAAGCACTTTAAAGTAGGGCAACGGCCCAGCTACATTGAAACACCGGTTTCCATTAGAACATCGAAGTTAAGCGACGTAAGGCGATACTAGTGGATGGACGGGTGACCGGTTCGAAACTCTATATCGTGCTGTTGTCCAATAAAGGCAAAAGTGTAAAATCTATTGACACAGACTGCTCATTCACGCCGGTTCGAGGCCGGATGAAATCGGATATCTCGTGAGTAAGAGTCGATTTAGACACTTGCCAAGTCGGTAGGCCATTGACCAGGATAAGGCCGAGGACCGCGGTTCGGATTCCGCGTAAACAAAGTGGGTCCCGTCCAGATTAGCCCAGGCAGCAAAAAGGAGTCGTTAACTGAAATCTTTACTTTTCTTTACTTTAAATTACCAAAAACCTTAAAATTTGGAGCTATTGTAATCGCAAAACGTTTTCCGATGCACGTCATTAATCATATTGACATTAACACTAAAGTCTATAAACCCGACTAAATGAAATTTTGGCAAAAATGTTTAAATTTGTTGTATAATTTAAGATACCGAGCAGCTCTTTATTTTGCTTTATAGAGCAAATGATTGTAACAGATATTTTATTTAGATTAAAGCTCTGTAAAAATTAGTTTAAACCGAATTTTATTATCGCTATATGTTGGTGACGTTGCGCCGCGATCAGCAATGTCCTTTATTATTTGACAATTATCTTAGTGTCAGTCATTATTTTGTATAATATCGTTTTGTTGTTGAATCTTTGTGAGTAATTCTCGTTTTTTGACTATTTTCATAGTATTTTTTTTTCAATTGCACTTCTAAGCACAAACAGTTCTTTTAAGAACTAAATTTTCGAGTTTTTGTATTGCATTTCTTGAAATTTGTGTGTTGAACATATGCCGCAGCATTTAACAGTCGAAGCAAAGAGCTTGTAGCTTTCCTGTTTTTTTTTTAACTATTTTGAACGAGAACCTTACAGTAAAGGTCTTTTATTACCCTTGACTACAGTCAGAAAAGTAAGTTTGATTGATAAGCACATTATACCACTTTCATAGTTTTTATTAAATTCTGTGATTATTAGTTTGCGCATTAATAGCCCCCTCTTACTTGATATTACCACTTAAGGCGTTGTAAGATGTACATCAATAAATAAATAACCCATAATAACGCTTATAATAATCTTCATAATGGACTAGTTTTTGCCAATATGCAATAAGTAAAATAAGCTATAAATCAATTAATCACTAAAATATTAGTAATTAAATTAAGAATAAAACGCGTAAAACTCTCTAAAAATGATTTAATAAATATGTTGTTTGTCAATTCTAAATTAAGATTCATCTCATAAATCCATCACAATTCACAATCTGGCAGCGCTGTCGCCATCGCTTGTCAGTCAAATTTGATCACATGCATCGGAAATTGTTTTGCGATTACCATACATTACTAACGTGATAATGTCAATTTAGATATCAAGAACGTCAACGGTTTTAATAGGAATTTTAAATAAATTTTCATTATTATTTTTCATTTTTGCTTCTGGTAGCAGATGAATCCCCTGAAAACGTTAAGGTTATAAGCGATACCAAATAAACTTTTAATTACGTAATCAAGGGCGCGATTTTGAAATTCATTGTTACCAACCATGGGCTTATTCGGCGCCGAGCTGACTAACTGAAATTTAAATTTCCCGCTGATGATTCAGGTAGCTCTGTCGTAAAAAATGTCAAGTTGAATGTCAAAACTAAAGTGTCAAAATGTCATTTTAACTTCTTTGCATACTATTTTATACGAGGAGTACGTTCCACTAAGCACTCATAACGTTCACGCTCAAGATCGCGATTTTTCCCGTTCCACTTGCTTGCGAGCGTTACAATCATAAACTCAAGTGGAATGGGTTATGGGGCGTTTTAAGCGTCAATCCTGTCAATGTATGTAAATAAATAGTAAATAATAGTCAAAATCACAGAAGAGAATTCAAAAAATCTGTCTAAAAAAAAGAAATCAAAATGTCTTTGGCGGCAGTTGGATATTTGGTGCATCGAAATGTGTCGAAACTTCTTTATCTAGTTCAGACGAATAGTGGAATGCAATTTTACAAAATCGCGATGTAAAAAGCGAACACTTAGGCCACGTATTATTGGCTATGAGAATCTATGAAATTTTTTTATCCTAAGTCGATAATCTTTTGTCTAAGTTTTAAAAATTGCGCCATAATTCCTCAACATCCACTTCGATCCTAATATTCAGATGGGTCGTTGTGAGCTCGGCGTGAGCGAAAATAATGACGTCATTAGTGACGTTTACGCCGCGACCACAACGTCCGCGATCGTCATGTGGAACGACCGAAGGCATATTTTGAGCATTATGAGCGCTTAGTGGAACGCACTCGAGATAGAACCATATACGTATTATTTACAAATATACTCAGGGTTCCCTATTTAACCCCGTGTGCAATTTCTGTGCCGTAAGAAAAAGACAACATAACCCAGCTCCATATTAAAACTGCATAAGTCTATTTCACCCGGATATGGATTGAACTGCGATTGCGCCAAACTCCGATTGATTGTTGTTTTAGTTCTGTTTGGATTACTTTTTATTTGTGCGCGTAAAAGAGTGATTTTGTTTAGTTTATTGTTTCCAACTATTTTTAGATATTTTTCCAACTTCATGATAATGTGTTATAAATAATAAAAATATAAATAAAATTGAAGGTTAGGTGAAATGTCAGTCAACCACTTCCCTTTAAAAACATCGACCAATGAAAACTTCTTCAGGTGAGGCATGCTCAGTTAAATGAATATCCGGGTGAAATAGACTTATGCAGAATTCCATATTGTTCTTTCACTGTTTGGGCTTCACTTTTTGGAGATTAGGCTGAGTATATTTGTAAAAAGTAATACGTATATGGATAGAACACCCTACTTTGATTTCGGCTTATACATATGTTAAACAAATAGTAAGAAAACAATGTGAAATCTATATTTTCATTATTGTATCTATTAAATCAGATAAAGTAATAGTATGCATAAGTATATTTTATTTTAAAGCATCTTTTTATTGGTTTTGAAGCTCCCCGAAGATTGAAGAAATATGCTTTTCTTCACAACTGTAAATGAAATATTTTGTAACAAATTTTGTCGGTACCCTTTCAAGAAATAATTCTTAGAATGTTTGTAAAATCCTTCCTATCTAAAATATCAAATTTTACGAGCCTCCATTTGTAGAATAACTGAATTTACCTTTAACATATCAACAAGCTCGTTATTCTGATTATTTTCCGTATTACAACCATTATACAGGGTGGTACGAATTATATTAAAAAGTAAAATATGTAAGAAGTTTCGTTAAAATATGTAAGAAGTTTCGAAGATAAAGGGTGTAAAGAAAGGCTGCACGAAATTTGATTTAGATGTCACTATGACAGCTATTGTAGGGTGCGCCACTTTGCTTACTTACTTACTGCCATTACTCGCTGAAAGTATTTGACACGCATCATCAAATTTTCTGTGACTGAAATGCCGGATACGTGATGTAATCTCTCTTCCGCACTCCGGACATTTAAAAATCGCATTACTTTGTTGCCTCATTACTTTTTTGTTGTCGTTGTTAACTGATTTTACAATTCTTCTCTATTGCGGTCTATTGTGCGCTGCTTCCTCCCCCTGATTCTGCATGCTTACACCCTTTAAGTTTTCATGGAAAATATACTTGTATCTTTTTACTTGTCCACCCGGTTTCCTCTTACCGTCTACCAGCTCACCGTAAAGAAGAGATTTTGGTAGGCGGTTTTCTTGCATGCTGCATACGTGGCCAGTCCATCTTAAACGGGATTTAGTCATCATGACTTCAGCGACAGTTGTCTTAACTGGGGTGCCACTTACCTGTGTTTTAACTGTTTTGAAAAGTAATAACTTGTAGTCCGACCTGCATAAAACTACTGAATAAAAAAAGTGTATTTTGGGCAGAATCGCAAGAGATCCTGAATATGAGTACCATGATTATAAAAAGCATAAAGACCAGAAAACTGGAATACTTTGGAGATCTTATGAGACAGGACAAGCAACATCATATAAGGCAAAATAGAAGGAAGATGCTCAGCTGGGAGAATAAGAAGGACGTCCTAGCTCAGTAGTAGGCCCTATTTTGTTTCTTCTTTTTATTAACGACATTGCTAACATAAACATCAGCGGTAAAATATGTCTTTTTGCGGACGACACTAGCTTCACTTGAAGCAACAAGCACGTCACGGCACTCGCTGCAGCCTTTTGTACTTAACAACACCACCATTGACGTCGTAAAATCTGTAAAATTCTTAGGGATTGTTGTAGACAATTCTCTAAAATGGGACGTGCATATCGACGCTTTGTCGAAAAAATTGAGCTCTGCCATAAGATCTGTTTCTAAGGAGCTTAACTTGTTAGTGGCTAGAACTGTTTATTATGCACTTTTTGAGTCGCACCTCAGATATGCTCTTCCATTCTGGGGTACGTGTTGTGCGACTCAATTTGATCGGATTTTCAAGGTCCAGAAGAGAGCTGTTCGATATTCGCTTGGACTAAACAGCAGAACTCATTGCCAGGACTTTTTTTAAAAATTAAAAATATTAACTCTTCCTTCCCTATCTATATTTGTATCTGTTTGCCTAATACGTAAGTATGTATCAGCTTCTCAAGAAAGGCCATCTCACACTTATCCACTCAGGGACGCGGATCCAGATCTTTATCTACCTACCCCACGCTCAGAGTTAGTTAAAAGTTCAATATTATACAACTCGAAAAAAATGCACAATCACCTGCTATTTGAAATCAAATCCATAACATCATTTTCTTCATTTTGCAATGCATTTAAATCTTATTAGTAACTGACTTATGTTTTGATAATCAAATTTGATCTTCTAAACACTGGTCTAATATTTGCTATTACTATATTTACTATAAACTTACTAAATATTTTTGAATCTTATTTTTATTTTTTTATTCTTTGACATTGTAAACATTTATATAAAGTGTTTATTGTAAACAATAAGACTGACAATGTAATTTGTATACTTGTTTTGTATTCTCTTCTGTTTGTTTACTTTACCACAAATTATTGTAAAATGTTGTGAAAATAAAGGCATTTATTTATTTATTTAGCTCAAGAACTTGCGGGAATGGTACGGAGTAAACATCAACAGGCTGTTTAGAAAAGTAATAAATAAAATACAATTAAAGAAATAGTGTCATTGATGGTAGCCAACGTTCTTCGACGACAAGACACATAAAGAAGATGAATGTAATTTTTATCACTAGTAAACTGAATTCGGTACAAGAACAACCCTGTACTAAATGCATTTCTTTATCATTAAGAAACAGATTAAGAGCTCTCATTTCATGCCTCGTTAAAATCTCGTAACAGCCACACTCGTAAGTTATGAGAATCTAACTCTAAGCATCCTTATTACGGTTCGGTTACTACTAAAACAACTAGAATGTACTATCATCCTGCTCTTTTTTGCTGTGTTACACTTTGCCGCGTCAAAATATACCATCGAACAACATTATTTATTTAAATTATAGTCAAAAGTAAAGCGATCTCATTAAAAAAATTGATGGTTTTAAAGTGACTAATGTGATAAACTTTCATCTTTCTCTTTTAATGCTCCCTCTTGTATGTTAATAATGATTATTAATAAAACACTTTTTAAGATCAATTGATCAACCTGAGGACTTCAAGCGTCCTGATACAGCAAAAAGTAATTAAGTTGGCTAATAAATTTATTAAGTGGATCTCTAACAAGTGAAAATTCAGTTTATTTTTCTATTTTGTCCTGTAAGTAATAACTAAAGTAGTTCCAATCTTTTAATAGTCTCCCATATATGAATATATATACCGGTTGATTTGATTTGATTTGATAAATAGAGAATACATAAATACAAAAAGAGCCTCTGTTTTAGTGTTGAAAAAGTAACTACTACTCGCTACTTATCTTTACCGGAAGTAATGAGTAACGAATTTAAAACGATATGATTACTTTGATTACTCTAACTATATTTGATATCAATTAAACTTTTGGTTATGTAATTAAGGGCGCCTTCCCCTAGGAGATGCAAGACCTTGTCGTTGGTGGGGAAGCTCCTTGTCAGGTGCTGGCAGAATCTCCTCTAGCACTTTGGCTCGGTCCAAGAAGCATCTCACTCATTGTCTTGTCTGTGGCTGTAGTGGCCAGGGAATTGCACCAAGACATTTAAACCAGGCACCTTCTACTGTCTGTGGTCATGTCTCGCGGGTAGAGGGTGTGGGGGGGGTCTTGGCTTAACCGCCTGGACCAAGAGGAGACAACCTCACCAAAAACCTAAATCCTACGATGGCGGGGCCAGGTCAAAGGGATGCGTGGCTAGATAGAGGACTAGCCATTACTGGTCTCAACCTTGGGGCATCAGGGGGCACCCCATTGTATTTACCCCTTACTTCTACATGCGGGGCTCTGTAGAAGTGGACTGACTTTCCCTAGCGACTCGTGGGAACACTATGAGCAGTAATAAAAATAAAAACACCAACACCACCGGAGAAGCTGTGGGGAAACCCCCTAGCGACACTGGGAACAGGAACAATGAAAGTTCCAGGGGGTCAAACCCCCCAAAGAAAACTACAGGAGAGGTGGCTGACACTTGCGCGGGACCGTCCTGCGCTAGTGATACTCAAGCTACCACCTCCTTTAGCAAGGGTCGGGAGCTTACCTCTAAACCCAACAGGCGACACAGACTACCGTTTAGTCTACCTGGCCTGGGTCAACCAGGCGGGTTGGACGATCCGCTGAGAGTGGGTCTTAGCGGAGCAGAAGCACGGAGAACCTCCGACTGCTCCACGCAGGACTTGCTCCAGAGGAAGCAAAAGAGAAAGTACTCCTCCATAGAGGGGAGGGTAAAGGAACCAAGAAACAGGCCGGCGCATCTCCACCAAAGGGCAAAAGAGGGAGCGAAAACCTTTCACCTCTGCTCCGGCAAGAAGAGAAAAAAGCCAGAATGGAAAGACGTCCAACACCGAGAGGCAAGCAGGGACATATCACCAGCTTTGCCTCTATTGCTGGACAAGTGAAAATGGCAGTGCTACCAAAGGATTACCCAGAGGTTGTACTGACCACCGATCAGCAAACGGCTCTAGAAGAGGCGATACTGGACGAAGTAGTGGCGATTGGAGAGCAACACAACGACGGACAAAATGTGGGTCAAATGCGATTTGCGGGGATTCACTTTCGGGTGGGCATGCTCCTCATAGACTGTGTATCTCCAGAATCGGCGGATTGGTTGATAGAAACGGCACCTAAACTTAAGAATTGGCAGGGGCCGGGACTGGTTGCTCTGAAGGGAGAAAACATCCCTAAGGAGGCGACCATCACGGTCTATTTGCCAAGGAGCAAAGGAAAAGACACCACCTACCTGCTGAACCTTTATCCAGGGTCAGAACTCCGATGTAAGGACGTCGTGTTGGCGAATCATCAACTCGAGGGAGGAGGGCCACGTCCGACGACTCTTTAATAGAGCTAAATCCAGTGGCGAATGGCAGCTCTACAGCGAGAAATTAACTGAGTATAAGAAGGAGATAAGAAGGGCAAAGCGGTCTGACTTTAGATCCTTTTGCGAAAACATCACTTCTACTCCTGATGCAGCTAGATTACACAAAGCTATGGCCAAGAGTGGATCTATCCCCAACATGGCACTTAAGAAATCTGACGGAAGCTACACGGAGGGAGAGGAAGAGAGAGCAAATCTCCTACTTTATACACACTTTCCAGGTAGCATACCTATTGATACTTATGTAGCTCCCACTGAACCCCACAATCCTTGCAGGGAAGATTGGGAAGTGGCCAAGCTAGTAATAACAGAACAAAAGCTGAAATGGGCGATCGACACCTTTCAGCCCTATAAAGCAGCAGGAGTGGATGGGATCTTTCCTGCCCTTCTAAAGGAGGGTCAGCAAATAGCTACTCACCATCTACTAAGCATTACAAGAAGCAGTCTAGCGATGGGATATATACCAACCACATGGAGAAGAGCAAAAGTAATCTTCATACCCAAAATAGGCAAAACTGACTGGACAAATCCCAAGTCATTTAGGCCTATTTGTCTCACATCGTTCATACTAAAAACGCTGGAGAAAGTAGTTGACAACCATATTGGAGAAAATCATCTAAAGGTTAAACCACTGCATGATAGTCAGCATGCATATAGAACGGGCAGATCCACAGAAACTGCTCTGTACCAATTAACGGAGCTAATACAGACAAGTCTGGATAGCAAAGAAACAGCAATTTGTGCCTTCTTGGATATTGCGGGGGCGTTTGACAATATACCACATAAGGTGGTCAGGCGATCTCTAGAAACAAGAGGGGTGAACAGAACTATTATTCGCTGGTTTTGGGAAATGCTGTCAACACGAACAGCAGAGGCTCAGATGGGCACCAAAACTGTAGCTGTTAAAACAACGCAAGGAACTCCACAAGGTGGAGTAACCTCCCCTTTGCTGTGGAGCTTGGTGGTGGATGAACTACTAGATGAATTAACTCTAGCGGGAATACACTGCATTGGGTATGCAGATGACATAGTCATGATCGCTCGGGGGAAACATGAAGGCACCTTGTGTGATATTATCCAAAGAGGACTCCGTATCACTGAGAGATGGTGTAGGACTGTCGGGCTGAGTATCAACTCAGACAAAACCGCGATAGTGCCATTCACCAGAAGGCGAAGTCTGAAAAACTTGAAAAGAATCCAACTAGATGGAAAGGAAATACTGCCAACACAGGAAGTTAAATACCTGGGAATAACCCTGGACAGTAAACTCCTGTGGAACAGGCATATTAAGAACACTACCAGCAAAGCCATAAAGGCTCTCATGATATGCAGAAGACTGGCCGGAAATAGATGGGGCTGCTCCCCTAACATTTTGCGCTGGATGTATACCATGATAGTAAGACCCATGATTACTTATGGAGCAGTTGCCTGGTACACAAAACTAGAGCAACAGACGGCAAGGCTAAACCTATGCAAAGTCCAGAGACTAGCATGTGTTTGCATCACAGGAGCCATGAGAACCTGTCCAACAGCAGCAATGGAGGTCATTCTAGATCTAACACCACTGCACATTGTCATTGGTAGATATGCCAATGCGACAATGATTAGAATGGTCACTAACGGAATTAGTACTGGGAGAATTGTCAGATCAGGGGCTTGGAACACCCTCAAAAGGAAATACCACTTCTGCAACTCCCAGTGGACGATATGCCAGAACGTACAACTTTGACAAACATGTCAATGTAGTATTGAGCAATAAGAAGGATTGGAAGAGCGAAACGCTTGCCCAGCAGTTAAAAGACCATACCATAACTTGGTATACTGATGCTTCCAAAACCAATACGGGAACAGGGATCGGAGTGTTTGCGCCGAGAGCTAATTACTCCGAACCAATGGGCACTTACCCTAGTATCCTACAGGCAGAAATCTACGCTATCGAGAGATGCGTACAACTTATCTTAGATAGGAACTATCGGAAACAAGAAATAGCCATCTTATCTGATAGTCAAGCAGCGTTAAAGGCGATCAACTCAGTATCAATCGATTTGAAATTGGTCAAAGAATGCATAGAGAAGCTGAATAAATTAGGCAAAGAAAACAAAGTCCTCCTACACTGGGTGCCTGCTCACCAAGGGATAGAAGGCAATGAAAAAGCAAATAATCTAGCTAGGAAAGGAGCGAACACTCCACTAACTGGACCAGAACCGTTCTGCTTTCCAAGTGGTAACCAACTCAAGGCGGAACTCAAGAACTTGGAAGATTCCATCCGCAACCTGGAATGGAAATCTTGCAATGGTCTAGGACACTCGAAGAAGTTTCTGAGGGCTTATGATCAAGAAAAAATCACAGATCTTCCTGGGTCTGAGTAAGAACAATCTTCGGATTGTCACGGGGTTTTTAACAGGACACTGTCTCCTCAATGAACACCTCAGTAGATTGAAACTAAGAAGAAACGGCGAATGCAGATTCTGTGGGGAAGATGGTGAAACACCAGTACACCTCATCACTGAGTGCGCCGAGACGACAACCATTCGTGCCATGAATTTTGGTACGACTGATATTGGAGATGGAGAACTACCCTCTATAAAACCGTCCCAGATACTGGCTTTTGTCAAAGCCCTGGGACTGTATGATGAGTTATGATTCAAGAAAGGGGGACACAATGGATCTGTAAGGTCGAAGTGATTAACCCCCCTCCCACTCATTCTAAAATTCTAAATTCTAAAAATTAAGGGCGCGATTTTTAAATTCATTGTTGACAACCATCATAGAGATCGCCGAATATCTCTATCCGGGAAAACTAACTGGAATTTAAATTTCCCGCTGGTGATTCAGGTGGTAGCACTGCTGTAAAAAATGTCAAGTTGATACATTTATTTATTTAATTATTTCCTGGCATTTTTATTCGTTTCGACATTTTAGTTTTATATTAGGAGTTTTTGGTTTAAATAAATAGAGTTGTGATGATTTAAGCTTAAAAAATGTTTACTATATAGCAGACATAGCAGTCGAACATTGTTCTTTTAGAACCTCTTTTAGTGCGATTAATTTAATAGCCGTAAAAAAATTGTCGCAACTTTATTAGAATATTTTGAACGGGAAAGCGGTACCCAAGTAGCATTTTCACGACTTGCGACCACATGTTTACTAAACACAACGTTGGATTAGTTACAAAAAATAGTTAGCTCTGTACCTTGGGTATTAAAATGAATGTAAACGTTGTTGTAACGTTGTGCCGACGTTGAACTAGTACTACAACAAAGTAAAAGCTTCTGCGATGTCGAATAAACGTTGTCTTGTAACCTTTTTTGCTTAAGTGGTCTTTAGGTGATTCGGACAACGTAGTTACAATGTTGGGCAATAAAGAGTTTTCTGACGTCACTTTCAGGACCTATTCCAACGTTATGCAAACGTCGTCTGTTTTACTAATTCCAACGTTGTTTAGATTTTCTTATTCTTACGTTGGTAGGACGTCGAGCCACTACCTTTTTGCAACTGTATTGAACCATAACCTTAAATCTTAAATTTTCACTTCATTGTTCTGTTTAGTCAGACAGTTCAGTGCTGTTTTTGTTTTTATAAAAAAAATAATTAAAATGGGACGTAAGAAAGGCACATATAAATACATTTAAATATACATCGACATATTACCGATACTTTATCCACTCCCTCGTTTATTTAGAATATAGAGGGCGGCACAAGCTAGACTCTAGGATGACTAAATTAGGCAATCTTGCGACTAGTATACTACCTGTTAAGGCTGAACTGCGACTTTATTAGTCCAGTATGCGACTACTCGAACTACTCCATCTTAATCTCCAAAACAACAAAGTGAAAGCCGCAATGTTGTTGAATAAGAAAATGTTTCGTTCCTAAAATAGTAATTCCTGCTTTTTCCATACATTAACTTGAAATATTTGACCCCAAACTAAAAAAAATTATTCTCATTTTACTAAAAAAAATCAAGAAATTTTTTAAAACTTCTTTAATTTTAAGGCACATTAGTATTTTTCAAAGTAGAAACAATACATATATCAATAAAGTTGTTTGTGTTTAACTTTTTTGCCTTGGGTGACGAGTTACAGAGTTGGTTAAAGTGTTTCAATAATTATGATCTTCAAACATCCTCCACACTTAAATACTTTTGTTTTGTTTTCCTTTACTGCCCTCTAGCATATGTCTCTAACTAAATCATAAAAATAATATTTTTACTCTAATTATCCCAATTTAGGATAAAACGCGACTTAGACGCCATATTATTATAGTTTTGTATTTCTGTGAATTAGGATTTTAAACAACGTTGCAGTTTGTACTAAATTAGGCTGCTAGCCAACGTAGGTATCCAACGTCGTTTCGACCCAAAAATTATTCTCCAAACTAGTGCAGACTAGGGTTGGCACGAGGTTGTGCCGACGTTGCACCCCGACGTTTGGTCGCGTGACACAACGTTGTCCCGACGTCCAAATGCTGCTTGGGTAGTAATAGCCCCTAAGTGCTGTTAAGAAGGTGAGTTTTGTTGATGTAAATAATAACTGTTATAGCAATATAAAATGTTGCCTAAAATTAGTCCTAGGAGTTTGAAATTTTGTACAGAGGTTCCTTGAGTGACGAAAGGTGAGTACTTAGAAACTTTTTGAACATCCATCCCCTAAGGGTGGCCCCTCATTTCATCCCCATAGGGGAAATTTTGCACAGAGACCTAATTGAACAGAAGCGGTTTTTTCGGAAATTCATCTTCTGAGGGGGTGAAAAATATATACAAAAATTCACCACCATATATTTTTCTAAAATTACTCCTAAGGGTATTATATTTTGTATAGAGGTTCCTTAAGTGGCGAAAGTAGGTACTTGGAAGCGACTTTTTTTGGGAAATTCACCTCCGAGAGGGTAAAATAGGAGGTGAAAGTTGTCTCAAAAATATGTTAAAATCGATTTTAGAAAAGTATGAAATTTTGCGTAGAAGTTTCTTAGGTAACGTAATTGAGCACTAAGGGGCAATTTTTGGAAATTTACCTTAGGTGTGAGAAAGGGGTGAATGTTCAGAAAAAATATTTCTTAGGAGTATGAAAATTTGCACAGAATATTTTGTGCTCTTAAGTGATGAAAGTAAGTACTCAGAAACGATTTTTTGAAATTCATCCCCTAAAAAGGTAAAATTAGGGGTGAAATTTTGTACAAGTAAACTTTTGAATATTTGTACAAAAAATTATAACGGTTCTAGAAGTATTATATTTACACACATCAACGTGAGCACTAAGAATCTATTTTTGAAAATACATCCCTTAAACAGGTGAAATTAAACATCACTACTCTGTTTACGCCCCCAAAAGTATAGGAATCCCCGTTTTTACGGGGCATATTTTTTATATGCTGTTCCGCTAATACGACATTTGGCATTTTTGACACCAGATTTATTTTACGCGGTTTACTTATACGCGGTTTTACTAATTCTATGATAGTAACATTAAATGATTTCTAAATATCTTCACATCAACAGTATTTCCTAATATAGCTAGTTAATCAATAAACCATATATCATAACATAAAACGCCTACAATATGAATCGACATCTTATAATTTCAACGATTTTATCTATAGTAATTTTTAATGCAAATGTTAGGAAGTTGTGTAATAAATAATATATAACGCAAAACCAAATCATTCTTCAATGTTAAAATAGATCACTGCGTGTAATTTCTATAGAATCTAAATTTGCAAGTCAGACTCCAATGGCAAAAGCTTTTTAACTAGATTACTATTGCAGAAGAGGAAACTTGTAAATCTTTGATAAATATATCATCTTTTGAACCATGTTAGACCAGAATGATATAGTTATACAACATATACAAGGTGCTTCTTGAATAGGTTCAAATAGTAGAGGTGTTTCAACTTTTTCGTTTTCAACTTTCTGGTTTTGAAATATGCATACATAATCCCAGTTAAAATATTCCGGGATGTTTAAAAAAACCTTGTATAATAAACACAACTGCACAATGCTTTCTTTTTACTTAAACTGCAACCTTTAAATGAAATTACTGTGATTATTATGTTGTAAACTATTGTGCTGTCACTGATGTCTTATTTTGTAGAAAAAGTAAAACTGATGGTAAGCCTAGAATTAACATACCTTCTGCTCACAATTTTTGTTTTTGTCATAGACTAATAAGTCGTTTAATTCTAACGATTTCACCGTATATATGCTACGGGCAAAGATGTATACAGGGCATTTACGATACTACCCATATAAAATATGTAAGGGGTTAAACATTCTACAGGGTGAGTCTTAAATAAATGCAAATATTTTAGGGGTAGTATGTTTCAATCCCAGAAACACGATTATGCATTTTTTTTCGCGAAATTTTTTTTAAAATTTTAAAAGTTTTGAAAAACTTTTTGGATTTTTTTTGTTTTTAGTTAAAAAATATAATTTCTTGATAATATGGCAACATAGGTAGTAGATTAAATGTACAAGAAAGAAAATCCAGAAAAGATCCAGTGGTTCTCAAAATTTTAGCAAAAAATCATTTTTTTTAAATTTCGAAGTAAAATATCTCGGTTATTATGGACTTGTTTGAAAAACGGTAAAGAGAAAATATGTTTCTTTTATCGAGATCTACCATCCCTGAAAATATTTGTACTTATTTAAGACTCACACTTTATAAATATCTCTATTTTGAATTTAAAGAAATATAAAATGCTATTAAAAATATTTTGTTGGATTTTTGATACCTCTAGATCTAAAATTTAAGAGATTTTTTATTAATTTTTACTTGAGCTGAGCCTCTCCTATATGGGGAAACGTGTTCTTGGACGCTTTCTTCAAACTACTAAATGACTAGACGAATTTAAAATTAATTTATGGATTTCCCAGGTAGAAATTATTTCAAATTGACAGGAAAGTATAAGGTATTTAATGAAATACTGTAGTCTATAGTGTATATCAGGTTAATGCAATAAATACAGTAATAAGTAATTGCGGACATGATTGAAAATGCATGTCGATCAAGCGAACCCAGCATGCGTTCGTTGGGATAGCGAATACACACCTTTAGTTGAAAATTTAGCAAGTGACATGTAGAATGGCTGGAAGGGTTTTAATTAATGCGACCTTAAAGATCTATTGTGTCCCCCTTACGTGAGTTTTAGCTCATCATACATGGGCATCTTCATGTTATAGGGGAGACAGGGTATTTTCAATCCTCCATTGACAACAACTGTTCATTCTCCGACGAGTGGACCATCTCCTACGATGGTATACACCCTTCCACGGTTAGAGTTTAGCCTTCCATGCCCTTCACAGTCGAGGAGCTTGCCTCCAGCTGCTGTACCTTGCTGTTGAAGCTGAAGTATCTGTCTCCATTTTCTCCACATCTTTAACTTGGTCTCTCATTATACCTGATACAGGTGTTGTCCTGTATCTATAGTAGAGGATATAATATCTCTCTTTCTCTATTTCTTTCTTGAATTTGAGGTCAATTCTTATTGTGAAGATCTCACCATCGCCTGCCTCCCTCGAGTTGATGACTCGCCAACTCGATGTTCTTACATTGGAGTTCTGTCAAGCTGGTGATACACCGCAACGGTTAGTCGGTCCACTTCTACAAAGCTCCGCATGTAGAAGAAAGGGAGACGGGAATACAATGTGTTGACCCCCTGATGGTCGAAGGTTGAGATCAGTAGAAGCTAGTCTTCTATCTAGCCACGCGTCCCTTTGACCTGGTCCCGCCGTATGATTAGTTTTTTGGCGAGGTTTTCTTCTCTTGGTCCGGGCTGTTAAGCTAATGACAAATTCAAGAGCCTGTGATACAAGACGACAGACAGTAGAAGGTGCCTGGTATGACGGATAGAGTAGTCCCATCCGGCATCGTTATACGCCTTGGTAAAATTCTCTGGCCACGACACTATAACCACAGTTTAAAGAATATATACATATACAGTTGGCTCACTCTAAGGATTTATATTGTTATTTTGACTTCAAAGGCGGCCCGTGACCCTTCGAGGTGAGAAAAAATTTGTACGTTTACCGGCTGCAGCGGAAGTGCTATTTTATCAGTCAGAACGCTGACCTTACACGAGGGATCAACTACAAATACTAAGGAATTTTAATATAGCAAGTAGAAAAATAAATATACAGTACTAGTTTTATTGATTAACAGTTTTGGGCGTCTTTAATAATTGATCAATATTTATTTACTTTCTTCTTATTATTATTTAATAGCATATCTCATTGTTTACAAATATAAATACGATATGAGTGTGATACTCGATAAATACGATTAAAGAGTGTATCCGTATTATTAGCAAAATTAACACATACATCGCAAGAGTGACGTGTTATACATTTTTTTAAGAGATACCCTGTTACGTAGACTAAGGCATTTCCTTCAGGATTTTTTAAATTAATATAATCGTTAGTTAAGGCCCTAAGATTTTTTAAATTAATATAATCGTTAGTTAAGGCCCGTAAGGTAATAAAAGTACCTTTGCATACAACTTGTGTTGCCATTGTCAATTTTTTGGAATTTTTTCTAAATTTTATGATTATTTTTTTTTCTTCAAATGCCTTCTTCGTTGCGAAGGTTGGCAATCATCAGTGCTACACGTATTCGTGACACAGCCGACCGAAATAGTTGGTTTGTGGTGCACCCGAACCAGTCACGTAAGTTTCTCATCCATGAGTGGCGCCTTCTTTCTACACTTCTCTTTCCTTGAATTTTTCCTTGTAATATCAGTTGGAGTAGATGGTACTTTTCTCCTCTCATGTCGTGTCCAAGGTACTGAAGTTTACGCTTTTTTACCGTTATGATAATTTCTTTTTCCTTTTTTATTCTTTTCAGGATTTCCATGTTGGTCACTTTATCGGTCCATTTTACCCTAAGTATTCTACGGTACAACCATATTTCGAATGCCTCTAGTTTCTTTATGTCAAGTTTCTTCAGAGTCCAAGCCTCTACACCATAATACAGCACCGACAAAACATAGCATCGCACCATTCTGATTTTTAAATCCAAGCTGAGATCACTACCACGGTTTCCATAATTATAATATACTTAATATGTCTAATACTTTAATTATTATATACTTAATATCCGAGTTAATATACTATACTATATAAACATATACCTTCCTTCATCTTTTGGGCACCTAAAGAACGATATATTGTCTGTCATTCTACTTTCACAACCATCCACTGCACAAATATTTCTAGTAGTCATTTTATTCACTATTCGAAGAAAACAACAATATTTTTGGTTCACCCTATGCGTCGGACCGAAAACAAAACTAAAATAAACTTGGAACGCTGTGTACACGTCGAGCAACGGATGTAGACTGACCCAAGTCTACAAGACAGGCGGGGAGCGGCGGGAGGAATTTTGATACGGGCGAAGAGTGGGCCAACTGATATATTTATATTCTTTAAACTGTGCTATAACCAGGGACAAGACAACGAGATTCTTCTTAGTCCCAGCCCGTGCTAGAGGGGATTCCCCCTAGCACCTGACTCCCTACCAACAATAAGATCTAGAATCTCCTAGGGGAATTACCGAATTAATTATCGAAAAAAAACATTCCCCATATAATTTTACATATAAAATGACAGCGATCTTCATTCCATAGCCATCGCTGATGCCGTTTTTTTTTTCTATCATACGGTAGCAGGTGACACCGAATCCCATAAGTATATCACCATAAATATCCCACCTCCCGAACAGCAACACCAACAGTTTCACTCATTTGACACACAGCTGTCACTGTCAGGAATCCTCGCGTTGGACAGACTACAGATCCATTCAAATACTAAAATAACTTAAATTAATATATTAATGCCCTATTACTTTGTAGTGACAACTTTTACTACAAACAAAAACCATCTACTTTGTTTACACTAAACCGATCAATTAAAAATTATAATACCTATCCCCACCATAATAAAAACTGTACAAATAAAAACCTAATATACAGTACATAGATTATCACCCGATACTTTAGCACTAATAATTAAAGCTTTACATAAGACTATTATTTGGCAGGAAACATCGATCTAGAAAAGAAATTGGATAGATTTATATAAACGCGCTTTAATTCACTTTGCAATAAGAGAAGAAACCAGATCTATCGTTACTTATGATTTAAAAAGTGTTAATTAATGTGTCATAGATATTTCGTAAGATAATGATACTTTACTCATAATACACGGTAGAGATTATCTCGTATAATATTAATAAATTGATAATCCTTTCTATACATACAAATGTTTGTATTTAATATGATAAACATTTGCAAACTTCTCTTTTCATAAACTTTAAAATATTTTTTTTTGTTATTATTAAAAATTTCACATTTTACATTTGTTCTATAATGAAAAAAAAGCCTTTGTTTAAAACTTTTTTAGTGCCAATTTAATTTTTTTCTCTTCTTCAACAATTAAGAAGCAAGAAGCACTAACAAGTTCTAACAACTGCACTTGACATTGAATATAATGATACAATTCACTTGCAATTAAGTGTCTAGATAATTTAATAGATTGCCTTTAGTTTAGAATATATACTACATATCTGTCTAGATTATATCTCAATCTCCTCTATCTAATGAACATGTTTAATTTTTGTTATTGATTACGTGTATTGATTATTTCGATTCCAAGTGTCTTGAGAGCGGTTTCTCATACAGATTTTTTCTAAAAGACTATTTTATGTAAAAAATGGCGAAAATGTATATTTTTTCTTCGGTAGTGTAATACAACAATGGACCCTTAAAAACAGTTAAAAATATGTATTGGCGCCCCTAAAAGTAGGAGGTATACTAATATCGAAATAGAATTTCTGATACAGGGTTCGGTAATAGTGGCATCAGGCATCTGTAGCTGATATAATAAAAAACTTAGGAATTTTGTATAATTGCAAACCTAAAGGATGTACTAGGAAGTGTGATGTACGCTCAAAAAAATGTGAGTAACAAAACAAAAAAACACCCTATATATTATTGTATTTTTGGCTTCCTTTCTGAGCACTTTACATAATCCTAAGATATGAGTAAATATAGTTGAATAGTTTTAGAGATATCAATAAAATAAATCTATACTAATATGTAAAATCCTTAAGTGACTGACACACTGATTAATCACGATCCTGCTCAAACCACTCAACGTAAGAAGCTCAATTTTGGTATACAGGTTGATTCTAGTGTGTAAAGGTTCGATAAGAAGGGATTTTTCGAAATTCCAGTTCCAAGAGGGTGAAACCACCCCTCAAGTATTACAATATTTTTTATTTAAAAAACGGTCAAGTTTCCTAAAAAACGCTAAAACAAGTATATTATATTTTGTATTTTTACATATTTTTAGATTTTTTTAAAAATGTATACAGAGTGTTTCGAAAAATCTGGTCATTGATTAATCACGATCCTGCTTAAAGCGCTTGACGTAAAAAGCTGATTTTTGGAACACGGATTGACATTAGGGTGTAGAAATTCGCTAAGAAGGAATTCTTCGAAACTCGAATTCTCTGGGGGTGAAACCACCCCTCAAATATTAAAATATTTCTTATTTAAATACCGGTGAGTTTTTCGGAAAAACTCTTAAACACGTATATTTTATTTTGTTGTTTTACATATTTTAAGATTTTTTGAAAATTTATACAGTGTTTCATAAAATATGACCATTGAGTAATCACGATTCTGCTTAAACTGCTTGACGTTTAAAGCTGATTTTTGGCAAACGGATTGACTGTGGGGTGTAGAGGTTGGATAAGGAGGGGTTTCTCGAATTTCAAATTCGAAGAGGGTGAAAACGTTCCTCAAATATTACAATATTTGTTATTTAAAAAACGGTTAGTATTTCGGGAAAACGCTTGGACACCCATAATTTATTTTGTTTTTTACATATTTTGATTTTTTTTTTAAATCGTACAGGGTGTTCCAAAAAGTTGGGTAATTCCTTAACCACGATTCTGCTTAAATTGTTTGACGTAAAAAGCTTATTTTTGGCAAACGAATTTGTCGAAAGTCAAATTCCAACGAGATAAAACTACCCCTCAAATATTACCAAGTTATATAATAATATAGCCATATTGTTTTTTCTCATGCTGACATAAATGTGAGAAAATTTTATCCAGTTTGTATGTTAATGAAAATTCTTGCTTTGCTTTATCATCACCATTACAAATGATTAATTAGACGCGAATGAAGTCGCGGGTACACGCACACGCTAGTAAAAAATATATATTTTTCAACCTTTCTTAAAAAAATTATTAAAAAAAAGAAATCTCTTGAAATCAAAACTATATTAAGTATTTACTTTAGATGGTCTGTACTTACTTTGCTATAAGTATATTGAAATCTTATATCATACAGAGGGTTCAAAATTCTACGCCAAAATTTCTAAAATATAAAATAGTTTTTCTTATTTTTTTGTATGAGACATCATGTATATGATTTCTGTATTATTACAGAAATCATATACAAAGTATTTCGAAATTTTTAACAGTTTCGCAGATATTCGCGGTTTTACATTTCATATGGCATGGAGAATTAAAAAATGAACATTTTTTGTATTTAAAGTATTTCGAAATTTTTAACAGTTTCGCAATTATTCGCGGTTTTACATTTCATATGGCATTTTCCACAGTAATTTTTTATCAAAGCCAAAAAAAAAGTTCACTTTTCCATTCCCTAATCAACAAAGCAAATAATATACAGGGTGTTCCATTAAAAAAAATATATTTTATATTTAAGAGAGTTTGGCGTAGAATTTTCAATAGCCTGGTATGATTTAAGATTGCGATATTTATAGCAAAGTAAGAACAGGCCATCTAAAGTAAATACCTAATATAGTTTTGATTTTAGGAGAGTTCTTGTATACTTAATATTTAAAAAAAAGCTGAAAAAATATATTTTGTAAGTATTTATTTATTAATATCTCTGAAACATATTTAAAAATACCTTAGGATCATGTAAAGTGATCAGAAAGGAAACCAAAAATTCAATAATATACAGAGTGTTCCATTAAAAACAAATCATCACGATCCACTCACACTTTTTTGAGCCCCCTGTAGGTGTTAAATTAATTTCCTGAAATACATTCTAATACATACTTTAGGTTTGCACATAAACAAAATTCCTATTTTTTTATTTTAGGATGCCCGACGCACTATTGTCGAACCCTGTATAATATAAATACCCAGAAAGGAAATTTTACCTAAATATCGGGTTTAGTTCTGAAATTATTTGAATAAAACCAAAATAGAACTGAAACTTCTATAACCAGTGCAGGCAGCATCTTTCGTGAACGTAAGGTACCAAATACTTATACACAGCTCGGTACTGACCAAGACGAGCCGTCAGATGCACCCATCAGTGAAAGTACCGACATACCACCGAAACGGTGAGCGGATGGTCGGTCGATGGTACCGTCGATGGGGTTCCATTAAAGAGTACGACGATTCGCGCCCAAAACCCTCTCCATGTTTGATGATCGCACTCTCTATATATACACACCTCGCCAAGGGGTAGTACATCAGTAGTTTTGTAGTCATAGTTGTACACACATAGTCATGAAACCGTTTGTGGTAAGTGTCCCGAATCATTTTCTGTTTTACTATTTGTTTACAAGTTATACAGGGTGAGTCTTAAATAAGTGCAAATATTTTTAGAGGTAGTAGCATAGTATAAGCAAACTAGTAGCTTTACTCCTTGTCAAATCCTTTGTTCTTTTTCTGCCACTTTGTATGACCCTGTTCCCGCGTCCCGACCACTGACGTAGCTGTATAGTCGTGGTCTATAACTAGACAAAGTATAGTCGTGGCACTCGCCATAGATTCACAGAGATGTATTTAGGAAAATATGAGTTCACAATAAAATAAAATAAAATAAATTGATCATCGAGTAAATATTTGCTTGAAAACAAAATATTTTCACATTTCGTGTAAGTAACAATTCTTCTGTATCTGATAATCTTCTGATGGGAAGAAATGCGGAAAAAATATATAATGACATATTTTTATATTATTATTTATTTCAAAGATTTTCTACCATTTTTTTTAAATTTAAAACAACTTTAATTTTAACATTAATGTGTTTTTTTTGTAGTAAGATATTGGTTAGGTGATTTTCATTGGATAACTAATACATTCAACAAAACATTGTACTAAATAATAAAATATCATATTTAAACTTCAATAATTGCTAATAAACATTACAGAAATTTAAAAAGAGAAAAGAAGCAGGAACAATGAGAAATAGCATCACTACTTTCGGGAATTAATAAGTTCGAGTCCCGGTTTTTTGATATCTCAAAAGAACCGGGAATTTACGGTTGTGAACACTAGTTACCATATTAACAAGAAATTTATGTTTTTTAACTAAAAACTAAAAAAATACTTTCAAAAAAAATTGCGCAGAAAAATCCTCATAATTCTGGGGCCAAAATAGACTACCCCTAAAAATATTTGCACTTATTTAAGACTCACCCTGTAGAGGGCGATTCACGGTTATGGTACGTTATAGCGTTTCCGGAACCGGAGCTGATTTTCTGAACCGGTAATTTCGGGACCATGCCTCTAAGGAACCGGGATTTCCAATTTTTTTTCGGTACTAGCAAATTTTTGTTCAATTATGGTGTAGTTCGTTAGACAGCAAGGAAGGGATGGTTGTCAAAAGTAAAATCGACAAAAAATTGAGGTTAAAATGGAAATAATATCAAATTATTAAGTAGTAATCAGTCATGAGAAAATTAACCTGAACACAAACATGATCACAAATGACTCTCAAAAAAAAACTCAAAGCACAATTTTTTGAAT
This sequence comes from Sitophilus oryzae, assembly GCF_002938485.1. Lineage (NCBI taxonomy): Eukaryota > Metazoa > Arthropoda > Insecta > Coleoptera > Curculionidae > Sitophilus > Sitophilus oryzae. The sequence continues at coordinate 3,681,021 of NW_022145945.1, forward strand.
AATTACTACTAATAACAGCACACAGTAAGGAACTCATTTTTTGTCAATCCGTCTCTGTGCTGGGACGCAACGCCCGAACCTCGCAGGCCGACGGACGGAGCTCAACTGAAACGCTCTGCAATCTGCCGATATTAGACAGATTGTAAAAACTGGCAGAAAATATTTGGGAGAGTGCAACTACTCTTTTCCTTCTACCTATGGTAGTAGTACATTTCGACCCCAGAAACGCGATTACGAGTTTTTTTTGCGATTTTTTTTTTAATTTCAAATGTTTTCGGTTTTTAGTTAAAAAACATAAATTCTTGATAATATGGAAACATTGAAAAAGATCAAGTGGTTCCCAAAATTTGAGCAAAAATTTTTTTTTGAAATTTTCAAAGTAAAATACCTCAGTTATTTTGGAGTTATTTGAAAAACGGTAAAGAGAAAATATGTTTCTTTTATCGAGATCTACCAGCCCTGAAAATATTTGCACTTATTTAAGACTCACCCTATACAGGGTGCTACAAATTCGAGGTACGAGCATTGGTATCTCGGAAACCGTAATAGATAAGAAAATGGTTAAATTTGGGCAAAGTTGCGCCTTGGGCTGTTCACCAAGATGCTTTCAAAAAAGTTTTAAAAATTTCAAGGATTGCTGAGTTTTTTGGAAAAAAACGGACTGTTTTGGAAACTAATTTTATTTTTTCCTGTCGTTACTTTTTAGAAATTCAAAAAACTAAATGCACATTCTCATAGCGACTTTATTAGGGCTATCTGATAGTATTTTTAGATTTTCAAATTAGCTGATAATTTGTGAGATACAGTTTACAAGTTTGAAAGCTTATCAATGTTGTAACGATGAATATAGGTATTAAATATTAAAAAAAAACAGAGCCCGACTTGAAATTAGTTTAAATAAATTAGTGTCTAAATTTCCAAACAAAAAAATTAAGTGTGGCATATCGTTGTACTCAGGAGAGCGAGTTCTTTCAAAATCTGAAATAAAAAATGCAGGTCCGTATTTAAAAAAATTAAGTTGGCCTCTGTATCTCACAATGTATCAGCTAATTTGAAAATCTAAAAATACTATCAAATAGCCCTAATAAAGTGGCTATGAAAATATGCAATTAGTTTTTTGATTTTCTAAAAAGTATCGGCAGGAAAAAATAAAATTGATTTTCAAAAATATCCGTTTTTTCCAAAAAACTCAGCAATCCTTGAAATTTTTAAAACTTTTTTGATGGCGTCTTGGTGAACATCCCAAAGCGCAACTTTGCCCCAATTTAACCATGTTCGTATCTATTACGGTTACCGAGTTACCAATGCTCGTACCTTGAATTTGTAGCACCCTGTATATACAATGTCTGACTATCAAAAACATGTTTTCAGTATATAAAATTACTAATTATATACTGTTTAACGTTTTTAGGAATATCGTGCTATTGAAAAAAAACAGCGTCACAGTCTCCATTCAAATCTATGATATCTTCTGTCAACTCGATAGCTATCTGTTAATTGTTAAAAAATTGACATAAAAACATATCAAATATATTATTTAATTTTGTATCTATTTCCAAAAAATAATTCAAATGGCTTGTTTGAAAGCATTTCATTTTTTTTAATATTATTGTTTGACAAGTTTTATATCAATTTGTACAACACATAAAGGTGACATCATCAACTAAAAATCAATTTTAACTTAAAATATCGTGTCTATGTTAAATATAATATGTCGAATTTATTTTTTTAATCTCCCCTGTATACAAAACAATATATTTAAAAAAAATTCTAAGCACCTTCATGAGACGCAGAGCTATAACAGTAACATAACAACATATAACTTAATGACAGCTATAACTTAATAAAAATTGTTTTTAAATTAAAGTAATATTCAGTTAAAATGTTTAGTTTTGAAATGTGGAGTTGGCTCTACAAAACAATTTTTAATTCAAATACCAATATGACGCCGTTTTTTTATCATGTTATGGCTCGTTAATGTTAAAAAATTAATATCGAAATACTTGTTATGTAGAATGTTAGGTATGTCGTCTTGTTTGAACTTAAGACTTAAGCTTCATTCAGAACCTCGCAATTAGTGGAATAAGTTAGTGGTTTCAATTAGTTTAGAAGTTTGTTTCTTTAATTTCAATGTAAGCATTCAGAACGTCAAAATTAGTGGACATTTTCAATTAGTAGAAAAAGTTATCAAACTTTTAATTTTTCCGCTATTTATACTTCAAAATTTGCGAGAGATGTCATTTTGGCCTTTGATTATCTTCCGTCAAGAGAAATTTTGGTTGGAAATCAAAAGTTGATTGTTTTATAAGCTAAATATTAGGCTTTCTCTATGGATACAACTGACTAACCCAAGCTGTTGCTAGGATATTCTATTAATTTTAATTGTGTTGTTTAAACATTGTGAATGATCGTAAACTAAAAAGTAAGTATAAAGTGTGATTGAAACCACTAATTTATTCCACTAATTGCGAGGTTCTGAATGAAACTTTAGAGTTTGCAATTTAGTTTTTGTTTAAGAATACTACCCGTAGTTTTAACGTATTTTGGAATAAAAAAGGTCACACAAACTTATAAGACTGTTACCTACATTTCAGATAGCAGCAGTGCTACTAGCAATCTGCTGCAGCTCATATGCAGGAGAGGCTAGCAAAAAAAGCAACGAAAAACGTGGTATCTTGTCCACCAGCGTCGGAAACGGATACGGAGGCGGTTCCCTTGGAGGTGGTAGCTACGGAGGGCATGGCGGAAGCAGTTACGGTGGTAGCTATGGAGGTTCTATCTCGGGAGGTAGCTACGGAGGTCACGGTGGGAGTTCTCTAGGAAGCGGTAGCTATGGAGGCGGCAGTTATGGAGGCTCTATCTCAGGAGGTAGCTACGGAGGACACGGAGGAAGCTCTTTGGGTGGAGGTAGCTACGGAGGCCACGGAATCAGCTTAAGCAGCGGTAGTTATGGAGGAGGAGGGGGTGGTTATGGAGGATCACTCGAAGGTGGCAGCTACGGAGGATCTATCGGAGGTCATGGTGGTGGAGGTAGCTATGGTTCTATTAGTGGAGGTGACTTGGGTGGTCACGAAGGAAGTATCTCCATCGGAGGTGGTGATTTAGAAAGTCATGGAGGATTTGGAGGTAAGAAAATACAGAGTGACCAAGAATGCACTGGTAGCCTACATTTTATAGTTATTTTTTATACAAGACATCAAACCGAAAAGATTAATTAATTTAATCTTTTTTTTAAATTAATAAATTAATTTCGGGAGACGATAATACAATTTTATCGTCGTGTTTAAAACAATATTTTTTTCCATAACGAGTTACGTTTTAAAAACAATATTCAGAAATTATTATTTCGAGGAATTTATTACGAGTAGAAAAATATTGTGCTGGGTTGGCGTTGGTTTGTAATTGTAATTTGACAAATAAATAAGCTGTCTCTTTAGTTGTCAGTTTTGAGTCAACATTCTTTAATTCACTTTTTTTTTCTCTCTGATATTTTGATAGATATAAGGCAATTTTAACAGTTGCTATGGAAAAAAATATCTTTTAGTTTTTAGTATTTAAATTAGCAATAAATTTGTTACACAATTTCCAAAAAAATGCCATTATTTTTTAGGTGGTCTTGAAGGAGGTTATGAAGGAGGATACGGAGGAGGTTCCGGAAGTGGATTTGGAGGTGGATATGGCGGTGGATCTGGAGGTGGATTTGGAGGTGGATTCGGAGGTGGATTCGGGGGTGGAGCCGGAGGTGGTGGAGGTGGTGGTGCTACTATAAATACGATCACTAGAACTGTACCTGTCCCAGTACCACAACCCTACCCAGTTACCGTGACCAGACCAGTACCAGTGCCTGTGGCTCAACCCGTTGCTGTACCTGTACCAAGACCAGTACAAGTAAGCTATCCCATATTATACAGGGTGTTTCAGAAAACATGTGCCAACTCTAGTGGGAGATTCCTCGCGAAAAAATATAATTTATTTTTAATATCAACATAGGTCCGGTCCGATTGTGCTTTATTTCATAGATACAGGTGGTTAAAGTTTTAGTATTTTTTCGATCTTAAATAAGTGCAAAGATTATTAGGGGTAGTATATTTCGACCCCATTTTGTTCGCGAAAAAAAATCAAAATTTGGAATTTTTTGAATTTTTTTTTAGTTTTTAGTTAAATTTTATTTAGTTAAATTTGTTGATAATATCACAACATAAGTAGTAGATTAAATTTACAAGAAAGAAAATCCAGAAAAGATCCAGTGGTTCTCAAAATTTTAGCAAAAAATCATATTTTTTGGAAATTTTCAAAGTAAAATATCTCGTTTATCTTAGATTTACTTGAAAAACGGTAATGAGAAAATATGTTTCTTTTATCGAGTTCTACCAGGCCTGAAAATATTTTCACTTATTTTAGATTCACCTTGTATATGAGACATATTTTAATGCTAAAAAAGTGTCGACATATTCATCAGGGACGTGCATATGGGTTATCACTGGAATGTTTTTCAAAAAAAATGTACGGCACTGACTTTTTTTCTCTTGTTAGCGAAATTGTATTTAATTGGCATTAAGCGGCTTATCTACGTCCCTGATGAATCTACCTACACTTTTTTAGCATGAAAATATGTAACACTTATAGCTTATAGTAACTTTTAATCCAATCAGTAAAAGTATTTGGAAGAAAATTATAATTAAATAAAAATAAATATTATTTCTATGTGAGGAATCTCCCCACGAGAGATGGCACATGTTTCTTGAAACATATTGTATGTCATTCTTCAAAAAAACACAATTGAAGTGAGAACCTTCTCATCAACTGCAAAATAACACTAGTTTGATGCAGTTTGATTTCTATTGCTCTTGGCTCATCTTACATATTCGTTTTCTTAATTTATCTTTTATTTCAGGTATCTGTACCAGTTCCACAACCCGTAACAGTGCCACGTCCAGTTCCAGTAACCGTACACCGTCCAGTTCCGGTTGCAGTACCAACGCCAGTACGAGTTCCAGTCCCACAACCCGTTCCAGTTTCAGTACCAGCACCGTACCCGGTCACCGTACCACAACCCGTACCAGTTAGAGTACCCCAAACGATCGTAGTTCCTGTAGCCCAACCAATCTACGTTGGCGGAGGTGGTGGAGGCGGCGCTGGAGGTATTGGAGGAGGGTCTGGACTTGGTGGAGGCTACGGAGGAGGATACGGAGGAGGTTACGGAGGTGGATATGGAGGTGGATACGGAGGTGGCTCCAGCGGAGGCTTCGGAGGAGGACATGGCGATGAAATTAGTGGATCAATCTCAATTGGATCGAGCTCAATAGGTGGAGGTCACGGATCGAGTTTAGGAGGTGGATATTCCGGTGGATACTCTGGAGGTTTGTCATCTTACGGAAAAGGTGGATCAAGTATATCTTCGATCAGTATAGGAAGCAGTGGAGGTAGCGGTGGTTACTCCAAGTACTGAACAGAAAGAGCATCGTTTTTCATGTTGTAAATAGGACTCATCATCTCTTCATTCTTTGTAAATGCATCAAAACTACTGTTTTTTTCATAGGTTGTGATAAAGAGTATTATATTATATTTCTTGTAAATAAGGCACTGTGTAAGAAATAAAAACTATATTTAAGTAAAAAAGCAAATATTTTATTTATCTATAATATTGTTTTTTTTTTTCAAACGTCACAAAAGTATAAATTTTTGCGACGTGATTGACAATACAAAAAAGTAATTTTAACGCCTAGTTTGGCCTAGGCATAAAAGTAAAACACTTTTACGCCTAAGCATAAAAGTACAAAAATATATCTATTAATAATCTGATATAAAGTGTAAAATTCAACGAGCCGTAACCATAGTCTCTCGATATATAATTATATACAAGGTATGATTTAAATATTTTTATATTATTTGGAACGTTTGAAATTGTTTAAAAAATTATTTATGGCGTTTCAAAAAAATAGCATGTTCTATTTGGAGTAAAAATTACTCTTTGTGCCTCGGCTGTAATGTCAAACGAACAGCCTCGCCACAAAAAGTATTATTTTTACTCCTAATAAAACAATATACTATTGTTTTTTCAAACGTCACAAAAGTATTAATTTCTGCGACACAAATATACCGTATTATCGAAAAAAAACGGCGACCAGTGGGCTTTGGAATGAACATCGATAATATTCCCCATATAAATTTACATATAAAATGACAGCGATCTTCATTTCATAGCCATCGCTGACGCCGTTTTTTTTTTCGATTATATTGTATTATTAAACCTCTGATTAATCTGACATAAAGTGTCAAATTCAACGCGCGTAACCATAGTTTCTCGATATACATACGAGCATAATTACTTACAAAGTATTACTTTTAAATATTTTTATTTTATTCGGAACGTTTGAAATTGTTTAAAAGTTTTTTTAAAAAATTAATATTCAGAAGGATAACTATATGTTTATAGGTATACTTTTATAAATAATTATATATGGTGGTTCAAACGTTTCAGTTAAAAAAAAACTAAAAAACAAATTTGAATTGAACCACCAGTAAAACTACTTAGTAAAAATACTTACCACTACGAGTAAAAATACTTATTACAGTGTGAGTAGTACATTTCGACCCCAGAAACACGATTATGAGATTTTTTTCGCAAAAAAAAAATAAAAATTTTAAATTTTTCAAAAAAAAACTTTGGATTTTTTTTTTAGTTAAAAAACATACTTTATTGGTAATATGGCAACATAGGTAGTAGATTAAATTTATTATTATTAAGAAAGAAAATCCAGAAAAGATCAAGTGGTTCTCAAAATTTTAGCAAAAAATAGATATTATTTTTTTGTAATTTCCAAAGTAAAATAACTCGATTATTTTGGATTTATTTTAAAAACGGTAAAGAGAAAATATGTTTCTTTTATAGAGATCTACCAGCCCTGAAAATATTTGTACTTATTTAAGACTCACCTTGTATAATAAAGGACATAATTTAAGGGACACCCTGTATAATATAAAAAATACTGAAACATGCGATCTCAAAATTTAATAATAATACTTTTAGCCAAGGACGCTTAAAACGATTTATTTAAATAATTATCATAGTATGAACAAATACGATGTATACCATTTGCAGTGATTTCATCGATATTCAGTAACAATATTTATTTATGTCCCTAAACAGATAAGATTAAAACCTATTAATGTTATAGAACAAGTTCAATATCCATTGTGGCACTTACTTTTACAATTTATTATTTATTATGGGACTTTGATAAATGAGCTGTTTAGGTTTAGATTTAGTAGTGAAAGTGTTTTTTTACTGAAGAATGAAAAGTTGAAACAACCTATTTTCCAAATATGACTGTCTCTTATTCCAAGGAAGTAAGCACTAGTACGGGAATTGGAATATTTCTGAAATTATTGCTAAGGTAAGGACAAGGCTTTAGTTAAAAATCGGCGTCAAAGATTGCTTAGAAATGAAGACAAAGTCAAAAGCGTTTTGTATATAAAATTATATATGGGAAATGCCATCGATCGTCATTTCCAAGCCAACTGTTTTTTTTCGATTATTGTTGATATATTGTTGATTATAGGCAGCGGCGTAGCGTGGCGTCAATACAAGGGGTGTAATAAGTAACTGTAATTAACATTTTACCAACATAATAAAGTTTTTTTCTGTTTTTTTTTATTAAAGACTTTAATTTTTAAGTTACACAAATAAAATATACAAAAAATGTAACAGGTTAAAAAAATAATCAAACTAATTTTAAGAAAAAACTAAAACCGGTAAAAAAACAAAGCCGTAAACGTATCTGTTAGATAAAATGTAGACAAGGCTAAAAAAAGTTTATTGAGTGCCTTACAACCACATAAGTGTTCACTTTTATAAACATTTTCACTAAAATGACGAATACACGATTTTAATTTAGTATTAATATTCAAAATATTATGCTTTGGGGTCCTTATTCATTAGTTTTTAATTTTTCTGAATACACCATAGAAGTGAAGGATGATTGCAAAATTATTTCTATCTTACAGTCGCACTCAGAATTTCAGTTACTTTTTAAATAAAAATGTATTACGATATTTTGAAGTCATGCGACCCATCACCCGCATCATTGGAAGCTTCACCCCTGAAGTAGTAGAGATGTGCGATTCTGTACAATAATCGATTTTTTTCTATCTATCTAGATCGAATGATCGCGAATCGATACAAGAAAATTCGTAAACGAAAAAATCGATCTTAGTGAGAATCGATCGTTTTAGCCGACCATACCAACAGGTATGGTAGGCTATTAAGATCGGCAAAAAAAAAGTTTTTTTTAATTTCACTCAAAATGAGTTATTTGGGTCATAAATGACCTAAATACAAAGTCCGTCTGTCCATCTGTCCGTCTGTCCGTCTGTCCGTCTGTCCATCTGTCCGCCTGTCCGTCTGTCCGTCTGTCCGTCTGTCCGTCTGTCTGTAACACGATAACTCAAAGACCGCTAAACCGATTTTAACCAAATTAGGCACAAAAATACTGTGGTACCCGAGAATCTGGCCATTAGTTTTTGGTGGGGGTGGGGGGTTGGTAAGGGGGTATGGGAGTGGGTTAAACATTTTTACAAAATTACAGTAGCTAGCGAAACGCGGTTTTCAATTTAAGATTAGGAATAATATTTGCAAGAAAATTTGTAATAACATCAAAATCAGTCAAAGTCGCAGTTTTTGAGATAATTGAAACGAAAAGAACTACCTACCAACTTTTTATTAACATATTTTAGTATGGGCGGTTACACGTGCCTCCCGGCGCCAATTTTTCTTAATTCAATTTTTGACTCTGATTTTCCTTTTTAATTTTTTTTTTAAATTTTTATTTTAAATTAAAAATAAAAATATACATGTATTTCTATTTTTTATGACTTCTTTTATACACAAAGACAAAAAACATAAAACAAATTATACAAAAAAAGTATAATGGATATTCTGGATAATACAGCAGCAAGCAAAATGACTTTAGGTTGTCGATCTCGATCTAAAAGAATCGATTCTATAAAAATTCGCTTTTGAATCAATCGACTCAAAAAATCAGGAATCGCATGTCAAAAGATCGATTTTCTGAAGAATCGATTTAAATCGAACATCCCTAATAATGGACCATCCTGTGCATCTATTTATTTCTATTAACGGATGGTGAAGTGATTTAAAAAAGTACTTTTACTTTTTTCTAGATGGAAAGGCAGTATATACAAAATAGTTTGGCCAGATCTAGTATTATATTTGATGATATACTACGCCCTGAACCTGCTTTATGTGTATGGATTAAACGAACCAACCGGAAAAGAGTAAGTCATATAAATATGTATTTAATAACATCATACGGTCATTTGGAATATACAGAAATGTTTATTTTTTTTATAGCATTTTCTATATCATTCAGTAAGTAATCCCTTTCATAGTGAAAGTTAAAATTTGTATCAGTTCGATTGTAGTGCCATTGACCTCTAAATTCGTTACCACTTGATTTATTTCTTTATGTCTATTTAATATACTTTACGCAGCTTTACAGAACCCTCTGTAGATATGTATACAGGGTTGTTCACCACATACGACACGGAGTATTGTGGCTAAACGATTAGATTTTTACAAATTGTAAGTTTTGGGTTCGTTGAAGGACTATTAGAGCTACAATTTAAAAATATTTTTACAAGATACAGAGTGCTCCAAATAAGTAAAAAGTAATATAGTTTTATTTTTTTTAAATGGAACACCCTGTATATTATTCTATTTTGGATTTTACGATTGAAATAAAATTAAATTTGATTAAGGTTTATCACACTTAAATCTTACCGTTTTTGAAATATTTTCAATTTTATGAAATTGCAGTAAAAATTTTAAGGCTTCATTTCTCCAAGGATATCAAAGTTATTAATACTAAATATTTACTGAAGATTATTTATTGATCAGATATTGGGTCTTGTGAATAAAAGTTAAGCAAATGCTTTTACTTAAATTTCTTGAAAAATAGACTTATACAATTTGTAAACAACTAACAGAGATAGTTCTATAGAAAAAGCAATTGCTTCTCTTTATTCATCAGGCCCATTGTGTTGCAATAATAACAATTTTATTACCTTATACAGAGTGTCCAAAAATTTATATTAAATAATTACTAGCTTTAAAATTGCAATAACCTGTTTAATTTAAATGGAACACCCTATATATTTTACGTGAATCAGATGCACATGTAATTGTCTATCAAATTGTATTATACCATTTTTTACCCATCTCTTCAAGTTTTTGTAGAAAATGCATTTTCTTATAATTTAGGCCTGATTTATCACTATACCCATGGAATATTGACATTTCAGATTTTTTTTTATAGCACTACAAAATGTACAGGTGGTAAATGTTACAAACCCATTGGCATACAAAAGAAAAACTATTTAACTATTTGTAAAAGAGTATACCAATTAGATATACCACAATTATTTCTGACCAAAAACACCAAAAACTAGTTAATTGCATACTTTTAAATTGTTTTAATTAATAAAGTACTCTAAATAAATGTAGATTTGGCTCAGAAATCAATATAATATAAAGTTATGAAAATGAACGTCTCTGTTTTTATAAATAAGCATTTGTCAAAAAATGAAATAAAATTTATAAGGTGTTACTTTTTACCATACTGTCTAATACACATACAAAATTCTGTTTTTTAGTATTTGTAGCAATTATTATTAATGAACGTAAACAGTCAATTAATGTAGATTGAATAATGGGGTCATATTAATTGGTCCTCTTTAACAAAAAATATTTAAACAGTTTTTTTTGATATTTTAATGAAATAAGCGAACTATATCGATAATATTAGTATCTATACTCTTTGAAAATGTGTTACATCTTTAAAAATAATCTAAAATGTCAATATTCCATGGGTATAGTGATAAGTGAGGTCTAAATTATAAGAAAATACATTTTCTACGAAAACTTGAAGAGAGAGGTAAAAAATGGTATAATACAATTTGATAGACAATTAAATTGTGCATCTGATTTTCGTATACAGGGTGTACCATTTAAATTAAAAAAGTTATTGCTGTTTAAATCTAGTAATTATTTAATATACATTTTTAGACACTCTGTATAAGGTAGTATTTTGTTTATTACTGCAACACAATATCTGATCAATAAATAAACTTCAGTAAATATTTAGTATTAAAAACTTCGATACCCTAGGAGAAATGAAACCTTAAAATTTTTACTGCAATTTCATAAAATTGAAAAAATTTGAAAAACGGTAATGTTTAAATGTGATAAACCTTAATCAAATTTACCTTTATCACAATCGTAGAATCTAAAAATAGAATAATATACAAGGTGTTCGATTTAAAAAAATACAACTATAATATTTTTTACTTATTTGAAACACTCTGTATCTTGTAAAAATATTTTTAAATTGTAGCTCTAATAGTCCTTCAACGCACCGAAAACTTACCATTTGTAAAATATAATCGTTTAGCTACAATACTCCGTGTCGTATGTGATGAACAATCCTGTATAGCTTTTCAGACATAGCTTAGAATACAATATTTTATATCAACCATATAAAGTATTCAAAATGTACCTGAAATATACAGGGTGGGTCTTAAATAAGTGCAAATATGCTCAGGACTGGTAGATCTCAATAAAACAAATATATTTTCTCTTTACCGTTTTTGAATAAGTCCTTTGAAAATAAAAAAAATCATTTTTATATAAAATTTTGAGAACCACTGTATCTTTTCTGGGTTGTCTTTCTTGTAAATTTAATCTACTAACTATGTTGCCATATTAACAAGAAATTATTATATTATCAAGTTTGAAAATTAAAAAAAAATATATTTATTTAAAAAAAAATAATAGTCACCGGATTTTTTCTGTATTTGCGTCTCTTTTAGTGCCATAACCTAGGTAATATTATTAGAGATTACAAAATTATACCGTGGCTAAATTTGCGATGAAAATTAAAAAAAAATGCGCGATTTTCGACATCTTTTTTTTTGCGAAAAAAATCTCATAGACATGTTCCAGAATCACCCCTGAAAATATTTGCACTTATTTAAGACTCAGTCTGTATAAATATTTTTCTTTTAATATGAATATGAATGTAGTAATGAAATTTTCAATTTCGTTCAACCTTGAAATGCATCGATATTCTTGCTCTCTTTATAAAATAAATAAGAAAATTTCTCCTCAACAGGTTAATGACTGGTTTCATTCAGAAAAAAATTAAACGGTAATAAAAATTGACGATAAAACATTTATAGGTAATTTAAATTATCAATACCCCCGTACTGACACTGAACACTGAACAGCAGTGACGAAAGTATACAAGGACCAATAAACAAGAAACCAAATTGTTACCAGTTGTCACCGTTTGCGTCTCAAAAGTGGCTCACCCCTATAACCAGTGGCGGCTCGTGGGTATAAAAATAGGTGAAGATTTTTTTTAAATTGCGCCGCAGGAGAAATTTTTTTTGGCGCATTCACCATTTTGTCAACATTTCTTAAATTATTAGCCATTCAATTATTATAAAATTATTACATTAATTATTATTACATTGTTTACTAAGAAATATTAACCAAAATAAATTTGACTTATTTTTATTACTAACCTTACTAATTTTTGTAAATCAGCTCAATTCTTCTGTTCTCTATTGATGCAAACTTATCAGTAATATCGTCATAAAACGGATTTTCACTCATAAGTTAGTTTAAAAGTTCTTTGTAAAGAAAATTAACAACTTAAATCAACAAAAACCATTAACAAACAACAATAAATAATCAACAACAACTTTACAGTCTATACTCGCCGAAGTAGCCGAATATTAGCATAAAGCAAGACGAAGCGAACTGCCCAAAAACTCATTCACATCGGTCGCCGATAAAAAATTTCGGGGCGAGGGATTTACATGCTGCCGCTAAGCTGACGTCACGTTACCATGGAAACCGTGCAGCCGCTTGGCTCACAAATATTTTCACTTCACTTGTGGCTTCGTCGAAACATAGGCGCATGTGGGCCAATAATGCTACTTTTTCGGCCGGAATTAACGATGCGGTGGTCCTATTATGCAGAGGTCCGCCCGGAAAAAAAAATTTATAAAAAATTACCATTTTATTATTTAGATACATGTAAATATATTAAACTAAATTAATATTTTAAGCAGTAAAGTTTTTTCTTTAATTTGAGTATATTTTTCGGTGAAGTACCCCTTCACCTACTGCACCTGACGAGACGCCACTGCCTATAACTTTTTTATTTTTTCAGATAAAAAAAAAGAAATTTGGTGTGTATGACATAAATAGGACTGATTGATGTATTCAATTGTTTTTGGTCATTTCCTGTTTCACCGGAAATGACTACAACTTTTGATTTTTAAATGGCACCCTCGGTATATTTTTACTTTATTCGATAGAAAATGACACTCTGGATAAAATGTCATATCATATGTCGACTTTTGGCATTTTCGCATATGGTTTATTTGAAATTGTAACATGCGGTTCATAACGACAATTTGACTCGAAATATTAAGTGTGGGGTACCAAATTATTCGTAAAAAATACTTTTTCCAAATATGTTAATGAGCCACCCTTGTTCCATTAAAAAAAATGAGATATGATTAAAAATACGATTTAGTCATTTTTTAACCAGCCAGGACACAAAAGCATTAAACAATCAAATTTATTTTTCCATTGCTCTTTTATTAAAAATTAGTGTTTTAAACACAGCCATGGCACTCTAGAGTGAAATTTAAAATACTCTTTTACTAAGCGAAAATGTCAAAAGTTAACATATCATATGTCATTCTAATCAGAGTGTTATTTTTTATCGAATAAAGTAAAAATATACGGAGGGTGCCATTTAAAAATCAAAAGTTGTAGTCATTTCCGGTGAAACAGGAACTGACCAAAAACCTAATCCTAATTTATGTCACATACCAAATCTCGTTTTTTCTATCTGAAAAAATTTTGAAACGTTCGAAACGCACCCGGTATAATGCGGACTTTATTTAAAATGACACGGATTTGGGATAAAGAATTGATAAATTATGGAAAACATTTTTAATAATCGTATATAGTTATTATTTTGAAAACCTTGTAATTCGTATTTAGACAAATTGCCAATGAATGTGAGTCCCTAGTATTATAATCATTGGCGTAACTACAGGGGTGACCGGGGGTGCCGGGCCCCCCTAGGTACTGCTGGGCGCACCCCTGAGAAGTCTTAAATTATGATTCTTGGCTAAGTATTAATTTTTATTTGCTTGTGATGTAGTAAAAATGACGTTTTCTAGTTTTATTTAGTTAATATTATTTTATTGTGTTCAAAAAATGTGTTAATTTTTACTTTTTAGAAAATTTGTAAGTATTTAAGTACCTAATCTACGGGAACACGGTTTCATAACCAAGTCTATGAAATGTATTGATATAGAAATTCATGTAAACGTTTTATTTATTCAAAAAATGTGTTTCTTTTAATTTTTCTTGTTTTTTTTTAAACAAAAGCCCTATGCCCCCCCTGGGCTTCCCCCAGGATGAATTGCTAGTTACGCTAATGATTATAATAACATTGTATACAGCATTATTTTAATTTTTTAGGAAATTTATACAAGTGGTGACATATTTCTCAAAATACGGCAGTGCCATACCATTAAGTTTTGTCCTTGGATTCTACGTAAACGTTGTCTATAACAGATGGTGGAGTCAGTTTATGACTATACCAGATCCAGATAGTCTAGCCATACAAGTTGGTGCAAATATTCATGGAAATGTAAGAAAACAAAAATGAAAACAAATTATAAATAATTAAATAAAAAGAACTAAGAAAAGAATATAACAAGCTTGATGAGAACACTAAACCGTTTGAATATTAGAGGGGTTAATTACAAAATAATCTCACTATAATACAAAAACTGACAAAAAAGTGCTTAAAATTGACTGCTATGACGTTCACTTCGTTTTTAGTGTATGAATCATAACTCCATTCTTAATATTTTTATTTAGTTGTTTAAATATTAAATAAATTTTGAATTTGAAATAATTAAAATTTCAAACATTGTTTAGGATGAGAAATCCAAGATAATACGAAGAACCATAATCCGATACATTTGTGCCGCTTTTACAATTACTTTGACTATGATATCTCCGAAGGTGAAAAAAAGATTTCCCACTTATCAACATCTGGTTGAAGCAGGATTACTGAATAAAGACGAAAAATTGCTTATGGAAGAACTAGATAAAACTAGTCAGACGTATCGGAAATTCTGGTAATATTTTGGAAATTATTATTACATTTAAGTAATAATTAATATAATTACTAAATAATTATTACACTGAATAGCCGAGATAAAAGAAAATAAATCAATGTATACTGGAATGCATACCTAATGGCACAGAATATCTGCGTAGCTAGATATTCTGTGCTAATGGTATTTTTATGTTGAGCCTTTAGGGTCAAATAATGGCCTAATTTTTAGAACATATACAGGGTGTCCCAGAAATAAGTGCAAGTATTTTAGGGGTGGTAGATCTGGCCAAAAGAAACATATTTTCTCTTTACCATTTTTAAAATATTTGATAATAACCAAGTTATCTAACTTTGAAAATTTAGGATTATTTTTTGAGAAATTAAACTCCTTTTTTTTAAATATCTATACCTACCTATGTGGCGGATTCATCTCTCCAAAAAAAAATCAATATGGGTATTTCACCACTGCAAGAAAATTTACAAAATAAAATAGTTATTTTTTGTAACCACTGCTGGGCGTTAATCTAACGGAAACTACTTGTCAGTTACAAAATTGACTACTACCAAAGAATATTATAATTTCTACTACTCTTTGTTACAAAATTGACAAACAATATAACTATGTTTTAAGCTGTACATATTTTAATTTGAATGAATATTTGTTTTAAATTCTGTTTGTCTATGCAATGAATAATCGTTTTAGTTCACAGGAAATTCTAAATATATGCATTTTGGCAAGTAAACTGATAATTTGTTAACAGAACATGACATATAATTACATACTTCCTGATTTGCAATAGAAAATAAAGTTGGGTTTGAATTTATATAGTCCCATCACGACATATTCGAAATTTTATCACAACAGCACTTAAAATTTTTTTGGTTTGTATGTATTTTTAGATGCCCGGTGGCGTAGAGGTACAGGCGCTCGTCTACCAATCTCAAGATAGTAGGTTCGAATCCCACACCCGGCATTGCATCAGCCGACTATTTTTATTAAAATAAAAATAGTTTGGGTACCTAGGTCGACTCAGCCTTAAATGAGTACTTGGGATTCACAATCCTGAGGTAATATTAGGCGGTTGAAGCGTAGAGTGCTAGCCACATTACCTTCCTTGTATACCGAACGGCTCTAGTATAGCAAGCTGTACCTTGCTAATCCCAAGGCGTTAAACGCTATACAGGGTGGCGCACCTCATTCACCTCGGTTGATTATACGAAAACGGAAAGATGTGGAAACAAAATATTTTATGGGTATATGTGGGGAGTCAATGTACACAATTTAAAATTATTTTGAAATATACAGGGTGTCTCAGAACTAAAATCCATACCAAAGTTATATTTTTTCTTATGGAACATTTTATTTCATTTCATTTTTGGATTGATTCTTGGGCCCAAAAAAAAAGACATTTATTATAAGGGTTAAATATGCTTAAAATCATTGGTTTTTGAGATATTTAAAGGTATTTAAATATGCATGCTACAAGAGAATTGATTATCAACACCCTGTACATTACTTTTCAGAATTAATTCTTGTGCTGAGTTTAAAGACAAAGAAATAAACTTTACTGAAAAATGTTATTGCTTCCTTAAATTTATACAGGGGTACCAAAAATTAGTGATCTATTTTAAGGATTTATTTTACATTAAAACTTTGTTATGCAACACCCTGTATTTTTTTAAATAAATCGAAGCACATTTAAATGCTCTTTCAAACTATATTGGGGTTTCCTATACCTATATGGCTCAGATTTTGAATAAAAAGCTATTTTTAATAAAATGGCAATCAAGATGGCTGGTATCGCCATGGCAATTTTCTAGTGACAGTTAGTAACTATTTTCAAAATCGACATTAGTTTATAGACTTATTTAAATCGATACCAGTTTACGTTTATTTAATTGACCTACAATGTATTTATTATTCTATCAAGGAAAAAGAAGAAGTAGTTCTTTGTTTTATTTTACGATAACTTGTAGATATATTAATTTTTTATAAAAGAGCCAATTACGGCAAATTCAATTTCTTCACTTGCAACGACAGGTTTCTGCCTAATAGGTTTTTTTATAAACGACACTCCCAATTCTGCGAAATAGCAAATAGGACAAGTAGTTTTTCAAAGGAATGCTTATCAGGAAGATTCCTATTTGGATATCTTTGAGTTAGCTCTTGAGGCCAAGAAATAATTTTCCTCACAAAATAAAATCACTAGTAACATATCCATTCGTTCCACCAGCAGATATGGGCTTATTTTTCTTCATAAAATAAAGAATACTTACTTATTAAACTATTGTGGGTAAATTTTAATAAACTGTTTAAATAATAATGTCCAGACACGAATATCGATTTTGAAAATAGTAACTAACTGTCACTAGAAAATTGCCATGGCGAAATTGAAATCTGAGATAGATAGGTATAGCAAACCCTAATATAGTTTGAAAGAGCATTTGAATCTGCTTCAATTTATTTAAAAAAATACAGGGTGTTGCATTTGAAAAAACAAAGTTTTTATGTAAAATAAGTCATTAAAATAGATCACTAATTTTTGGTACCCCTGTATAAATTTAAGAAAATTTAATAACATTTTTCAGTAAAGTTTATTTCTTTACCTTTAAACTCAGCACAAGAATTAATTCTGAAAAGTAGTGTACAGGGTGTTGATAATCAATTCTCTTGTAGCATGCATATTTAAATATCTTTAAATATCTCAAAAACCAATGATTCTAAGCATATTTAACCTTTATAATAAATACCTTTTTTGGATCCAAGAATCCAAAAATGAAATAAAATACCGAGTGTTCCATAAGAAAAAATATAACTTTGGTATGGATCTTAGTTCTGAAACACCCTGTACATTTCAAAATAATTTTAAATTGTGCGCATTACTTCCCCACATATACCCATAAAATATTTTGTTTCTACATCTTTCCGTTTTCGTATAATCAACCGAGGCGAATGAGGTGCGCCACCCTGTATACGGGAACTATTATTATTATTATGTATTTTTAATGCCACATCATAAAAAAAATAAAAAATGTCCAAAAAATAAAAAAATGGGGTGGACCATCCTTATCACTTAAAGGCATAAAAATAGTTAACCTATTCTCAGACCTACTAAATATGCATATAAAATTTCATCAAAATCGAGTATGGTAACTAAGACTGTGACACGAAAATTTTATATATTATTAGAAATAGCCTAGGTAGATAAATAAAAATAATAAAAAACACCTAGAATAATAATAATGAACAGTTTCTTTAGTTACCTTTTTATTTATTATTTATAAAGCCTGTTTTGATCTTTCTGAAAGTCAATCACTACTTGCACTAGCCGCTACCTCTTAAAGCTCAGGCAGGATACACATTTTCATTTCCAGCTCACTAATGTCGCTAATATTTTCACGCTTTTTCCAATTTTACACAAACTTTTTACACACAACCTTCACAGAGCGATAATTTTCTAGAATATGCAGAAAATATGACATTTATTGAAATGTATCACTTTCAATTGTTTTATTGGCTTGTCAACTGAAACCGTTGATTTATTGATTAGTTTAAATAATAAGAAAAATTGCATTTGTAAAGCAATAGTCGGAATAAGACCGGTAATTCTTTAAGATTTACTACAAATCATTCTATACAAGGTGTATCAAGAAAATAATCACCCCTTTACAAGATAAGGGGATAATTTTTGAACCTATTGTAAGAAAAAAATTTCATAGTATGCTTTAAACACTTGAGAGATACCAGGGTGGTAACTTTTTATATTTTTTTTTTATAATAACTCTGCTACTGATATTTATCATGTCATTTAAAAACAACCTGTACATGCATCTATTGAAGGTATAATAGTATCCTTGTTGATATTATAGAAGTGTAGTATCTAAATATTTCAAAAACAGGAAGTCATATACAGGGTTGTTCACCACATACGACACGGAGTATTGTAGCTAAACGATTATATTTTTACAAATTTTAAGTTTTGGGTTCGTTGACGGACTATTAGAGCTACAATTTAGAAATAATTTTACAAGATACAGAGTGTCCCAAATAAGTAAATAACGCTATAGTGTTGTATTTTTTTAAATGGAACACCCTGTATATTATTCTATTTTTAGATTCTACGATTGAAATAAAGGTAAATTTTATTAAGGTTTATTACACTTAAACCTTACCGTTTTTGAAATATTTTCAATTTCGTGAAATTGCAGTAAAAATTTTAGGGCTTATCATTTCTCCAAGGGTATCAAAGTTTTTAATACTAAATATTTACTGAAGTTTATTTATTGATCAGTTATTGTGTTGCAGTAATAAAAATTATACTACCTTATACAGAGTGTCTAAAATTTTATTTTAAATAATTACTAGCTTTAAATGGCAATAACTTGTTTAATTTAAATGGAACGCCCTATATATTTTAGAAGAATCAAATGCATAATTTAATTGTCTATCAAATTGTATTATGCCACTTTTTACCTATCCCTTCAAGTTTTCGTAGAAAATGCATTTTCTTATAATTTAGACCTCATTTATCAATATACCCATGGAATATTGACATTGTAGATTGTTTTTAAAGCAACAAATGTAAAAAATGTACAGGCTAGTAATATTATCGTTTTTAACAAAATGATAATATTACTAGCCCATTTGTATGCAAAAAGAAAACTATTTAAATCTTCATAAAATAGTATACCATTAATTAAATATACCACCATTATTTCTGCCCAAATACTAATTAATTACATACTTAATTATGTTCGTGAATAAATTATTCTAAATAATTGCGGATTTGAATCAGAAATCAATATAATAATAAGTTATAAAAATGAATGTCTCTGTTGTTACAAATAAGCATTTCCAAAAAATGATATATCATTTTTAAGGTGTTACTTTTTACCACACTGTCTAATACACATAAAAAATTAAGTTTTTTAGTTTTTGGAGCAATTATTATTATATCAACGCAAATAGTCAATTAATGTAGTTTGAATACTGGAATCATATTAGTTGGTCCTCTTTAACAAATATTTAAACAGTTTTTTTTATTTTTTAATGAAATAAACAAACTATATCGACAATATTAGTATCTGTACTCTTTAAAAATTTGGTACATCTTTAAAAATAATCTAAAATGTCAGTATTCCATGGGTATATAGATAAATAAATTTAAAATTACAAGAAAATACATTTTCTACGGAAACTTGAAGCTATAGGTAAAAAATGGTATAATACAATTTGATAGACGATTAAATTGTGCATCTGATTCTCATAAAATATACAAGGTGTTCCATTTAAATTAAACAAATTATTGCCGTTTAAAGCTAGTAATTATTGAAAATAAAATTTTAGACACTCTGTATAAGGTAGTATAATTTTTATTATTGCTTTGTTTTTTATTTGCCAAACCAAACACAATAACTAATTAATAAATAAACTTCAGTAAATATTTAGTATTAAAAACTTTGATACCCTTGGAGAAATGAAGCCTTAAAATTTTGACTGCAATTTCACAAAATTGAAAATATTTCAAAAACGGTAAGGTTTAAGTGTAATAAATCTTTATCAAATTTACCTTTATTTTGATCGTAGAAACTAAAAATGTAAAATATACAGGGTGTTCCGCTTAAAAAAATACAACTGTGATGTTTTTTATTTATTTGGGACACTTTGTATCTTGTAAAAATATTTTTAAATTGTAGCTCTAATAGTCCTCCAACGAACCCAAAACTTACAATTTGTAAAAATCTAATCGTTTAGCTACAATACTCCGTGTCGTATGTGTTGAACAACCCTGTGTAGTTGGATATATAGTTGGATTTAAATACAAATTATTGAATATTTATAAAAACACTAAATTCATGTATTCAAACTTTGTAGGTTACCAATTGCCTGGGCTGCCAATGTGGCTTCAAGAGCCAGAACTGAAGACATCATCAAAGAAGATTTGGCTTTAAAGGATATTATCGAAAATATAGACAAATTTAGAGAAAAATGTAAACAACTTATTTATTACGACTGGGTATCCGTACCTTTAGTATACACCCAGGTAAATATACCCTCTAAATAAGCTCTAACACTTTGAAAAAAAAGAAAAGATATATTTATACTATACCGGGTGCGTCTCAAAAGTGGTTCATCTTTATACCTTTTTTATTTTTTCAGATAAAAAAACGAGATTTGGTATGTTTGATTGATTCACGAATTCAAATCTTTTCGGCCACTTCTTGTTTCACCGGAAATGAATACCACTTTTGATTTTTAACGGGCTCCCTCGGTATTTTTTTTTTACTTTATTCCATAGAAAATGAAACTCTGACTAGAATGACATATATATGCCAACATTTGACATTTTCGCTTAAAAAATTGTATTTTAAATTTCAATCTGTGCCATGGCTGTGTTAAAAACATTAATTTTTAATCAAGGAGCCTTGCAAAAATAGTTTTGTGGTCTAATGTTTCTCGTCTCTTGTTCTGGCCGGTTAAAAGATGCCAAATTGTAATTTTTAATCATATCTCAATTTTTTTAAAGGGAACAAAGGTGTCTTATTAGCACAGTTGAAAAAATAATTCTTTTTACGAATAAGTTGGTACCACAATTTCCAATCAAATGGTCATTATGAATCGCATGTTGCAATTTCAAATAAACCATATTCAAAAATGTCAAAAATTGACATGATATGTCATTCTATTCAAAGTATCATTCTCTATCGAATAAAGTAACAAAATACCGAGGGTGTCATTTAAAAATCAAAAATTGTAGTAATTTCCGGTGAAACAGGAAGTGACGAAAAAAAAACTGAATACGTCAATCAATATTAATTTATATCATATACTAACACACCAAATCTCGATTTTTTATCTGAAAAAATTAAAAAGTTATATGGGTGAGCCACTTTTGAGACGCACCCCAAATTATCTACCTATAATGTTTTAGGTTGTAACTTTAGCTGTATATCTTTACTTCCTCTTTACCGTCATTGGGACACAACTTATCGAAGAGGAAAAAGAAGGAGATCTGTTGTTTTTCAAATTTCCTTTTATGAGTTGTGTGGAATTCTTCTTCTATATGGGCTGGCTCAAAGTAGCCGAAAGCTTGATCAACCCCTTTGGAGATGACGATGATGATTTTGATGTAAACTGGATGATTGACAGACACTTACAAGTATATAATATTTTATTTAAATACAGATTTCTTTATCCATTCATTGATTATTTATATAATTGCACATAATGTTGGATCGACTTTACATTCTAACTAGACTGGCTAAACTGCTATAATACAATTAATTTTTAGGTGGGATATCTTATAGTGGATAAAATTCACAGACAACATCCAAAATTGTCGAAAGATCATCACTGGGACCAGCCAACTGCTACACAAATGCCGTATACGTTAGCAACAAAAAAATACATGTTTGACGAACCAGTTGAATCAACTTATGGCATAACTGTCAAGAAAAGTGAACAAGATATGGTTCAAAGAGACGACTCTGTTATAAATGTAAGATTAACCTAAATAACTTCCTTTTTTAATAAAATAATTCAAAAATATTTTTATTTTTAGGGTCCAAGAAAAAGAGGTAAAGACTATGCTTAAAAATGTCATACCAATGCAAGAAAATCTACAAAATAAAATAGTTATTTTTTGTAAACACTTCTGCGTAAACCAAACGGAAACTACTTGTCAGAAGTTAGCTTTACAGATATACAAATTTGCCTAACGAACAAAAAAATGCTTAACGTTTCGGAAAGTTTATCTCTTTCCGTTGTCGGAAGCAAAAAAAAATACAAAGAATAAAGAAAAAACGTATTTAAAATATTTAAATTTAACTATTCGAGAAGACTTTAGTTTTTTAAAACAGATACGTCTACAAAAAACCGTTGACGTTCTGTTAAAAGCTATGACTATGCTTAGTTAAGAGGATCTGATATTTTAACACACAAGTTAACCAAATTTGAAATATTTCAATAAATCCTTGTTATTAAGTAATGCGTAATTAATTTTAGGTGGAATACCATACTTGAGACAATTTTTTTCTAGAAGAAATTCAGATCCAGGAATAAAGTTAAAAAGAATTTCAGTACAAGACAAATTAACTGAAAATACTGATAATGAGTGGGATGAGGTAAAGAAATATTTATAATAAGGTTATATAATAAGATACCATACTATCGAAAAAAAACGGCGTCAAAGACGTCTGAGGAATGACAATCGATGACAATTTTTGGCGAGGTGCCAAATACTTAGCCGGTACTCTTCTTTATTTTTTAATGGCGTCCAGCGACTGACCTCGACAAAATTATCATCTATTGTCATTTTCCCAGCGGTCTTTGACGCCATTTTTTTCGATCATACGGTATAATCCACTTATTAACTAACTTATCTGATTTTTTTGTACTAAAATTCTTGTTATATATATTTATATTTCTCTTTATTTCAGCGTAATTTTTATGAAGATGAATCAAAAGTTGCTGTATTACCACAAAGATACAAAGAAGGTTCTTAACTGTTTGAAAATGCTCAAAGATGGTATAAAAGAGGATAGAGAGGATTTAGATCTAGTGTTACAGTCTCATGATAATATATAAATATCATATCACTGGGGAGAACCTTAATATGTAGTTTGAAGTTATTATTTATTGAAATGTTCTGTCTTCAAATAATAAAATGTTCCTAATAAAAGAAAATGTCAATACAACTGACTAAATATTTTATTTATTATTTATTCAACGTATACTGACACGCGTCTGCTAGTATTTTAAATTGTCCTCTTTTTGATAGCAAAATAAAACACTAATTCGCCACAATACGCCAATTGAATCACTTTTGCACTGGACTCCTGTTTTGTTAACCATGTTAGCATCATCAGCAAATGATTAAAGCTAAAAAATTAAATAAATTTATTTCTTTTTTTTTAGTTTTAATCTCATGTTAGCATCGTCTGCTGATGATGCTAACATGGTTAGCGAAACGCGTGTCCAGTGCAAAAGTAATTACATATACGGGACCATAGATAAATGAAACAAGTTTAGATTTGAAAGTGTCCATAAGGACAATGTAAAAACTATTTGGCGCTATTCTTGCAACGGTCGCGATCCAAAGCTTTTGATAATTTCGGATCGGCTCGGCTTTTTCCGGAATTATGTCGCCAAATATTGTTTATTCAAATTTATTATAATGTTCTTTTAATTTTATAAATAAAATACAGTGTGTTGCATACAAGAAACTTTATTTTATATAAAGACATGTATGTGAAATACCTATAAAACATTGGAAACCGACGTTATGCCACTATCCACGATGGTTTTTGCAATTCACAGTTCACAACACAGTTTTTTAATTTTTAATGCCACTTTTTTACAATTATCACGGGTTTGAGTAAGTAAAATTTAAATTGAACTCACAAGATAGCAATAATTATAATTACTTTGAGAATGGATGCTTTAAACACGTTTCGGTATTTTTTCAATGAGGGCGGTTTAAATTTTGAAAGATTTTATAATTTTTGAAGATTCTGACTTTGATAACTGGAAATTATTTCTGTTATATTGTTTGGCAGTTGTTCTTAACAACCGCTATAACAGCGCCAGATCGCGTACAACGGCCGCGCTCCAAAACAATTATATCTAATAAAGTATCTAATATATTTTGACGGCATTTCCAATCTAAATACGTGACAACAATGCAAAATGGCAATCAATACAAATTTCAAATTTGGATTGATTGACTATACATAGACAAACTAAACTAAATGACAGACTATAAATAGGTTAAAATTGCGTATATTAGATTTTGGAAGAATTATAAAATAAAACATAGAGGCACAGAATATCTAGCTACGCAACAGAAAAATACTCGAAATGAAAGAGCTAAAATTGCACAAATAAAATACTAGATGGCGCGACAATATCATAATCAGAATGTAATTGGAAATTTTTAAATTTCGGTTTTGGATCGACGGCACGTCGACGACTTTGAAGCTCGGCTAAATATGCACAGTTGCCAGATAAAATAAAAAGACCTTAATTGGCATCTATTGGCATCCCATTCTTTTTCTGGCGTATAATAATTTCTTTCTATTCTTTGTTTCTTGTCAGATACACTTACATTAATTATTCGTTTGGCTTTTAAAATAGTTTTAAGTTTAATAAGTATATTATTAGAAAACATATGCTCACAAAATACATTTTTAATATACACTACTTTATTATGTTAACTAAGAAAATAACTTTAATTACCTTTAAAATTAATAATATACAGGGCGATTGATAGTGATATTTATTAATGCTGAAATGTTAGTAATGAAATATACGTTTAATAATAATGGAAATAATTTATTAAAATGCAGTACAAGAAATGTTAATTGACTAAAAGAATACTATAACAAATTTTTTTCTGTTTGCCACCTTCTTTATATAGACCTAGGTAGATTTTAAAAAGTGACACAAGGACAATTAATAATATAATAGTTCGGCATAAAAGTTGCTGTCACGACATTGTACAATAAATTTAAATTCGTAAAATAAATTAAAATTGAACAAATCTTTATAAAGAAACGCAAGTATACCAAATTTGGGCCCAGTCGAACTCCAGGAAATGATATCATAATATTGTACTATATTATGGTACCACTCGATATGCTCCATAATGTTGCAATGTCACCGAAGATCCGCAGTATACCAAATATAAGCACAATCGAACGCCAGGAAATGGTATCGTAATATGGTACTATATTAAGGTAGGTACCACTTTATATGCATCATAGTACCATCATATTACAATGTCACCGAACATACGTAGTATACAAAGTTTAAGCCCAATCGAACGCCAGGAAATGGTATCGTAATATGGTACTACATTATGGTACCTCTTGATATGCTTCGTGGTACCATAATATTGCAATGTCATCAAAAATACGCAAGTATATATCAAATATGAGACCAATTGAACGTCAGGAAGTGGTATCATAGTATGGTACTATAGAAGGTACCACTTTATATGCTCCATGGTACCATAATATTACAATGTCACTGAAGATACGTAGTATACCAAGTTTAAGCCCAATCGAACAACCTGTATCGTAAGAATAATTCAACAGCTAACCAAGGTCCCAGCCGTTGGCCGTCGAGGCCGCCTGACTTAGTGCTCATGGATCTAATCCTATGGATATATTTGCGGAAGAATAAAGGTTCCTTATTCTTCCGCAATATTACGGTATCACTTGATATGCTTCATGGTACCATAATATTGCAATGTCATGAAAAACACGCAAGTATATATCAAATACGGAATACCGTATGACACCAAAAAAAAGCAGCGTCCAGTTGGCTGGGAAATGACGATCGATGACATTTCCCATATAAATTGACAGCAATTTTCATTTCATAGCCATCGCTAACGCCGCGCCGTTTTTTCCCGATCATACAGTATGAACACAATCGAACGTCAGGAAGTGGTATCATAATAGTAGAACAATACTTATTATATTGTCGCCGAATTACAATCAAAATTCAGGATTCAATTACAATCAAACGTCGCAAAGTGATTGTAATTCAGCTCGTAAGATTCAACTCCAACTAACATGGCAAGTTAAATACCTAAACGTTTGAAAAAAGTGCTCTGATCTATTTTAATATTGTTGCGGACCCGTACCGTGTGAACTCGGCCTTAGGCTTCAGGCGCCTGCTATGACTCATACGCCCACCGACGTTCGAAGAACGAATAAGAATTTACTAGACAAGTCTGGACTGTCTGTTTCTCTGGTATATAAACCGATGCCCGAAACCTGAAGGCTGAAGGGGATAGAGATAAATAACCGATCGACGCGTAGAGTTACAATCGCCGCGCTAATTCAAAATAAATTTCTGTTAGATAAATAATTAGATAAATTGTAAATAAGTTATAAATAGTTCTTTAAGTCTTTTAATGGTTATTGTTTTTGTTAATTAGTGTTAAATAAATAGTGTTTAAATAAATTGTGGCTTTCTATCCACACGGAACCGACGAAAAACGTAACAATTGGTGTCAGGTGTGGCGTGTGTGATAGACTAGAAAAATAAAAAGACTAACAATGGCTCCGAAGAAATTGTTGAAAGACTTGAAAGTGTCCGAACTGAAATTTGGATTGGTGGTTAAGTTAAGTTAATAACATGGCGATAGATTTGCTCTGCCCAATTTGCTCGAAAAAGATAGGAAAAACGGGATATAAAATACAGTGTTGTGGTAAATGTGCGAGATGGGTTCATCTTACATGCACTCCAATAAAAAAGGAGGACCTGGAAAGCAAAAGGAGGACAAAAATCCAATGGATTTGCAACACATGCAAAAAGTTTGAGGTTAGTGAACCCTCTACTTCTTTTAAGAACAATGGGGCTACTATATTGGACTCCTATTCTTCTGAAGACGACAATGGCTCCGACGACGAGTACTTATCGGTCACATACATACATACATACTGCCATTACTCGCTGACGAGTATTTGACACGCATCAGAAGATGGTCACGCAAGGCGTTTTCTTTCATGAGCCTTTCTGTGACTGAAAAGCCCAATACGTGATGTTATTTGTCTACCGCACTCCGGACATTCAAAAATCTCATTGCTTTGTTGCCTCTTAACTTTTTGGTTCTCACTGTTAACTGAGTTTACAATTCTTCTCCATTGAGTTCTATTGTGAGCTGCTACTTCCCACTCATTCTGCACATTAATCCCCTTTAAGTTTTCGTGGAAAATGTCCTTGTATCTTTTGAGTTGTCCACCTGGCCTCCTCTTACCGTCTACAAGCTCACCGTAAAGCAGTGATTTTGGTATGCGGTTTCTTGCATTCTGCATACGTGACCAGCCCATCTTAATCGGGATTTTGTAACCATGACTTCAATACTCTCGCAGTTAGCTTTTTCAAGAACCGATACGTTTGAGACGTGATGGAACCATTTAATTCTTAAGAGTTGTCTAAGGTGTCTCTGTTGCAACTTGTTTAATGCGTTCATGTGTCGGCGGTACGGCACCCAGGTTTCGCTCCCATATAACATGGTGGGGATTATTATTGCTCGGTACACTGCAAGTTTCGTTTTTGTGCTCAGGTCATGGTTGTAGAAAACCCTGTCTTTTAATTTCCAGAATGCTCTTGAGGCGCTGCTAATCCTGTGCTGAATTTCAGAGTCGATATTGGCCTTTTCCGAAATCAAACTGCCGAGGTAATTGAATTCCGCTACATATTCCAATAGTTCTTCTCCGATTTTTATAGCATTGTTGTGATCTTCCGGGGGAGTGCACATGATTTTAGTTTTGTCGATGTTTAGCTTAAGGCCCAAAGCCTCGTATGCCCAGGTGTTCAACATTTCTTGTAATTGCTGTACAGTTTTTGCAACTAGAACGCAGTCATCAGCGTATTGAAGTTCTGTGATGAATTTTGTACGTGTTTTTGCCCTGAGTCTTTTTATGTTGAACAGACCGCCATCATATCTGTATCTAATGCCCAGTCCTCTCTCCTGCAGTTTGCTGTCCACTATAATGGAGAGCGCTGCCATGAATATGTTGAATAGGAGAGGCGCTAAGACACATCCCTGCCTAACTCCTGTATTTGTCAGAAAGGGATCGCTTAGTGATCCATGATGTGACACTCTTGACTGGTTGTTGTTATGGAGGCTTTTACACACTGTAAGAAATTTGTTGGGTACTCCGAACTTTTTCATAATTGCCCAAAGTGCATCTCTGTTCACAGAGTCGAAGGCTTTTGTTAGGTCGATGAAGGCAACATAAAGTTTAGACTGCTGTTCTTTTACTTTTTCCTGTAGTTGGCGGATGGAAAATATGGAATCGACGGTGCCGCGGTTAGTGCGAAAACCCGTTTGCGATTCTGGAAGGATTTTTTCTATATGTGGGTGCAGGCGGTTTGACAGGCGGTTATCGGTCACAAGCCAAACAGGAAGAACACTTACTGAAGCCAAGTTTCGAAAAAAGAAGAGTAAACCGCTACCCGAACCTAAGAAAAAGGGACGCTTGACAGATTCAAAACAAAGCACTGACGACTTGTTAAAGGATATTTTGGAAAAGTTGCACAACATGGAAACTGCAATGACATTTAATAATCATACAGTAGAGGAAATAAAGGACACTATAAAGGATGTTGTTGTTGAAAATAATAAATTAAAAAAAGAATGCTCTTCTCTGAAACAAAAAATTCAGCAAATGGAACTGGACATAAGAAAAATAAAAGACGAGCATACGAACAATAATCGAAGTAAAAACCTGGTTATAATGGGTCTACAGAGTGAAGAAACCCATGATAGGTCAAATGTTATCAAGCTTCTCAATATGCTGGAAGTCAACGTGGAGGATAGTGAATTCTCAATATAAACAATACCCAGCAAAATGCCAATAAAACCACTTCTAGTGAGTTTCAATTCTGAGGACAAGTGCAAGTTGGTGCTACAAAGAAGAAAAGAGAAAGGGAAGATAACCTCTGGGGAGCTACAGTTGCCTGGGGATAACCGAAACATCTTTGTAAATGAAGATATGCCTCAAGAAGTAAGACATTTATATGGGAATGCACGAAGCTTGAAGAAACATGGATTTAAATTTGTTTGGCAGAAATATGGATCAGTTTTCTGTAGGAAATCGGACACTTCAGAAATTGTAAAAATCAAGAGCAATGAACAGATAGACTTATTGAAGAGTCCATGAACCAGTTAATGGTGGATCACACTATGTTGACTAATGTCTCTGCCAGGAAACATGATACCGTAAGTGACTACATTAGGAGTTCTGAGCAAGAATCTCTGCCGGGGATATCTATATTGTACATGAATGCGAGATCATTAAAAAACAAAATCAATGAATTGGAAGCCCTCTTGGGTCAGCTTGGGAGGGGGATTGACATAATTATAGTGACAGAAACATGGATCTCAGAAAATGACCAAAATTTTTTTTTTTATTATGAAGATTTTTTAGGTTATGAAGCAGCGTATGCAAGTCGAGACAAAAGGGGTGGTGGATGTGCAATATTTATAAGGGAACCTCTGCAGTTTAATCTGGTAAAAAAACTAAATAAAAACAACATTTCATATATAGCAGTGGGGCTGACGGAATTGAAGATATACATAGGAGCCTTGTACAATCCGAGCAGGAACTTAGCTGATGTGAATGAAACGTTACAGATCCTGGAGAGGGAATTTACAACTTACAAAAACAAAAGATTGATCATGGTGGGTGATCTAAACATAGACTTATTACGTGATAATACTAATAGTAGAAATTACAATGACCTTTGTATGGGGAATGACTTTTATTACTGCAACCGGACAATTCCTACTAGAAATGCTATTGATATTCCAATGGACCTCAGAATTGTTGGTAACACCCTTAGTGATCATGATTTACAGTTACTGAAATTGTTGTTTAAAGAGGAAGTAAAAAACAAGCGCCTATACTACACAAAGAAAATAATAAATATGGAAAAAATCAAGACTGACCTAATGGAACTAAATAAAACATTCTCAATTAATACAAACATAAACGAGAATTATCAACATATAGTTCAATGCTTTACACAAAACACTGAATACAAGGAGAAAAGAATAAAAGTTTCTAATGGGTCTGGGCCATGGTTTACACCAGAGATTTCTAGAGCGATGAAGGAAAGGGATTACTATTATAAAAAATCAAACAAACACCCAGAAAGTATTTTTCTGAAAGAGAAATACATAGAAACAAATAGGAGAGTAAAAACAATGGTTAAACTGGCTAAGAAAAACTATTACACATTGCAGCTTGAAAAGTCTGAGGGTGATGCCCGAAGGCAATGGCAAACTATTAATGAGATAGTACACAATAAGAGAAACACAAACAGACCCACTATAACAACATTAAAAATCTCCAATAGGGAAATAACTGATGAAATAGAGATATATGAAGAGTTGAATAGTTACTTTGTGAGAATTGGACCTGAACTATCCTCAAAACTCCAGCCGGTAGATATTGATACGGAACTTGAAAAAAAGAACCCTGAAAAGTTTGTATTGGAAACTGTCACTGAAGAGAAGATTAAACTATGTATACTAGATCTACTAATCTTGATACGGCGAAAGCCCATGGCTTAGACAATATCGAAATTAAAAATTTAAAAAACTGCATTGATGCGCTTTGCCCAGTTCTTGCAAAGCTTGTGAACCAATCTCTTTCTAGTGGTGAAGTGCCAGATAACGTAAAAATAGGAAAAGTTGTGCCAGTGTTTAAATCGGGAGAACGTGAATTTCCGCAAAACTATAGACCTATAAGTATATTATCAGTTTTCTCAAAAATCATTGAAAGGATAGTTAACACCCAGCTTGTCGCTTTTTTGGATAGAATAAATTTTCTTTATGACCGCCAATACGGTTTTCGTAAGTCGAGCGATACTAGTGCTGCTGTTGTTGACTTAATAAGTAAAATTCAATTAAATATAGACAAAAAACAGATATGTGCTCTGGTGTCGCTTGACTTGTGCAAGGCTTTTGATACGGTGGACCATGGTATTCTTTTACAAAAGTTGAAATGGTTAGGGCTTGATAATGTGTCGTTTAGCTGGTTCTCTAATTACCTATCAAACCGCCAACAGAGCGTAAATATTTCAAACAAAAATAGTTCCTTAAAGAATGCCATCTGTGGAGTTCCACAAGGTTCAATACTGGGACCCACATTATTTCTAATATTTATGAATTCTATATCCAACTTAAAACTAAGTGGAGAACCATTTCTTTATGCAGATGTCACCCTGATCATGTATATTGGGGAATCAGTTGACGACTTAAAAGCTAGGATTATGGTTGATTTAAAAATTGTACAAGGATGGCTTACTTCACATAAGTTAACCTTGAATGACAAAAAGTCTAACTATATGTTTGTCTCCAGTAGAAAAATCAATAATAATACATCATTGAATTTTGAAAATATAACATTGCCGTACAGTGGTGTGATCAGGTACCTGGGCCTTCTGATAGACGAGACTCTGTCGTGGAATGAGCACATAAATTACATAAGAAAAAAAATAGTCTCTCCAATAGGGATATTCAGAAGGCTAAGCTCAGTCCTTCCAATACAACTTCTTAGACCACTTTACTTTTCATTGGTACATAGTCATCTCCAATATTTAAATATGATATGGTCAACGGCAAATGAAACTTTACTAAAACCAATAAAAACATTGCAGAACAGAGCCATAAAAAATATATACAAACTACCAGTTAGGTATCACACAATGGATCTGTACTCAAATCACAATATAATGTCGGTTGATAGTATCTACAAGTTTCAGGTGTGTCAATGTATACATGGAATTATTTTAAATGCCAAACACTCTGTCCTCAAATTTGATAGGAGGGCCCAGGTGCATGATCACAACACTAGGAGGCATAATGATGTAAATCTGCCTAAAATGCTCACCTGCAAGGGGCAAACCTCCATCTCATATAATGGAGCTAAGTTGTACAACGAACTCCCAGATTCTTTAACGTTGAATTTAAATATGCTAACATTCAAAGTACAACTCAAAAAATATATTTTTCAAGGACAAGGGGTAGGAAAATAAAAGTAGACTTGCTCTGACAGGATTCGTAGACTGATTAGTTTTTTTTTATTTGTATATAGAATTTATGTTCTAAACTTGTACACTTGTAAACTTGTAAATTGCGTACTTGTAAGCTTTATTGTGTATGTATTCTAAGGTTAAGTAAAATAATACAAGTATCTTTTATCATGTTGTGTAACTTTCTCTTAAAAAAAATATATCTATAATTATATTTGATTGATCTGTGATATAGATGTAATGAAAGGATGAGCCTGTATGAATATTTTTTCTGTATTCCTAGGTTTTGTTCAATAAAGTACTATTTTTTTTTAAAATCCATATTGAAAGAGAGAGAGTGCGAGACAGATGGAAAGAAAAGCATTTTGCAAACCAGACTGAGAGACGTTTTGAGGGAGGAAGGCGAGGATCCGGACACATTTTGCTTTGAGTTCGAAGGTGACCTTGACTCGTGCCTACAAAAATTAGAAGATAAAATGACGGAAAACGCCCGGGAATTGCAAGAAGATAAAATTATGAAAAATTCCCAGGATTTAATTAATATTTTAGAAGATAAGATCGCAGAAAATTCTAAAGACATACAGGCCAGCGTTAATAATAAAATACTTAATTTAGAAGAAAAGATAACAGACAATTCCAGGGAATTAGAAGAAAAGATTATAGAGAATTCTACGGAGCTACAAGACAAAATAACACAAATTGAGGAAGATGTAAATAAAAAAATCGAAATTTTAAAAGAAGAAATAGCGAAGTCGAATTCACCAAAATGTCAAGAAACATCGGAGGGACCGAAACTAGTCGAAAATAGGTATGCCTCAAAATCAGTTATGAAACCTCCGCAGTTTGACGGAAAAACCGCTTGGGCCAATTATTTTTGCCAGTTTGAGGCCGCTGCGAGAGCGAACGGATGGACAATCGCTGAAAAGGCTACCGCTTTGACTGTCGCACTGCGAGGAGATGCGACTGACATCTTGCAGACACTGTCACCATCGGAACAGGGAGATTAGCAGCAATTGGTACGACATTTAGAAATGAGGTACTGTCAAGCTCATTTGGAACATGTCTATCATTCCCAGCTAAAAAATCGCATTCAAAAGTCAAATGAGTCTCTGCAGGAGTTTGAAGCCGACGTAGCCCGCCTCGTTCGCCTTGCGTACCCTGTCACGCCCGAGAATGTTATGGAGCGGTTGGCAGTACAGGCATTCTCCGACGGCTTACGTGACAACGAGACAAGACAAGCACTTCTCCTAGCCCACCCAACGCACTTGGTGGATGCTTTAGCACGTGCCCTAGAATTCGAGGCCGCGAAACAAAGTTCTCGGTCTTTAGGAAAAGTACGGGCCATCGACGAATGTTCCGACGAATCCGTGGAAGGGATTGTTCGGAAAGTAATGGACCAGTTGGGCAAGTAATGGACCAATTGGGAAAGTAATGGACCATGGGCAAGAAGGGACCGATTCGTTGCTGGAACTGCGGACAGGTAGGACACGTGCGAAGCCGTTGTAAGGAGAAGAACGAAGAACCGGCTTCGTCGAGGTCGGAAAACTACTAAGGGTCGAAATGAAGGGGCACACGTCGACCTGTACCCAACATGCCCCAACGAAAACTGCTCAAGTCGCCTCGCTACAACACAAATTCAACAGCATTTTTGTGGATGGTTTTGTTGATGGAGAGTTCCGGACCATGCTGTTGGATACAGGTGCGACGAAAACTATCATCAGACCGGACATTCTTAAAACATCGAAGAAGGTTAAAACAACACAATGGCGATTACGTACTGCTACGGGGGTCCATGGAGAAGTAAACCTTAATTTTGTTATTGGGAGCACCAGTTTTGAACATCCAGTGTTGGTAGCAGATATCGAAGAACTAATTCTCGGAATGGACATTATGATCAATAGAGGTTTTGAACTAAACTTCAAACAGGGAATTTTGAAAATAAATGAAGAAGAAGTGGTTCTACATCGAAAATGTGAGGAGACGCTTCGCGTGGTGGTAGCAGGATGTTTCGATCCCTGAGCGCTGTGAGATATTTTTGGATGGTTGTCTGGAAGGTAAAATGAATAATGGGAGTATTATTCTGTTGGAGCCAAGGAACCGTGACAGCGAAATAGGACGAGGGGTCGCTGTTGGAAAAGTCCTGCTACGAGCGAAGAAGACTGTACCGGTGAGAGTAATGAACACGAATTATTATTCTGTATCCTTGAAGAAGGGAACCCTCTTAGGGTACTGTTGTTCGGTCTCCTCAGTCGTTCGAAGCGTGGAAGCCTCCAAAGTTTCGACTTCAAAAATTCCGGACAAAATGGTGAAGGAGTTAGTAAACGTTAAAGGATTATCTCCCGAAAATAGAAGAAAATTGAGAAACCTGATAATCAAGTATCAAGATGTGTTTGATAAAGGAGAAGCAGGACAGAGAGGTCGTACCAATTTAGTACAACACAAAATTGATACCGGAGATGCACGACCAATCAAACAAAATCCGAGAAGACTTCCGCTCGCCAAACGTGAAGAAGCTGATAAAATCCTTCGAGAAATGAAAGAAGAGGGTGTCATCGAACCATCTAACAGCCCGTGGACATCGCCGGTAGTACTAGTAAAGAAGAAAGACGGTACCACCAGGTTCTGTGTTGATTATCGGCAGCTCAATAATGTTACCAAGAAGGATAGTTATCCCCTGCCGAGGATAGACGATACTCTAGACACGCTGGCGGGGTCAACGATATTCTCTACGTTAGATCTGAAGAGTGGATATTGGCAAGTCGACATGGCGCCGAAAGACAGAGAGAAGACAGTGTTCTCGGTGGGCTCCGGACTGTGGCAATTTACCGGCATGCCTTTTGGATTGTGCAACGCGCCAGCTACCTTTGAGAGACTAATGGAGTCTGTGTTAAAAGGACTATCCTGGACTACCTGTTTAGTGTACCTGGATGACATCATAGTGGTTGGGAAATCCTTTGACGATCATCTGAAGAATTTGGAAGAAGTTTTCAAGCGACTAGGGAGCTCTGGTTTGAAACTTAGCCCCAAGAAATGTCATCTGTGTCAAGAAAAGGTACACTACTTATGGCCATGTAGTCTCCTCCCAAGGAGTTGCGGTAGATCCACAGAAGACCAAGACAGTGGAAGAGTGGCCGATACCTAAAGATAAACATGAACTACGAAGCTTTTTGGGACTATGCACATACTATCGCCGCTATGTACAGGGTTTCGCCACCGTCGCAAAACCATTGACCAGACTTACCGAAGGCGAGAGGCGTTTCTCTTGGGACTCAGATTCTGACGAGGCATTCCGAAAATTGAAGAAGGCCCTGACTAGTGCGCCCATACTTAGCTACCCTCTTGGCAACGAAAACTTTATATTGGATACCGACGCTAGCAATATTGCGTTAGGCGCTGTTCTGTCTCAGATCCAGGATGGTCAAGAAAAAGTCATTGGTTATTTTAGTAAGACCTTGTCAAAACCGGAAAGGAACTACTGTGTAACCAGACGAGAATTACTAGCAGTAGTTAAAGCAGTGGAACACTTCTACAAGTAACTCTATGGAAGAAAGTTCTTGTTCAGAACAGACCATGCTGCTTTGAAATGGCTGTTGCAGTTTAAGAATCCTGGAGGGCAGGTAGCTAGATGGATTGAACGATTACAAGAATTTGATTTCGACACAGAACATCGAGCTGGGGCGATCCATCAAAATGCCGACGCACTTTCCAGAAGACCTTGCGATAAGGACTGTAAGCATTGTTCCCGAGCAGAAGAGAAAGAAGCGAAACTCATAAGAACAACTGTGATTAATGATACTTGGCAACCCGAAGATCTTGCAAATGACCAAATCAGCGATCCAGAGTTGGGCTTGGTGATTAACTGGAAAAACGCGGACCAGAGACCAACGTGGGAGGAAGTTTGCAGATATTCGCCGAACGTGAAGTCGTACTGGTCCCAGTGGAATTCATTGGTAATAGATAACGGATTACTTTGCCGTGTGATTGAGAGACCAGAGAGACAAGAAGAGAGAAGGCAGATCGTCATTCCAAAGAAGAGGGTCCCGGAAGTCTTGGCGGAAGTTCACAATGGAACCAGCGGTGGACATATTGGTGTTAGCAAGACCCTTGGCAAGCTTCGTGAACGGTTCTATTGGGTGAACTGCACAGAAGACGTGAGGGCCTGGTGTAAGAAATGCGACGTTTGCGCTGCTATCAATGGACCACAAAAGCGTGGTAAAGCTCCAATGCGCCAGTACATTGTAGGCAGTCCTTTCGAACGAATAGCGATCGACGTGGCTGGTCCTTTCCCGGAGACGAACGATGGCAACAAATACATTGTGGTAGTAATGGATTACTTGAGCAAATGGGTCGAGGCCTAAGCGTTGCCAAATCAAGAAGCGTCCACCATTGCTGATGCTCTTGTTAAGGAATGGATCTGCAGGTTTGGTGTTTCCATGGAGCTGCAATCAGATCAGGGAAGAAATTTTGAGTCCAATCTGTTCCAAAGCGTCTGTGAAGTCCTTAACATCCGCAAGACCAGGACGACTGCTCTGCATCCACAATCCGATGGGATGGTTGAACGCATGAACAGAACAATTAACCGTTATTTGGCCAAAGTAGTCTCTGACCACCAAAGAGACTGGGACAAATTTCTTCACCTGTTCCTGTTGGCCTATCGTTTATCCGTCCAAGAATCCACGGGGCAAACTCCAGCCAGCATCGTCATGGGACGGGAAGTGCGTCTACCTTGTGATCTGAAGTTTGGTTGCCGACCGGGAGAAGATGTCGCTGGAGAAGATTATGTCCACAGACTACGTCAGAGGATGAACGACATCCATCAGCGAGTCCGCCTAAATATTCAAAGCGCTAGTGACCGAATGAAGGAGCACTACGACATTCAAGCTGAGCATGGGGGATACAAACCAGGGAATTTGGTGTGGCTGTACAACCCGCAGAGACGTCGTGGATTATCTCCGAAGCTACAATCCTCGTGGGAAGGCCCATACGAAGTCATGGATAGGATTAATGACGTCGTATACCGTATCAGAAAATTGCCAAAAGGAAAACCGAGGATAGTTCATTTCAACCGTTTGAGCCCTTACCAAGGCGAAATAGAAGATCATGCTGGGACCGTGAGAACCTGCAGCTTTGATCCCCCTGATTCGGAGATGTGCTTTGATGATTTCATGGCCGATACAACAGCAGTGAGAAGGCTCGCTATGGTGTAACCAAAGAAGAACCACGAGACCTGTTTTCCGTGCCTCCTGATTATTCGCTCGCTCACTGTGTGGCCCGAGATTTGCGGATGTCCAGAGGGATCGCTGCGACGTTCAATGAGAAGTTTGGGCGTGTCGGAGAACTACGCCGACAAGATCCAGAGGTTGGAAGCGTCTTGAGGCTAACCGACAATGCACATGGTCAAGCAAGACACATCTTCTACCTGGTCACCAAGGAATGGTCCCCGAATAAGCCGACTTATCTCAATCTATGGAAGACCCTGATTGAACTGAGAGAAGCCCTGCTAAACAACAACGTTGCACGATTAGCCATTCCGAAGCTGGTGTGTGGACTCGATGGTTTGAGTTGGCGTACAATCCGGAACATGATTGAAGTCTTGTTCAGATTTACGGGAATCGAGATACTTGTTTGCTGCTACAACCCAAAGCTGAGATCGGGAGAGAAAACTGTAGACTGCTATTTCTACCCAGACCTCGCAATGTACCAGGGGCCAGCTTTGCAAATACCTTCATTCACCGTGTACATCTCGGGACGAGCATGTACCTAAGAAGGGGGCAGTGTTGCGGACCCGTACCGTGTGAACTCGGCCTTAGGCTTCAGGCGCCTGCTATGACTCATAAGCGGCCCTCACACGATCAATAATATTGTCAATATTTTGGATTATTGACAATATTATTGAGCGTTTGAGCGTACATATTTTAATACTTTCAATATATTGATGGATTTTCGGGACCCTGAAAATACTCGACAATATTAAAGGCGGAGCTAGTCGTATTGACAATATATTGATCATAATGTCGCATGATTGACAAGAATTGACTAGTTTATTGGTAACCATGGCGGAAGACGGAACATCGCCGTCGTTGTTTTCACCAGTTTTGGGATCGCAATCATCAGCCTTCTGTTTCTTAACGTACTCTAGAAGATTTAGTTAGCCAAACCCCTTTTTCTTTTTGATATCTATTTTTTTATCCAACGCCTTTTTATAAATTTTTTCTCGATTTTTTCTCACTTACATATATCAAAATGATTCACACTTAATATCTGCACAAAACTTAATATTGATATATGTATTGACCGTGTCAGGCCACCTTTCAAATATTGATAAAACATTGACAATAAAAAATATTGGCAATATTATTGACCGTGTGAGGGCCGCTATACGCCCACCGACGTTCGAAGAACGAATAAGAATTTACTAGACGTCTGGACTGTCTGTTTCTCTCGTATATAAGCCGATGCCCGAAACCTGAAGGGGATAGAGATAAATAACCGATCGACGCGTAGAGTTACAATCGCCGCGCTAATTCAAAATAAATTTCTGTTAGATAAATAATTAGATAAATTGTAAATAAGTTATAAATAGTTCTTTAAGTCTTTTAATGGTTATTGTTTTTGTTAATTAGTGTTAAATAAATAGTGTTTAAATAAATTGTGACTTTCTATCCACACGGAACCGACGAAAAACGTAACAATATGTTTAAATGATGTGAATTTGAAGGTAGGCTTTATAAGGAAGTATTACAATATTAATTACACAATGGTAACACTGCATAACATTCTTTTAAATCTCGTTTGTAGAAAACTTTTTTCTTTTAAAATTATTGCCCTCTAAGCACACCACCGTAGTATTTTTCAAAAGCTTTCTATTTGAAATAGTTCCTTTAGACAATGTCATTATTTTTTGACTTCATAAGAATTTATAATTATTCGCATATGTTAATAAACGTAAAATATATTAAAAATAGAACACAAAATACCTAACGGGGAATTCACCCTGTATATGAAAAAAATTATTCTCTCTAAGAAACCATGTCGGTATTTTTCTACAGGAACAAAATTTTAGAATGCATTTGACGATTATCTATTAAGCCAGTTAAGACAATTATACTAATTATGACATTAACAGTTTAAAGTAAAAGATTTCTGAAGCGCTAACACGCAATATAAACAAATGTTCCTGTACAGGGTGGCTCGAATTCGACGCTCATCATTGGGATTTCGGAAACCGTAAAAGATACAGGATCGGTTAAATGGAGGCAACGTTGCGCAGTTTGATGCTCAATAAAATGCCGTATTGCATTTTGAAAAATTCCGAATACTTCCGAATATATTCGAAAAAAAACGGAATTTTCAATTTTGTTTTCTATTGTTTCCTGGCTTTATTTGTTAAGATAAATAAATGAAAAACACATTTTCATGGCCACTTTTTCTGCTCTATAACTCTGTATGATTAAATATTGACTTTGACGTTTCGGCTTCTGGCGACCATCATCAACTTAATTTTTTTAAATACGCACCTGATTTTTTTTTTCAATTTAATTAAATCCTTTCGTCACTCTTAAAACACTATATATAGTCACTTTGATATTTGCCGACGTTTCGTACAGAAAATTCCATCACCAGAATATTTTATGCAAAAAAATATAAAATAAAAATGCAATACGACATTTTATTGAGCATCAAATTGCGCAACATTGCCTCCATTTAACCGATCCTGTATCTCTTACGGTTTCCGAAATCCCGATGATGAGCGTCGAATTCGAGCCACCCTGTACTTACAGGGTGGTTCGATGATGCTGAGCCTTCGGATTATAGCAGATACTAAAATACTACTAATACAAAACTAAAACTAATTCAAAATTGAATACGTCAATCAATCCTAATTTATGTTATATACTAACATACCAAATCTCGTTTTTTATCAGAAGAAATAAAAAAGTTATAGGGGTGAACCACTCTTGAGAAACACTCGGTATATTATGATCGTGGCTCTAGAAAAATAATACCTTCTCTATAAATAAATAATATCAGAGAGAAAATTCTATTGCAGTGTACTATAAAATGCTTGAGCAGACCACAAAATTACAATCGCAACAATATCGCAAATCGCAGCTCCTAAAAATTCAAACTCGCAGATAGAAATAAAACTTGAGCATATTTTGACCAGGACAAGACACTACAAGCCATAAACTATCAAATCTATTTTTCCAAGGTTCCATGATTAACAATTAGTGTTTTAACACAGCCATGGCACTCTAGATTGAAATTTAAAATACAATTTGTTTAAGCGAGAATATCAAAAGTTGACATATGTTTATGTCATTCTATTCAGAGTGTCATTTTCTATCAAATAAAGTAAAAAAATACCGAACGTTCCATTTAAAAATCAAAAGTTGTAGTCATTTCCGGTGAAACAGGAAGTGACCGAAAATAATTGAATACGTCAATAAATCCTAATTTATGTCATATACTAACATACAAAAATCTCGTTTTTTCTTATCTATAATAATAAAAAAGTTATAGGGGTGAGCCACTTTTGAGACGCACCCGGTATAGATAGTAGTATTTTCAGATTTTCAAATCCAACTCTGTATTTACCATTTATCACAGAATATCTAGCTACGCAACTAGATATTCTGTGCGTTTATGTACTAAAACGTCCACTTTGAATCACTCTGTACATCGGTGTTTCATCTTGTGCTTTTAACGCCTCAAAAGTGCCACTACCATCAATAAAGGATTATCTTTAGATAAAAGATTTCGTTATTTTTAAATACATACATTATCAGATAGATTTATAATACGTTTACGATCTTTCAATCTAAAAATAAGGCTACCGGCAATATTATGTGGAAGTATCAGCATATTTAGTAATATGTCAAACAGACAATGCACATGCCTCAGTCTCGCACACAGTCGAACAACGCAACCTATTCTAATTTTAAATAAATAGAACAGTAAACTTGTCAATTTAAAATTGATTATGTAAATATGACATAGAGGTAAATAAAAAAAACAAAAAAAATGACAGTTACGTACACGAGTGAAGTTACAACCAGCAGCGGTATAGGATGTTTTATAAAATTGTTAAAACGGTGAGTAAACAAAATTTGACCTATTTTTCTTTACGTGAATATTTTTTGTACATAACTACGTAAGTTATCTGGAAAATTATTTAGCCATTGAAAAATAAATCTCAAAAATAAAACAAGCTTTTTTCGAAACTGTCACTGTGTTAGATCTAAACGGGAATCCCGTTCACAGAACCTTACATGTAAACAAATTTGCCTAAGCAATAAAAACTTTTTAAATTTTAAGGGTATATCTCTCCCTCTATAAAAAAAAACTTTAAAATGTTTAAATCCAACCAGTTTTATTTTTGATTTCTCTATCAGTAGCAAAATATAGACCACAAATGTATAGATAGACATTATTTCTAAAAAGTATGTTTACTATTTACTATAAATTTATAAAAAAAAATCCCACAAAATATATTAAAAAAAAAACAAAAAAAAACAACGCTTTATTGTACAAAAAGCCAAAACAGCTTCATCGACAAAGCATTCACAAAACAAAAAAGCTCAAAAACAAATATACAAATAATAAAAAAAATGTCATACAATACAAATCAATTCAAAAAAATTTACGTCATAAAATTACAAATAAAACATATATGGACATTGCAGAACACAGGCGTATCTAGAAAATTTTACAAAAGGAAAACTGTAAATCATGTTATATATCATAAAATCAAGAGTTATAAAATATTAAATACTAGACCTTTAACCAGTGTATGAGATGATCAAAATTTTAAAATTCAAAATTGTTCATGATTAAACATCAACAAAAAAGTCGTTTACCGCATATAGGGCTCTCTCCAGTAAGTATGATTTCAGAGCTTTGCGAAATGCGGGAAAGAATGAAAGTGACTTGATATTGGAAGGCAAATGATTGTACATTTTCTTGGCATTGTACAGTATTGAGCCCTTAACTAGTTCTGAGCTCGGGGTTGGCAGATAAATATCGTGCTCCGAATTCCTATGGATAGTTGTGAGAAGGCCTTTCCGGAATAGAGAATATGTGCTTGCGGATTAAGCAAACGGATTCAAAAATGAATAAGGAAGGAAGAATCAGTATTTTGAAGTTTTTAAAGAAATTCTGGCAGTGAGTTCTACTGTTTAATCCCAATAAGGGTATCGACCTGCTCTCTTTTGAAGTTTGAAAATACGATCAAATTTTGTCGCGCAGCAAGTACCCCAGAATGGAAGGGCATAACGAAGATGAGACTCAAAAAGGGCATAATAGACCATTCTAGGGGTTGATGAGTTAAGTTCCTTAGAAACTGATCTTAGCGCAGATTAAGCGCATTCTATTAAGTGTAAGCACCCTCTACACTATGCCCGAAATGTTTCACAAAATATTTCTTTAAATATTTCGTGAAACATTTCGCGAAGCATTTCTCGAAATACTTTCAGAAGTACACTCTGCTATGTTGCGAGAAATCTCGGCCGCGAACTGCGAAATAGATCGAAAATAGACCGAGACACGCCGTGATGGTTGTTAGTTTTTTATTAGTTTTGTTCTTAAATATCTACTCTGTACATATATTATAGAAATTGTGTAGAATATAAATCAACATAAAACGAGATGTAATTAACAAAATATCTGAATTGTAAAAAATGTATATACCGATGTGGCGGATTCATCTCTCCAAAAAATCCTAAATGGGTATTTCGCCACTGCAAGAAAATCTATAAAATAAAATAATTATTTTTTTAAACACTTCTGTGTTAAAATAAAAATAAAAAATAATCATACAGAAAGTTCAGAACTTTTGGTTTTACCTTATTGAGTAATTGTTATCAGGTAGTAATTGTTAATTTTGAAGTTTAACTTGATGTAATCAGAGACAACTACATATAATGTCATTTTAACAGAACGTCAACGGTTTTTTGTAAACGTATCTGTTTTAAAAAACTAAAGTGCTCTCGAATAGTTGAATTTAAATATTTTAAATATTTTTTTCTTTATTCTTTGTGTTTTTTTTGCTTCCGACGGCGCCGGCGGAAAGAGATAAACTTTCGGAAACGTTAGGCATTTTTTTGTTCATTAGGCAAATTTGTATATCTGTAAACCTAATGGTGCGTTTAGACTTGAGCACGCACGAGCTGAGCGTGCGCGCACGGCATTCGTTCGCGCTCTCGGCTCCGTTCAAATTAAAAACTTATTTTTCGACGAATGAGTTGTGTTAGCGAAAATAATGGACGACCAAGAAATAGTCGAGGCTGCAGTCATTGTTATGCACAGCTTAATTATTAAAAAGAAGAAAAATCGAAAACATTGTCGCTGGTGGCAAACCCAAATTTTTAGAAATCGATATAATTTACTGCAACAACTTAGTGTCCGAGGAGGGCTATGATCAGTTCAAAAACTTTACAAGAATGACCAGGTCCGACTTTGAATATTTACAAAATTACAAACACCAAAAATTACGAACAAAGATAAAAATTTTAGAATAGCAATTTCATT
Source organism: Sitophilus oryzae (assembly GCF_002938485.1). Lineage (NCBI taxonomy): Eukaryota > Metazoa > Arthropoda > Insecta > Coleoptera > Curculionidae > Sitophilus > Sitophilus oryzae. The sequence continues at coordinate 3,725,349 of NW_022145945.1, forward strand.
AATATCGACATATTCAATATTAATTTTATTTACAAGGTTTTGCCATGCGTTATATTTTTTTGATTTTTTAATAATACAAAGAATGTTTAACATTTCATAATATAGGCAACTTTTCATATTTTTCAATTAATAATAACGAAGATTCATTGATCCACTCCATAATTTTAATAAAGAAAAGGAAAAAAAATCACACACGCACGCACGAACGCAGACAAAACAAATTGCCGGTGCAAATTGAGCGTTTTATATGCGCACACATAAAATCCCTTTGAGCACGGACCAAAAACCGACACCAGACGGCTCACGTTCGCGGCTGCTCGCGTACAGACAGATTCAGAGTGAGCGTGCGCGCACAGCCGTTTACACTTGAGCATTCGCGGAGGATCAGTGCGTGCATGCTCAAGTCTAAAAGCACCATACCATCTGGCAAGTTGTTTCCGTTTGAATTAACGCAGAAGTGTTTACAAAAAATAACTATTTTATTTTGTAGATTTCAGTGGCGAAATACCCATATAAGATTTTTTGGAGAAACAAAATATCGTGGTAACAACAGATATTTTAGAAACATCTAGATCTACTTATTTCGCTGAGATATATAAAAGAAAGTCCTTTGCCTCGGGTATAGATACCGCCAAGTTTTGAAAACAGTTCGAAACGAAACGTAATTGAACGAGACGACAGGAAACGCTAAAAAAATTCCCCCACGCTCTTCTCCGCAATTTCACTAGTAGTTTTCAGGCTCTTTTAAAAAACAAAAGTAGATCGAGATAAACCGAAATAGGTCAAGACAACCGGAGATAAACCGAAACGCGACAAAGTTAGGCGAAGGAAATCAAACCATGGCCTGTTTCGTTCTATTCTCCGAATAATGTAGAGCGTGTTTAAATATATTATTTTGATTATATTTTTTTAACAGAAAAAAAAAATTATGAATTGATTTTATTAACAATCAAAAGAATGTCTTTATAAAAGTTATATTTGTTTCTCTTAGAATACTAATTACTTATAATTATTTTTGGAATGCTCACCGCTGCACATAGGAGTATTTATATCATAAATCCGCGCAAAAGTCGATAATATCAAGTAGGCCGTGAACGCTTTGATTTGTGTTATTTTCTTAGCATAGAAACAGGTTTAACCAATGACAGATACCAAACATCTCACCGTGTCACACTTCACCTGGTATGTTAGTCAGAATTCTGCCAATTTTTGCCAATTTTTCTCTGTTTTGGAAGGTTACGTTTTTTGATAGTTATTTTTCTGGAATTGTTAGTTTGTGTGCTGACTTGTGGACAACACGTAACCTAAATATGGAAGACCAAGGTATGTTGATTATTTTTATTTGATTTTAATGAATTTGTTATATTTTTTTCGCCAGAAAATGTGAGTTAGAGAAAACTATAAGAATGCAATTTATTTATTAAAAAAACGCATATATTAGAGGTTTTTTTTAGTTGTCAAGTCTTGTCAATCTTACCATTATTTGCGATACTATAGCTAAGGATGTTGTTGAAAAAATCAAATTAAAAAAAACTGCGCTTCCGTGCGCCCTTTTGTTTTTAATGATTTAATGCTCACCATAAACTGAAAATGCACTGTTATTGCTCAACGACCATAACAAAATGATTTAAGAGTAAATTCTTAATTTAATCAATGTAAGTGAAGTTGACATTTATCTGTTAAGCTGCCGATTAAAAAAAAACTAAAATAATTTACTTTACTGAGTATTTTTTTAGTAATAAGTCACGCAATTCTTCCAATAGGACAGTTGTCGGAAGAGGCAGCAGAGGCTCGCAATAAAACTTTTCGGCAGTATAGGCTTGGACTCTCAAGAAAATTTTTGCGTGAGCAGTGTAACCGAGATATTTTAAACAGACTACTGCTAACTTCGGATCCATATCTAAGCTTTATCCGTCCAAAGCATCAAAAGAAAAGAAAGCCATTTTCGAAAGAAGCATTGGATCTTATGGTGGCAATAGATCCACCACACAGCAGCATCGTCCATCAAGTATTAGATGATGAATCGGGTGATGAAAACCTAGTAGATGATATTGATCAGGATTTTGATTACGAGGACTGACTAATTCCTTTGAAATAATTAAGTTTTCTTTGTTTTATTCAGAGTATACCATATTGCGAAAAACTTAATTTCGCATATTGTTTCTTTATTACTTTTCTTTTTCTTCGTTTATTACTTTTTATACGTACCTGTATTATATCTTTAACCAAAAACTACTATATCACATTTATAATTTTTACTTTAAAAAAATTGGTATGTTTTTTAATCCAAAATACCAATCCACATTTTTTTGGAGACGTTTGTGAAACCCCCTGTATATAAGACGGAGTTCAATAGTATTTTTTTTTTAAATATAAAATGTAATTTAGAATTATATTTTTAATTAAGTAAACGTGTTTTAGACCGAAAAAAATAATAAAATAATTTTGCGCGCATTTTTGCCATAAATACTCCTATGTGCGCTGTTTGAAGTGAATTTAAATATTACACGTGGTCGCTTAATTATATAGAATTAAATTATTATAGAACAATTATTAACAAATTACTATGTATTGTTCAGTCTTTTTATTGATTTGTTTACTATTCAGCGCTAAAAAATATCATACGATCAAAAAAATGCGTCTCAGTGGCCTTTGAAATAACCATTTTCTTCCTGTACCTGCCTATACCTACATTTTACATACGCCATTTATTACAAATTAATATTTACAATAACTTAAAAGTTAAAGAGTGGTTGGGTGCAAACTTTATACTTTTTGAAGTAAATAATAAACTTTACAAATATTTTTTATGTCAATGAAAAAATAATATCGTTCATTTTATAAATTCTTCACATAATTTAATCAATTTATACAGAATATTCAGCAAACTTCGGTATAATATGAGACACCAAGTATATTAATGACAAAAAGGCGAAGGTGCTGTTTAATAATAATTCTTAAAATTTTAGAAATAAAATAAAATATGTTTTTTATTATTCTTTATTAAATTGTAGATGGAAAGGCAGTATTTACAAAATAGTATGGGGAGATCTAATATTATTTTTAGCCATATATTATGCACTCAATTTTAGCTACGTGTATGCCATGAATGAATTTTCCAAAACGTAAGTACATATAAACATTTTTGAATTTCATTTATTAATATTGTAGGGATATTATATGTTATTATAGATTTTCGATTCTCAAAATTATGATCTTGCATTAATCTATAGCATAATATTATACAAATATTGGTCTTATAAGATTAAAGCAATATCTAAATAAAAATGAAAAAAAATATGATATATCACTTCGGAATTCTTAATCCTATCCACAGAGTATCTAAGAAATATAAATTTTCTTTAAATATCAATATTTAAATTCCTGACTCTTTATTTATACAGGGTAAGTCTTAAATAAGTGCAAACATATTTAGGGGTACTATATTTGGACCCCAGAAACACGATTTTTTCGCGAAAAAAAATCAAATTTTTTGAAAAAATGTTTGGATTTTTTTTTAGTTTTCAGTTAAAAAACATAATTTCTTGATAATTTGGCAACATATATAGGTAGTAGATTAAATTTACAAAAAAGAAAACACAGTAAAGATCCAGTGATTTTGAAAATTCAAGCAAAAAACCCACTTTTTTCTAATTTTAAAGTAAAATAACTACGTTATTTTGAACTTATTTAAAAAAAATAATGAAAAGATATGTTTATCTTTTATCGAGATCTACCAGCTCTGAAAATATTTGCAGTTATTTAAGACTCTGTATATTTAACCATAACTTTTATATCAGTTATATTCATCAGAATTGGATTATAGGATTTAGTTAAAAAAGTCTGATAACTTTAAATATAATAAATTTAATAAAACTACAAAAAAGTAGTACTACAGTTATTAGTAATTCATATAATTGATTAATAAATATAATCACATAGATCCCATCACAACCCCAAAAAATTGATCAAATGAGAGTCGGACTCGCGCACGAAGGGTTTCGTGCCATTCATTATCATTAGACACAATATTATTATAAACTTTTTTCCGATTTAGCTGAAATTTTGAATACGCGTATAAGTAATTTAAAAAAAATGAAGAAACACGTTACTAAAAATTGTATTAATCAATAATAAATATGTAAAAAGTAAAAATATGTAAAAATTTAAAAAAACGATTAAAAAAGTCGCCTTGACTAGGATTCGAACCTTCCTTACTACGGCTCCAACGTCATAGCAGCGTAAAGTCCTAACACCGAGGACTTGAAAGATTCTATGTAAAATTCTTACTTAAAAGATAATGTTTAGTGAAAGTACTTTTTTATTTATAAACATTTATTTAATTGTTTTTAGTATTTGTTCTTATAGCGGAAACATAGATACATTAACTGTAAAAATTTCAACTGTCTAGCTATAACAATTCATAAGATAGACCTTTGTGACAGACGGACGGACGGACAGCGAAGTCTTAATAGGGTTCCCGTTTTTAGCCCTTGGGTAAGGAACCCTAAAAAGACCATTTTATACTCTATGAATTTTTTGTTTTTAATTTTTAACCTTTATCTGTGCCTATATCTCTTCTATTTAGATTTCGATGTTGCCATATTGTATTATCTCCTGTAATCTTTTAATATACAGGGTGTCCCAATATTCCGGAAGTAACTGAACTACTACGTACAGTGGCGGACTAAGCCTGTCGGGGGCCCGGGGCGGCGAAGCTAAATGTGGCCCCCGCCCCCGGTCTGTTTAGATAATGATATACTTCTAACGCACATTTTATAAAAATTGAATGACGTATGTATAATGGTTGACAAAATTCAAGTATTTATACAGGGTGTCCCAGGCTGAGCCTGCGTTCTGCGTTAGAAGTTTCTAGAAAACTACAATATCTAGATACGAGAATTTGTGAATATCATTGTTTTACAATGAGATCTATCGATTAAAAATATTTTCAATATGGCAGAACTTTCGAAAGTACCGGAAGTTGACAGCAACTTTCTTATTTTAAATGGGTGACCCCATTTTTTATTACATACTTAAATTTTCTGTAAAATTTTATAAATTTTGATATTAAACACTCTATACCTAACGTTAACCGTTTTTGAGAAAAAAAAATCTTTATAATTTATGGAGAAAAAAACTGCCTGTCAAAAATATGTATATAGCTTAAACGTCAATAACGTCAAATTTAGTGATTGCCACAGCCACTGTACCATAAAGTGAAGACATGTGGCTATCTATGTCAAAAATTAAATTGTCCGAATGTCATATAATAATGGCCGTAGCTGTCATGGAATTGAGCGATTAAAAAGGCGTTCGTTACTTTCGTTTTCAAAAGTTGTTACTTTTTGACTATACATGTTCCTGTACCTAAAATAAATCGTTTTAAAGTTATTTAAGATTTAGGTTTAAAGCGTAAATTTTTCTTGATTTTAACCAGTAGCCTATGACAGTATATTATCGATCATCATTTCCAAGCTAACTTTGCGCTGTTTTTTTTTCGATCGTACGGTATATTATTAAAATATCAACTATTAGATATCACTAAAGGACGAAAATACGAGATATATTTATATAAAACATTTTTTAAACTTTTAAGCAGTTTTTTTTTAGTTTTCAAACTAAATCTTAAATAACTTAAAAACGATTTATTTTAGGTATAGGAATATGTCTAATTAAAACTTAACGAATTGGAAAACCTTTTCAGTAGTGAAATAAAAAAAGCGGGTTTCCATTTGAAAAAAAAATATTTAAGATAATTTTTAATCGCTCAATTCCATGACATCTACCGCCATTATTATATGACATTTGAACGATTTAATTTTTGAAATAGCCACATGTCTTTTCTTTATGTCACAGAGGCTGTGATAATCACTAAATTTGACTTTTAGGCTGTACAAATTTTTTTGGCAGGTAGTTTTTTTCGTCCAAAAATTTTAAATATTTTTTTCTTAAAAATGCTTCCAGGGAAATACCGCGAGGAAATATCGCGATTTTGTAAGTCCTCCAAGATCCGAGGGGCCCCTTCGCTGTCTCAGGCCCATGGCCCCCGTTATAGTAAAGACTTCACTGCTCATCATCAGTAATGAAGCTAGAATACAAGTTATGCTGCGCATTGGTTGTAATTTAAAATGTTTATTCAGTAAAAATAAATAATGAAACCATTGAAAAATAACTTAAAAGCTAAAATAAATAAATTCAGTCTCAAAATATATAAAAAATAATAATTGTTCGATATTTTAAACAAAGAAAATTACCCCTTGATTTAATTTCCTAAATAGAAAATGCCATTTATAATTACTGGGGCCTGATAATTGATAATTAAGCAAACATCTGCTTCCATTTATACTGTTTATAGTTGGCGTATACGTATGGTTTGCATACTCCACCTACAAACTGCTTTATAACTACTGAACACATATTGGCCTTGTTTGCCAGTTGAATAAAAAAATACTTATTAAGATTCGGAGGCACCCTAAAAGACGGCGCCCGGAGCGTACCGCCCCTTCCGCCCCCCCCCCCCTTAATCCGCCACTGACTACGTATTTTTGGAATCAAAAAGTGCTTCGTTTATTGTCCATTACAGGACTTCAAGCTTTAAAAAAATAAACACCCAACTTTATTTTTTTCATTAACTACTTTATTTTTTCAGTCATTTCGAAAAAATCGTAATATATTGCTCAAAAAATGCCAATTTAATACCTCTAAGTTTTGTACTGGGCTTCTATGTCAACATCGTCTACACTAGATGGTGGAATCAATTCACCTCTATACCATTTCCAGACAATTTAGCTTTACTAATAGGTGCAAGCATCAAGGGACAAGTAATTAACTATATTTTGACTAGAAATTATTAAACTACTTGCTAAAGCAGTTTTTTTAAGGATGAAAGAGCTAGAATTGTTCGAAGAACTATAGTAAGATATGTCTGTGTTACATTCACTCTTACCCTGACAATGATGTCACCCAAAGTGAAGAAACGTTTTCCTACACTAAATCATTTGGTCCATGCTGGTCTTTTAACGCAGGATGAGAAAAAGATTGTAGAAGATTTAGAAAAGGAGTATCCCAATTATCAAAAACATTGGTAGCATTCCGGAGAATATACAGGGTGCTACAAATTCGAGGTACGAGCATTTGTATCTCGGAAACCTTAATAGGTACGAAGATGGTTAAATTGGGGCAAAGTTGCGCCTTGAGATGTTCACCAAGATGCCATCAAAAAGGTATAAAAATTTCAAGGATTGCTGAGTTTCTTGGAAAAAACGGATTTTTTGGAAAATCTATTTTGTTTTTTCCTGTCGTTACTTTTTAGAAAATCAAAAAACTAATTATACATTTTCATAGCCACTTTATTAGGGCTATCTGATAGTACTTTAAGATTTTCAAATTAGCTGATAATTTGTGAGATACAGAGGTGAACTTAACTTTTTTAAATACGGACCTGCATTTTTTATTTCAGATTTTGAAAGAACTCGGTCTCCTGAGTCCAATGATTTGCCACACTTTATGCTTTTTTTTTGGGTACCTTAACAACAACAAAACTATTTAATTATTATTATTTTAAATAATTTCAAGTACGACTCTGGTTTATTAAATCATTTAATCTGATTATATTCATCGTAACAATATCGATTAGAACTAATTAACATTGAATAAGGAAAATCGAGCCAATTGAAAGGATCAAATAAATAATATCCAAGTCAGCAATTTAAAGATACTATTTTTAACTTTTTTTTTATTGTGTATTTGAATTCTCAGTATACGATTTAATAATATTCATAATATATTAATCGTAGTTATTATAAATAAATCAACTTCTACAAACTATATAATTTCTAAAGCTCTACATGTTCGAAAGGGTTACCACTCCTTAATGCACAAAAACTTATTTTTTGTTCAATCTTATTATAGCTCTTTGAACATAACTTCATGTTAAGGCAGGCGGCCACTGCGAGCGAAACTAAACTAAGCTAAGAAAATAAAAAGAAACGGTAACTAAACGAAAATAAGTTTCATCGGCCACGGGGAACGATTTTTGCTTAGTAGTCTGCTGCGTCGGTGGAACCTGTCACGAACTAAAACGAGCGAAACTAAACTACGATTTGAATCTTCGTTCATATGTTGTCGTTTAGTTTCGCTCAAGTGGCCGCTGATGCATTTAAAAGTATGGAAGCTGATTTTTACAAATCTTATCTTCGCTTAGTTTAGTTTCGCTCGCAGTGGAGAGCTAAACTAAACTAAACCAAGCGAAGATAAGATTTGGAAAAATCAGCTTCCATACTTTTTAATGCTTCAGCGGCTACTTGAGCGAAACAAAACGAAAATATATGAACGAAGATTCGACTCGTAGTTTAGTTTCGCTCGTTTTAGTTCGTGACAGGTTCCAGCGAATTTTTCGCAGCGATTAGTTCGATGATAGCAGAGATACAATACGAAAACTTAGCTGACTACTGAGCGAATATCGTTCCCAGTGGAGTTCCCATTTTTATAGTTCCGAATGCATTTTGTAGTCTTTATTGTAAATGTTGAAATGTATTGATTTCACTTTTATAAATGACGCCAAGTAATCCCCTTTAGTTATTGCATTTCATTTTCCGTATTCAATATTTTACCCCACATCATTGTTAAGTTTGACAGTTTATCAATATTGTGACGATGAATAGATTAAATCTTATAAAAAAATAGAGCCGGACTTGAAATTATAGTTTAAATAAATTATTAAAATTATGTTCAAATGTATGTAACAAAAAATTATATTAAGTGTTGGCATATCATTGTACTCAGGAGACCGAGTTCTTTCAAAATCTAAAATAAAAAATGCAGGGCTGTATTTAAAAAAATTAAGTTGGCCTCTGTATCTCACAAATTATCAGCTAATTTGAAAATCTAAAAATACTATCAGATAGCCCTAATAAAGTGGCAATGAGAATGCGCAATTAGTTTTTTGATTTCCTAAAAAGTAACGCCAGGAAAAAATAAAATTGATTTTCAAAAAAATCTGTTTTCTCCAACAAACTCAGCAATACTTTGAAATTTTTAAAACTTTTTTGATTGCCTCTTGGTGAACATCCTAAAGCGCAACTTTGCCCCAATTTAACCATGTTCGTATCTATTATGGTTACCGATACACCAATACTCGTACCTCGAATTTGTAGCACCCTGTATTATGTAATATTTTTTTTTAATATTTTTATTTTATCAGGCTACCACTTGCTTGGGCTGCCAACGTTACAACTAGAGCTAGACATGAAGGCATTATTAGAGAGGATTTGTCTGTAAAGAGTATCATAGACCACATAAACATATTCAGAGGAAAATGTGGTGATATGTTAGCTTATGATTGGATAAGTATACCCTTAGTTTATACACAGGTTAAGTTCTATTAAACATTTCTACAAATTCCATTATTTCATTCCGTACTATAGGTAGTCACCATTGCAGTTTACAGCTACTTCCTAATAACAGTTATAGGGAATCAATTTATTACGTCAAAAGACGACTTACTGTTTAATTTTCCATTTATGCCAGTACTAGAATTTTTCTTTTATATGGGTTGGCTGAAAGTAGCTGAAACTTTAATCAATCCATTTGGAGAGGACGACGACGATTTTGAAGTTGTTTGGATGATAGATAGACATATTCAGGCATGTAGAACATAGTTGTAAAAAAATTGGTCAAAGGCATTCCTAAAAACTATTAATTAATTCTGACAAGCAACGGTATACAGGGTGCTACAAATTCGGTGTACGAGCATTGGGATCTCGGTAACCGTAATAGATATGAACATGGTTAAATTGGAGCGAAGTTGCGCTTTGGGATGTTCACCAAGATGTCATTAAAAAAGTTTTAAAAATTTCAAGGAATGCTGGGTTTTTTGGAAAAAACGATTTTTTTGATAATGAATTTTATTTTCTCCTGTCGTTACTTTTGGGAAAATCAAAAAACTAATTGCACATTCTCATAGCCACTTTATTAGGGCTATTTGATATTGTTTTTAGATTTTCAAATTAGCTGATAATTTATGAGATATAAAGGTAAACTTAATTTTTTTAAATACAGACCTGAATTTTTTATTACCGGTTTTGAAAGAACTCGGCCTCCTGAGTATAATGATATGCCACACTTTATACTTTTTTGTTGTTTTGGGTACCTTAACAACAATAAAACTCTTTAATTTTTATTTAAAATAATTTCAAGTCCGACTCTGTTTTAAATTATTTGATCTGATTATATTCATCGCAACAATATTGATCAGCGCTAATTAACATTGAATAAGAAAAATCGAGCCAATTTGAAGATTCAAATAAATTTTATCCAGGTGAGCAATTTAAAGATATTATTTTTAACTTTTTTTATTGTGAATTTGAAATCTCAATGTGCCATCTAATAATATGCGTAATATTAATCGTAGTTATTATAAATAAACTAACTTCTACAAACTAGTTTCTAATGCTCTACATGTTCGAAAGGGTTGCCACCCTCCCTATTGCACACATTTATTTTTCAATTTTATTTATAGCTCTTTGAACTTTCTTCTTATACTTCCCAATGTATTTTGTACTCTTTATTGTAAATGTTGAGATATATTGATTTCACTTTTGATTTCACAAATGAAGTGAAGTAATATGTATTCATTTGTATATTATTTTTTATTATTTTATTGCATTTGATTTTCCATATTAAATGTTTTAGCCCACGTCATTGTTAAGTTTGAAGGCTTATCAATGTTGTAACGATGAATAGATTAAATATTAAAAAAAACAGAGCCGTACTTGAAATTAGTTTAAATAAATTGTGTTCAAATATCCGAAACAAAAAAAAATATTAAGTGTAGCATAACATTGTACGCAGGAGACCGAGTTCTTTCAAAATCTGAAATAAAAAATGCAGGTCCGTGCTTAAAAAAATTAAGTTGGCCTCTGTATCTCACAAATTATCAGCTAATTTGAAAATCTAAAAATACTATCAGATAGCCCTTATAAAGTGGCTATGAGAATGTGTAATTAGTTCTTTGATTTTCTTAAAACTAACGACAGGAAAAAATAAAATTAATTTTCAAAAAAATCGTTTTTTTTTTTCAAAAAACTCAGCAATCCTTGAAATTTTTAAAAAAAATTTGATGGCATCTTGGTGAACATCCCAAAGCACAACTTTGCCCCAATTAAACCATGTTCGTATCTATTACGGTTACTGAGATACCAATGCTCGTACCTCGAATTTATAGCACCCTGTATACAGAGTGAGTCTTAAAATAAGTACAAATATTTTCAGGACTGGTAGATCTCGATAAAAGAAACATATTTTCTCTTTACCGTTTTTCAAAAAAATCCTAAATAACCGAGTTATTTCACTTTGAAAATTTCGAAAAAAAATATTTTTGGTTAAAATTTTGAGAACCACTGGATATTTTTTGGGTTTTCTTTCTTGTAAATTGAATATACTGCATATGTTGCCATATTACCAAAAAAGTATGTTTTTAACTAAAAACTAAAAAAAAATCCAAAAAAATCCAAATTTACATTTTTTTGCGCGGAATACCTCATAGTCGTGTTTCTGAGGTCGAAATATACTACTTCTAACATATTTGCACTTATTTAAAACTCACCCTGTATAATTTAACTTATTACAAAAATATATATTCTTATTTAAAGTAAAAGAATTATATGTATAATAATTTCAGACATGCTATCTTTTGGTGGATAAAATTCATCAAGATCATCCAAAGCTAATGAAAGATTACTATTGGCAACAAACAGCGCCAGACACCCTACCTTTTACTATAGCTTCTCAACAGTATATGAAAGAAACGCCTGTACAATCGGCTGAAAATCTTAAAATTAAAAAGACAGACCAAGATTGGATCATTCCAGAGGTCCGGTATCATTCTTTTCTAAATTCTTGACAATTTGATGAAGTTAAATTATTTATATCATTATTTACTTTTCAGGATAAAGGACATGGCCACAGAGGAAGTAATAATATTATGAAACTATATATAATAAAAAATACATAAATACTTAATTATATTTTATTTTAGAATCAGTGTGGTCTGTTTTAAAAAAATCATTGTCAAGAAACAGAAATGAAAATGTGGGTTATTACTTGAAAAGAATTGCTGGAGATGATAATGCAGATGTATTTGATGAGGTTTATATTAATTTTCTTTAATCTAGAAGAAACCCAATATTTTTTTATATTACAGATAAATACCTACGAACAAGAAGGTCCCAGTAAAATTAGTATCCCGCTATTTCCAAAAACACAATGCAACGAGAACGTAGAGGAATTTGAGAATCTCAAAACAGAAAGAATGGAACTTCATAGAGCAAAACTTTTACAGTACATTCAATTAATTCAAGCTACCAATAAAGAAAATGTACCTGATAAACAGACATATTTGAAATAACTTTTTAACTATAAACCACTACAAAATAAGAACCCACTTTTTAAATAAAGATACTTTAATGATATATTTATTTATTGTTACTATATAACTGTATAAAATTTAGCTGCAATAAATATAAATATTAAAAATAAATAAGGAATATTTTTAGTAGGCATTACAAATGACATTAGATACACATAAAATATTTGAACAAATTTCTTAATAATATATAAAATACAATAAGGTATAAGTTGTCTAGTAAGACGTTATATATTCAGTATTTTTTCCAGTTTTCTTTATAAGTTCCAAAACTTCATTGGCTGATAGAGTCGTAGTTACTTTTACTTGTTGTTCCTTTAAATTGATTTCAACGTTTGCAATCTTATCTATAACACAAAATTGAATATCATTATGTTTTCAATTACTAATTTCTAATTTTGTATTATATATAGACACAGTTGTTTTTAGAATGAATTAACTGTGTGTACAGTATTATATAGCTAAATATAAACAATTATTCTTTGTCATAGGATTATTAAATGATAAATCTTTTAATTTATAATACGAATTACTGCCATTGTAGTGCACTGTCAAAAGTTATAATTGAAAATTTAATATTTCTTTTAATGTCTGTTTTTTTTTCATAAAACCTACAATATACCTTTATGTTTCCCTAACACACGTTCTACTGCACCAGAACAACCTTCGCAAGTCATCGCCACTCGATATTCGTGCACTTGGGACTAAAATTCAGTAAAACAAGTATATGAACGGATAATTTTAAAAAAATTGTAGACCTAACTTACCATCTCTAAATGAATACGTGTCACGTCTGTCTTGAATAGTAAAATGAATTAGTAACACGCAATAAAAGTTACTGTTCTAATTTGCAATAGATGCATGAATCAGCGTACTGAATAATTTATTGAAATAACTGGAGAATAATTTCCAAGTTTTAAAAATTTGATAACTAAACAAAAACGACAGCTCTCAAAAAAATTGACAGTTCGCAGATGTCATATGTCATCTACCTTTACCATAGAACAATAAATAATAAATGTGACATAACCATTGATTATAAAAAGTTGTTATTGATTAAAAGCTGTGGTCGGAATTAACATAATCGAATCCTAAAATTTGAAAGTACCGAAACGTACGTTGCCGGTTGCCGATTATAGCAGCAAATATATGACGTACCGTCGGCATATGGACACGTCATTGAATTTTGTGTCTTCGTGGCCGGAAAGTTTGATTTGGAAGAGTTTTTCTAAATTTTATATTTAATTTTATAGGTTTTGTTCGACATTGCAGTCAGCATAATTCAACAAGGTAATATTCTTTAATAATTCTCTTTCTGTATGCATTTTCTTATGTATAATTATATTGTTTAATAGTTTTAATTATTGGAATAATGCCCAAATAATTTAAAAGCAAATCAAAAATTTGTTTGATATTTTCTTGTTTGGATTTTTTAAATTATTATTATATGTACAGTGTTAATATATACCGATTTAGTGTCTATATTTAAATGAGTTTGTATCACTACTATTTAACATATTTGTTTAATCTAAAAGTTAATATATTCAATATTGTTTAAGGTGGTTTTTGTTACAGAGATATGGATCAAATCGTTAAATTCGTTGAGCCAGGTCGTCAGTTTGCTAAGGACTCCATTAGATTAGTAAAAAGATGTACAAAACCAGACAGAAAAGGTAAATATTTAATAATATTGAATCTAGGTTAATACCATCGAACATTCCACAACTCTCATTTAAACTCTGTTGTAAATTAAGACTTGACCGTTATTACTTAATAATTGTGTTTAATCTAAGCATTTTATTTATGTTTTTTTACAGAATTTCAAAAAATAGCAATAGCCACTGCCATCGGATTTTGTATTATGGGATTTATTGGATTTTTTGTGAAACTTATCCATATCCCAATTAATAATATTATTGTAGGATCATAAAAGACGCTTTTTTTGTTATACACAATCTGCAACTATTTTTTATTCATAGTTTATTTATTTTGTATCAATTTTTCAAAGTAATTGGATGTATCATCTGGTTATGATGTATTATTAGTTTTAGTTGTCTTAAGGCATCAATAAAACTATTTTCTATAAATATGTTACTTTGAATATTTCTTTTTCCTCAAAAAATATAAGCATATTTCTTTTTTCCTATACTGAAAATCAGTGAATTAGTTTTCCATTCTCTGGTTTTCCACTTTCCACAGAGTCAACATTTTTATATTAGAACTTAGAGGGGTATATAACCTAAGTATATAACTGGTTGCATAACCAACATTTGTAGTTTAAAGTTTTTTATATTGTGTTCTAGGAGACCGATTTGGTGATTTTTTAAGCAATTTGTACGAAAATAAGCACCTTTTTATTTAGAATTTAATGGTTTAAGTATAATTTTTTTAAAATTAATAATTTAAGAGTTATCAACAGAAAAATTGATTTTTTATTTGAGACACCCTCTATATTTTTAATTAACTGAAAATAATTTAAAATTACCTTTCCAAAAATATAGCACACTTGATATTTTGTCATAATCCCCTTCGAAATACAGAATTTTTAAAAGTTCGCCACTTTTAACTAGAAGGCTTTGGACCCCTTATAAGATAATAAGCCCTTAATGGAACTTGAAAACATATTTTTCCAGCAAAACGACGCACCGCCTCTGAACGCTGAAGTTATCAGCAAATTTTTGCAGCCAATTTCAAGAATAATTGGATAGCTAAACAAGATCCCACCCGTTGGCCGCCGAGGCCGCCTGACTTAGTGCCGATGGATCTAATTCTATGGATATATTTGCGGAAGAATAACGGTTCCTTATTCTTCCGTATAATCTAGACAAGAACTAAAAATACTTAGCAGTTATGAGAGGGTACCTTTCACCCCCACTGAGTTAATGAATTTCGCGAGAAATGTTCAAAAACCGCCCCGCTTGTCCATAACAGAAGACGGTCGATATGTCGAACACCTGAAGCAAAATCTCATGTCTCGGTTTGCTATTTATTTTTATTGTCATTAGATATAGTTTAAATGTGTTAATGTTGGTTAAATATAGTTTAAATTGTTATAAAATTCTGCATCTCTCATTGCAAATATTATTTTCGTTTTAATTGCTGCTCACCGGCTAGTTTTTTTTGCATTAGAGCCGGCGCCATTCAAACTCTATATCTCGAAGAGAAATTGAGCAAAATATCAAGTATGCTATATTTTTGGAAAGGTAATTTTAAATTATTTTCAATTAGTTAAAAATATAGAGGGTGTCAAAAAATCAAATTTTCTGTTGATAATTCTTAAATTATTAATTTTAAAAAAATTATACTTAAACCATTAAATTCTACGTAAAAAGATGCTTTGGGAATGTTTTCATAAAAATACAAAATTTTCCATAGCAAAAAAGTTACAGCGATTTGTTAAAAATGCACATTTTAAAAAACACCCCGTAACTCCGAAACGGTAACAGATATCGATATGCGGTTTTCACCATCATGTTTTTGATAAAAATTGAGCTCCAGACACCGATATTAGTTTTCGTCTATCTCCTATGGAAAAGGGTATTTCCATTTAATAGCGTCCAATTTGACCCACCCTGTACATTTCAAGTTTTAATTTTTAACTCTATGATTTCAAGTGTAGAGTTTGAGAACAATATTGTATTTTAAAATAGAGAATGTAGGAATAATAGTTTAAAAAACTACATGATAGAATAAATAAAACAACAAAATTTTTAAATTATAAATATATTTTGAAAATAAAATCCATGTTGTAAATATACAATTTCTGTTAGAATTCATATATTAAGGCACTATATAATAAACAATGTAACGTGTGTTTTTAGCTCAATGACCCGTATATTTTCTACAGGTAACTTATGTAAAATCGAAGTAGAAAAGCATAACAAAAAGATTTAATATAGAAGCGTATAATTTTGATTTGAAACAAAGACTTATGAAAGAAAAAAATAGTAACACCTTAAAATATTATTTAAATTGTGCTAAATGTTAATTTCATAAGCCTTCAATGAAAAAATGTTAAAAAAAAATCTTAAATAATAATAATATAAACGTGCCATACAATACAGGGTGTTTCACACATCTTGTTCATAACAGTTATACAGTTACAGATAGAGGCATAAATACGAAGGAAATGGGGATTTTCATCTAAAATAATTAGTTCAGTCATTGGGGATCAAAAAAGGGGCCTGCTTGGAAAAAAGTCCACAAGTTTTGAAACTTTACAGGTTTATAGGTTTTGGGGTCCCTAACTAAAATCCATAAAAGGCACATTTCCAGACTTGCCGCCGGCGCCGCCATCTTGCCAATATGGAGCCCAAAATCGGTATTTGAAGGGAATTTGAAAAAAAATTGAATTCGCAAATTTGACGAGAGCAGAATTAATGAGAATAAAATTTCCTATAAAAAAGGTTTTATGAAAATTTTCGCTAAAGTCAACCGTTTAGGCACAAAATCCCTCTAATCAGAATCAGAATTAATGATACGCCACTGTTTTATGACAAAATTGAAGAAACTAGACTAAAACTAGTTTTAGTGAACCCTAATCGACATTTGATTTCGGAAAATCGACTATATATACATAATATATCATATTTTACGCAAAATTGTAAAATTTCCAGGGATTTTGTGCCTAAACGGTTGACCTTAGCGAAAATTTTCATAAAACCGAAGAAATTTTATTCTCTTTAACTTTACTCTCCTCAAATTTTCGCGAAAAACGCATAGTTTTTGAGATATTCACAAAATACCGATTTTGGGCGCCATCTTGGCAAGATGGCGGCGCCGGCGGCAAGTCTGGAGATGTGCATGTTATGGATTTTAGTTACGGACCCCAAAATGTAAAAACCTACAAAATTGCAAAACTTCCGGACTTTTTTCCAAGCAAAAATCCCCAATGACTGAACTAAATTGACTTTTAACAGTATTGTTCGCATAATTTAATAGCACTTATATAAAATTTAATATATTCTGCTCTGTAAATGTCATTTTAACCTAATGTGTAACAAAATGTGTTTAAAATTTTGTGTAGAATCCAAAAAAAATAATAGATTGCCATGAAATACCCTGTATAATAAAGAATAACTTCAGTGAACATGAAAAAATTGTTTTAATACAAAAATACAAAGTTAGTTCATAAAAAATGTGATGGCACAATAAAAATGTCCAGTGTAAAAAGCCTTACAATTATATATATTACAATTTTTTAGATGTGTTTACATCTTATCACAAAATAACAAATTAAGTAGGAAGTTGTCTTTTAAAATTTAGCATTTTTACAAAACTAGTTTTATTTTTTATTTTAGAAAACAAAATAAAACAGTTTTGCATTCCAAATGTTATAATTGATTTTTTTATATAACTTATATTTTATAAAAAAAAAAGCGTCTTAAAGCACAAATTATTTGTAAATAATTGGCTTAAGCTACTACAACAATTTACGCAGAAAAAGCACATTAAAAAATAGCCTTCTAAAAATATTCAACAACCTAAAAAATCGTGTAGAGTTAGAAAATATTTCTTACAATACAAAGTACATATTTTTATATAAAAAAATATAACAAGTAAAGTCTACATGCTATTCAACCAGATTGGAAGAAAGGTACAAAATACTAAAAAAAAACTACTAAACATAGATAGAAAAATAGAATTTCTAGGATCAAATAAATAATAATATATAAAATATACATAGTGTGACAAATAACAGTTAAGAATTTGGCAGTAAAATATACCGGGTGCGTCTCAAAAGTGGCTCACCTCTATATAACTTTTTTATTTTTTCAGATAAAAAAACGAGATTTGGTATGTTAGTATATGACATAAATTAGGATTGATTGACGTATTCAATTGTTTTTGGTCACTTCCTGTTTCACCGGAAATGACTACAACTTTTGACTTTTAAATGGCACCCTCGGTATTTTTTTACTTTATTCAATAGACAACGACATTCTGAATAGAATGACATATCATATGTCAACTTTTGGCATTCTCGCTTAATAAAAAATCGTATTTTAAAATTCAATCTAGAGTGTCCTGGCTATGTTAGAAACACTAATTCTTAACCAAGGAGCCTTGGAAAAATAGATTTGATCGTCTAATGTTTTTAGTGTCTTGTCCTGGCCGGTTAGAAAATGCTCAAATCGTATTTTTAATAATATCTCAATTTTTTTAAATGGAACGAGGGTGGCTCATTAACATATTTGGAAAAAGCATTTTTTTACGAATAATTTGATACCATACACTTGGTATTTCGAGTCAAATTTTCGTTACGAACCGCAAGTTATAATTTCAAATAAACCATATGCGAAAATGTCAAAAGTTGACATATGATATGTCATTCTATTCAAAATGTCATTTGCTATCGAACAAAGTAAAAAAATACCGAGGGTGGCATTTAAAAATCAAAAGTTGTAGTCATTTCCAGTGAAACATGAAGTGACCAAAAACAATTAAATACGTCAATCAATCCAAATTTATGTTATATACTAATATAACAAATCTCGTTTTTTATCTAAAAAACTAAAAAAGTTATAGGGGTGAGCCACTTTTGAAACGCACCCGGTATAGAGGCAGAGGGGTGTCTCACTTGGGTGACTTGAGTAAAAAATGTACATGTATACTGCCAAAATAGCATTTTACTGCCAATGATTGTGTCTGTCATATAATTATTATAGTCGACTGAAGCCAACGACTGCCAAGAAAATGTACATGTAATTCCAACATTGAGCCACCCCTCGTAGAGGTACAAATAAAATAGTACACCAAAAAAGTAGAACAAAATAAATTTTATTTACCTGGATATAGAATATTAGAAACTACTACTATATAGTAGTCTACACTAAAAATTCTTTTATTTGGAATGCATCAATTTGTTTGAAATATTTAAAAATTGTTGTATACAGTATGTCCTCGGATTGTCTTTACAAGAGGAGAAACTTTTTTATTATTGACATTTTGAGAAAAATACATTCTTCATAAAAAATTTGGTTGTTCCAAATTTGTTGTTTCCACGCCGCATAAACAAATTTTTTTATGAAAAATCCATTTTTCGCAAAATGACGATAATAAAAATGTTTATATCCTCTTGTAAAGACCACACGGGGACATACTATAATATATGTATAATCAAAAAATGAGTTCAACCTATAGGTAACGTATACAGTATGAACGAGAAAAACGACGTTATAGTAGCCTTGGAAACAAAGTCGATCATAATTTCTGTAGAGACGATCAGAAGTTATTGGCATGAAAAAACTAAAAGATTTCAGAATTCATTTAAACAACAGTTTTGTGGAATATGAAAACTTTTGAATATTAAAATTAGTTTAAACGTAACGTTTTAACAAAAGATATAGAGGTTGGTACGACAGAAATTATAAACGATTTTCATTTTAGAGTTCAATGTGACGCCTATTTTTTCAATCACATGGTATGCTGATGTAATAGAAATGTTGGTTCAAGTCTTAAAGAAACAAACTCGACATTATTAAAAACTAAACATTGTCAAACTTCATTTACATATTATCGAAAAAAAATTGCATCAAGTTGGCTTGGAAATGACGCTTAAAATAATTCATAAAACATTATTTCCGAGCCACCTCTGACACCATTTTTTCGATCGTTTGTCAGATCTCGGTATTAAAATAATAAGTATAGTATAATAACAATACTGTGTAATTAAAAAGAGTTATTATCAAGTCAGTTTTGGTATAAAAAAAAGTAGAGCAAAGTTCCACACTGTATAATGGATATGTGATATATAAGCACAGATAACTGTGCTATAAGCAGCACGGTATATTTAACGTCTTTTTTTTGTTCTTCAATTTGAGTTATATATTAACAAAAATATTCAATATCAGAAAAAAATATTAGGGTGTAACATTCCAATTATAGGGCTTTAAAAATAACGACATACTGGCCAAGATATTCTTAATAAAAAATATTACAACAATTAGGTATAAGATAAAAAAAATTCACGATTAGTTATAACTTTGAAAACTGATGTCTAGTTTAGAAAAATATATGCAGAGAATATTTTTTTCGCCAAGGAGGTATATTAATGTAGTCTTCTGTAAAGACCACAAGTTTTTCGTGATGTATACATATAAGACTTGGTAAATTTGTGTATTTTTCTTACAATAAATGCAATAATAATTCTATTGATAATTAAAACAATGAGATATATTTTAAAGAGAAGGTATAACGGTTTAAAATTAGATATGTCTGCGTGAAATTTTACTTATTTTTTTTTTTGATTAAATTAGTTACTATACTAAAATTTACCTGACGTGGTAAAAATAATGGTAAACCTGTTGATGACTGCCTGCCCTACAAATATTACAACGTATAAAAAAACACTACTTTCATAAATAGACTCTAAACACTATAATAATAGATTTTATGAACACTTACAAAATACAAAAATACGTCTATATATCTTATAAACTATATCTATTAAAAAATATAGGCAAAGAGAAAAATATTTAATAAGTCAGATAAGTGGAAGGATTGTATCAATAAAATACAATATGTTCAACAATTATTCTTTAAAAGAATAAAAAGTTAGTATACCGTGTGGTCAAAAAAACTTAAAACAAAAAAAAAAGAGAAATATATTGGTTAACTTTCACGGGAAAACAATTATTTGATGAATTAGAAATGATTATAAAACAAAATATAACTTTATGTTCTACATTTTAAGACGTTATGATATTATATAACTGTTCAACATATTATACAGTATGTTTTCAGGATATTTGAACAAATATACAAGGTGAGAATATATCTTAGACAAGAAATACCATCAGAAAACTTGTTGCTTATGGGAAAACTATACTAAGGGCTGGCAAAGCTTAGTCTTGGGTCGAGATTTCCGTATGTAAGAAGAGTACAATGCGTTTATAATGTACTGAATAAAGAGAGAACAGTAAACACGTTGCCAAACGTATGAAATAAACCGAGAAACTGTGCGCATTGCTAGAAGACGTGGAAAGGGATAAAGCAGATTTGTCGCACTCGACCGGTTGACCCAATCAGTACCTCTATCAGTACTTAGTTCTAGTACGAAGTTCTAGGGAAAGGTGCACATCATGCGTTCAGATTCACAATTTAATTACGTCTCGTGATACTTATTTGTTTATTTATTAACGAGTCGTTGTAATTTTCCCTTTAGCTTAAAAAATTTTAAGTGCAAGTTAGAAACACTTGCATTTTTGGTAAAAATAAGTGGAATTGAGTTGGTGTTCGACAGTGGTCGCGCTATTAGAACTCAAAAATCGATATCTCGAAATCTATTGAAAATATATTATTTCGAAATCTATCTTTTCGAAAAAAAAATCTTTTAAAAATAAGCTGTTTGCGATCTGATTTTACTTTACTTGATAAGGAAAGGTGTACCGGCAACGCCGCAACAGCAGACTGCCGCATTTCTCTCACTCCGACTTGATAAGATCCCTATGCGATTTACTTCCACACATGTAAATACCGACCCAAAAGTAACAGTTGCCAGCACGGTATGTGTCCAAATATCCTGAATAAATCATTATACCAGAGAGTATAACAAAACTTAAAAAAAAAAGATATTTTTATTCAAACAAAAAAAACGTTAGGCCATACAACCGTTATCCAGTTCCTGGCTACTTCCATAGTTCTGGCTGGATGAGTAGTTGTGACAAGGTGAACTGGAGTAAGAATAGGGGCTGACGGTGTCCAAATTGATGAATTGCTGGGTGTCGTAATCGCTGATGTCCTCCACTATTATACTGGGTGGTTTGCTGTAACTGGTTCGTGAGTAGGTCAGTTGGTTTGAAACAGACACGCCATTAGATCGTGTTAAAATCTAGAAAGAAAGATTTTTATAAAGATGGATTCTAGATAAAATGTCTCAAAATTTGAAAGTCACTCACGAATAATTGTTTTCTTATTAAAATGTGCTTGAACAAATACTTGAAAGAACAACTCACCCTAAGAACAACTGTTAAAAAAAATTGACAAATAAGCTATTAGATATTATTAAAAATATGAATAAATTTGTAAAAATTTGAAAATTTTTGAGCCAAGGAATGTTTGCGCGGTTTTTTTATTATCATAAAATATGACAAAATTCAAACAATGTTCAAAATGTGATTACTGTTGATTCTATCTTTTAAATGAACTTTGAATCATAAAATAATGTTAAATTTTAGCCGAGTTATTAAACAATTTGTCCTATCAATCCATGATACGCTTATGAGATCTCTAACTCCGGAGCGTTAAGACTTTCAGTGATATTCAAGGCGGAATATCTCAAAAACTACTAATTCTACGTAAAAAATGACAAGGACCATTTTTGTAGATAATTACCTAAACTTTATTTTTTATTCTAAGAAATAATTGTAAATTGCATATTTTGGCTGATATTTGCGAAAAACTGATTTTTCGGCCAGGACGGTGTTAGAATTTTTCCACTAAACTATATACTTCCCAAAAGGTACACAGTCCGCCTGAAAAGTCCCGGTCAACCTTCATTTACTGGACTATTACAAGATAGTGTGCATTTTTATATGGTACACCGTGTATTTATAATACTTATTTATTAAAATTTCTTATTATGTTCAATATCATTTATTTTTTAAATTAGTACGTAGGCAATATCAAGCAATCAAGCTAAATGGTTTTAAGTCTTTTATGGAGTCGTACAAAGTCAGCCTTTTAATGTTTATTTTAAAGCTATTTAATAGTTTCTAATAATGGCTATATATTTTAGCTAATGAGGAATGTTTCATTTTCAATATGTCCTTGTGCATTAATCAGCTTAAATTAACTTGTTAAAAAACGTAACATTTAAGATTTCACAAACATATATCTAAACTTATTATAATTTGACTAGTAGGCAAAGAAAATACACATTGTCCATAACATTTTTGTTAAAAAATTAAATGTTTGTTTGTCGCCGATGAGTATTTGACACGCAACAGGATATAGTTACTCAGGACGTTTTATTTCATGAGCTTTTCTGTGACTGAAAAGCCCGATACGTGATATTATCTCTCTTCAGCACTCCGGACATTCTAAAATCTCATTGCTTTGTTGCCTCTTTACTTTTTGGTTGTCGCTGTTAACTGAGTTTACAGTTCTTCTCCATTGCGATCTATTGTGCGCTGCTTCTCCCACTCGTTCTGTATTTATATCTTCTTTAGGTCTTCGTGGAAAATATCCTTGTACCTTTTAAGTTGTCCACCCGGTTTACTCTTACCGTCTACCAGCTCACCGTAAAGCAGAGATTTTGCTAGGCGGTTTTCTTGCATTCTGCATATGTGACCAGCCGATCTTAAGCAGGATTTTGTAATCATGACTTCAACACTCTCACAGCTAGCCTTTTCAAGGACCAGTACGTTTGAGACATGGTAATAACATTTGATTATTAACAATTGTTGTGTGCCGGCGGTACGGCACCCAGGTTTCGCTTCCATATAACATGGTAGGGATTATTATTGCTCGGTACACTGCAAGTTTCGTTTTTGTGCTCCAAGTCATGATTGTAGAAAACCCTATCTTTTAATTTCCAGAATGCTCTTGGGGCGCTGCTAATTCTGTGCTGAATTTCAGAGTCGATACTGACCTTTTCCGAAATCAAATGGCCGAGGTAATTGAATTCCGCTACATATTCCAATAGTTCTTCCCCGATTTTTATAGCATTGTGTCTTCCGGGGGAGTGCACATGATTTTAGTTTTATCGATGTTCAGCTTAAGGCCTAAAGCCTCGTATGCCCAGGTATATGTGTTCAACATTTCTTGTAATTGTTGTAACGTTTTTGCAACTAGAGCGCAGTCATCAGCGTATTGAAGTTCTGTGATGAATTTTGTACCGGGTGTCCCACTAAGAATAGCTCTCGGCTGTATCTCGGAAAGTATTAGCCGTAGGGGCTGCGGAAAAAAATATAACTAAAGAAGCTATGAGAAATTGCTGCAAATTATTTTCAAGTTTGTAGAATGACCGCTAGGGGGCGCAACTGCAACAAAAAATAAGAAAATAGAGTTTTTACACAATTTTGCCTAGATAAGGTGTACTATAAGTAATAGCTTTATAATCTTCAGTAAATTTTGAATATTTTTTGTTAGAGCTATTTTCCTCTATCTACCAAAATAAAGTGGTGGGGGAAGGTTAGATCTGTTAATCCCTGTTAACTCTGGACTGGATGATCGGAATCTAACAAGCAAGGGCTCGTTTAAAAGAGCATTTCTCATTCTATATTATACCATATAAACAATAATAATAAGCTTTTGAACATAGACGCTAGGGGGCGTTGTCTTAAAATTTAACAAACATTGCGCGTTTTTTCAAAAAAATTAAATGCAATAGTATATGTAATTTTAGCTGATCGGAAAGAGTAGTAAAAGCTTAAAAAGTCAGCGAAACCCGCATCTTGATATCTTCTTTCAAACCGAAGATATTAGCAACATTATAATAAATACCAAAAAATAAGCTCTTAATTACCTTATTTTTACAATACGGTATCAGTAGCCCTCTTGATTAGGCCCATTCTAACAAAAAATAAGATAGAAACAGTTAGTTTATTTTAAAATCGACGAAATACCAGAATACCATAATATCAGAGGTATTAATATCTAATAATTAAGATATTAATAACAGTGAACAAGAAACGCTGATTCAGTGAAGTCATGGTAGGCTTTGGACAAAAGTTGCTTTTGACGTAATAGTATAAACGTCAAATTGTTATTAGATCAACATTTTGATAGCCTTAGCAGCGTTTTTTATTGCTTTTATTATTTGAAGTAGTTGAAGTTGTTGGCATTTTGAAAAAGCAATCATCTATCTTATTTTTTGTTAGAATAGGCCATAATCAAGAAGGCTACTGATACCGTGTTGTAAAAATAAGGTAATTAAAGGCTTATTTTTTGGTATTTATTTTAATTTTGCTAATATATTCGGTTTGAAAGAAGATATCAAGATGCGGTTTTCGCTGACTTTTTAATCTTTTACTACTCTTTACGATCAGCTAAAATTACATACACTATTGCATTTAATTTTTTTGAAAAAACGCGCAATGTTTGTTAAATTGTAACACAACACCCCCTAGAGTCTACGTTCAAAAGTTTATTATTATTGTTTATATGGTACAATATAGAGAAAGAAACGCTCTTTTAAACGAGCCCTCGCTGGTTGGATTCCGATCATCCAGTACAGAGTTATTAATATTCAAATAAAAATAGATCTCACTTTCCCCCACCACTTTATTTTGGTAGATAGGGGAAAATGGCTCTAACAAAAAATATTCAAAATTTACTGAAGATTAAGAAGATATTACTTATAGTACAACTTCTCTAGGCAAAATTGTGTAAAAACTCCGTTCTTATCTTTTGTTGCAGTTGCGCCCCCTAGCGGTCGTTCTACAAACTTGAAAATAATTTCCAGCAATTTCTCATAGCCTCTTTAGTTATAAATATTTTTTTCCGCAGCCCCTACGGCTAATACTTTCCGAGATACAGCCGAGAGCTTAGTGGGACACCCTGTACGTGTTTTTGCCCTGAGTCTATGTTGAATAGACCGCCGTCGTATTTGTATCTAATACCCAATCCTCTTTCCTGCAGTTTGAAATACAATTATAATTCCAAACAGGAGCGGATACAGAAATTTATTTTAGGGGGGGCCGGAATATATTTTAGGGGGGAGCCAAATAAAAGGTAATGTAGAATATGCTTTTTAGAGCGCCATTTTTAACCCAAGAACTTAATAATTAACCCAATTTATAGATCTTGGGGGGGGGGGGGCAGGGTCCCATGGGTCCCCCTCTATCTCCGCCACTGACCCCAAATCAAATGACAATGAGAATTACTAAAAAGAATATGCAATTGAATTGCAATGAAATTTAAGAAATGCCGTAATGACGTCCCCAAGCTCTTTCATCTGGTTGGCAAGTGATTGAGAGAGTTCGACAAGATATAACGTGACGTTCAATGGTGGCTGAACATTCTATATGTATGTATGTATGTTTTATATATGACTTCATACGTACCTCCATGTGTTGACTTCGAAAATCAGGCGGGCTGTCTTGCGCCGCTCTACTATAGGAATGCTGCTCCATCACCGACGCCACCGGGGGTAACTTGTACAAACTCTCTTTGGTAGCTGGCCCGATCTCGTGCTGACACTGAGGCCTGTAACACGCAGGGTCGGCCCTTACACAAACTATAAGGCATCGATTTCGCCAAACTCACCTGTGCACCGTCAGGATCTCCATCAAGAGCCGTTCCTGGTTCTTCAGCTCCCGCAGATGGTTCTTCAGGTCGACGTTTTGCGTCTCCAACGTTTCCGACTCCGTCATCAGGTTGGCGATGCGTTCGCGCTTCTTCAGCCGGCACTTGGTGGCCGCGATCTTGTTTCGTTCTCGTCTACGTCTGCGACGTTCCTCGTCTTCGGGAGTGAGCTGCAATTCAAAGAAAAACAAATAAATAATAGCATACGGTAATCGCAAAACATTTTCCGATGTACGTCATCAATTAAGTATACTCTGTTTTTTTTTTCAGGTAAGATTTCGACAGACGATGGCAGAAGAAAATCAGATGACGTCCCATACCAATCTATTTATTTTAGTTCTTGTTTGTTTTGTATTAACACATAGGGTTTTTTTTTAATAAAATAACTCCATTACATTTTTTCAGTTTTATAGTAATCCTACAGTTTTTTTTCACAATATTTTGAAGTAATCACTTATCAGTCAAATTTTAAATATATTTATTTCCTGCTATGCGTTCCAGTTATACCAACGTATTTCTTTGTAAGATAAAATAAACTACTTTGAAATTAAAATGGCAGACACATCTATCACTGTCAAGGATCTTATCGTTGGACAGACTATAATCGAAATTGATATTAAAGCCTATAAACCTGACTAAATAAAATTTTGGCAAAAATATTTAAATTTGTTGTATAATTTAATGTACCGAGCAGTTCTTCATTTTACTTTATAGAGCAAATTATTGTAACAGATATTTTATTTAGATTAAAGCTGCAAAAATTAGTTTAAAACGATTTGTATTATCGCCATGTTGGTCACATTCCGCCGCGATCAGCAACGTTGTCGTTTATTATTTGTCAATTATCCTAATGTCAGTCATTATTTTGTATAATATTGTGTTCTTGTTGAATCTTTAGGAGTAATTCTCATTTTTATGGCCAATTTTTATAGTCTTTTTTTAAAAATTGTATTTGAACAAAGAGTTCTTTTAAGAACTAAATTTTCGAGTTTTTGTATTGCATTTCTTGAAATTGTGTGTTGAAAATATGCCGAAACATTTAAACAGTCGAAGCAGAGAGCTTGTAGCTTTCCTGATAAACTATTTTAAACGAGAACGTGACAATAAAGGTCCTTTATAACCCTTGACTGCATCCAGAGAAGTAGGTTTGATTGGTAAGCACATTATACCACTTTGAAAGTTATGTCTACTTATTTCGATTTGTAGCGAGTAGCTACTCCTAGGAATAACTGGCTAGTGGAATAATTGTTTCCAGAAATGCTTCGAAATGAAGCAAAAATGCATTCCCCTTCGTGGAGAATACTTCGAAAAATAATAAATAGTGTTTAAAAGTTATCTACTGTTTTTTTTACCTCTATGTGCAAAATATAAAACACAACTCTCGTATTGTCCAGAGATTAACGAGAGATTAAATTCCCGAGACAGTAAGGTAAACTTTCCTCCGAGGTTCGTATCCTTATTTTATTTACACCCACACAATGAATCAAAAGTTGGTATAAAATATTTCATTTTGAAAATAAAATACTGTAAAAAAAATCAGTAATGCCAACATTATACCGTGCTGGCAACTGTTACTTTTGGGTCGGCATTTACATGTGTGGAAGTAAATCGCATAAGGACCTTATTAAGTCTGAGTGAGAGAAATGCGACCGACCGACGCGACGCGCGACGGTGTGCTGTTGCGGCGTTGCCGATACGCCACTCCCTATCAAGTAAAGCAAAATCACGATCGCAAACCGCTTATTTTTAAAAGACTTTTTTTAAAAGAGATAACTAGATCAAATCATTAGACATGTTTCTGAGCATCTGAAATGGAATTATAAGGATATCATTAAGGTGTCATTTTTTTTATAACGAGAAAACGTCAGTAATCGCGATAATTTAAAAACTCAACTTTTTAACACATAACAGGCCATAACTCAAGAACCACTTTAGATATTGAAACTTTTTTTTATTTTCAAGATCGGATATTTTACAATATGTTTACATAAGAAAAAATCGATAAGGTTGTTTTTTCCATTCAAAAATTGTAAACAATCCATCCATTACATTACTTTTAGAGCATAGCAATTTTTAGCAATCGTGTAATTTTTTTATTGATGAAGATTTTCACATACTGTCTACAAAGAAAATACAGCAGAAATATTAACAAAGTTCTTGGAAAAACTACAATCTATTATTTCTAATAGATTTCGAGATATCGATTTTTGAAACCCACTCAATTCCACTTATTTTTACCAAAAATGCAAGTGTTTCTAACTTGCTCTTAAAAAAGTCAAGCTATAGGGAAAATTACAACGACTCGTTAATAAATAAACAAATTAAGTATCACGAGACGTAATTAAATCGTGAAGCTGAACGCATGATATACACCTTTCCCTAGAACTTTAAGTACTGACAGAGGTACTGATTGGGTCGGCCGCTCGACTACGACAAATCTGCTATATCCGCTTCCACGTCTCTTAGCAATATGTGCACAGTTTTTCGGTTTATTTCGTACGTTTGGCAACGTGTTTACTGTCCTCTCTTTGTTCAGTACATTATAAACGCATTGTACTCTTCTTACATACCAATCTGGAAATCTGGACCCAAGACTAAGCTTTGCCAGCCCTAGTATATAGCTTTTTTAGTTTTCCTATTACCGATTCTAAACCGTCCTAGAACTCTGCAGCGCATGCGCAAATGAAATAATGTCTTCATATTTCCTTCTGCGCATACGCATCACAGTTCTATGACGGTTCAGAATCAGTAATAACAGGAAAACGAAAAAAGCTTATATCTAGTTGGAAATAAAAAATATTGTTCTTTGAATGACAAACTGAGGAAGATGTTTTATCCAAATTGCATGTCATTAATGTCGACCCTGACCTCTGGTGCAAGATCGTTAAATAAACATACAAAAACTAATAAATTTGGATATTTCAGAAAGTAATTTTTTAGGGATCTTGTTTCGTGACTTACAGCTGTTTTGGAGCCCCAAAATTTAAGGCATGAGCGTGACCTGGCACCATCGCCATCGGATCAATAGGTGATAATTTTTAGTTCTGAAAAAAATATTTTTTTATATACTGTAAGTAAAAATGCCAGTTAGATATTTCTCAGTTACTACACAAAAGTAAGTGATAAAATCAAGAAAAAATCATAATTATGTCATTTGTGGTGTGTGTCTCAAAATATTCGATTCTTTTTTAATCTTTTTACACTCAGATGTCAAAAAAAAACGCAATGAAGAATTTTTTTGTCAAGTGTGATATTTTTTTACATTTAGTGCTATTTTCATGAATTTTTTTACCAAACTGTATATAAATCTATCAAGTTTAATTCTTAAACTAAGTTTTTTTATAATTTTGACTTATTATACAGGATTAATCAAAGAGTTGTTTTTTACGCTATTTTTAAAACACCCTGGTGCAATAATTTCGTGGGAAGATTTTCCTACAACGTTATTTTTCGGTCAGAACCATGTCTACTCAGCATTTTCTTTTTTTACTCATGTCAACACATGCCTTGCTTAATTTTTAAAAGCGAAATGAATTTGCCACCAACAATTTACCAAATTTTTTCAACTTTGGTGACTATTGTCTCAATGTCATATCGACACTGATTAGAACTTTACATAAAAATTTAAAAAACGCTAAAAAGTAACGATACAGGCTTGGTTTTAATTTAATATTTATTAAAAAGTTGGTTTGGGGGTTCTGTACCATTCATTATCTATGCAATATTAGACACTATATTATTATAAACTTTTTTTCCGATTTAGCTGAAATTTTGAATGCGCGTATAAGTAATTTAAAAAAAATGAAGAAACACATTACTCAAAATTGTATTAATCAATAATAAATATGTAAAAATACGTAAAAATTAAAAAAAAACGATTAAAATAAACTCGCATTGACTAGGATTCGAACTTGCCTAACGCTTTAAACCACGCGGCCACCGAGGTAAAATTCTTACTTAAAAGATAATGTTTAGTGAAAGTACTTTTTTATTTATAAACATTTATTTAATTCTGTTTTTAGTATTTGTTTTTATAGCGGCAACATGGATACATTATCTCTAAAAATTTCAACTGTCTAGCTATAACGGTTGATAAGATAGACCTTTGTGACAGACGGACGGATAGCGAAGTCTTAGTAATAGGGTTCCCGTTTTTACCCTTTGGGTACGGAACCCTAAAAAGTAACGATAATTAAAAAAAATTGCAAAGTGTTTCTGGCAAATTCATTTTGCTCTTAAAAATTAACCAAGGTATGTGTTGCCATGATTAAAAAAAACAAAATATTCAGGAAACATGGTTCTGACCGAAAAATAACGTTGTAGAAAAATCCGCCCAAGAAATTATTGCACATGGTGCAAAACAACTCTTCGATTAACCCTGTATAATAAGTCAAATAAAAGTTAATAATAAACTGGGGCTAACTAATAATAACAATAGGGCTAAAAATGGGACACCCTGTACAATGTGAAATGGGCAAATGTCATCAGCTAATTTGTAATAAACCTATTAAAAAAAAAGATATTTAATTAGTACAGTTTAAAAATGTAATTGAAAAAAAGCAATTTTTAAAAAGTGACGACATCACCTTTTTCTAATTATCTAGCGATTTAACTACAATAATTAAATCAAACAGCTATAAGGTCAACAAACTCGCGATTTTTTTGCAGGCAATCATAAAGATGCGGACGTTCAAAAACTTTCTTCTTACACTCCTTTTGGGCGCGTTTAAATTTATTTTATTCGCTTATTATGTATCTAGAACCAGTCCCAATGCGAAATAGAAGCGCTAAGTGGTACCGGTACCAGCGGATTGGCCAAAAAGAAGCTACACAGCTGAAAGAACTACCGTTATAAAAGATTGAGATGCAGATTGGCGAAGTCTAAGCATGTAGGAGGACAATATGGATAGTTGGTCGATAAAATAAGTAGTTTTTACAAGAGAAAATGTTCTTTAAAATAAAATCAAAGTATTATTATCTATAATTTAGATAACTATGCAAGAAAAAAGTCAGAAGTGCTTGCTCTATGTAGGAGTTGGCTTGGCATCATAACAAACTTTCTTACTTGGTAATGGACCGGTAAAAGAAATGTTCAAAATGGGTTTGTTTTTAGAGAAAGAGAACATATTCCACCGTTGTCAGTCCTTCCCGCTAAGGTTAGTTGAAGGACCTAATTCTACAAATGACGTCTGTGACCTTGGTCTTTTATCTTATCCACCTTATTTCTTATGATCCTTCTATGTCACCAAGAGTACACCTATTCATATATTTTTGTGCTATCTGAAAATTTGTTTATGTCCTTATAGTTATTCAGCACTATTAACGCGATGGGTTTCTTGTTGCGATGAGTTCCTTGCAACAATTATTAAGCTATCTTGCATACTTTGCACAAAAAGAGGTTCCAAAAAGAACAATGTTCTACTGCAAGGTTTGCTAGTAAAAAATTTTAAGCTTAAAGTATCACATCACAATTCATTTAAACCAAAAACTCGTAATACAAAACTAAAATGACAAAACGAATAACAATGTCAAGAAATAAATAAACAAATGTGGCAACTTGACATTCTTTACAGCAGAGCTACCACCTGGATCCACAGTGGAAGATTTAAATTCCAGTTAGCCAGCCCGGCGCAGAATATATCCATGGTTGGCAACAATGAATTTAAAAATCGCGCCCTCGATTACGTAACTAAAAGTTTAATTGGTATCGCTTATACTTTTAAAATAAGCTACAAAATATCTTAAAGTAAAGTTTTGTCAATGCAGTTCTTTAGACATCCTATACATAACAATATTTCTAAGAAATCTAAAATAGAACCCAGTTGCATAGAGTTTCACAGCATCATAATCGAAAATAACATACTCGCCATATAACTTAACTAACGAAAATCCTTTGAATATATCAATCTCGAAACTAAGATCTACAGCCAAAATACATAAAACAAATTTCAGCATCTCTTAATACGAGGTATCTAATGAGGTACTTAAAGTACGACGACTTTTATGATTTACAGTGGCTTAACACTGGCTAACAAGTCGTTATTAAAATGTTCGGAATATTTGCACACCACATTAATTTTAATTTCGCATGATAAACGTAAGAGACCCCTCGAGCCGCTGAAAAATGAAAAAATAAAAATTGATTCTAAATAAAAAATTTTAAAATTGATAGATTTACTACTAGGCCAGTGAAATAAGATTTATTAGAGGGGTCACTTGGAAAAAAGTGTGTGAAAGGTAACATAAGGCATTTTGAAAGATGTAAAAACAAATTGTAAAAGGTATTTTCAAATTCACCCCCGAAAGGAGTGAAATAAATAAATAAAATTACTTTTTTCGAAATTTCGGAGAAACGGTAAGGTCTGGAAAAAAAGTTCCAATAAAAGTTGTAGAGCGTTCAATTTTACATAAAAATGGTCTCTATACTTTTTTTGCGCAAATAAAAATTAACGGAGATAGGGTGGCTAGAAGCTAGGAGACAACTTTTACTGAAACATTTTTTTCCTAGACAAGTCCTTTACCGTTTCTCCGTAGAAAACCGTAGAAACAAGTCCTTTACCGTTTCTCTGAAATATAGAAAAAATACTTTATTTTTATTTTGCACCCCTTCTAGGGGTGAAGTTAAAAAAATCTTAATTGAAATTTTTAATTTTCCAAACAAACTGAATAAAAACATTAACAATATATTAATTTTTTTCAGGGTACTTCCCAAGCAGCAAGCAGCATTTGGACGTCGCGTCGGGCCAACGTTGTATCAGGCGACCAAACGTCGTTGGATACCTACGTTGGCTAGCAGCCTAATTTACCACAAACTGCAACGTTGTTTAAAATCCTAATTCACAGAAATATAAAACTATAAAAATATGACAAGACAACGTTTATTCGACGTCGCAGAAGCTTTTACTTTGCTGTAGTACTAATTCAACGTCGGCACAACGTTATAAAAACGTTTAAATTTATTTTAATACCTAAAATATGGAGCTAACTATTTTTTGTAACTAATCCAACGTTGTGTTTAGTAAACACATGTGGTCGCAAGTCGTGAAAATGCTACTTGGGTTATATTTTTTTTTAATTTCTACACCCCATCATCCCCTAGCTTCTAACCACCTTTTGACTCGAGGGAGGAGGGTCATGGTCAGGTCCTCACAATAAGAACTGACCTCAAATCCAAGGAGGCAATAGAGAAAGAGGGACATATCCTCTATTATAGATACGGGACAACACCGGTATCAGGTCAAAGGAGAGACCAAGTTAAAGAGGTGGAGAAAATGGAGGCAGGTCCTCCAGCCTCCACCTCACGGATTCCTCAGCCGAAGGCAAGCTCCTCGACTGTGAAGAGCGGCACGAAGAGCCAAACTCCAACCGTGGAAGGGTGTGTACACTCGAAGGAAGAACTGTTGTCAGAGGAGGATGGGAAATACCCTGTCCGCTCTACAACAGGGGTAGGATGGGTTATAGATTGTGTGATGACTCAAGGAAGGGGGGTACAATAGATCTTTAAGGTCGCAGTGATTAACCCCCCCCCCCACCCCTTACTTAACTCATTCTACATTCCACAACCACCTTTTGAAGGTGTAGCCTCCCTCACATACTCTCTTTGTATGTAGTTGGACCCATTGTTGTCTATTGTAGGCTATGCGGGCCCAAGTTATCCCTGCTAATTTCGTAATATCATGATCCCATCTCAGGTTCGGTCTCTTAATTCCTCGTGGGTACCATGCTGTAATTTTTGTGGTCTTCTCGCCAGGTGTCCTGTCCATTGCCTTTTGAGGAATTTGACTGTGTGGATGACATCTATTACCTGCGTATATTACCTGATCTATGACCTGGGTCTTTTGTCTATCCATTCTATTCTTTTACGGTCTCTCTTGGTTATTCCCAGCATATTTCGTTCCATTGAGCGTTGTGCGACCTGCAGTTTCCTTATGATGTCCTTTTTAAGTGTCCAGATTTCACATGCATAGGTTATGACTGGTAGTACACATTGGTCGAATGTATTCTTCTTTGAATTGAGTGGCATTCTACATTTGAATATGAATTGATATCATTGAATTTGATATAATATAAATTAAACTCTCTGAAAAGAGCAACAAATCTGCAAAATGTCAAAAAATTACCTTTTATTTCGTTTTTCATTTTTAGTTTAGAGAGGTGCCCGGTGGCGATGGCGTAGAGGTACAGGCTCTCGTCTACCAATCTCAAGGTGTGGGTTCGAATCCTACACCGGGCATTTCATCAGCCGACTATTTTTATTAAAATAAAAATAGTTTGGGTACCTAGGTCGTAAATAAAAATAGTTTGGGTAACTCAGCCTTAAATGAGTACTTGGGATTCACAATCCTGAGGTAATAAGAGACGATTGAAGTGTAGTGCTAGTAGAGGTGTGTAGTTCGTGAACAAACTAGTTCCAATGAACTATTCCGACCCCGGAAAGGAACTAGTTCCTGGTTTCTCAAAGAACTAGTTCCTCAGGACCTATTCCGGGATCGAGACTGTGACCGATATAGAATAATATGCGACGGCGACGGATCGGCTAGCGCGCGTAGCCCGATGGTAGGCAGGAGTGGGGAGTGCCAGCCGTACGCTATCGGATCCAGACCTAGAGTCTAGAGGAACTAAAGTAAATAGACTACGTACGGACGGATCGGGCCAACGCGATCGATGCTAGGCAGGAGTGGGGAGTGCCAGCTGTTTGCCGTATTTTAGATATTTTATGGGAATGTTTCACTTTAGGTCCCTAAAATTAAGAAATATCTTATAAAACGAAGTAGATATTCTGAATTTTTAGACAAAAACAAAAAGCTTGAAGTGAGGAAAAATGCATTTTTTCGTAAAATGTTTGTAATATTTGCTTTAATTGATTTGTGATATAGTTTTTTAAACTCTGATTTGAGTTTCTTTTTTATATTTTTTATCTGCAATAAAACTTACCTATAAGGGAGATTAAAATATCTTTCGTTGTACATCATAATACGACCACCAGCAAACTCCATAAGACGATGCATGGTGTCATTAAAGACGTGCAACGAAAGTTATTCCAATTTCCCTATATATGTTGTTAACATACACAATTACACGTCTCGTTATATCTCCGTATATTATAAAAATTATACAGATCATACTGTGAATAGTTCTGACTGACAACGAAACGCATTAGCAAGCAAGGGGGATGTCAATGTTAGTCGGGAACTATTGTGAACTAAAGACCTAGTTCAAGGAACTATTCCTCTGGAGGAACTAGAACTAAGGAACTAGTCCCTCCCAAGGAACTAGAATTCCCACCTCTAAGTGCTAGCCACATTACCTTCCTTGTATACCGAACGGCTCTAGCATGGCAAGCTGTACCTTGCTAGTCCCAAGGCGTTAAACGCTATATACGGGAGCTATTATTATTATTATTTTTAGTTTATAGACTACTTTCTAAGTATCATTTCTCAATAAATACACCCACTTACGAGCCATAAAATTTCTTATCATGTAGAACGTAGAACACTAAAGGTTACTACAAACACTACTGCAAGCTTGACAAGCATGCATGAACAATATTTTTGTACAAACATGTATAATTTACCTTTGCCGTCACACGGTACATGCATGCTTGAACAAGCTTCAGTTTATGCCGCGAAAAAGAAGAAGGAAGTCCGCGTAAAAGA
The DNA here is from genome assembly GCF_002938485.1 of Sitophilus oryzae. Taxonomy (NCBI): domain Eukaryota; kingdom Metazoa; phylum Arthropoda; class Insecta; order Coleoptera; family Curculionidae; genus Sitophilus; species Sitophilus oryzae. The sequence goes on from NW_022145945.1 coordinate 3,761,682, forward strand.
AGAAGGAATCCTGAAGGCATTTATCTTTTTAATAACGGCATCAATTAATCTGTACTTATTAAGTAAAATGTTGTACGCTGCATCCTTCTTCACCCTGTCATGATATTCTGGTGATTTAATTCGCCAGTGACACGGCTGAGTTTCGTATGCGCGATTGCTCCTTTTCAGATTGTGACCCAGGTGTACTGTGTACAGGTCATTTACGATCACGGACTGAACTAATTGTTTGTACAAGCTGAATACATGTGGTACACACGTACCGTTTCGCTTGCGCAAGCATGGCTTGTCCAAGCTTGCATGATTCAAATTCAATCAATCATCAAGCGGCTTGCACAATTAAAATGCTTGCTTTCAAGCTTGCAGTAGTGTGTGTAGCCACCTTAAAAGTTCATTACGTTATTGACTTCCCTGTTTTATCTTGCCAAAAAAATACTCAAAAACAATATGATTTTAAGGTGGATATCCTAAACGGAAATGTAAACAAACAGAGCTGTGTGGGTGTGACTTGTGCAACATCGAATAAAATATAAAATGTACGAACAGGATCGCAGAATACGTTACTGTAAATAAGAAAGAGAAAAATGTAGAAAATAAACAAAATTAAGTGGCAACCCGTCCCACTTCATATCATTTATATATTTTTAATTTGCATACAGTGGGTCGTCGATACAACCGCACATACAAGGTCGCACAAAAAAGTATGCCTATCGTATTTTCGACCAGTGAAAACAAATTGTCGAATTTGAAATTGGTGTTAATAAAAATACTATTTTTATCTTAGATTACTCTGAGATTTCTATACCTACATATTCCATTATATTAACAGTTTTAAAACTATAGTTTTATGTCAATTTTGTTTGCCTTTTTTGGCAAATTTGAATTTACGTTTATTGCATTATCTGTCTTTTTTTTATTATATTTTGTTCATTTTATAACTGTATTTATGCATAGTGTATAAATCGGGAAAATTATTGGACACAACTTTAAATTGTGAATTACTGTGATATTATTCTGAACTAGTTGAAGCCTGGCGCATCCGCCACGACAGCGACATCAGGAAAAAAAAAGTTTTTATTTTTTTTTTAATTAAATGAAAAACAAAAAATCCGGCGACGATAGTTTTTAGAAGAGCCAATTAGCTATCTTTTAATAAAAAAATCAACTTTCTAGAGCAAGTCGTTACTTCAGTAGAGACGACACAGATAAACATTAGCATTTTATACAGGGTCGTCCGAACTGTATTCCGGTAACTTCGGCAGCATATTCTGCAGATAAGAATAAGTAAAAAAGTTCGTATAAATGTATGTCATAAAATACTTAGTTTCGAAGATACAGGGTGTAGAAGTTTCATTTTTATTTCGATTTTTTCCAAATAATTTCTGAAGTAACGTCAATATTTGGATGAAAATTGGTGTCTGGGAGTTTTGTAACACGAGAAATTTGATTTTGATGTCAAAATGACTCCTATTTGTAGGGGGCAGCACCTACATGCGTTTTGACTATTTTGAAGAGTAATAACTTTTCGTCCGTACCTGTATAAAACTACTGACTAAAAAAATATACATTTCCATGACTTTTTGCTTAAAAAATGTCTCTTGGTAAAACTCGCTACGAGCAACCGTTCTTAAGATATTTAAAATGGAAATAGTCAATACATGTCATTATTGACAAAAAATAAGCACACGTTGAATAGAGTTATTTGACTGAAATAATAAATTTTTATTTTTTTAAATTAATCATAAATTTTTCTGCGAAAAAATGATGATTAAACAGTTTTTGTTGAACTTTTGGCACAAAAAGATTTCAAATTTAAGATTTCAGTCTAATAACTATTTGGTCAACATGTTTAATTTGTCAATGATGACAGGTATTGATAAATTCAATTTTAAATATCTCGAGAACCACTGCTCGTAGCGATTTTTACCAGGAGACGTTTTATATGTAAAAAAAGTTGTAAATGTATATTTTTTTACTCAGTAGTTTTATACAGGTATGGAGGAAAAGTTATTACTCTTCAAACCAGTTAAAGCATGTGCAGGTGGCGCCCTCTACAAGTAGGAGTCATATTGACATGAAAATCAAATTTCTCATGTCCAAAAACTCCCAGACTCCAATTTTCATCCAAATATTGACGTTACTTCTTAAATTATTTGGAAAATATCGAAATAAAAATGAAACTTCTACACCCTGTATCTCCGAAACTAAGCATTTCAGGACATACATTTATACGAACTTTTTTACTTATTTTAATCTGCAGAATATTCGGACCACCCTGTAGATAATTAGAAAGAATTAGAAGTTTTCATTTCACACACTATACTGGAACAAGTAATTATATCATTATATCATAATTCTCAAAAGTAATAGACCAATATATTTTGAAATTCGTTTAAAGTTAACTAAGAATACAGTTGGAACTGAATGACTGAAACTTTTGGTGTTACAAACAGTTGATGTTACATCAGCAAAATAAAACACTATATTCAATACCATTTAAACTTTTAATTACATAATTGAGGGCGCGATTTTTAAATTCATTGTTGCCAACCATGGACATATTCTGCGCCGGGCTGACTAACTGGAATTCAAATTTCTGGCTGAGGATTCAGGTGGTACTTCGCTGTAAAAAATGTTAAGTTGCCATATTTATTTATTTATTCCCTGACATTGTTATTCGTTTTGACACTTTAGTTTTGTATTACGAGTTTTTAGTTTAAATGGATTTTGTTGTAATATTTTAAGCTTAAAAGTTTTTACTTGCAGACCTTGCAGTCGACCATTGTTCTTTTTAGAAAACTCATCGCAACTTTATTAGAATATTTTGAACGGGAAAGCGGTAGTAATGGCCCTTTATGTCTATTAAGTGCTGTTAAGGAGGTGAGTTTTGTTTATGTAAATAATAACCTCGATAATAACTGTTTATAATTAATTTAAAAAATTTCCTAAAATATTTTGATTAAAAGAAAATATGTAAAAGTAGGAAACGCTGTGCCGGTTAAGCTTAATTAGGTGACTAAAAGTTTATTTGATATGAACTATAATATAGTTCATATCAATATAAAAATATATTATATTATATATAATATATAATTAATATACAGGGTGGCCCATCGAAAACGTTCCGCAAGGCATAACGGCTAGGGTAGTTTTTTTTTTCAAAAAATTCAAAAACACGCCAATTTTGTTTGTGAGGGGGACAACTTTTGCCCCAAAAATGATTGCAAAATCTTCAACCCTCTAAGCGGAGGTGTCATCCCCCAAATGGGAAGAGGGGTCAAGTGGTACCGCAATGAAAAGGGCTTTCTATTCTCTACACTTCCCGGCTTCGTTTTTGAAAATCGGTCGAGTCATTGAGAAATTATGAAGGATTGAAATTTAAAAAGTTTATTTAAACATTTATCAGAGTAAATGATAAGGATAAATTCCTTCGACCAATTTGCTGTTTTTTCGTATTATTTCTAGATGTTTACGCATTTTTTCACTTGCCACAAGGTTGAACGATCAGGTGCGGTAGTTACTAGTTCTCAATATCGTTAAACTTTTTAACAATTATGGTGTACTAAAAAGTGGAAATAATCGAACTTTATTTTAAAAATAATGAATGTCGCAATCGGGTTGCGCAGATACCAATGAACGCCATCCTGACGAACACCTTTATGGCAAAATTGTTCGCGAGTTAGTAGCAAAATTTCGCGAAACTGGTTCCGTTATGAATAAAAAGAGGCGGAAGGAAAATCCTGTAGTAAATGAAGCTATGGAGGTATTCGTATTGGGCCAAGATAGTACGATGAGTACAAGAAAATTAGCCAATAAGACCGGCGTGAATCGTACAACTGTACAAAGGATATTAAAAAAACACATGTTCCACCAGTACAAAATTCAGTTGATACAAGAACTCAACGAAGACGATTTTGATCTATGAGTGAAAGAGTGTAGAATAATAATAATTTCGTATTTAATGTGTGTTTTTCGGATGAGCGTACTGTCTTTTTGGACGGTGTAGTTAATCGGCACAACTGCTGGTACTGGGCTGAGGACAACCCCAGGGTTTTTCACGAGGTGCACACACAAAACCCTCAGAAATTCAACGTGTGGGCTGGTATTTTTGGAAATTCTTTTGTAGATCAGTTTAACGATATTGAGAAGAACTTCAACGCATAAGTCACAGAACAGCTATCTAGCAACTACCGTACCTGACCCTTCAACCTTGTGGCAAGTGAAAAAATGCGTAAACATCTAAAAATAATAAGAAAAGCCTCAAATTGGTCGAATGAATTTATCCTTATCATTTACTCTGATAAATGTTTAAATAAACTTTTCAAATTTCAATCCTTCATATTTTCTCAATGACTCGACCGATTTTTCAAAAATGAGGCGGGGAAATATAGAGAATAGAAAGCTCTTTTCATTGCGGCGCCACTTGACATTTGAAAAAAGTTGGGGGATGACACCCCCGCTTAGAGGGTTGAAGATTTTGCAATCAATTTTGGGGCAAAAGTTGTCCCCCTCACAAACAAAATTGACGTGTTTTTGGATTTTTTGAAAAAAAAATACCCTGGCCGTTATGCCTTGCGGAACGTTTTCGATGGGCTACCGTGTATATTAATATATTATATGAAATATATTATATTTCACCACAATACGCTAAAAACAATTTGCATTGTTTACTACACTATTGGCATTGTTAGCAGATGATTAGCATTAAACTATTTACAAATTGAACGTTTGGATAGGCACTCGGTTGGCCAAACCAAGCCTGGTAAAATCAGCAAAAGCGACACAAATCAAAACGAACGTAACTGTGGAGGTGAGAACCGTTCTGCTTTCCAAGAACCGTTCTGCTTTCCAAGTGGTAACCAACTCAAGGCGGAACTCAAGAACTTGGAAGATTCCATCCGCAACCTGGAATGGAAGACTAAGACACTCGAAGAAGTTTCTGAGGGCTTATGATCAAGAAAAATCACAGATCTTCCTGGGTCTGAGTAAGAACAATCTTCGGATTGTCACGGGGTTTTTAACAGGACACTGTCTCCTCAATGAACACCTCAGTAGATTGAAACTAAGAAGAAACGGCCAATGCAGATTCTGTGGGGAAGATGGGGAAACACCAGTACACCTCATCACTGAGTGCGCCGAGACGACAACCATTCCAAACCAAACCAAACCAAACCATTCGTGCCATGAATTTTGGTACGACTGATATTGGAGATGGAGAACTACCCTCTATAAAACCGTCCCAGATACTGGCTTTTGTCAAAGCCCTGGGACTGTATGATGAGTTATGATTCAAGAAAGGGGGACACAATGGATCTGTAAGGTCGAAGTGATTAACCCCCCTCCCACTCATTCTAAATTCTAAAAAAAAAACTGTGGAGGTGTTTAATCTTTTACCTAGTACTTGCTGTATTTTATTACTAAACTAGCTACTACTATATGAGACTGATGACATTCTTAACATAGATTTTAGACCACTAAATCAAAGGTTATTAAAACTTAATTTGACGTACATTTATCCAAATCAACCACCAGAAATCGATAAACTTATACGGGTTTTATAAGCATATAGGTATCAAAAGAAAAAAAAACCTCTTCATAATAACGATTTTTTAAAGAGAACTCTGAGTAGGCCATTAACCTATTTGATTATTGCAACTGTCTTGGGACACCCTGTATACATCGTAAGCAATCTATAACGCGAAACAGGTTTCCGAAAATTAATTTATTCGTCTTTTATTGCAGTGCCTCCCGTTGGCCAAGGTCCAAAGGAAACGACACGCACACATGTTGGTTGGAAATTCGATATATTTTGGCCGGACCTTGCCAAAAAATGGTCGAGCTGCAGAAAAATCCTGTTAACGCCGATAACCTGTAGATTTTCGGCCAAAATAAACACCAGAGATAGGAGTTGGTGGATTTTGAATGCGAATTTACGAAAAGACTTTTTTTTTTACTGAAGTAAAAAAAATCACAATATGTACATAGTAATGACGTCACCAATCTCTTTCATCTGGTTGGCGAGTGATTGAGAGAGTTCGACAATATATGACTTGACGGTGAACGATGGCTGAACATTATACAGGGTGCTACAAATTCGAGGTACATACATTGGTAACTCGGTAACCGTAATAGATACGAACATGATTATATCGGTGCAAAGTTGTGCTTTGGGATGTTCACCAAGATGCCATCAAAAAAGTTTTAAAAATTTCAAGGATTGCTAAGTTTTTTGGAAAAACAGATATTTTTGAAAATCAATTTTATTTTTTCCTGTCGTTACTTTTTAGAAAATCAAAGAACTAATTGCACATTTTCATGGCCACTTTATTAGGGCAATCTGATAGTATTTTTAGATTTTCAAATCAGCTGATAATTTGTGAGATAGAGAGGACAACTTAATTTTTTTTAAATACAAACCTGCATTTTTTATTTCAGATTTTGAAAGAACTCGCACTCCTGAGTACAATGATATGCCACACTTAATATTTTTTTTTGTTTTGGAAATTTCGACACAATTTATTTAAACTAATTTCAAGTCCGGCCTCTGTTTTTTTTAATATTTAATATATTCATAAGTTTTCAAACTTAACAGTGACGTGGGTTGAATACGAAAAATCAAATGCAATAAAATAATAAAAAATAATATAAATAAAATGTAATATAAACAATCAAATAAAAAATGTCTATACCTATGTGGCGGATTCATCTGAAAAAGAAAAATTATGGATATTTCACCAGTGGCGAAATACCCATAAAGGATTTTTTTTTGGAGAGAAACAAACAAATCATTTCCCCGGAAGATGGATTTGAAATGGGGTGAGGTTCCTGGCTAGATTCCTGGGCCGTCTGATGACGTCAAGTAATTCGAAAGGTCCAAATTTTACAAAAAGTGAAATCAACACATTTCGGCAGTTAAAACACAGATTAGGTATCCTATAAGTATACAGATAAAAATCTTGTCCCTAATTCGTGGTACAAAAATTGTTTTTTATGACGATGTGCAAACGAGTCAAATTTCCTGTGCGCGAAAATAAACTCGCGTAAAATAACAATAAACAGCGTAATAGAGAGATATCGCTAAACCGAATAGCGTGCATGGACGTTAATAAGGCCAGGTGTTATTTCCTTTACGTGAGGTGGCATTAACTCTCTTCATTTATAGTTATCGGAACGGAAAGAATTCTGATCGCGTCGCGTCCGCTATTTAAACTTAACCTAATTTTGAATTTAAAACTTTGAAATTGTTTTGTTTACTAGGTATTTTAAAACTAAAGGGCTAAAGTGCTTATTTCCAGTGCTTTATTGTTCAACGTCTGCTAATGGGTTTAGGGCAACAAGCAACAAATTCTCTTAGAAGGGCTAAGTCGCCATCTGCTGTAAACCTAAGTCTCTTTATAGGTTCTTTAGTATTGGAAAAGGTGGAATCCATATTTTGGGCCATATTTATTTAATTAAAACTAATCCCAGCTACTTAAATATTAAATTACCTAATAAAACTAAAGCAATAATTCAAAACAATTCAAACATAACCTAAAATAAAAGATCTCGGCGGCCGGCTCCGGTTGTCATATACCCACACATGCCCATTTAAGCAATTTTTAAACGTTATCAGAGGTTATTTATAAAGAGCGCTTGGTGTAATTGATCCGCAAATTACGTCAGGCGGTAACGTTATTAGCGGGTGTTGCGTTAAAAATTGACTCGCGCATATCGTAACCATGATAAGGCACGCGTAAATACTGGATGACGCTATTCGGTTTTCCGATATCTCTCTAATAACTGTGCCGGTCAGGCGCTGTGCACAATTTTAGAGGCCTATGTGCGCAAACTAGTCACTTAACTAGTGCCCGATTCCGAAAATTGGAACCACGAAAAACAATAAAGAAAAAACAAAGATTATAATCTGTATAATCTGTGGTTAAAATAAAGAGTACAAAATGCGTTCGAAACATGTTCGAAAGTATAAGAAGAAGATCTATTCAAAAGATATAAATAAAATTGAACGAAAAATAAATTTGTGCAATAGGGAAGGTTAGGTTGTAGACTATGTAAGGGTTATTAGGTTGTTAAATTGCTGATCTGGATATTATTTATTTAAATCTTTCAATTGCCTCAATTTTCCTTATTCAATTTTAATTAGCACTGATCAATATTGTTGCGATGAATATAATCAGATTAAATAATTTAAAAAACTCGGACTTGAATTTTTTTTTAAATAATAATTAAATAGTTTTGTTGCTGGTAACTAAAACAAAAAAAAAGTATAAAGTGTGGCATATCATTGTACTAAGAAGACTGAGTTCTTTCAAAATCTGAAATAAAATATGCAGGTCCGTATTTAAAACAAATTAAGTTGGGCCCAGTATCCACAAATTATTAGCTAATTTGAAAATCTAAAAGTACTGTCAGATAGCCCTAATAAAGTGGTTATGAGAATGTGCAATCAGTTTTTTGAGTTTCTAAAAAGTAACGACAGGGAAAAATAAAATTAGTTATCAACAAATCCGTTTTTTTTTCAAAAAACTCAGCAATCCTTGAAATTTTTAAAACTTTTTTGATGGCATCTTGGTGAACAGCCCAAGGCGCAACTTTGCAACAATTTAACCATCTTCTTATCTATTACGGTTTCCGAGATACCAATGCCCGTACCTCGAATTTGTAGAACCCGTATAGTAAAACTCCTACTATGATATTCATAGAGGTAATATAAAAAAGTAGGTTAATTAGCTATAAAACAACAGTGAAATAAAATTTTAACAACAAAATTAATAGATTTTCTTTAATTTTCTGTTCATGAACTATTTCCTTCATGAAATAAAAAAAACACTAAAGAAATATATGGAAGTTGCCCTACAGAACTCTATACCCAAACATTTTTCGATTATATTAGTAAGTAGTATGGGAGTGGCAGCGAAAAATAGAGCAAATTGTTAAAATAGCTCGTAAAAACTGTTTAAATGCAAAAGCGCCCGCGGTTAGAGCCATAAACATTTCATTTTATCGAGGAAAATAAAATTCTTTGCGAGGATAAGAAATGGATAAGAATCTAAAGGGTCGGTCAGGACATGCAGTTTATTAAAAGATTATTTCCTCGTTGATATACAGGGTGGGCGCCTCTCATACGCCGCAGACGCTCCAAGAAGAACGACAGTTTGTATTGAAATGAAATTTTGTGAGCATTGAGCATATGTAGATTAATTCAGAGCACTTTTTAAAAATATAGAGAGTTCTACAGGGTGCCCCCAAAAAGTTACATATCAAAGTTGTTGTTTTTTGTAACTCAACACCCTATATATTAATTGATTTTCGGATTCTGAGAGAAAAATAAAGGTGAGTTTTATAAGAGAAGTATATGACTAAAATGTAAGGTTTTTGACATATTTAACATTTTCTAAAAATAAAGAGCAATTTTTAAATTGCAATCAAACCTGCCTAAATTGGAATTTACCCGGTATAGCCTATATATGTAGTTAATATATGTAACTATTGTACTTTAAATCAAATTAAAACTTGATCCAAAAAGTTATACAGAGTGAGACAAAATTAACATTAAACATTGGTCACCTTTTAAAGCAAGTTACCCTTTTATTTAAAATGGAACACCCAGTATATCATTCCGATATTCAATGGGAAATTCATGTTTCTTCAAAATACTATTAAGGTTGCATACCCCTCAAACAAAGATTTTCCTAGATATTTTCATTTATATGATTTAGTATCAGTAGATCTTTATTATTTGATAGAATCTAGGTGGCTGTGATATATATCTGACGTTACTTCAACATAGCTGTCTAATTAGTCTAACTTTAACAACTAGTTATCATTTTGTGTCAGTTAAAACAAAAAAAATACTCAGAAATTTGCCGAATATCCAAACTTATCCTAAGAGAATTGATATGATTCTATTAGTTGGTGAATGCAGTGTGCATTCACCAATTAATAGAATACTTAAATGCTCCTGATTTTATCTAGTCTGGGCTTTTTTTATGGGGATATGTTAAAGACAGCGTTTACAAAACTCGACCAACTATTGTCGACAACATGAGAGAAATGATTGTAGCTTCTTTTCGAAGTAGAACTCCACAAATGCCTTTTATAATGAAAAGATCTTTTAAAAAGACAATGATTTTACGCAGTTAACAGGAAAGAAAGCATTTTGAGCATTTGTTTTCATCCAGCTAATTTTTGTCACATATTATAGTTCTAGTTTAATTTTCTAATAATTAAAATATGTTTTCAACGTGTATCTTTTTATTACCTTTGAGTATTTTACTCTACATCGTTTAATTTTTGTTAAATTAACAAAAGGTATATCACAGCCACCCTAGATTTTTTCAAATAAGAAAGATCTACTGACGCAAAATCATAAAAATTAAAATATCTAGGAAAATCTTTGTCTGAGGGGTAGGCAACCTTAATAATATTTTCATGATATATGAATTCTCCTGAACACCGCAATAATATACTGTGTGTTCCATTTAAAATAAAGGATTAACTTGCTTTTAAAAGTGACTAATGTTCCATATTAATGTTGTCTCACCCTGTATAACTTTTCGGGTCAAATTTTAACTTGGTTTAACATACAATGGTTTAACAAAATTCCAAATATCAGGCTATACAAGGTGAACTAAAATTTAGGTAGATATAATTAAAATTTAAAATTTACTCTTCATTTTCACAAAATGTGAAATATGTCAAAATCCTTACATTTTCGGTATATGCTTCTTTAATAAAACTCACCTTTATTTTTTTCTTATAATCCGAAAATCAATTAATATACAGGGTGTTCCGTTACACAACTTTGATGTGTAACTTTTTTGGGGACACCCTGTATAACCCTATATATTTTTATTCTGAGAAAAATGCATTCTTTTGTCTGATAGAAAAAAAGAAAGTCTGTACTTACACCGTTGGGCTCTTGTTTGATCCTGTCCTCCTCAGTCTCGCTCGATTCGTGGCACCTCTTCAGCCGCTTGACCGAATCAAGGTCCAACAGGTCTTCTCCGTCGCCTTGCTGTTTTCGTTTTTGCTCGATGGTTAGTTTGAGTCCGGCCTTGATCAGCTGGGAACAGGTATGCTGGACAGAGGGTGGATTGTTGCCGGTAGGGGATTCCACCTACATAACACCAAGAGATAAAATAGCATATCTTTTAACTAACATGAATAAATTTGGTGATCTTTTTAGTGACGAGCAAATGCCATACCAAGACCAAAGCCTTTATAGTCTTACAAGCCTCTGTAAAGCCGTCTCAGTTAATGGCCTTTGTCAAAGCCCTAAGACTGTATGATGAGTTATAACTCGTTTTCTTGCTTATCCGATAGTCAAGCAGCACTAAAAGCGATCAACTCAGTAACCATCAATTCGAAATTGGTTAAAGAATGCCTAGAGAAGCTGAACAAATTAGGCAGAGAAAATAAAGTCCTATTCTGGGTGCCTGCTCACCAAGGGATAGAAGGCAATGAAAAAGCAAACGATCTAGCTAGAAATGGAGCGAACACTCCACTAAACGGTCTAAGACACTCGAAAAAGTTCCTCAGGACTTACGACCGAGAAAAATCAAAGATTCTCCTTGACTTAAGTAAAAACAATCTTCGGATTGTCACCCGGTTTCTAACAGGACATTGTCTCCTCAACGAACACCTCAGTAGGCTGAAGCTGAGAAACAACGGCGAATGCAGATTCTGTGGGGAAAATGGGGAAACACCAGAACACCTTATCACTGAGTGCGCCGAGACGACGACCATTCGTGCCATGAACTTTGGTACGGCTGATGTCGAAGATGGAGAGCTGACCTCTGTGGAGCCGTCTCAGAACTCCAGAACCGTTCTGCTTTCCAAGCGGAAACCAGCTTGAAGCGGAACTGAAGAATCTGGAGGATTCCATCCGTAACCTGGAATGGAAATCCTGCAACGGTATAAGGCATTCAAAAAAGTCCCTCAGAACTTACGACAGAGAAAAATCAAAGGTTTCCCTTGACTTTAGTAAGAACAATCTTTATTGGATTATGACGGAGATTCTAACCGAACACTGTCTCCTCAACGAACAGCTCAGTAGATTGCAGATAAGAAACAACGGCGAATGCAGATTCTATTGAGTGAGGAAAATGGGGAAACACCAGAACGGCGAATAAGAATTGGCAGGGGCCGAGACCCTGGTTGCAGTAAAGGAATATAAGGACACTTGAGTTGGCGAGTGATTAACTCGAGGGAGGAGGGTTATGGTCAGGTTCTTACAATAGGAATTGACCTCAAATCCAAGGAGACAATAGAGAAGAAGGGATATATCCTCTATTATAGATTCGGTACAACGACGGTATCAGATCTAAGAAGAGAACAAGTTAAAGGAATCCTCCCGCCTTCACCTCACAAGTTGTATCTCAGCCGGAGACAAGCTCAACGAACAAGCTTCCACGGAGGGCCAAATCCCAATCGTGAAAGGGTTTAAACACCTGGAGGAAAAACATCTGTTCTCAGAGACGGATGGGAAATACCCTGTCCCCCTACAACAGGAAAAGCCTCATGTATGATGTATTATAGACTGTATGATGAGTTATAACTCAAGGATCGAGTAGCAGTGATTGACTACATTCTACAAAATGATTTTTCACGAACAATTATAACAAAAGTTTTTCTCCACATTTGAAACCAAATTTAAGGATATATCCTTTTAAATTTAAGGAAAAAATACAAGATCGCCATGCTTGATCTTGCAAATCTGATGCTAGTCTTGGTATTGGTTTGGTCATACAGTAAAAAAGCAAGACTAAGACCGTTTTTATCATTTCTTTTGCTCACCTGACTACTGCTGGAACTATTCGAGTCACTACTACTACCGGCATGTGGCACACTCCTCGTGACACTCTTGGTACCGTCACCATTAAACTGATACGCGTCCATGGGGTTGGTCATGGCGATCAGCGAGTTCAAAATCTCCGGAGTGCGCGGCGTATTACCCGACCCACCCTCTGCCAGCAAGCTGGTGGCAGCAGTCGCCGCGGTTGTGGCTAGATTCACGTTTAAGTTATACATAATTACCAGTATTAATAACTAAAGTTAATATCACTGTTTGAAACCAAAAAGACACCGATTTAGAGTCCTTCGAGAATCACTTTTTCGTTTTCTAAAAACTACGATCACAGAAATAGAGCTCTGAGCTGACGTAAGCTCGCGAGAGAAGCGTATTTAGAGTGCGTTATCACTTGGTTTGGGAGAAAAACTGAGCTTTTGGAAAGCGGTCCCCTTGTGCTAACTGGAAGTTGAAATTTCTCTGGAAGTGATGTGGAGATTGCTGGAGTGCGCTCGGTGGGTAGAACTGGAAGCAGCAGAGCTGAAACAAGAAGAAAAAATGTTATTAGTATTTTTAGTTAGCGTTGTATTACTGTATTTTACGAAATTACGTACGCTATCGGAAGTTGCATACAATTTATCTTAGATAGGAACTATCGAAAACAGGACTATTCACATTGACTATCCTATCCGATAGTCAAGCAGCACTAAACGCCATCAACTCAGTAACCATCAATTCAAAGTTGATCAAAGAATGCCTAGAGAAGCTCAACAAATTAGGCAGAGAAAATAAAGTCCTCTGGGTGCCTGCTCACCAAGGGATAGAAGACAATGAAAAAGCATATAATGATCTAGCTAGAAAAGGAGCGAACACTCCACTAACTGGACCAGAACCGTTCTGTATTCCAAACGGGAAACAACTGAAAACGGAAATGAAGAATCTTGAAGACTCCATCCGTAACTTGGAATGGGTGTCCTCCAACGGTCTAAGACACTCGAAATAGTTTCTCAGAACTTACGACCGAGGAAAATCAAGGGTTTTCCTTGATTTAAGTAAAAACAATCTTCGGATTGTCACGGGGTTTCTAACGGGACACTGTCTCCTCAACGAACACCTCAGTAGGCTGAAGCTGAGAAAATGGGAAAATACCAGAACACCTTATGACGTTATCACTGAGTGCGCCGAGACGACGACCATTCGTGCCAGGAACTTTGGTACGGCTGATGTCGAGGATGGAGAGCTGACCTCTATGGAGCCATCTCAAATACTGGCTTTTGTTAAAGCCCTGAGACTGTATGATGATTTGTAATTCAAGAAAGGGGAACACAAAATAAATCTGTAAGGTCGCGGTGATTAACTCCCCTCCTAAACATTCTACATTCTACTGTATTTTAACGATTCTTAACAATATTTAGGAAGGAGTCAAATACGACATTTATAGTCATACATTAAGATGGAAGTGACATTATGTATCCTACTTGAAATCTTTGCTTGACAAAGTTGCGACGCTTTCTTATTTTTAAATAAATATAATTTTAAGTCTTTAACTTCATACTAATTTAGTTCATTTGCTACTTCAATTATTCGCCTTTGAGTTGGGCATTACAGAGCTATATTTTTTATCATTTTTTAAACTAAATGACGAAAATGCAGTTTAGACTATAGGCGTCATATTATGTTGTTTACGAATTTTATTATATGTGTGTTATTAATTTGCTGATAAGATTTACCCTTCATAGTGGAATTTTTCTAGATAACTTTATTGATATTGTATGAATCAACAAGTAGCAATAGTTTTTGCAAATATTTTATTCAGATATGGAAAGCCTATTATCTAACTAAATATTCTAACTTATCTGACTAAACCAGTAATATACAAGATATTTAGACGAAGATATTTTAACTGAATACAAAACACGCTAAACGCTGCACAACAACGAGAACAAGCAGGGTTTAGAAGCGGCTTCAGCACTATTGATTACATACAGGGTGGCGGCTCTCATACGCCGCGGAAGCTCCAAGGAGAACGACAGTTTATATAGAAATTAAATTTTGGCAGCATATGTAGGTAAACTGAAAGCATTTTATAAAAATATATAGAATTATGGAGGTGTCCCCAAAAAAAGTTACACATCAAAGTTTTGTTTTTTTTCTAATGGAATACCCTATATATTAATTGATTTTCGGATTCTAGGAAAAAAATGAAGGCGAGTTTTATTAAAGAAGCATATACCTAAAATCTAAGGCAACTTTTGACATATTTCACATTTTGTGAAATTGAAGAGTAAATTTTAAAGTTCGATAACAGCTAATAACATCGATAACACCTAAATTTTAGTTGACTTTGTATTTTTTTTTTTAGAATTTAGAATGAGTGGGAGGGGGGTTAATCACTTCGACCTTACAGATCCATTGTGTCCCCTTTCTTGAATCATAACTCATCATACAGTCCCAGGGCTTTGACAAAAGCCAGTATCTGGGACGGTTTTATAGAGGGTAGTTCTCCATCTCCAATATCAGTCGTACCAAAATCCATGGCACGAATGGTTGTCGTCTCGGCGCACTCAGTGATGAGGTGTACTGGTGTTTCACCATCTTCCCCACAGAATCTGCATTCGCCGTTTCTTCTTAGTTTCAATCTACTGAGGTGTTCATTGAGGAGACAGTGTCCTGTTAAAAACCCCGTGACAATCCGAAGATTGTTCTTACTCAGACCCAGGAAGATCTGTGATTTTTCTTGATCATAAGCCCTCAGAAACTTCTTCGAGTGTCTTAGACCATTGCAAGATTTCCATTCCAGGTTGCGGATGGAATCTTCCAAGTTCTTGAGTTCCGCCTTGAGTTGGTTACCACTTGGAAAGCAGAACGGTTCTGGTCCAGTTAGTGGAGTGTTCGCTCCTTTCCTAGCTAGATTATTTGCTTTTTCATTGCCTTCTTTCTTACCTCCCTTGGTGAGCAGGCACCCAGTGTAGGAGGACTTTGTTTTCTTTGCCTAATTTATTCAGCTTCTCTATGTATTTAACTTCCCAGGTATTTAACTTCCTGTGTTGGCAGTATTTCCTTTCCATCTAGTTGGATTCTTTTCAAGTTTTTCAGACTTCGCCTTCTGGTGAATGGCACTATCGCGGTTTTGTCTGAGTTGATACTCAGCCCGACAGTCCTACACCATCTCTCAGTGATACGGAGTCCTCTTTGGATAATATCACACAAGGTGCCTTCATGTTTCCCCCGAGCGATCATGACTATGTCATCTGCATACCCAATGCAGTGTATTCCCGCTAGAGTTAATTCATCTAGTAGTTCATCCACCACCAAGCTCCACAGCAAAGGGGAGGTTACTCCACCTTGTGGAGTTCCTTGCGTTGTTTTAACAGCTACAGTTTTGGTGCCCATCTGAGCCTCTGCTGTTCGTGTTGACAGCATTTCCCAAAACCAGCGAATAATAGTTCTGTTCACCCCTCTTGTTTCTAGAGATCGCCTGACCACCTTATGTGGTATATTGTCAAACGCCCCCGCAATATCCAAGAAGGCACAAATTGCTGTTTCTTTGCTATCCAGACTTGTCTGTATTAGCTCCGTTAATTGGTACAGAGCAGTTTCTGTGGATCTGCCCGTTCTATATGCATGCTGACTATCATGCAGTGGTTTAACCTTTAGATGATTTTCTCCAATATGGTTGTCAACTACTTTCTCCAGCGTTTTTAGTATGAACGATGTGAGACAAATAGGCCTAAATGACTTGGGATTTGTCCAGTCAGTTTTGCCTATTTTGGGTATGAAGATTACTTTTGCTCTTCTCCATGTGGTTGGTATATATCCCATCGCTAGACTGCTTCTTGTAATGCTTAGTAGATGGTGAGTAGCTATTTGCTGACCCTCCTTTAGAAGGGCAGGAAAGATCCCATCCACTCCTGCTGCTTTATAGGGCTGAAAGGTGTCGATCGCCCATTTCAGCTTTTGTTCTGTTATTACTAGCTTGCCACTTCCCAATCTTCCCTGCAAGGATTGTGGGGTTCAGTGGGAGCTACATAAGTATCAATAGGTATGCTACCTGGAAAGTGTGTATAAAGTAGGAGATTTGCTCTCTCTTCCTCTCCCTCCGTGTAGCTTCCGTCAGATTTCTTAAGTGCCATGTTGGGGATAGATCCACTCTTGGCCATAGCTTTGTGTAATCTAGCTGCATCAGGAGTAGAGTGACTTTGTATAGCCGCATATTTAATAACAGTAACCATTGTATGTTAAACCCAATTCAAATTTGACCCAAAAAGTTATACAGGGTGAGACAAAATTAATATGGAATATTATTCACTTTTAAAAGCAAGTTACTCCTTTATTTTAAATAGAACACCCAGTATATTTTTCCGGTATTGAATGGGGAATTTATATGTCTTCGAAATATTATTAAGATTGCCTACCCCTCACACAAAGATTTTCCTATATATTTTAATTGTTATGATTTTGCGTCAGTGGATCTTTATTATCTAATTAGACAGCTACATATGTTGAAGTAGGCAACCTTAATAGTATTTTGAACAATAATACACTGGGTGTTCCATTTAAAATAAAAGAGTAACATCCTTTTAAAGGTGACCAATGTTCAATATTAATTTTGTTACCTTACTCACCCTCTATAACTTTTTGGATCAAGTTTTAATTTGATTTAAAGCACAATAGTTAATTTAACTACATATTAGGCTATACCGGGTAAAATCTAATTTAGGTAGCTTTTATTGTAATTTAAAAATTGTTCTTTATTTATAGAAAATGTTAAATATGTCAAAAATATTACATTTTAGTCATATACTTCTCTTATAGAACTCGTTTATTTTTCTCCCAAAATTCGAAAATCAATTAATATATAGGGTGTTCCATTACAAGAAACACAACCTTGATATGTAACTTTTTTTGGGGACACCCTGTGGAACTCTCTATATTTTTAAAAAGTCCTCTGAATTAACCTACATAATATGATCACAAAATCTCATTTCAATACAAACTGTCGTTCTCCTTGGAGCCTACGCGGCGTATGAGATGCGCCACTCTGTACATTCACTGAGAGAAACTGACTGCAGTTCAGTTATATCCAAAAATTTGAGCTTCATAACGATCGATGACATTCAGCATATAATTTTACATATAAAACTGCTTCATTTCCAACCTAAATCCGACGCCTCTTTTTTTCGATTGTTTAGTACAGATATGTTATGTATGTGACAGTTTGTGTCCCCATCTGATTTAGTGTCGAGTGTCGACGCATCAATAAGTGGTTCACAGAATACGGTCCTTTAGGACTGGACTATATATATGAAACTATAATGACAGCTTTAAGTATCTATTTTCCTTAAGAGCGACCCTGCGAGGGTCCATTCTACCCTAATGTAGGTAGATTCATCTTGGCCGTCGTAACGTACACAGCTTTTTGTAACTTATTGTTTTTCGCCTTGCTATTTTTGTTAAAGTAAATAAAGTTAATTATTTCCAACTGGAAGTCGATTTTCATTTCGTCCCATTGCTGCCAAAAGTCACTAACTAACATTTTTCCGAACAACCAAATTTAATCACTAACTATGTTTTAAAGCGGAGAATCGATTACAAAAGTCATTAACTACGATTTCTGGCTATTTATGTTTTATGTTAACACTGAATAGTTACTAACTATAACATCTTTATGCAATGCAATTCATCTTTAGACGCATTTTTCTCGGAAGTAATAAAAAGTAAGTTAGTGACTTTTGGCAGCAATGGGACGATTTATTATAACTGATATAATGTAGAAATTAGTTGAAAACAATCAATAGTGAATTTATCGATACCACGGTACAACAATAATATAATCAGCAGAAAGTTCGTAATATTTTTGAGGATCATGACTTTATCGTTAAAATTATGGCAGATTCAATCCACAATTTACCTTTACAGCGATAACTATTCCGAAAGATTATTAATGATAAACATTGCTAAACACATAAAAACTCGCTTTACATGCGTTAACGTCTCATATCTTCAGACGCTTTTTGTAAAGAAAGAAATTAATTGGTTTCCTTCGATTATGAAGGTTGCAGAGATTCTTCGATAAACTAAAAAAACTTCTAATGTATTCTCAAACTATTAATTTTCAGGCATCGATATTTTTATTTTTAAGACAAACATTGTTATTATGATTTAATGATTGTTGTTAGCGATGAAAAAGCCTTGATTTCTTCAACATTCATGGTCGACAATAGAACAGAGCAATGTGTCATATTCTAAAATTTAACACTAGGTATCTATAGTTCTTTCGAAAAAATAAAAATCTGTAAATTGTTATAATCATAACTATTTTTGCTATAATATAAAAGACCATATATTTCAGTTTTAGTTAAAACTACAGGTGATAGTAAATTGCTCGGAAAAGATTGCCGAAACAATTATTTGTATCTTTTTTCCATAGCAACTGTTAAAATTGCCTTATATCTATCAAAAATTGTAGATAAAATAATACTTTAACCGCAAGGGTAGATTAAATGATACTTTAACAGCGAGGATAAGTTAAAAACTTTATTTCTTCTCGCACGTTTTTTAATTGCTTCTATTTTTGAAAATTTTTGTATTCCTTTTCATAAGTTATTCGGGATTTAAATGGAAGTAGTTTGGATATGGCGTTTGTCGCCTCAGCCTGAATATCTGTTGGTAATTTACTTATTTCGTTTTGAGCTATTTCTGGCTCCGAAAGAGAATTAAAAAATATTGACTCAAAACTGACAACTAAAGAGACAGCTTTATTTATTTGTCAAATTACATAGAAATCAACGCCAGCACCCAGCACAATATTTTTCTATTCGTAATAAATTCCTTGAAATAATAATTTCTGAATATTTTTTTAAACGTAACTCGCTATGGAAAAATATTGTTTTATACACGACGATAAAAATGCATTATCGTCTCCCGAAATTAATTCATTAATCTTTTGAATCGACGATAAAATACCATTTTATCGTCTTGTATAATAAATAACTATTTTTCTCTTTTATTTTCTTAAATGATTTTTTTCACAGAATTTTATTAATTATTCTTTATTAAATTTTACAATTTTATCATTAACTTTCGACACCTTTTATAACATATCTACAAAAAAATATACTCAATGATATATCTTATATCTTATTTTTACAGAAATAAAATTAATAACTAATAATTTCTAAGAAAATCTTATACACTACCGCTTTGTGATTATATTTCCAATGATATTTAAATTGATATACCTACTCCAAATGTGATTTTTGGAGATAATGTGGACATTTTTAAAAATGTAAAATATACAGGGTGCTACAAATTCGAGGTACGAGCATTGGTATCTCGGTAACCGTAATAGATACGAACATGGTTAAATTGGGGCAAAGTTGCGCTTTGGGATGTTCACCAAGATGCCATCAAAAAGTTTTAAAAATTTCAAGGATTGCTGAGTTTTGGGGAAAAACGATATTTTTTTTAAATCAATTTTATTTTTTTCTGAGGTTGCTTTTTAGAAAATAAAAAAACGAATTGCACATTCAATAAAGTTGCGCCTCGAGATGTTCACCAAGATGCCATCAAAAAAGTTTTAAAAATTTCAAGGATTGCTGAGTTTTTTCGAAAAAACGGATTTTTTTGAAAATCAATTTTATTTTTTCCTGTCGTTACATTTTAGAAAATCAAAAAACTAATTCCATTTTATTAGGGCAATCTGATAGTATTTTTATATTTTCAAATTAACTGATAATTTGTGAGATACAGAGGTCAACTTATTTTTTTAAATACGGACCTGCATTTTTTATTTTAGGTTATGAAAGAACTCGATCTCCTGAGTACAATGATATGTCACACTTATTTTTTTTTTGTTTTGGAAATTTGAGCACAATTTCTATAATCTAATTTTAAGTCCGGCCCTGTTTTTTAAATATTTAATCTATTCATTTACAATATTGATAATCTTTCAAACTTAATAATGACGCGGGGTAAAACATTGAATAGGTAAAAAATCTTTTATCTATTTAAATTGTATCTAACAAATTATCAGCTAATTTGAAAAACTAAAAATACTATCAGATAGCCCTAATAAAGTGGCTATGAGAATGTGGAATTAGTTTTTTGATTTTCTAAAATGTAACGACAGGAAAAAATAAAATCGATTTTCAAAAAAATCCGTTTTTTCGAAAAAACTCAGCAATCCTTGAAATTTTTAAAACTTTTTTGATGGCATCTTGGTGAACATCTCGAGGCGCAACTTTACCCCAATTTAACCATCTTTGTATCTATTACGGTTTCCGAGATACCAATGCTCGTACCTCGAATTTGTAGCACCCTGTATAGTATAGTCTGGTATAGCATTATAAAAGTATGTATCAAATCACGTACACCAGCGGAAAGTTCTATCTTTGGTTATACGCTCCACTAAATTGGTAAGTTGATAATAGGCCTGTTCTCAGAAGAATCCCTGACTAGTCAGCACGTTTCTCATTGGTTAAAATGCGTAGAAACCTGATTGTTAGTCTGGTTTCTACACATTTCAACCAATAAGAAACGCGCTGACTAGTCAGGGATTCTTCTGAGAACAGGGCCAATAAGGCTACACCATAATTTCCAATTATGGTGTAGCCTACCTAAGTTATCCCCGCTAATTTCTTAATATCATGGTTCCATCTCAGGTTTGGTCTTCTAGGTCTCTTCTTAATTCCTCGTGGGTACTCTGCTGTAATTTTTGTGGTCCATCTGTTGTTCGTCCTCCTTACCAAGTGTCCTGCCCATTGCCACTTGAGGGATTTGATTCTGTGGATGACATCTATTACCTGGCTCTTTTGTAGTATCCATTCTCTTCTTTTACGGTCTTTCTTGGTTATTCCCAGCATATTTCGTTCCATTGAGCGTTGTGGGATCTGTAGTTTCCTTTTAATGGCCGTTTTAAGTGTCCAGGTTTCGCATGCACAGGCCATGACTGGTAGTATACATTGGTCGAATGTTTTATTCTTTAGATAAAGTGGCATTCTAGATTTAAATATGATAATTTAATTCTTCCGTTGATTTCTGGTAGTAGAGATCCCGAGCTGTGTATTAGTTGTCCCAAATAAATGTTATTTATATAATAGGTAATAAGTAGTAATGCACATTTCTGTATACATTACAACGCCAGAAAATATTTTTATAGCTTCTAATATTTGTTTTAGTATTTTCTAAGAAAATACGTACTATATCAACCAATTGTCGCGAATTTTTATTAGTTATTTAGCAATAAACGTCAAAAAGTGTACCCACTTCTAAATCCAGAGGATTTTAGATAAGCTTTAGTTACATATCTTATCCTTCAGATAATCGGAAAGTATTCGAGATATATTTATTAACTGCCATACGTCAAACGTGGGGGAATCAATAGAAATCGTCACAGAATCAAATCAGACGGCGCTTTTTGACTTTTGAAAGTGTCATTTACCAGCCAAATAAAATCTAAGATAACGATTTTCGATCATACCTATTTTTAAACATTTTACGATTACTTTATCAATGAGTTTATTATTATTGGGATTAATAAACAAAAACATTTATTACAAATTTGATAGTAAATTTAAAAAAATAATAGCTGTTTAGAATCTTAATTGTTTTAGATAAAATCGATATAAAAAAAACAGCAATATAAAACCTAAAATTTTTACCGAAATTTTCCGTCTAAAAAGTTTGATAAAAGTTTTTCTTAAATTTATGTTGTACTAGAGTATTTACCCTTAGTATTTACCCACAACTGTAGTGTAAAAATTAAAAATATAAGGCTTGGTACATTCTCCGCCGGTGCTGCCACCATCGAAGAATATCGTAAATAGCCGGCATATACCTACAAATATACAAGGTGTTTCAAAACAAATGCGAAAAACTTCAGGGGGTGATTCCTTGTTCAAAATAAAGGGTAGTTTGCTTTATAAACGTTGGGTCAAAAGTCAACCATTAGGGAGATATCGCGGTACAAAGATGGCGGAAAAATAAGGTTTTTATTTTTTATCTTGAAAACGAAAAGAGATAGACTAATGAAATTTTACGGAAGCATTACTGTTATGAAAACACACTTTCTGGTAATTTTTCACTTTTTTAAAATGAGTGGAAGGGGTTGAAATAAACTACCCCTATCATTCTTGTTAATGAAATTTAAAGAAAAATATTATCAAACACATGCAAAAATATTAATTTTGATAGGTTAGTTTATTTAGAAACTTTTTTATCTCTTGTGTTTTTTTGATAAAACTCACCGATTTGAAATTAAAAAATAAATTGTAAAGCATTACATGTCAGGACAAAAAACATTTTTAGATAAAGAATCTAGTGAGCATCTGTAATTTTTTTAGGAAAAAATCTAGTCGGCCGCTGTCACTGTTTAGGAAGTTTCTAATATTGTTTTATTTGACATTACTCTACTGCAATACGTTATTATCTAGATTATTATTATTATCATTATTATCACTAGATTCTTAATCTAAAAATACTTTTAGTCCTGACATGTAATGCTTTACATTTTATTTTTTAATTTCAAATCGGAGAGTTTTATAAAAAAAATACAAGAGATAAAAAAGTTTCTAAACAAACGAAACTATCAAAATTATTTTTTTTGCATGTGTTTGATAAGATTTTTCTTTAAATTTCATTAACAAGAATGATAGGGGTAGTTTATTTCAACCCCTTCCACTCATTTTAAAAAAGTAAAAAAATTACCTGAAAGTGTGTTTTCATAACAGTAATGCTTCCATAAAATTTCATTAGTCTATCTCTTTTCGTTTTCAAGATAAAAAATAAGAACATTATTTTTCCACCATCTTTGTACCGCGATATCTCCCTAATGGTTGACTTTTGACCCAACGTTTATGAAGCAAACTACCCTTTATTTTGAACAAGGAATCACCCCCTGAAGTTTTTCGCATTTGTTTTGAAACACCCTGTAAATAGACAAATTTAAATAGCGAGTATACGAAAGATTTTTTATTATATTTTTTCAAAAAGTGTTAGGAAGTACAATTTGTGAAAATTCTAAAAATAAAAATAAAAAAGTAAATATTTTGATATCTTCAGAAGGTCCAACTTCTATTAAAATTTATTATTCAAACAAATAAAATTTTTAGATGAGTTCAACTACGGTAGCTAGCATAGTTTCATGCACCGATTGTGCTAGCGGAGACATAACTATAGGGCTATTTTGGTTATAACGATTTTTTTTATAGGTACAACATATTATAATTTTAAAAGATGTTGTATACCATTAATATTGCAAATTATGGCATGTATAGGTATAGTATGTACACACACCGGAAAAATCTAGGGATATCATTTTATTAAAGTTAAAAATAAATGTTTTGAATAAACAACCACATATTTGTAGGCCGATTCTTTCTACTTCGATTGAAACGAAGTAGTCACACTAGTTATTTCTAAATTTGGGATATTTGCAGAAGTGTTTGTGCATTTTTTGTCAAATGTATAAAATGCACCTAGCATCAATTGTTCGAATTTAACCTGTACTGGCTATGTTTTTATGATAACTAGCCAAAACTCATTCAAATAACTCTGTTTAGTATTAAACGACATTATGGAGCGTAGACATCTTAACAGAGACGAAATGCTAAGGGCCATGGGTATGCTCAAAGCTGGAATGTGCCAAATCGACGTAGCTAGAGCATTAAATACAACGCAAAGTGTAATATCGCGATTTGTGCACGCTACCGTGAAAGTGGTGATGTTGCTGAAAGGCACACAGGGCGACATCGCATTACTACCCCTCAGCAAGATCATTTTTTACTATTAAATGCTCGACGCCGACCGACTCTTACAGCACCAGAGCTTAGTTTAGTTCTCCAGGAAACATATAATGTAACCGTTAGTCCTGACACTGTTCGCAATAGATTAAGAGAGGTCAACTTAAGAAGCAGACGCCCCTGAGAAGCTCAACCCTTAATGAGAGGAAATCGAGAGGTACGATATTTGTGGGCTCAAGATCATGTACAGTGGTCGAATGAACAATGGACCAATGTTCTCTTCACGGATGAGTCACGCTTTGGAATTCATCCGGATTCAAGAAGGCTTAGGGTATGGAGAGGACCGGGAAATTTTATTCGGTTGGATCATGTTCAGGAAGTGCACCCTTATCAAGGTGGAACAGTTATGGTCTGGGGAGGAGTCCAGTTAGGCCGAAAAACCGATCTCGTTTTCTTGAAAGGTTTCTAACAGGAATCACATATCGTGATTTAATTCTTGAGCCTGTCGTGCTACCATATGCCAATGAATTTGGGAGAAACTTCATTCTCATGCATGACAATGCACGGCGTCGTACAGCCAAAGTGCGGTAAGTGAGTTTATCAATGCTCATCAATTAAACATCTTACCCTGGCCGGCACAATCTCCTGACCTCAACCCCATCAAGCACGTATGGGACGCGGTCCAAAGAAGAATTTTGAGAATGGGTATGCCTCGTGAAACTCGTAGGGATCTGGTTCGGGCCGTGAATGCATCGTGGCAGGCTGTACCTCAAGAAGAGATCGACAACCTGATCAGGAGCATGGAGAGACGATGTAGGGCTATAATGAACAGTAGAGGAGGCCATACCCTTTATTAAGTAAAAATGGTTTTATCTTTTTTTTTAATTCACAGTTTAGAATAAAAAAAAATGTGTATATTTTTTTGAGTTCAATAAAAATCAAGGTAAATTTGAAAAATTCGGTAAATTTCGCATTTTTATTTCCAATACGTCCTGTAAACTATTTGTTTATTTTAATTTTATTATATCAGAAATGCAAATAATAAAATTACTGATGATGGCTGGATAAAATTGTAATATCCCTAGACTTTTCCGGTGTGTGTATATAGGGTGACAATTTGAAAACGAACAGTATTTAATATTACCTCTACCGATAAAAGTATGAAAATTTGGCGAAATACGTCAATTTACATATCGAGGGGGACAATTTTTGAGGCATTTGTTGTCGTGTTACTTTCAACCCCTTGACCACCAGGGCACCTACCCCTAAAATTTTAAATAGCAACCCCTATTTATTTTACCATTTTTGTGTTTCTTATTGAATTCTGCATAAATTGCATTATTTTTTTGAAAATTTTATAAGGAAGAACAAAAATGGTAAAAGAAATAGGGGTTGCCATTTAAAATTTTAGGGGTAGGTGCCCTGGGGGTCAAAGGGTTGAAAGTAATACGACAACAAATACCTCAAAAATTGTCCCCCTTGATATGTAAATTGACGTATTTCGCCAAATTTTCATACTATAATCGGTAGAGGTAATATTAAATACTGTTCGTTTTCAAATTGTCACCCTGTATAGGCTTGAATTGAAAATATTTATCAATTGTGCATGAGCACTACCATTGCCCGTTTAAAATTATAAAAAGATTACAATAAAAATTAAATACAGAAAATATGATATGGAGCTTTTTTCAGGCCATTGGCTCACTCTGTATAAACCGCGATCGCACCCAAATCTGAGGCCCATTTGGGGAACATCCCGAGATGCTACAGCTCAGCACAACATCGCCAGCTTGAAATAGTGGTCGCCATTTTATTCGAATGCCATGCATGAATCAGAAAACAAATAAAATTTTATTATCTGAACCGAGATCAAATTGTTTGTAAATTTCGTTTATATTGTTTCACTTTTTTATATACCTCTCTTTGTCTTTTCAATGGCGTACATAATAAAGTCGTTTTAAAATGTGTGTTAATGGATTTAGGTGATTTTGTTTATTTACATTGCGACTTATCAGATTACCTGTGTGTGTTAATGCGAAATTTTAATAATACGGAGGACAATAGGTATATGTTCCAACCTCAACACAATAAAACACGGATTGCAACAATACGAAATGGTTTTGGATATCCTTATTTGTACCCTTGTATATGAATTTTTATATAAACAAGGTTTGTACGCATATTGTATTTTCTTGGTCTTTAACCAGTGTGTCTTGCCTGTCCTCACGTATGGAGCTGAAACACTTACTTTGACAAAAAAGAACATCACAGAATACATATAGGTCATGCAACGGAAAATGGAAAGGTCCATGTTGGAAGTTACACTTAGAGATCGATCTTCGAAATCGAACAGTAGTACGAAATGTGGTGATATCTGTCTTACATCTTTACTATTAGCGGTAAAATCTGCCTCTTTGTGGACGATACTAGTTTCACTTGGAGAGGTCCAGATGTTACAGCACTATATAATACTATATCCAGTGACTTACGCACCATTAAATCTCGGTGCGATTCTAATCTCCTATGCCCCAACCTTTCAAAAACTAAAGTGTTATCATATAAAAGTAATATACAACCTTTTGTACTTAATAACACCACTATTGACGTCGTGAACTCTGTGAAATTCTTAGGACTTGTTGTAGACAACTCGTTAAAATGGGACTTGCACATCGAAGCTTTATCAAAGAAACTAAGCGCTGCCTGTTTTGCGCTAAGATCAGTTTCTAAGAAACATAACTTATCAACCTCTAGAATGGTCTATTATGCCCTTTTTAAGTCGCATCTTTGTTATGCCCTTCCATTCTGGGGTACTTGCTGTGCGACAAAATTTGATCGTATTTTCAAACTTCAAAAGAAAGCAGTTCGATATTTATTGGGACTGAACAGTAGAACTCACTGCCAGAATTTCTTTAAAAAATTTAAAATACTAACTCCTTCCTTATTAATTTTTGAATCCGTTTGCTTAATCCGCAAGCACATATCTGCTATTCCCGAAAGGCCATCTCACAACTATCCGTTTAGGAATGCGGAGCACGATCTTTATCTGCCAACCCCGAGCTCAGAACTACTTAAGGGCTCAATACTGTACAATGCCAAAAAAATGTACAATCATCTGCCTTTGAATATCAAGTCACTTTCATTCTTTCCCGCATTTTGCAAAGCTCTGAAATTATACTTACTGGAGAGAGCCCTATATGCGGTAAACGACTTTTTTGTTGATGTTTAATCATGAAGAATTTTTAAATTTTAAATTTTTATCATCTCACACACTGGTTAAAGGTCTAGTATTTAATATTTTATAGCTCTTACATGATTTTATCCATTTACAATTTTCCTTTTGTAAAATTTTATTGATACGCCTGTGTTCTGCAATGTCCATGTATGTTTTATTTGTAATTTTAATGACGTCAATTTTTTTTGAGTTGATTTGTATTGTATGATATTTTTTTTTATTATTTGTATATTTTTTGTGCTTTTTTTTGTTGTGTAAATGCTTTGTGGATGAAGCTATTTTGGCTTTTTATACAATAAAGCGTTGTTTATTTATCTTAAATGAAATTGAGCAGGACATGTGGCTAAGAGAAGAGGCCTATAGAAGCAGAAGACGACCTCCTAGTCGATAGACAGATGATATTAAGAGAGTGGCTGGAAACTGGATTCAAGTGTCACAAAATAGAAAGAAATGGCTAGAGTTAAGGGAGGCTTTTGTTCAGCAGTGGACGGAATAAGCTAAATGATAATGATGATGATGTATTTTCTAATTTATTTGTAACTCAGTATGGCTGAGAGATTGGCCAGTTTAAATAATATTATTGGACTGGTCTCCTGCAGCTTATTTTTTTCTAGCTCAACATGATAGATGAAGTCAAGACGTAACAAAACTTTAAATACTGGAATTAAACAACGCTTTCATTACATGTTTGGAAAGAATACACAACAAATTACATTTGATAATGATAAAATCATAGGCTGGCAACTTAAGGTATGTAACATTTTACTGGATTTGAGTTGTTACCTGTTCTGTTTTAATATAAAAATAGATGTTTTTTTTCTTAGATTACTTAAAATCGGGTTGTCCAAAACTGTTCAAATTTGACAAGTGTGTTCAGGATATCTAGACCTATAAAAACCCTATTTACTACTACGCTGTAAACTAAAGAGGAGAGCCAATATTTGGATAGTTTAAAATTTGCATGGGATTTCCTATGTTTCGTAAGATGGTATGTTTGTAGCTCATCTGTAAACAGTGTAAACTATGAGATTTAATTTTTACTAACGAAGATTAATAATATATTTTGTTTGTCAGGGTGCAATGATTTAAATCAAGATTAAATGAACGATTTTTTTTATTTTAATCATGGATTTAAATGAAAAAAATCAACTTGTTTAAAAACTTATGATAAATCGAAAGATAACTGTAAAGATTATACAAAACATTTCCTATAAAGCTATTACAGTTGAGGGTTGGAACCTTTGGTGATACACAGCAAAATAAAAACACTAAATCACCACAATACACCAAAACACTTTTACTTCTACACTGGACGCGCGTTTCGCTAACCATGTTAGCATCATCAGCAGATGATTATGCTAACATGGTTATCGAAACGCGCGTCCAGTGTGAAGTAAAAGTGTTTTGGTGTATTGTGGTGATTTAGTGTTTTTATTTTACTATAAAGCTATTAAAAAGTATTCCTATATCAAATATACCCTATATTATCTATTCATCAGATAAGTACAGTTAAGGGTGGCTGCAAGGACGTCCCGTAATCCTGCTGTTAAAACGTATCAATTGGTTTTTATCAAATACGTTTAAATAAAATATACGACGGCCTCGCCATAAGAGCAATGAGAGGATTTACGTCTCAGCATTGAAGGACAGAAAATCGAGTCTAATTGTTTCAAGACATAAGTTCATCCTTGTTTAGTCAAACCTCCTACAACACAAGGATAGGCTTATTTAGGAAATGCATTGAAATTCTATAGCCATCCTTCAATATCGGGACAGGAATTTAAGGGGTACCCTCCGTATATTTTATTTTAAACGTATTTGATTTTTATATATAAAAAACAGCTGTTATGTTTTAACAGCAGGATTACGGGACGTCGTTGCAGCCACCCTAAGTTACACTTGCTGTTGTAACCTTTAAATACTTTAACAGATCGAAAAATAATTGTAAAAGATCTAACATATAACACATATCCCTAATATCTATTCATCTATTAAAGTATTGAACCGATTTTTGAAGTTATTCCGTGTGAATACACTTCTAAATGGCAGCGATTTATTTTGAAATTGCGAAGTGCCAGAAATCCGGTATTTGAAAACATTTCATTCGCAAGCTCTAGTGCAGGACTAGGTTCTTCTGATGTCAGGTTATATTTTTATTCCCGAGGACTAATCAATGTCAAAAGATAAGCTGGAGTTAAGGCTGTTTTATACCTTTTTTGAAACAGCTGAATGTTGATCAAGCTAACTTCCGCCTTCCCCAATTTATATTCTAGTTTATTCCAAATTTCTACCGACATTTTGTTCTGCAATAAGTACTTTGCACTTTGAACATTAGATGGTACTAATTTTATTCTCAACTTTAGACAGTCATTATCTTCATATCAACATCATATTTCCAAAAAAAATCGCTTTGATCAAAGCGGCCGATTTTTTTTTCGGAAATAGGGCCATCGGCAAAGTTTACAGAATAAAATATATCGGTAACTGATGTGGAAAAAAGACAACCCGCCGTAGGAATGCTATTATTGTCAATATCGGGCAGAGTTACAAAGATTTAGCCATTTAGGAAAGAAAATTGATTAAAATAAAAATAATCCGATTAAAATAAAAAAACTGATTAAAAAAAATCGATTTTTTGGATTTTTTTGCACCCTGATAACTGTTTATTACGATAATTTTATTTTAGTCACAAATTAGATTTTCGATCAAAAAAGTCATAAAATTATGTTTGATTTTATACATGAAGCATAAAAATATTCAGTTCCTAAATATTTACTGTTAGTAGCTGTGTATGTGAACTGTTATGAAATCTGTTGAAGAATGTACATACAAATACACATATGTACGTGTAACGAAAATACTTCCATCAGTTTAGTACATATACACAAGATGTTGATTGATGTGGGAGTTACTGTTTAATTATAACTTCCAGCCTACTAAAATAATTTTAAAATTTTTACAAAAGATTTTTTATATGTAGTAAAATTCCATGTTTTTTTTTCATTTCGTCTTCACTAAACACAGCACAGAAAAACGGTATATTAAACTTCCAGTGTATACACTAGTTTTGAATCCGTTTTACTTAAAATATACCGGGTCTTTCTCAAAAGTCGCTCATCCCTATAACTTTTTTAATTTTTCAAATAAATGAAGTTTGGTACGTTAGTATAATGACATAAATTAGGATTGATTGACGTACTCAATTGTTTTCGGTCACTTCCTGTTTCATCGGAAAGGGCTACAACTTTTGATTTTTAAATGGCACCTTCAGTATTTTTTTACTTAATTCGACAGGAAATGACACTCTCAATAGAATAGCATCATAGATAAAGGAAATAAATTTAGATTGGAAAGCCCGTCGTATATAATAATAATTGTTTTGGGTCGCGACCGTTGTACGCGATCTGGCGTTGCTCTAGCGGTTGCTAAGAACAAGCGCAAACAATAAAAGAAATAATTTTCTCTTGTCAAAGTCAGAATCTTAAAAAATTATAAAATCTTTCAAAATTTAAACCGGCCTCATTGAAAAAATACCGAAAAGTGTTTAAAGCGTCCATTCTTAAAGTAATTATTGCTATCTTGTGAGTTTAATTTAAATTTTACTTACTCAAACCCGTGATAATTATGAAAAAGTGGCATTAAAAACTAAAAAACTATGTTGTGAACTGTGAACCGCAAAAACCATCGTGCATCGTGGCATAACGTCGGTTTCCAATGTTTCATAGGAATTTTATACGTGTCCTTATATAAAATAAAGTTCCTTATATTCAACATACTGTATTTTATTTATAAAATTAAAAGAAAATAATAATAAATTTGAATAAACAATATTTGGCGCCATAATTCCGGAAAAAGCCGAACCACTCCGAAATTAACAAAAGCTTTAGGTCGCGACCGTTGCAAAAATAGCGCCAAATAGTGTTTACATTGTCCTTACGGGCACTTTCCAATCTAAACTTGTTTCCTTTATCTATGAATAACATATGATATGTCAACTTTTGACATTCTCGCTTAAAAATCGTATTTTAAATTTCAATCTAGAAAGATAAGACATTTTGTGAAAACCTTTTCCGTGTTAGAATTTTAAAAATCTGCAAATGTTTTTTTATTTTGTTTAAGTCCGAATAAGAATTGTTTAAACAAACAAAATAATGGTTTCCGACATTTCAATACCTGCGAAATTATTTCTAAGATAAAGATTAATGCCTTTGACCTCGACAAGGAAGTCTGTCTTCTTAATTAGATTGCCCAGATAAGCCTACCGTCCGTTTAAACATACACTTTACAAACTCTTGTAAAATAAAGATTCGGATATCCTTTGGTAGATGGCGCCACCAAGACAATAACCTGTTGATGTTTCTTCAGCAGATTTCCAATGAGTGGTTATTAGAGCGTGTTTTGAGCGCCAGAAATAATTTGTGAAATTTAGTGACTTCCAAGAGTAAAAACATGGATAATTGGAGGTAAGAATTTTAGAAATATTATAATAATGAATTATTGTACATACCTATATTTACATTAGTTTGGAAGTATAGTTTTTGATTTAGGATCATTTAACCCAATAATTTTATTTTCTCATTGGTAACATAACCTCAAAGTGTGGTGTTGGTTTAAACATGCGGTAGCATAAAGAGGTATTATAATAGACAATATTTTTTTTCGCAACCACTAGGTTTATAATCGTCCAAAAATTCGAAAAAATTGCGCCGTAGTGTGTGTCTCTGTGTGGGTGTGTAAAAAAAATAAAAAATTGCTCTTTTGTTTGCAGGAAGTGGAAGAAGCCGCTAAAACTGCATGAGATTATAGAAGAGATTCAAAATTTGAGTGATGATACAGAAATACCTGACGGAATTGCTGTTTTTCCGCCAGATGGATGGAACACCGATGAGGATTCTGGCGACGAAAATACCGTTATCTTAGATAACCTTCCTGGGAGCCAGCTAATGGCTGATGCTGAAGTAATTTTTGATCGTCAGTCCCCTGATGGCGGGGAATGTGAAGGTGATAAAAACAGAGATGATATTCCATCAACATCTGTAAAACGTTTAAAAATGGCTGAAGATGCTGACTCTCTTTGCAATCCTACAGGGGTGTTTGAGGATAATCACTATGACTCCGAGGATGAACTTCCCTTGGCAACATATTTACCTGCCAATCAGCAACATGCATTGCCAAACAAGATGAGGAAAAAACCTTTATATACTTGGAAAAAAGAAGATATAAAACCTGACTTTTCAGACTGGAAAGAATATTATGGCCCGAAAAACTCTCTGTCGCCACTAGAAATATTTTCTTTGTTTATTGACGATGAAGTTGTTAATTTGATAACCGATTATTCAAATTTATATGCATCACAGCATAATCACGCAGGAGATATATCTGCAAATGAGGTCAGGACTTTTATAGGAGTGTTGCTTCTAAGTGGTTACAATCAATTCCCTAGAAGGGCTATGTACTGGGAGAATAGCGACGATGCTGGAAATAAATTGGTGTATTCTGCTATATCAAGAGATAGGTTTACCTATATTATGCAAAATATCCATACAAATGATAACACCTCCTTGGATCAAAATGATAAATTTTCAAAGATGCGACCATTATTTGATTTAATCAATAAAAAATTTCAGCTGTTTGCACCATTTGAAGAGTGTCATAGTGTAGACGAGTCTATGGTTCCTTACTATGGAGGTCATGGCTCCAAACAATTTATCCGGGGCAAACCCATCCGTTGGGGCTATAAACTATGGCAAGGAACCACAAGGCAGGGTTACATCGAATGGTTTGAACCTTATCAAGGTTCCAAAACACCACTACCTGAGAAATACCGACCGTTGGGTCTAGGAGCAAGCGTTGTTTTACAGTTCGCTGATGTTCTGCAATCGAATGATATTCAGCCCAACGCACCTTTTCACGTATTTTGTGATAATTTTTTTACCTCCTTGCCACTCCTAAGTGAACTAACAGCAAGAGGGTTGAAGTGCACGGGCACCCTTAGGGAAAATAGAATTTCCAGTTGTCCACTTAGAAATTCCAAGCTGATAAAAAAGGAAATCCGTGGTACATTTGAATATTCTTTGGAGAAAAGCACAAATGTCATAGTTTGTAAATGGAATGACAACAATGTTGTTACCATAGCGTCAAATGTCACATCGCCCCTTCCTACGCAGCCAGTAAAAAGATTTTGCCAAAGTAAGAAGAAAAATGTCAACATTGACCAACCTCATATGATCAAAAAATATAACGAGAGTATGGGAGGCGTCGACAGAGCTGATCAAAATATCAGCTTATACCGGATCGCCATTAGAGGAAAAAAGTGGTACTTTTGTTTATTGGCTCATTGCCTAGATATGGCAGAACAAAACGCTTGGCAGCTTCATAAACGCAACGGCGGGAATATGGATCATTTGACTTTTCGAAGATGTATTGCTGCTGCATTGCTGGAAACTTTTAAGAAAACAACAAAACGTGGCCCATCGAAGAAAAGTAAGAACAATCATCTAGAATCAAGATACGACAGGCTTGACCATCTGGTCATTTATCAAGAGAAGCAGACCAGGTGTGCCGTGTGTCACAAACAGGCAGCATTCCGTTGTGAAAAGTGCGATGTGGCACTTCATCCAAAAATTTGTTTCCTAAGTTATCACACTAAAGAATAAAAGTCTATTACAATTTTGTTTACTTTTATGTTGTCATTTCAATGTAAAATCAAATTGTATATCTAGATTTGGTTAAGTTGTAAAAGTAGTCCTAGTTCCTACCGTCCGTTTAAACATACACCTACTATCTTCAAATCTTTTATCTAAAATAAAAATATTTATAAGAAAAAAGTGTTTCAAATAGCTTATCTAAAACGCCTCTAAATTTTTATAAGGAAAAATGAAAATAAAAGTTTCAGTAATATCTGGGTTAAATCTAAATTCTAGAGATTGAGAAATATATTAAAAATATAGTCACAAAATATAAATATAAAAAAAATTAATACTAAAATATGTTAATAAAAAGTTGGTAGGCAGTTCTTTTAGTTTCAAAGTAAATGAATTTTTCCAATTTTTTTTATCTCAAAAACTGCGAGTTTGACTGATTTTGATATTATTACAAATTTTGTTGCAAATATTATTCCTACTCTTAAATTGAAAACCGCGTTTCGCTAGCTACTGTAATTTTGGAGTTACGATTTTTTTAAATTTTTAACCCCCTCTCATACCCCCTTACCAACCCCCCACCCCCGCCAAACTAATGGCCAGATTCTTGGGTACCACAGTATTTTTGTGCCTTTTTTTTGGCGAAACTTTTTCTTGCCGATCTTAATAGCCTACTGGTATGGTCGGCTAATAATATATAAAATACATTATATATTATTTTATATACAGGGTGACTCTTAAATAAGTGCAAATATTTCGACCCTAGAAACATGATTATGAGTTTTTTTTCGCGATTTTTTTTAATTTGGAATTTTTTGAAAAAAATGTTTGGAAATGTTTTTAGTTTAGAGTTGAAACCCATTAATTTCTTGATAATATGGCAACATAGATAGTAGATTAAATTTACAAGAAATAAAACCCAGAAAAATTCAGTGGTTCTCAAAATTTAAGCAAAAAATCATTTTTTTTTTAATTTCAAAATGAAATAACTCGGTTATTTTGGACTTATTTAATAAACAGTAAAGAGAAAATATATTTCTTTTACCGAGATCTACCAGTTCTGAAAATATTTGCACTTATTTAGGACTCACCCTGTATATAAAATATTAATATATAGTATTAAAAAATTCGCTGTATATACATTTCATACTACGTCTCTGACAGGTTATTATATTACTTGGTAATAAATAAATAAAATTTACCTTATTGTTTGATAGTCCAAATGCAAATAAAGTAGAAAGTCTGTACCGACACACAACTCACATGCCCGAATACATATAAATATTCATTTAGCACATAATATATAAAAAGATTTATTGTTATTGTCAAAATAAGACGCTCCTACATGAAAAACCACGAGATATACATGAAAACAGAAAAATGTTTATTTAAAAAATTATATTTTTATATAATTATAAATAGTGATTAAGTAAATTTAGCTATTAGGAGAGGACAAGATGGTTAACGCTATTTACAATAATAATTATGATGCAAGATCTACTAAGATTCATTTGCGCAAGAGGTATAATTTTTTTAATATATTTCAATAGTTAAATATAAAAATATTTTAAAATTTTTTAATATATCATTCAAGGTTCATCATATTCTCACTCAAATTACTAAAGTTGAGAGACAGTCAACAACACGGTGTAGGAATGAGATCTCTCTCACACAACAGCCGTTCCCCACTCCCTAGAGTTTTCGGCCATTATTGTTTGTGTATCAATCGTCAAATTAACCTTCACAATTATTATATTTGCACTATTTCAGTGTTATTTTCATATAAATTTACACACTGACAATAAGTTAGTAATTTTTTCTACTAAAATAATCCTAGGAATAATTTCAGGAAAAATCCTAGGAGTAATCCTAGGAATAATCCTAGGAATAAACCTGGGAATAAACCTAGGAATAATTTATAGGGCAAAACAACGTTTCCGGGTCAGCTAAAATACTGCTCAGTTCATGCTCCCACTCTGATGAAGTTTTGTAAGACTCTGTAATCAGTACAGTAGATATAATAAAAAAATAGATTGAAAATTAGAAAACTTCCATATACCTATAAAATTTACTAGTTAAATGCAATATTGTAGAAAACACAGAAATATAAATAAATATCTCAAAAAACTGAAACTAGGTTCTGTAATCAATGATTGATTATGAATATATTATTGCAGTATAGAAAGCCTTATTTCTAAAATATTTTTAAGTAACTTAACTTTTAAATTTGTCAAAAACTATTAAAACCAACCACCATAATGATTCTTCCCACAAAAAAAAATAAAGATCAACTTAAAACAATGCAAATGTTTGATGTATGTCCCTTTTTTGCCATGTGTTTTCTTATATACATATTATACAAGACAGCTGCTTTATAAACACAAAGCAGTGTGAAAGAGTATCTCACATTACCAGAGGCGTAACATATAAAACGAATGAAATGTATTCTGGTGTAAAAAATATTATTATTCTGAAATACTGCGTATTTAATAATATTTATGTAAACACATTAATATTCTGCGACTGCTTTGCTTAACTTGACCTACATTAATGTCATATTTATGTCAATAACCTATGCCGTATTTTTTTAGTTGGTACAAGTTTGTATATACAGAGATATCCAACTTAAATAGCCACTAAAAATCGCCATGCTACGATAGCCGTTTATGACGATGGAATTTTTTTTTAAATTTGGATTTTTGCATAAAGGCGCTTGCTCCA
This sequence comes from Sitophilus oryzae, assembly GCF_002938485.1. NCBI lineage: Eukaryota > Metazoa > Arthropoda > Insecta > Coleoptera > Curculionidae > Sitophilus > Sitophilus oryzae. The sequence goes on from NW_022145945.1 coordinate 3,798,801, forward strand.
TCTGTCTAAATTATTTTCCGCATTACAGTGTTGCCGCTTCATACTAAAAGTGGTATCATATTTGTTTTTTTAAATCTTTGTTATTTTAAATGAAACCTGTTATATTATTACATTTTTCGAAACTACTTTCAGATCTGAGTTTTCGAGATTAAAAATAAAACATGTGTGTAAAATGATTTGTGACAAAAACATGATTTTGAACAAGCATTGGTTAAATTATAAATTTGGCATATTGAAATAGGAAATTTGGAATTGGATTTTTTGTTAAGAAAAATCGACATATTTGTTTTGTCTAAATTAATCGATTGGCTATCAAACATGGAGATTAAAAAAATTATTTATTTCCGTTTGTTATAAAATTGTTCAAATCATTGTTATTTTAAATTTAACCCTATGTATATTATTTAAAAAAAACGAAACACAAATAAAATTGCTTTTCAACGATATATCATGTTTCTATACCTAAACCTTCTGGTTTCTTGTCAGAAGTTCAGTTCTCTGTCAGAAAAAAGAGTTTTTTATTAAGGAAAAATTGTAAGAAAGCAATTATTGTTTAAAAATGGAGGAAAAAATGATACGCCTCTGGTTTCATAATGGCCTTAAACAAATATTTGAGTGGAACCAACCCAATTTCGTATACATATCACAGGATTCAGACGGTCGTACCGGCAAAGTTCGCGTATAACCTTGAATTTTTAATGTTGGCTGTTTTCGACATAAAAAAACTTAAATTGACGGTCCGATGAGCGAACCACTCCGCGTAGAAAAATGTGTAGATTCTTAGAAAAATCTACAGATTATCTTGAATTATTACGAATCGTTTTTTTCTTTCATTGATGGCATAAAAGAGTTTGAATCCAACGAATAATGGACCCAATTAAAAAAAAAGTTTTTCTATATCTGTCTTTTTATTTAAATATATAATACTAGAATACATATAGTAAGCTTAGAGTATAATACATATAGTAAGCTTACATATAGAGCTGGTTTGGTTTGGTAGAATAAATGAGTCCCCTAAATGCAAAACTCGGTATTTGCTAGTCACGCAAATGTTCAGGAAACCAAAAAATTTGTCACTTATTAAAATACATATAGATTTGTTTTAAATCTTGGTTTTAGTTAACTCTAGTCATATCGATTTAAAACTACTATTCTTTTTAATTTGAAATCCTACCAAAAACCAAAAAAACTAACTTTTAAAATTAAAATACCGAGTTTTGCACCTGTGTTTTGAAAATACCCAGTTTGCTACTCAAAACTGCCCATACCCATAAATATATACTTGTGGAATTTAAAAATTACTTTCAGATTAAACCCATTTTCTTTAAATTGAAGGCACAAAGTAGTGCTAAAACATTATTTATTAGACATAATAATATAAAAAAATATTTTAACACAGAAAATATTTTCTAACTAACTAAACAAAACAGGTGCGTACTTTGAAAAGCAAACTTTCAAATTCCAAGTCCTTGGAATAATAATAATAATAATCCTTACAAACAAGAACCGAAAAAAGAAACTTTTCTAAACTAAAAAACATGCAGGTTCTTAGGCACTTTAGGAAACAGGTTTCAAACAACAAGGGCTTAGATTCTGAGCTTAAGTTCTGGATTTTCTTCTTCCATAATAATTAAGCCATCTTCATCTCTCTGTTTACTGTTCGTTTTCTACCTTTGCCAATTTCACAAATTTTTATTTTAACGAACAATGGCAAACACGAGCGATGGTAATTATTACTACTGCCCTTTAGCAAATCCAGATAAAATAATAGGTCTGTTCGTTTTCCTATTATTATCGATTCTGAATCGTCCTAGAACTCTCCAGCGCATGCGCAAATGAAATAATGTCTTCATATTTCCTTCTGCGCATACGCATCACCATTCTAGGACGGTTCAGAATCGGTAATAACAGGAAAACGAAAAAAAGCTAATAATGCATAACATGCCTACGTGCACTTAATCACGCGACCACATAAGGCGCAACGCCATTGGCCAATTGCATTTACACAGTTATGCATCTGACAAGTGAGAGCAAATACAGAGTTTTGCATTTAAGCTTTGTTTTCAAATGTATTTTTAACATACAGATATACAGTTTAGCAACTTACTAACTAGCAGATAAGGTGCATGTTATGATAAGCAAGGGAATGGCGCGAAAATCCCGCTTTTCAAAATTTCGTCAAATACCGAGTTTTGCATTTAGGGGACTCAAATATATTTGAGACAACTAATGCACAGCTCAGAATCTCTACTACCAGAAATCAACGGAAGAATTAAGTTATCTTGGAATACTTATAGAATAAACTCAATCATATTCAAATCTATAATGCCACTCTATCTAAAGAAGAAAACATTAGACCAATGTGTACTACCAGTCATGATCTATGTATGCGAAATCTGGACACTTAAAACAAAGCATTATAAATAAACTGCAGGTCGCACAACGCTCAATGGAACGAAATATGCTGGGAATAACCAAGATAGATCATAAAATAATAAAGTGGATACGACAAAAGACCAGGTAATAGATGTCATCCACAGAATCAAATCCCTCAAGTGGAAATGGGCAGAACACCTGGCGAGAAGTAACAGATAGACCAGAAAAATTACAGCATGGGTACCCACGAGGAATTTAGAGACCTAGAAGTAGACCAAACCTGAGATGGGACCATGATATTAGGAAATTAGCGGGGATGACTTGGGCCCGCATAGCCATCAGTATACAACAATGGGCCCAACTACAAAGAGAGTATCTAAATATGGAGGCTACATCATAATTGGAAATGGTTGAATAATGATTATGATGATAAAATATCCAACTTTCTTTTCTCTAAATTAAAAATTGACTTGTTATATATAGTAACAATCTTCCACTTCTTCCATTATATTCAACATCCCAAGCTTCAGACCAATTTTTGTTGTGCTGTTTTACCGCACATGGTCTGGTAAAAGAAAATTATGTTATTCTTTTATCGAGATCTACCAATCCTGAAAATATTTGCACTTATTTCTGACTCACTCTGTAAAACTCAAAAAAGAATTGAAAGCTCCAAAATAAGTTAATTAATTTATGGTTTATATTTATATCTTTTTTGTACTGTATCACGCTATTTATCAAGAACTTGTTACATTTTCCAAACCAACACATCATTAATAAAAGTCAACTCTTTCAAATTGAACGCACGACAAATTCATCAAATTAATATAGTATGTACTCGTTTTTTTTATTATTTTTCTAGTTCTATTTCCACACAATAAAATGAAAAATAGGTCTTTGTAGAGAGAACGAAAAACTAGGTCAGAGCCGTATCTATGGTCATTAATCGAGATAACTACAGGGTAGGACCAGCGTTGTTGGGCAACAGGAAACGGCTAATGGCTTTAGACGCTAGGAATTTGTTAGTGTCGAAGTTGTGGAACAACAAACCCAGGATATTTTAGTCATTTTGGTTTTTCGGAAAGTTTACGATCGCTTATGTTAATAAAATAAATATTTGAACAATATTGTCGTACTTAAAAAGGGGAAAATATCAAGATGGATAAAAAACAGTAAAATTATTAAAATTTCTTCTTTTAAAACATTTCGGAATTATTCTGGAACAGAAAAACTAAAAATTCACCGACTTAAGGATATTAACTACTGACTGACTAAATTAAGTATTTTAAGTAAAGCTATAGAATGTTCAGTCATCGGCAACGTCACGTCATATATTGTCAAACTCTCTCAATCAACAACCTAACCAACCAGATAAAAGAGATTGGTGACATCATTACGGCATTTCGTAAATTACTGCATATTCTTCTTAATAATTATTGTCATTGTCATTTGATTTGGGGTTATAATTTTTCTGACGGACATCTATCAATGTCAAAATTAAAATTTGATTGTTGCTGTCAAACTCACTTTTTTTGCCTAGATCATATACATATACTTACGTGGATAAATCAACGCCATAAGTTTAGCATTAAAAAATATGTCTCCAACATCACGACATGCCCTTTTCATCCCCTTCTTTATTGCACTTATGAAACGTTGAACAGGTTTGTCTTTCTCGAGGATCTTACTTTGCACATGCACATTAAAAGCTGCACGTATTTCCAAATCAAATCAAATCAAATCAAATCATTTATTGCATGTTAATAGATACAAGTATCCTTACACCAAGTCATATTTTGTAAAATGCAAAATTATAAAATAAGCACAATAATTATCAAACAGTAATTTAAAGTTTAAAGTAGTAGTGCAGTTCATTCGAATAATTCGATAGCTAGTAAAAAAACATTCGTTGAAAACTATTCGAATAAAAATTATATCGAATAGATGCGTCATCTGCCTTGAAATATTGTATTCTAGTAATTCGGTAGTAAAAACCATTCATTTATAAAATTCATTCATTTATCAAATTCATTTATTCGTCAGGATCGATTATAATAAAATATTAACTGGATTTTAGTTGTCGCCCGGCGACGTAGGTTCCTTTCCGAGAAACCCGACAGCGGTCGGTGGCAATGCTATGAAAGAAGCCGGCATCTTTGATTTTTTGCGGAGTCATATAAAGATAAGGACACATTATTTTTTTTTATTGAGGTGCTAGTATTTACACAGAAAATACATTATGAAGGGCGCTGTTGCCATATATTGGTATTAGTTGATATTAGCAAAGAATATTATTGTTTGGCTTTAGTTAGTTAGCGATAGTATGTATAAATATTTTGCATTTTTTTTATTAATATTCTGTTGTTAGGTTAGGTTAGGTTAGGTTAGGTTAGATAATAAAATATTTTGGATTTAGGAAAATGATTTTTAATGTTTTTAAGCAAAGACTGGTTTAATAAAAATAATAATAACAGTAATAATTTGTTATACCTATAACAACAAAATTTAAAATAATTTAATATAAACATTTTTTACGTAGTAGCAAAATATAAACAACAAATTAGATGTCAAAATTATTTATATTAGATCCTATTTAAAAATAATATAGTCTTTAAATTTCTTGTGGCAACGTTGGTTTATTAAATAATAATAATTACAGAACTAATTTGTTATATTAACAACAAACTTTAAAATCATGAAATATAAACATTTATTAATTTTCTAAGCATGCAGTGTAATGGAAGGAAAATATAAATAAAAAATTAGAAATCAAAATTATTTATATTAGGTACTTTATATTACTATTTAAAAATAATATTTACTTTTACTGGCATTTACTTTAAAAAATAAATGAAATATTTCTTCGCAAAAAACTACATATAAGAGAATTAGCATAGACAAAAAACAAACATTGTTAACTTTTTTTTTTTAAATTGGCACGTGTAAAACTTTCAATTTAATTTTCTCACCCCATAGTTTGAGTTCGAGAACCCTTTACTTAACCACATTACTTAAATATGATTATTAAGTTCAACTAATTCGTATTATTAAAACATCTAAAATACAAATATGTATTTTTAAAATTAATTCTAAGTTCATCTCATCTCTCTTAAAAATTGCTACTTCTCAAAATTTCCCATTAAAAAATAGACCATATATACCATATAAAATAAAATAATTGAAAAATCGGGCTACGGAAAATCACACAAATTTTCGGAAAAATTTTGACACCTGCACACGCACACAATCGTCAATTAAAAAAACTACTATTTTAGTATTTTAAATATCTTAATAAACGCAAAAATAGCACAGTATTTATAAGGTGAAGTTATAAAAATTTGGAAGAACTAATAATGCACTGATGCACACAAAAATCAAACGAATACTAAATTTCATTTATCAAAAGCATTCGATAGTCGTGGCTCAACGATAACTATTTAGTCGCACGGCGAGGTTGTCACATATGCTTTTGTATACGAATGAATGAATGATTTTATTCGAATAAAACCATTCGATAGTTGAAATCATTCATTCAGTAACCATTCGATAGTCTAATTCATTCGATAGTTCCCATCGCTAATTTAAAGTACACAAAAAAAACAATAAATACACAATGTAAATATTTTGACCTATAACCACGCTATAACCCTTCACTGCTTTCTAAAAAATCAGTAACACTAAAGTAAGCCATATCAAGAAGGTAGCTTTTAATTGTCGTTTTAAATTGATGTCTTGGTAAATTTCTGACATTTTGAGATAATTTATTAAAGCATGCAGGAGCATAATGAAGGCTGGAGTTCCAAGACCTTCCGAGGCGCAAATGAACAGGCTTTATATTCATTCTGTTTCTGGTTGCATAATTGTGTTGTTCATCATGCGTAGTATATAGTTCTAGGTTATCCTTCACAAATAAAAGACACTGGAGGATATAGCAACATGGAAGTGTCAGTATTCCCAGTCTTTTGTAGGCGTTTTTTGTATCTGCTTGATAACTTAAATTTGACAAAATTCGCAATACTTTTCTTTGCAGTCCAAACAGTCTGTCAACATGAGCTGAGTGACTCCAAACAAGTATTCCATAAGTAAGCACCGAGTGAATGAGAGCATGATAGGCAGCTACTAACACATCACTCTCCACACACTTAGCCAATCGCCGAAATGCATACATGCTTATGGAAACCTTCACTGCCCGATAGTCTACGTGACTTTCAAAACTCAGTTATGTGTCAAATTGTATTCCCAGAAATCGGACACTGCAGAAATCTACTTTATATTTTGTTTTAAGAGAAAAAATAACTCTTTCTGTTTTAGTGTCATTCAGGCATAATCGGTTTGCCTGAAACCAGTCACCAACATTTAGAAAAATCGATTCAAAATTAGTTTGAATTTCTTCAGGGGATTTCCGAGCACATAAGATAGTAGTGTCATCGGCAAACAAAATCAAATTATTCTGAAGTGTAGCCACGGGTAAATCATTAATGTAAATGTCATTTCCATAATAATCACAATTTTATACGGTTTAGAAAGTACAAATTATACATTGTTATGGAAACCAACTTTTCATTTTCAACATATTGTCATAATTTTGTCATAATCATATTTCCATTGTGTAACGACGCTTGTTTTTTTCGTTTTTTAATTTAAAAATTGTAGTAATTAAGTAACTCTTTTATCGACCGCTTTTATATTGCGAAGGATGCAAGTGTGTTCAGTGAGAAGTTAATTTTAAGTTTGTGTAATTATATTTCTATTTTCTTTTCGTTGGACTTTCTAAATACTCGTAAAAATGACCAGAAAGTGTTTAGTGTGTGAAAGTTCTAATATAAAGGTCCCCGAATTATCTTTTCATAGGCAAGTAAAGTATTCAGTTGTTCTTTTAATAATATTTAATAATTAAGCCACATGCATAAAGTTTAGATTTCCTAAGAATATTGATATTCGCACGGAGTGGCTAAATGTATTTTTTATATAATTTAATTTTTGTGACAGTAAACATTCAATTTATTGTTTAAATATAAGCATTTTACAAATATATAATTAATACAATACACAATTTTTAAAATTAATGTTCAAATTTGGCGCGCGGACGATAGATAGGCGCGGGCGACAAGGATAGATAGAGTAGAAGCACCGCTTGTGCAACAAAAAAGAAGATAAATGGAAGTCGTTGATATGTTTGCAACAGTTTCCATAGTGATTTACTTATCCACGTAAGTATATATAATAATAATAAGATAAAAAAGAAACTATAGATTAAGAATCTTCCAACTTGGCTTAGCCCGTTGGAAAGATGATCCCCGACAAAGTCGAGAAAATGATACAGATGACATAATAATAATGATAAAACGCCTTTATTCATTAATTTCAAAAATTGAAACAAACAGTATAGGGCGAAGTTTAGCTAGAGAGCTATTCTACCACTTAACCCCTTAAAACTAACCAAAACAAAAACAAAGCAAGAGAAAATAACAATTGATTAAGTAATATAAAATATACAAATAGATCATATTATTGTACAAAACAAAAGAAAATCACAAATTAATTAAATTAATATAAAATTTACAAATTGATTATATTATTATAGATAATATATGTATTTAGTAGTAGAACAGTAAATAAAAAATTTACATATTATAATTATACCGCGTGGTTTCTATTTAACATATGATACGATCTAGGATTTTTTGTATTGAAAAAATACCTGAAAGATTTAACCAAAATGAACAAGAGCTCATCACTAAGCTTATAAATTATTTCTCTGGAGAAAGAGAAGCTGGTAGAACACGTGCTAAACTTGATGTAAATAGGTCTGTTCTCAGAAGAATCCCTGACTAGTCAGCGCGTTTCTTATTGGTTGAAATGTGTAGAAACCAGACTAACAATCAGGTTTATACGCATTTTAACCAATAAAAAACGTGCTGACTAGTCAGGGATTCTTCTGAGAACAGAACAGACCTAATGATTACTGTCTTATTCAGAAGCGAATATCTCCAATAAAACTGAAGCTATCACGATGAATCGAAAAACAAACTATCGAGAAAAGGTACCTAGATGATAAAATCATTTTGTTTTGCCTTGTATAATTGACAGATAGAAACTTTAATTTTAAATTTAGGAAGAGATACTAAAAAGAAATAATTTAGCTGTAAATTGTTTGAAAAATCCTCAAAATCAGCCGACTAGAACAATATATATTAAACTTTGAAATACATCACGATTTTAAGGTGCCCCTTTTTCGTGCTGGCGAGTGTATAACGCTATTTTTTGTAGGTTGTTTGTAAAGAAATAATTATGTTCAATTATTAATGGGCATTAAATTTTAATTGTAAGGCTACACGTATTTTACATATAATAAACTAAACATAATAATTGTTTGTCTATAAAGTTGACAATCTATCGTAAATATAAAATTTTATTATAGTATATTGTACCTGAAATACACATGAATATAACAAATATAAAATCCTTGATCAATTATAAGATTAATTATTGTAACTATAACCTTCAAAAGAAATAATCGTTTTTATCAAAATATCCCTCTAATACCATATAACTTCAATCCAAAACATAGATTGATTATAAAGAAAATTTAATAATTATTAAATAATGTAATTAGAGAGACATTTAAATAAACATTACCATTTTTCAAACATGAAGTAATTAATAATATTTACAGTAAATAAAAATAATTAGGACGTTTTAACTTTGATGTTACTTAACAGAATTGCGCTGTACGTTTAATCCTTAAGAATAATAATAAAAATTAACCTATTTCTGTTAATGTTTATGACATCTATACCATTGCAGTAAAAGCTTTTTAAATATCCTAAGACAGATAGAAATGAAATATACAGATGTTGTTGTTCAACGGTACATAAAAGAAAATATATTTTTTTTAATTATAATTTTTATAGGACTATAGCTATGACTATAGTATGAAGTACGAAAAATGTAATTTTGTATTATTCTTACTGAATTAGTATATTTTTGTCCCATTTTAAAACAACACAATAATTATTGTGTATTTCATGTCAATTAAGCTTTTAGTTACGTAATCGAGGGCGCAATTTCTAAATTTATTGTTGATGGACATATTCGGCGCCGGCGCCGGCGCCGTGCTAACCAACTGGAATTTAAAATTTCGCGCTGTGGACACAGATTAAGTATACTATATGTATACAGATAAAAATCTTATCCCTAATTCGTGGTACGAAAATTGTTTTTTATGACGATGTGCAAACGAGTAGAATTTCCTGTGCGCAAAAATAAACTCGCGTAAAATAACAATAAACAGCGTAATAGAGAGATATCGCTAAACCGAACAGCGTGCATGGACGTTAATTAGGTGGTATTAACTCTCTTCATTTATAATTATCGGATCGGAAAGAATTCTGTTCGCGTCGCGTCCGCTATCTAAACTTAACCTAACTTTGAAATTGTTTTGTTTACTAGGTATTTTAAAACTAAAGTGCTAAAGTGCTTATTTCCAGTGCTTTATTGTTCAACGTCTGCCAGTGGGTTTAGGGCAACAAGCAACAAATTCTCTTAGAAGGGCTAAGTCGTCATCTGCTGTAAACCTAAACCTCTTTATAGGTTCTTTAATATTGGAAGAGGTGGAATCCATATTTTGGGCCATATTTATTTAATTAAAACTAATTCCAGCTACTTAAATATCAAATTACCTAATAAAAAACTAAAGTGATTATTCAAAACAATTCAAACATAACCTAAAATAAAAGATCTCGCCGGCCGGCCCCGGTTGCGTTAAAAATTGACTCGCACATATCGTAATCATGATAAGGTACGCGTAAATACTTCATGACGCTATTCGGTTTTCCGATATCTCTCTAATAACTGTGCCGGTCAGGCGCTGTGCACAATTTTAGAGGCCATAAGTGAGCGTGCTATGTGCGCAAACTAGTAACCTAACTAGTGCCCGATTCCGAAAATTGGAACCACGAAAAACAATAAAGAAAAAACAAAGTTTATAATCTGTATAATCTGTGCTGTGGATCCAGGTGGTAGCTCTGCTGTAAAAAAAGTGAAGTTACCGCATTTATTTATTTATTTCCTAACATTGTCATTCGTTTTGGCACTTTAGTTTTGTATTACGCGAGTTTTTGGTTTAAATAAATAGTGTTGTGATACTTTAAGCTTAAAAATGTTTACTAGTAGTCCTTGCAGTCTTTGAACACTGTTCTTTTTAGAACATCTTTTAGTGCGAAGTGCACAAGATATCTTAATAGCCATAAAAAAACTCATCGCAATTTTATTAGAATATTTTAAACGGGAAAGCGGTAGTAATGGCCCTTTATGTCCCTTAAGTGCTGTTAAGGAGGTGAGTGTTGTTGATGTCAATAATAACTGTTTATATATTTATAATAAATTTATTTCTGTTTCCTAAAATATTTTGATTAAAAGAAAATATGTATTTATTTATTCGTATCAAAAGCGTTGCATATAAAAAAAATATATATATATTGTACAAAAATACTAATAAAAAAATATATATACAAAGTATATAAAGACAAACAGAAGAAAAAGCAAAGGTAAAGTTGAAGACAGTTACAAACATAAAAATTGTAAAAAAATAAGAAAAAAAAATGAACATTTTACAAACACTAAATATTATCAGACCAAAAATTAGCAACATCGACGGCATTTCCTGTAGCCTGCAACAGGTCGTCAAGCGTACGAGAAACTGGACACTGAGGGCAGTTATATAGATGTCTGGTGGTTTGGATGGTGAAGATTATGGATCTGTAAGAAAATTCCAATTGGCCATATTATCTTTTGTTCTGCCCATCCCACTTCTTAGTCTTTTGAGGGACTTCCATGCTTTCCACTGCAGGTCTGCACCTGGTAGAAGGGATTCAGAAGGTGGGATTCATGATGCGATATCTGCATTTCTCAGTGTCCACAAGTTTTGTCGCGCCATTGATGGAGGTGCACCGTCATCGATAGTAGTTTTTAGGAAGCTCTTTCTAGATTTCAATCTATTTAGGGGAGGTTGATGTCCATGTAACGGATGAGCAGCGTTTACTTCCATCTTATGTCTCTCGAGAAAATATGTAAAAGTGGGCAACGTTGTGCCGGTCAAGCTTAATCACGTGACTAATAGTTTATTTGATATGAACGAAATATTAACAAAACTGAAGAAGTACGACAAACGTTACTTCCTTTTAAAAGTGAATCCCATTTACCGAAAAGAATATAAAAAATACCTTCATTGGCTGGGATAGAAAGACATTGTAGCAGGGAATGAAACTCTTATAAATTTATTATATGTGATCACAGATGTGACATTACAAAAATAAATAAATTTAATAACTTATTTACTTTTGTAATGCCATCTAACTACTCTAATGAGTGTCTATTTTCATTTTAAATTATTACTCAAAATTTATAGGAAATAAATTTTAAAATTTTCCTTATGTTCATTCTAATACTATAAGTCATATATTATTCTAATGTTCATAAGTTAATGGCGATATTAACTGGGCCTTTTGATTTCCTACTTCTGAAAATAAAATGTTCCCTAAAATATATTTTTTAAAATGATGGCATCTATAAGAAAGGTGAAAGAAACGATCTGGGCCAATTTAAAAACAAATTTGTTTGTCAAGATAGTTAAGGTGAAAGTTGCATATATGAATTAGAAGTAAGAAAATATGATGTTGCAAAAATTTTTCCATCTAACCATTAATAAAAGATTTTTATCCGTTACCTTTTACATATATGCTTTTTACGGCTCATAACGTGCCTTGTTAAGTTTTAATTGTTATAATTTCATCGTTACTCTAAAGGTTTAATTTACTTATACAACCCATATATGTACAGTGTCCGTCAAAAAGTTAAAAAATATTTGTTTTATTAACTTGCAAGTTTCTAATGTAAGATGTCCATTTAACTATTTGGAAGCCCTTTTCGTTTTTTTAAACTGCTTTTTAAGAAACTTTAACACACATTGAGTTCCAGGACAATACACTATTTTTAAATTATAATTTAGATATATTTCAGTCGATTAATGCCATCCTCTGACATCCATTTTTTTAATTTGAAATTCAGTCCTCTATATCTTCTAAGAGTGATTTCCGTTTTATTTGAATATCTAGCAAATTAGAGAACGTTTATAATTAACTTAATGGCAGATATTACATTATATACAAGGTGTCTCCTAAATACGTGCAAGTACAATAGCGCCGTATAGAGACAAAATACACAAAACACCAAATATGCTACGACACTTAAACGGGAGTCAGATCACCCTGGACTACGCATAAATTATTCAAAAACAAAACTAATAACCAATCTTGTTATTATTGGAATTGTCTCGGTGGACTGGGGCAAATATACAATATCGTCGGCTTTATGATGAAAAGGCGTATCTCGATTTTTGGCGATTTTGAGATATCAACGTCATGACATGCCCAATGGGTCATATTTTAACATAGCGAATTTGCGCATCTCAATATTGTACCTTTTTCGTTTTATATTCGTTTAAAAATTTGCCCCATCTCAAATACTAGAATTCTTCGTTATAACGAAGAGACGTATGTTGAGATAGGGCCCTTTGTTATATCAATTGTTATACCAATTGTTCTACAAGAAAGATGGAATTTGAGATAGGTCCTTTTGTTTTAAGTTATGAAAATGCATGCGAGAGAAAATCACACCATTCTACCTAATTATTTTCTGATGGTTGCTTGGGACAAAATAAAACTTCTATCATGGCAGCAGCTCTCTTTTACAGTGTGACTTTGAGTCTGTTTTTTTGCCAAAAACCATTGTTAGAATGAGCTAGACTCTGCACATAGCTCTATTGGGTATGCAAAAGATTGTCCGAGAATAAATGGTCGAAGAAAAATTGATCGAAAGCAAAACAACGAAACGAAAATTGCCCTAATGGGAAAAAAAAATCCCGAAATTATAATTTCCCTATGAACATTTTAGCGAACCAAAAACTTGCCCGAAAAATACAATAATTTTTATCTCATTATCATTGTCAGGCCATTGGCATTGTCATACCTGTCAATTTTTGGAAAATTTTATTTATTGTACCTATCATCATCCTGCATAAACACGTAGAATGGAAGTCGAATTTGTTATCATTGAACAAGGAAAACAGAAACTGTTAGTCCAGTTATTTATATCAAAAAGGCACGAATGAAGAAACATGTTTTGTTTTTGTTTAGTTTGGTTTTTATTAAACGGACCGTGAGTTTAAATGCCTTGTATTAATGCCCTCAATTAACTGAATAATTACTAAAAATATATTAGTTAAAAAACAATATTATTAAAATAAACTAGATAAGTGTATTTTAATTGATTATTGTCTTTGCTTCTGGAATGAAAATTGTCTTTGTTTTCAGTTGATCTAATCCAACGCGAATAAAAGAATTTAAAAATATTTGTTTCTGATTTTTTGGTGATTTTCAGATTTTTTCTGTATGTATGTATTGTATTTTCTTGTATGTATTCCATAATATGAATATTGTATTTTTTTTTCCTTATTAAGAACACTTTACCATCATTTTTAAATTTATTTTACATGGGTGTATGTATACTATTCGTTCGGAAATAAATTTATTATTATTATAACAAAAAGGCCTATCTCTATTAAACAACTAAAAAGAAATTATTTATTAGAATTTACGCACAATTTATCTTCAGAACGTTTCCTCAATGTCTCCGTTTAAGTGTTAATACAAATACACTATTAAAAAATGAAAGACTTTACATTTATTAGCCAAATAAAGTAAGTGATTTTCTTTAAATTGCTCTCTAGAAAAGTAGCAAAACTCGAGATACGCCTTTTCGTCATAAAGCCGAGGATATGATCGAAAAAAAAACGGCGTCAACAATGGCTTTGAAATGAAGATTGCTGTCATCTTATATGGGGAATTTCATCAATGGTCATTTCCAAGCTAACTAATGCAATTTGGCTGAGATAAAATTATCATTATATTATAATTTAAAATGGTTTTTAGAATTTATTTTATAAAAAAATGAATCACTTCTTTTAGAGAGTTGTTTTAGAGATTTTATAAATTTTCCTTGGTTAACTAGAACATTTAAAGTTCTTCAGGGAAATATTATGTTACAGCATACAAATTGCAAAACTAAATTGTCGAGCTGGATTCTAAGAAAAAAGTAAGTTTGATGAGCTGCATCATAACTTGAGTACATTAGAAATGAAAAATATATTTTATTTTATAAAGAATCTCATCATTTTTAGGTTGAAATTACTTACATATTGATTTTATATACAAACCAAAATCAACAGGAAAATTTATTTATCAGTATAATTAATAAGGATTTCGTTTATAGATAACTTAAAAAGCAAATTCTGAAAATTTAAGAAATACTTTTATGGTACAGAAATTTCCCTTTTAGCAGTTATTATTTCTTTCTATTTTTTCTACACGAGTTTCAGAATGAAATTCGGTACAACCGTACTTGGTGCATATTGTAAATAATCTTTTTATAGAGGCAAATATAAATTAACCTTATCTCTCGAACTTGAGTACTCCATTTGTTATCAATTCGGCTGAAATTATTTTATTATTTGTAGTAAATTACTGAATTTAATTTTATTAGGCTTAACTCATAAAATTTGGCTTCGATAGATTGACGATCCTTCATAATCTGGATTGGAACCGACAGAAATTACAGAAACAGTTCTTATATATCAGACACTAGCTAATAACATCTTTAGAATTTCAGGTATGGAAATTTCATCTCAATGTGACAACCAAACATGCTAATGTTAGCGTCCTCGTGAATGAATACCTTGCTCTAATACAGGATGAGTCTTAAATAAGTGCAAATATTTTTAGGGGTAGTATATTTCGACCCCAGAATCACGATCATTAGTTTTTTTGCGCGAAAAAAAGATTTGGAAAGTTTGGTATTTTTTGGAAATGTTTTTAGTTTTTAGTTAAAAACCATAATTTTTAATGATATGGCAACATAGATAGTAAATTAAATTTACAAGAAAGGAAACCCAGAAAAGATCTAGTGGTTAACAAAATTTAAGCAAAAAATCATTTTTTTTGGAAATTTTCAAAGTAAAATAACTCGGTTATTTTGGACTTATTTGAAAAACGGTAAAAAGAAAATATGTTTCTTTTATCGAGATCTACCAGCTCTGAAAATATTTGCACTTATTTAAGACTCACTCTGTATAATCTCAGTAGTTTTATGATTTATATTAATTCACATTTGATAGATAACGGTCAAAATTAAATGAACAATTTGATTGATTTGTATCAATTAAAATGTTTAGAGCACAGTCATAAAATTGCCAGTTAAAGGTTGACTCTCGCTATACCTTCCATATCAGCTCCCTTCCGTTTCTCTTCCGTTTACATAAAATATTATATCATGTAAATGAATAGGACAATGCACACTATCCGTTCCGTTTCCCTTCTGTTCCGTATCCTTTGTTTCCATACATTTTTTGGCGGGCGGACTGAAGCGTATCGGAAACAGTGTTGTCAAGTTCTAACATTTGTACCAGCTCTGTTAAAATGTTTGTGATATTTATTTATTCTTTCACCTCTTAATTAAATATATATTACCTGCTTCACAAGATACAAATTTTTAAAATAAAACTTTCGTAATGATATAAATTGTTCAATAAAAAGTATCTATGGAACTGATATGGAACGGAAGCTTACGTATAGCGTCAATACAATAAAGAATACGGAACGGATATGGAATGGATATGGAATGGAAACGGAAGGTATAGTGAGAATCAACCTTAAAATGGATTTTTAAATGCAAAGAATCTAAAATTAGTTATTTTCTTGGTCATTGATTTATATTTATGTTTTTTTTTGCTGTTCAATCCAATCGGCCATACGAAATGGATAAATAACACTAGTAGACACAGTTGGATGTGTTCCAAAAGGCGAATCAAGCTCGAACAGCCTTCTGGTCTCGGGTAATATGTTACGTCAATTTTGATGACAATAAAATAAATCGTTTTCTCAATTTGAATAGTTTTTTATCAATTTGACACAGGCATATTTTTATTTATTTTTTGTACGCTGCATTTCAAGACATTGCTTTTAGAAATGCTAATAATAAATTTTAAAATCATTGTTTTCGTAATGTTACATAGCGGGTGTTTCTCAAAACTGGCTCACCTCTATAACTTATTTATCTTTTCAGATAAAAAATCGAGATTTGATATGTTAGTATATGACATAAATTAGGATTGATTGACGTAGATGTTCAATTGTTTTCGGTCACTTCCTGTTTCACCGGAAATGAGTATAATTTCTGATTTTTAAATGGCACCCTCCATATTTTGGTACTTTATTCGATAGAAAATGAAACTCCGAAGAGAATGACATATCATATGTCAACTTTTGACATTTTCGAATATGGTTTATTTGAAATTGCGACTGATAACGACAATTTGACTCGAAATACCAAGTGTGTGGTATCAAATTATTCTTAAAAAAATGCTTTTTCTAAATATGCTAATGAGCCACAATTTGAAAAAATTGAGATATGATTAAAAATATGATTTAGGCATCTTTTAATCGGCCAGGACAAGACACTAAAAACATTAGACGATCAAATTTATTTTTCCAAGGCTCCTAGATTCAAATTTAAAATACAATTTTGTTTTACGCGAAAATGTTAAAATTTGGCATATGATATGTCATTCTATTCAGAGTGTCATTTTCTATCGAATATTATGTTTAAATTAATAAAAAGTTTTAGTAATTTGAAGAAAGTAATTGAATACGCCAATCAATCCCAATTTATGTGATATACTAAGATATTTAACACGAAAAAATAAAAAGTTATAGGGGCGGGCCACTATTGAGAAACACCCGGTATATACGTTTACTACATGAACAGAAATAGTAGGAATGGTTGTATTCCTGTTTAAAATTGATTCTATTAAAAAATGTTTTGACGTATTTTCATTGTTTTAAAATTTAATTTATTTTAATTTTGTTTTAAATATTTATAAATTCTACATTTTTGATGAATGGGATACTCAAATTTAGTGTTGTTGATGTTCAAATTAATTAGCCACATGCATCCTGTTTGTTGTTTACAGAGTGGAGAAAAATAGGTTAATAGTCCAACAGTATATTATTAACGATTTTTCTTTGATCTTGGCGACGTTTACATCAATATAATAAATGTAATAAATATTTTTATTAGTGAGTTATTTGTTACAATAAAAGCCATAATAAATATTTTTTGATTGAACAACAAATTTTTGTATTCAAAAAAATCCTTATGGGTTTTTCGCCACTGCACTGCAAGAAAAATCTACAAAATAAAATAGTTATTTTTTGTAAACACTTCTAGTGTTCTTCTTCTTTCTTCTTCTTCTTAGTGTTCTCGAATAGTTCAATTTAAATATTTTAAATAGTTTTTTTCTTGATTTTTTATATTTTTTTGCTTCCGACGACGGAAAGAGAAAATTTACCGAAACGTTAAGCATTTTTTTCTTCGTTAGGCAAATTTTTATTACTGTAAACACAACTTCTGACAAGCAGCGTCCGTTTAGGTGTAACGCCCAGAAGTGTTTACAAAAAATAACTATTTTATTTTGTAGATTTTCCTTGCAGTGCAGTGGCGAAAAACCCATAAGGATTTTTTTGGATAGATGAATCCGCCACATAGGTATAGACATTTTTTAACAAATTTTTGATCTTAAATTAGATTAGAATTTTTGATCTTAAAGAGAATTCATTAGAAGGCGTCGAAGTGGTCTTTCGCAATGGTAATCGCTAATAATTGAAGGGGTGACTGCAATAACCAGACAACTCCATTTTTTTACGAAAATAAAATTTTACTGAGTTATTATTTCAAAATCGCACCTTGCAATAATCAAGTATTTCCATTTAACAACTGGCTGGCAAGATTTATTCTGTGGGGCTAACAGCTAACCTCTACCGGGTGCGTCTCAAAAGTGGCTCACCCCTATAACTTTTTTATTTCTTCAGATAAAAAAACGAGATTTGGTATGTTAGTATATGACATAAATTAGGATTGATTGACGTATTAAATTGTTTTTGGTCGCTTCCTGTTTCACCGGAAATGACTAAAGCTTTTGATTTCTAAATGGCACCCTCGGTATTTTTTTACTTTATTCGATAGAAAATGACATTCTGAACTTCTTTGACATTCTCTCTTAATAAAAAATCGTATTTTAAAATTCAATCTAGAGTGCCATGGCTATGTTAAAAACACTAATTCTTAATCAAGGAACCTTGGAAAAATAGATTTGATCGTCTAATGTTTTTAGTGTCTTGTCCTGGCCAGTTTGAAAATGCCCAAATCGTATTTTTAATCATATCTCAATTTTTTCAAATGGAATGAGGGTGGCTCATTAGCATATTTGGAAAACGCATTTTTTTACGAATAATTTCATACCACACACTTGGTATTTTGAATTAAATTTTCGTTACGAACCGCAAGTTATAATTTCAAATACACCATATGCGAAAATGTCAAAAGTTGACATATGATATTCTATTCAGAGTGTTATTTTCTTTCGAATAAATTAAAAAAATACCGAGGGTGCCATTTAAAAATCAAAAGTTGTAGTCATTTCCGGTGAAACAGGAAGTGACTGAAAACAATTGAATACGTCAATCAATCCTAATTTACCTATGTCATATACTAACATACCAAATCTCGTTTTTTTAACTGAAAAAATAAAAAAGTTATAGGGGTGAGCCACTTTTGAGACGCACCCGGTATATGGCATTTAAGTAAAAAATATACATAAAAATTTATCATAAATTTATATATTATGATAAAGAATAACATCACAGTATTGGCACAGCATTGGTATGTAATTAAGATTTTTTAAATTTTTTTGAAATAATTATTGACAAGATTTTATTTAGATTTATCCATCCACCAGCCACTGTGAAGCTTTTTTTTTCGATCTTATACAAGGTGAGTGTTATATACCTGCAAACATTTTTAGGGGTATTTCGACTCAGAAATACGCCCAAACACGCCTATGAATATTTTTGGCTAATTTTTTTTTAAATTTGGAATTTTTTGAAAAATTTTATGAAATTCTTAGTTAAAGACATAATATCTTCAGAATATGAGAACATAGATAGTAGATTAAATTTACAAGAAAAAAATCAGAAAAGCTCCAGTGGTTCTCAAAATACCGTGCTGGCAACTGTTACTGTTGGGTCGGCATTTACATGTGTGGAAGTAAATCGCATAGGGATCTTATTAAGTCGGAGTGAGAGAAATGTGACCGACAGACGCGACGCGCGACGGTGTGCTGTTGCGGCGTTGCCGATACGCCTTTCCCTATCAAGTAAAGTAAAATCACGATCGCAAACCGCTTATTTTTAAAATACTTTTTTTTCAAGAGATAACTAGATAAAATCATTAGACATGTTTCTGAGCATCTGAAATGGAATTATAAGGATATCGTTAGGGTGTCATTTTTTTATAACGAGAAAACTTCAGTAATCGCGATAATTTAAAAACTCAACTTTTTAACACATAACAGGCAACTCAAGACCACTTTAGATATTGAAACTTTTATTTATTTTGAAGATCGGATATTTTACAATATGTTTACATAAGAAAAATTCGATAGGTTGTTTTTTCCATTCAAAAATTGTAAACAATCCATCCATTTACTTTTAGAGCATAGCAATTTTCAGCAATCGTGTAATTTTTTTATTGATAAAGATTTTCACATACTGTCTAGAAAGAAAATACAGCCAGAAATATTAACAAAGTTCTTGAAAAAACTACAATCTATTATTTCTAATAGATTTCAAGATATCGATTTTTGAATTCAGAGTTCTAGCGCGACCACTATCGAACACCCACTCAATTCCATTTATTTTTACCAAAAATGCAAGTGTTTCTAGCTTGCACTTAAAAAAATTCAAGCTATAGGGAAAATTACAACGACTCGTTAATAAATAAACAAATCAAGTATCACGAGACGTAATTAAATCCTGAAGCTGAACGCATGACGTACACTTTCCCCTAGAACTTTAAGTACTGACAGAGGTATTGATTGGGTCGACCGGTCAACTGCGACAAATCTGCTATACTTGTGTCTAGCCCTAGCAGGCAACTATTAAGCCCGACCAATCACGTTAGAGTTTTTGACAAACACAAATGAATTAACACACTTCAAATAACCACGCTAACCAACCTGATTGGTCAAGCTTAAAAGTTGACTGCTAGGGCTAGACACTTCTATCTGCTATATACCCTTCCACGTGCTTCCACGTCTCTTAGCGATGTGCACAGTTTCTCGGTTTATTTCATACGTTTGGCAACGTGTTTACTGTCTTCTCTTTGTTCAGTACATTATAAACGCATTGTACTCTTCTTACATACGGAAATCTCGACCCGAGACTAACCTTTGCCAGCCCTTAGTATAAGCGAAGAATCAATTTTTTTGAAATTTTCGAAGTAAAATAGGTATCTCGGTTATTTTTAACTAATTTGAAAAACGGTAAAGAGAAAATATGTTTATTTTATGGAGATCTACCAGCTCTCTGAAAATATTTGCACTTATTTAAGACTCACCTATTGTAAAATTTTAATAAAATAACAATTTAAAAATAAGCTAAAAATACTGTTTAGAATGGACTGTAATAAACTAGAACATTCTGTTCGTCTATTAACGTTTTACAACTGGGTAAAATTGCCCATAAAATATACCATAAAAATTAGACAGGCCCGCTCATTTAGAAAACCGAATTTTTAATGCTTTAGGAAACCGTATCAAAGTTTAACGAATCCAAATAAAGCCGAGTAAGAATATACAGGACTTGCCAAAGGGTTTCAAATAAACAGAATTTTTTCTTTATTAATATTTTAATAACATAGATTTTATCAGAAAACATTTTACATGGTTCCCGCAGATCTAGACAAAAAATACATATTTTCTATTTTCTTTTTAAAAAGAAATTGAAAATGAACAGAAATATTTAGTCGGAAGAAATTTCAAGAGAATGAACCTGCAAACTAAAAAGTTTTTTAAAATCTGCCGGAATATACAGGGTGGTCCGAACTGTATTCCGGAAACTTCGGCAGCATATTCTGCAGATAAAAATAAGTAAAAAAGTTCGTATAAATGTATGTTCTAAAATGCTTAGTTTCAGAGATACAGGGTATAGAAGTTTCATTTTTATTTTTATTTTTTCCAAATAATTTCTGAAGTAACGTCAATAGTTGGATGAAAATAAGTGTCTAGAAGTTTTTTGACATGAGAAATTTGATTTTGATGTTAATACGACTCCTGCTGATAGAGGGAGCCACCTACATGTGTTTTAACTGTTTTGAAGCGTAATAATTTTTTGTCCGTACCTGTATAAAATTACTGAGTAAAAAAATATAAATGTATATTTTTTTATAAATGTATATTTCGACGCCTTTTACGTAAAAAAAGGTCTTTTGGTAAAAACCGCTACGAGTAATGGTTTTCGAAATATGTGGAATCGAAATTATCAATACCTGTCATCACTGACATAAATTAAACATGATGACTAAATAGTTATTAGAGTGAGATCATAAATTTGAAATGTTTTTGTACCAAAAGTTCAACAAAAACTGTTTTATCATCATTTTTTTTTGCAGAAAAAATATGATTAATTTAAAAAAAATAAAATTTCCAAAATTCATTATTTCAGTGAAATAACTGTCTAGGTACCTACTCAACGTGTTTATTTTTCGTTAATTATGGCATCTATTGACTATTTCCATTCTAAATATCTTGAGAACGGTTGCTCGTAGTGATTTTTACAAAGAGATATTTTTTACGTAAAAAACCACAGAGATGTATATTTTTTCCCTCGGTCCTTCTACACCCTGTATCTCCGAAACTAAGCATTTTAGGACATACATTTATACGAACTTTTTTACCTATTTTTATCTGCAGAATATGCTGCCGAAGTTTCCGGAATACAGTTCGGACCACCCTGTATATCAAGAAAAATGTAAACAAATTTTAGCCAAAAAAATTATCGTGTTTTTGGAGTCAAAATATCATCCATAAAGCGGTCCATACATTATCAAACAAATTGCCCAACAAAGCGATGCGCAACGCTGCGTTGCACAACTGATTCAGCGGTCCATACACTATCAAACAAGTTGCGCAACAAAGCGATGCGCAACGTTCCGTTGCACAACTGCATCACCCATGCACTTGGTAAAATTTTGATCAAATTTTTTATTAAAAGTTGTGCATTGTTTGAGAAACAATCATGTTCTCAATTGCCATTGCGTCAATTATTATCGTATACCTATACCCTAGATGATGTCGATGATACCAAAAAACGAAAAAGAAAACTGGAAAAATTTGGATAAAAGAACTAAAATATTGCACAACGAAGCGCAACACACACATACACTCCACAACGCGTTGCGCAAACAGTCCTGTTGCACAAAAGAATTCAAACATTCTTGAAACTCATCAAACAATTGCGCAACGCATCAAACACTACCATACATTGGCAACTCGTTGCGCAACAGCCTGCGTTGCGCAATTTGTTTGATAATGTATGGGCCGCTTAAGGTGTTCGGTTGTATACTACCAATTAAACTTTTAGTTATGTAATTGAGGGCGCTATTTTTAAATTAATTATTGCCAACCATGGACATATTCGGCGCCGGGCTGACTAACTGGAATTTAAATTTCCCGCTGGGGATTCAGGTGGTAACTCTGCTGTAAAAAATGTCAAGTTGCCCCATTTATTTATTTATTTCCTGACATGGTCATTCGTTTTGACACTTTAGTTTTGTATTAAGAGTTTTTAGTTTAAATTAATTTTCTTGTGATACATTAAGCTTAAAAATGTTTACTAGTAGACCTTGCAGTCGAACATTGTTCCTTTTAGCATTTATTTTAGTGCGTAGTGGTACAAGATAGATTAATAGCCATAAAGAACTCATCGTAACTTTATTAGAATATTTCAAACTGGAAAGCGGTAGTAATGGCCCTATATGTCCCATAAATGGTGCTAAAAAGGTGTCTTTTCTTGATGCAAATGATAACTGTTTATATATTTATAATTAATTTATTTTTGTTTCCTTACAATATGTAAAAGTGACTAAAAGTGTATTTGATATGAACTATAGTTAGTCTTTTTTTATACTCATCTACGAATATGATTATTAAGTGTTTGTTTTAGTCATAGCATTTACAAGAACAGCTACAAGCTTCAAATTACAGCATTTTGACTCCTTCGAATGGTCAATCTATTGAAAAAAAACATGTCCTTTTCTTTGCCAGTCTAAACATAATCATTAAGTAGACCATTACGAAGGAAAAACAATCGATAACCGAACGTGCTACAATAAAATTCGGTTGTTGTTTGATTGCAAGAAACTTTTTGACCCGTATAATCGCTTAAATAAGACCCAACTATAAAAATGTCAGATAAATTAAGATCGAATGAATAGCAGGCGTATATGTCAGTTTGGAAGAATTACTATCTATTTGTAGGAGTGGATTTGGTTAAAAATATGAAGTTTTGGCAATCAAGTTTTTATTTTATTTTTAGGGTTCCGTACCCAAAGGGTAAAAACGGGAACCCTAAGACTTCGCTGTCCGTCCGTCTGTCACAAAGGTGTATCTTATGAACCGTTATAGCTAGACAGTTGTAATTTTTACAGATAATGTATCTATGCTGCCGCTATAAGAATAAATACTAAAAACAGAATTAAATAAATGTTTATAAATAAAAAAGTACTTTCACTAAACATTATCTTTTAAGTAAGAATTTTACATAGACTGTTTCAAGTTCTCGGTGGCCGCGTGGTTAAAGCGTTAGGACTTTACGCT
Source organism: Sitophilus oryzae (assembly GCF_002938485.1). Lineage (NCBI taxonomy): Eukaryota > Metazoa > Arthropoda > Insecta > Coleoptera > Curculionidae > Sitophilus > Sitophilus oryzae. The sequence continues at coordinate 3,823,003 of NW_022145945.1, forward strand.
GCTATGACGTTGGAGCCATAGTAAGGCAGGTTCGAATCCTAGTCAAGACGACTTTTTTTAATGTTTTTTTTTATTTTTACATATTTATTATTGATTAATACAATTTTTAGTAATGTGTTTCTTCATTTTTTTAAAATTACTTATACGTGCATTCAAAATTTTAGCTAAATCGGAAAAAAAGTTTATAATAATATAGTGTCTATTTGTTGTATAGATAATGAATGGTACGGAATCCTGCGTGCGCGAGTCCGACTCGCACTTGACCAATTTTTCGTTTGGTTTGATTTTTTCAATTATAAAAACACATTTTACTATTTTTCTAAAATTTATTCTAGTATTCGTATAAAGTTTACTATATGATTATTATATAACAAGCAACGTAATTTACAAGGTCTACCAACCAGATGGATAGATAGGTTAAGAATTCAGATTTACCTTGAAGTCGTCTTTTGCGTAACATAAATTTTAGCTTGGGGTCAATTCAACGTAGCCAAAACAAAAAAAAAACTCACAGGAAGGAGCATGTGAAACCATAATAAAAACAAGGACGTGTAATTAAATTTCCTACTGTTCGTTTTGTCTGTTTTACGAGAAAGATCGTTTTTTATGTCGATAACCATCTGAAAAATGGTCATTTTCTTCTTCACAAAGATAGCAGTGGAGGTGTTTAACAACAGAATTAAAGAAATATATTTTATGCAGTTTTATGCTTTCGAAGATGACTAGTAACTATGATATAAAGTTTATTGTATTTCTTATATGGCCACTGTTATTGAAAAGACATATTGTTTGTTTGGAGTTAGTGAAGCAGAAGTTTTAAGAGCCCATTTTACTAGTCCAAAAAAGTAGCAAAATAAGCGTTCGGCAAGTAACTCATTCTACATCAAGTATTGTTGCTTTAATTAACATGGTAGAGATCGTTACTGTCTTCTTTAAAAGTAAATCTCTCCAATAAAAATAAAGTTATTGAGATGAACCAAAAAACAAACAATCGAGAAAGATATACCTTTATATATTTAAATTTAGTAAAAATTCTAAACATAAAACTTGTCTATGCGCTATTGTACTACTTTTTACTATCACACAATAATAACATTCTACCTTTCCAGTAATTAAAGTCGTATACAAGTATTTATCCATATGCTAATTGTCTAGATAATTCTTTCCTCCATAGCAGTGAGGACTAAAAACCTTGAAAAGGTCTTTGGTATGGACATATGCTTCTAGTCATCGTATTTAAAACCTTTACTTCACTTTTATTCTTCTCTATGTTTACGTGAATCATATTCTCTAATAGAGACACTCCGATCCGCTGAAATTAGGTCACGATATCGAGAAATAATGACACAATCGACTAGTAATGTAAGAGAGTAAGTTATTCTTACATACACCCCATTTTTTTCTGTTTCAATGATTCTAAAAATAGTCATAACCTAAGACAAAACGGCTAAATAATAGACAAATCATGCGGCGGTGGCGGATCAAAAGAGAAGGCGTGTACCGAAATGCAAATGCGTCGTACCTCATGTGCATAAGTTATACAGGGTGGTACTATATACTAGTACCACCCACGCAAATTTAATATAAATCTTCCTTAAGCGGCGGCTACACGACAACGACTTGCCTGCACGGTATAGTTTGCGCAAACTAGAAGGAACACTGTGTGGTGTCCACACGATGCAAGTGAGAGCGTACATTCATCATTATTTCTATTCTGAATTTGTGGTTCCGTTGGTGGAAATGTCAAGTGACGAATTATTGTTTTTTATTGCTTATTGTTAAAGAAAAAACACAGCAAAATAAACGATATAGATCGAAGTGGAGTAAAAACTGGCTTAAATAGAAAACCATTTTCTTTTACGCATCATTTGTTCTGTTTCTATCGGAATAATCTTTCAATTTTATCTTCTATAGACATGGCAGCGATCAATATATATTTCAATAAAACTTATTCGTTATAAACTCCTTATTGGAATAAGTACGAATATCAGACATTTTCTAAGAGTTGATAACTAATAACACAAAACCCACAAAAGTCACAAAACTGTACCTTGAACTCGCTGATACCGTCTACACGTATGATATCACCGCACAAACTGATTTGCGCAAACTAAAATCTTTAGCAGCGCGACGTTTACGCAGGCCGCAATTGTTGGTTTGTGCGTGCTACCTATTACCGTCTACACACAGCGAGTTACCGATACAAACAGGTTTGCGCAGGTAAGCTCGTGGTAAAGCTTGTACGTGTATCCGGCCCTTTAGGTAAAAATAATATAAAATTTATGAACGACGCGACGATCGATCATTCACAATGTTTAAAAAACATAATTAAAATTAATATAACATCCTAGCAACAGCCTGCGTTAGTCAGTTGTATCCGTCCTTGGTATCCGTAGCGAAAGCTTAATATTTAGCTTATAAAACAATCAACTTTTGATTTCTAACCACAATTTCTCCTAATGAAAGATAATCAAAGACCAAAATTACATTTCTCGCAAATTTTCAAGTATAATTAGTGAAAAAGTCAAAAGTTTGAGAACATTTTCTACTAATTGAAAATGTCTACACTAATTTTGACGTTGTGAATGTTACATTGAAATTAAAGGAACAAACTTCTACGCTAATTGAAACCACTAATTTATTCCACTAATTGTCAGGTTACTAAATGAAGCTTTAACATCAAACAAAAAATGTGATGTGAACATACCATGTGAATGGGAGAAATTTTGTATGGGTGAAACATCTAGATCTTTAAATGCTCGAATTAAAAAGCTTAAAGATTATTTCAAAAAGGGAGAATTTCACATATATCCATTATCCATTTGCCAACATTCATAATTCATATAAATACACTCAGGTGCAAAAAAACTCAACCGAAAAATAATTAGTATCATATTTTTTTCTATTTTTACCCCACTTTTCATGATTTTTTTGACAAACTGTATATAAATATATTAACTTAATATTCTTAATCTCTGTTTTTTTATAAACTTTAGTATTGGGTTTTATTAAACAGGGTTTAGCGAATGTTTGTTTTTTACCTTAAATTTAAAACACCCTGTGCAATAATTTCGTGAACAAATTTTCCTAAAACATTTTTTTTCTGTCAGAACCATGTCTCCTGAACATTTTTTTTCGTATCATGTCAATACATGCCTTGGTTAATTTTTAAGAGTGAAATGGATTTACCACCAACAATTTGCAATTTTTTCAATTATTGTTTATTTTTGAAGTTGTTTTTCAATATGACAAGGCAGCTTTGGTGATTATTGTGAACCATATACTACTATGAACTGCCCATCATGTTAAGCGTTTGGGAAATGCTTGGCAGTAGAGTTAAAGGTTGCGAAGCGGTTCATTAAATGAACTTCGCTTTGTCCTTAAAAAAGAATGGGAAAACATAACGCAGTGTGTATTCCATATACAGAAATTTGAGCTTTTTTATCACAACAGGATCGGGCTAAGCCTTAGGCAGATTTCTGGAATATAATATATATTTCCTTCGGCCACACACCCGATTTACCCGACCCCTGAGAGCAACCCGACAGTAATAGACTCTTAAGATAATTTACCCAAATAAAATCAAGCTGACCATGATGTGGAAAGATTCTATGATGAAGTCAAAGAACTGCTCAAATTGACTAAAAAACACGACGTCAACATAATTATGGGTGACTTCAATGCGAAAGTAGGAAAGGGTAAATTTGAGGAAATTATTGGTTCCTATGGTCTTGGAGAAAGGAACGAAAGGGGCGATCGACTTCTGCAATTCTGCCAAGAAGATGGCATGAAAATAACAAATACGGCGTTTCAACTTCACTCTCGCCGTCTCTATACCAGCGGACCGACCGGACAATGTAATACCAAACCAAATAGATTTCATCCTCATTAACCAAAGGTTCAGCTCAACCATCAAAAGAGCCAGCACCTACCCTGGCGCCGATGTTCCCTCTGACCATGTGCTATTAGTAGTAATGAAAATTGCTTTATCGTGTCAAAGAAAGCCAACCACACAGCGACGGATGGCGTTAGAAAGAATGAGGGATCCAATAGTAAAATCGTAGATGAGTGACGAAATCAACACACAAATTCAAGCAATAATACCGAATATGGGAGAAGAACCAACACAATCTTGGACAAAGATAATGGACATTGTATCAAATTCAATGCAAAACAGGTTAGGATATGAAGCAAAAAACAAAAAGCAAAGATGGATGACGGATGAGATATTGTTGTTAATGGATGAACGTCTGTACTTTCGACAAGAACAAAACAGATGGCATGTACAAAGATATTCAAAGACTCATAAGAACAAAGATTAGAATAGCAAAGAACGAATGGCTTAAACGTGAATGTTCAGAATTAGAACAGCTGCAAAACCAACATGACAATTTTAATCTGCATAAAAAGCTGAAGGAGACTGCTGGCATATATAAAAAAATGAGATCAACTGTGACAGTCAATAATAACAACCAAAGCATAGAAAAGAACAATGTTTGGGAAAAGTATATAGAAGAACTTTTTGACGATGAAAGACCCTCAGCTGATATCAATAACTCACTAACCGGCCCATCGATCACTAAAGATGAGATTGAAAAAGCCATACTTAATTCGAAAAATAACAAAGCGGCTGGGCCAGATAAAATTCCTGCAGAAATGTTTAAGCTGCTAGATGAAAGAGGCATTATAGCATTACATAAAGTATTCAATATTATATATGAGACAGGTCACTACCCCAAACAGTGCTTGAGTTCTACTTTTATACCCCTGCCTAAGAAGACCAATGCCAGAAAGTGTGAAGATCACAGACTTATCAGCCTGATGAGCCATACCCTAAAAATATTTCTGAAAATAATACACCAGAGAATTTACAAAAAATGTGAAAGGGACATAAGCGATTCGCAAATGGGGTTCAGACAAGGGTTAGGCACCAGGGAAGCGATAGTTGCAACACAGGTGCTTGTCCAGAACTGCTACGATCAGAGAAAGGATGTGTGCCTGTGTTTCATAGACTACGAAAAGGCATTCGATCGCGTACAGCACCACAAATTAATGCAGCTCCTGAAAAGACTTATATAGATCATAAAGACATCCAATGCATTGAGAAGTTATACTGGAACCAAACAGCACAAATAAAATTGTCCAATACCATGTCCAATCCCATACAAGTTAGAAGGGGGGTGCGACAGGGTTGCGTGCTGTCTCCACTCCTATTTAATTTATACTCAGAAGCTATTTTCCAAGAGGTCTGGAGGACGTGGAAATGGGGGTCAAAGTTAATGGAGTGTGGATTAATAATATTCGTTATGCCGACGATACGGTCTTAATTGCAGACAATATACACGACCTACAACAACTGGTCAACAAGGTAGGAGAACAGAGCAAAGCAATGGGTTTAAACATCAACATCAAGAAAACCAAATTTATGATTATATCCAGAAATCCAGATGTGTTTATAAACTCCATCCTAACATTTAACTCAAGGCCCATAGAAAGAGTAGATAAATTTAAGTACTTGGGCATCTGGCTCTCCGAAAATTGGACATCAGACAAGGAAATTAAATGTCGCATCGAACAAGCTCGGCAGGCATTCTTGAGATTTCGAAAAATACTTGTCTGTTCTGATTTTGACCTTAGCCTTAGATTAAGATTCGTAAAGTGTTATGTGTGATCTGTGCTCCTTTATGGTATGGAAGGTTGGACATTGAAAGCAGCTACCATCAACAAATTGGAGGCTTTTGAGATGGGGCCATATCGCAGAATCCTGAAGATACCTTGGACGACTAGATTGACAAATGAGGAAGTTCTCAGACGCGTTGACAAAGAGCGTGAATTATTTGAATTGATTAAAAAGAAAAAGACCGCATACCTGGGACACATAATGCGAAACCCCAAATATCAATTCTTGCATTTGTTGATAGAAGGCAAGATCGAAGGCCGAAGGGGTATCGGAAAGAAGAAAATGTCTTGGCTGAGGAATATCAGACAGTGGACGGGGCTACTCGATGTTCAGTCGTTAATACACACCGCCCGGAACAGAGAAGCAATGGAAAATGTTATCGCAAACATCCATTAATGGATCTGCACTAGAAGAAGAAGAAAACCACAGGTAAAAATATAATAAAAATAAATTACATAAATACAAAAATATTACATCGAAAAGGAGTGCTTAAAAATTGATTTGAATCGTTCTATATGATGTTGTATCACCCTGTATGTGGCATTCCAAGCGCGATGCATTCGAACTGTCGCTTAATGAAATGCGCATATAAGCGCACTTAGGCATGCATACCCAGTCATTTAGCTTATTTAAATCAATCACCCTTTCGGCGTATGTATATAATAGATAATCACACACATGGCGAGCGCAGGTGTGGATTTAATTTACCTTGTCAATTTCAGAATTTAAGAGTTATTAACAAGCCCCACAAACATATCAGATATATGTATCGCACGGGGGAGTTATAGAGATGTGTATTAAAAAAATATCGATATTTCCATTTTTGTCATATACAGTGTGTCCACGGATTGACTCCCAAAGAGGGATTTTTTTTATTCGTGGGTTTATGAAAAAAAGTTATTCTTCATAAAAACTCCCGCTTGAGCTTAAACGACCAACAGGCATATTGACATTTATTACTATATATTTATTTTAGGCATTATTATTATATATTCACCCCCTCTGAGTTAATGAATTCCGCGAGAAATGTTCAAAAACGGTCCCGTCTGTCCATAACAGGAGACGGTCGATATGTCGAACACCTGTAGCAAAATCTCATGTCTTGGTTTGCTATTTATTTTTATTGTTATTAGATATAGTTTAAATGTGTTGATGTTGGTTAAATATATTTTAAATTGTTATAAAATTCTGCATCTCTCATAACAAATATTATTTTCGTTTTAATTGATGCTCACAGCTAGAATTTTTTTGCATTACAGCCGGTGCCGTCCAAACCCTACTTATTTAAAGCGGGCGAATTTTTATTATACTCTATATCTCGAAGAAGAATCGAGCAAAATATCAAGTGTGTTATATTTTTGGAAAGGTAATTTTAAATTATTTTCAGTAAATTAAAAATATACAGGGTATGCTATATAAAAAATCAAATTTTCTGTTGATAATTCTTAAATTACTAATTTTAAAAAAATTATACTTAAACCACTAAATTCTACGTAAAAAGGTGCTTTGGAAATGTTTTCATAAAAATATAAAATTTTCCATAGCATAAAAGTTACAGCGATTTGTTAAAAATGCATATTTTTGAAAAACACCCCGTAACTCCGAAACGGCAACAGATATCGATATGCGGTTTTCACCATCATGTTTTTGACAAAAATTGAGCTCCAGACACCGATATTAGTTTTTGTCTATCTCCTATAGAATAGGGTGTTTCCATTTAAAAGCGTCGAATTTGACCCACCCTGTACACTTCAGTAGATAAAAGCTAAGAAATAACGGCGAATACAGATTCTGTGGGGAAAATGGAGAAATACCAGAACACCTCATCACTGAGTGCGCCGAGACGCAACCATTCGTGTCATAAAAATTGGTACGACTGATATCGGAGATTGGAGAACTAACCTCTATAAAACCGCCTCAGATACTGGCATTTGTCAAAGCCCTGAGACTGTATGATGAGTTCTAACTTAAGAAATACATTTACGAATGTAATAAACACGTACTCCTATTTATTCTATTCAAGAGTTCGAACGGTTACTATGAGATCTGAAACCATTTCCTAATCTTATATGCCTGTATTCATCTACTAGTCGTTTATGTACGAATTTGAATGCCTCTTGGTGTTCTCGTGTCATTTAATTATTGATATTAAATATCGATATATCGATATCGATTATCGATATTAAATATATAATATATTATATAAAGAGAAATATCGAAGATTTTAACATATCGATATTTTGATATGTCGATATTACTGGACGTCACTAGTGAATATCTAAAATCCTTTAATACGTATATGCGGTGGTATGAAATGGAAAGATAAAAAGATATATGGCCGTGCTGTATTGTAGGTCATGGATTATTATTCAACGCTTTAATAATTATAATAAACGATAAGTATTCATCGGTGTTTCTTAAAGAGGATCTTTTAATTTTATTTGTGTTATCAACGTGTTCATAGCTTTAAACCTATCAAAGGATTTCTTTCATTATTTAAAGCATATAAAACGAATATAAATAAAAATACTCTTTCCTAAACCTCCAAGAAAGATATTATGTATATATCTATAAAATGATTTTTTTTTAATTTTTACAAAATACGAATTCTTTAACGATATCTTCGATGTCATGACAACTTGTCAAATTTATAAGTATATATCTTTCAAAAAAAAACAATTATAGCTATTATAATAGACTTAAAATATATAGTTCACATCAAATAAACTTTTAGTCACGTAATTAAGCTTGACCGGCACAATGTTGCCCACTTTTAAATATTTTCTTTTAGTCAAAATATTTTAGAAAACAAAAATAAATTAATTATAAATATATAAACCGTTATTATTTACATCAACAAAACTCACCTCCTTAACAACACTTAAGGAACATAAAGGGGCATTATTACCATCACTTTCCCGATCAAAATACTCTAATAAAGTTACGATGAGTTTTTTGGAACGGCTATTAAGCTATCTTGTACACTTCGCACTAAAAAAGGTTCTAAAAAGCACAATGTTCAACTGCAAGGTCTGGTAGTAAAAACATTTAAGCTTAAAGTATCACATCACAATTCATTTAAGCCAAATACAAAACTAAAGCGTCAAAACGAATGACAATGTCAGGAAATAAATAAATAAATGTGGCATCTTGACATTTTTTACAGCAGAGCTACCACCTGAATCTCTAGCGCGAAACTTAAATTCCAGTTAATCAATCCTGCGTCGAATATGTTCATGGTTGGCAACAATGAATTTAAAAATCGAACCCTTGATTACGCAACTAAAAGTTTAATTGGTATCGAATATAGGTAACTAGATATAGAAATTATAAGATATAAAAAAGTTTCCAAAATGTAATAATATACCTGATGTCCCATCTAAAATGACAAAGTTGTTACTGTTGAAGTAAATATATTTATTAAAACTACATTTTTTTTAATAACCCTGTATAATAATGCAAAAACTCTTCACATTAACATTAATTCTTTTCAAATTCATTCATTTGTTCAACAAAACAATACAAAAAGGACATTTAAAGTTATCCATCCAAGGACTGACTACTGACTAGTATATGCTGCCTAAATAAAACTTTAAAAGGAAGCTAGATATATCTGAAATTTTACAGTTTCAATTCATAAAAAATACGTTTAATTACATTGCAGAGGGGCCGCATAAAAAACGAGAGGAAGTGTTTGAAATTAACAGCTCTCTAATTGTTCTGCAAATAACTTTAGAACAAACACAGGCAGCCAGACATCTAGTCGGTTTGTTTATCCATTTTTTTGTTGGTTCTCTTCAATTACGACGTGAAAAGAATAAATTGCTTTGTGCTGGGTAAATGAATAGCTTCATTTAAAAAAAACTGTTTAATGCAAGGATTAAACTAGGTACTTTATGGAAATTTATTTTACTGTATTGTTTGAATGGAACCTGCAATTGTTAATTTTTTTAAAGGAAGAATTGTCTATTTAAAAAAAATGATTTTTTACAATTCTAATAAGTTATTCTTAAGTTTGTATTTATTTTATACCCCTGAATCATTATTACTGCTTTTTGCAGTAATTATTTATGTCAAAATTTTATTATGTTTAGACGAGAACAACTTGAAACCTATTTCATAAATTTTAATTATAAACAACATAATTTTAAATACAAAATATATTAATACCTTAATATTAAAATCTCATTTAATTATTATACTCTGTAATTAGATTCTGTGTACAAGGCTGCTTCTTTGTGGAACTTTGCTTTCTTTTAGAATAAAATGAATTTAGATCTTTATAATAACCATCCTCAACCATACTGTTTAACAGAATTATCACTTTTTGTGCCGTTATATTCAAATTTTGAAAGAAAAGTTCAAGAACTGTCGTTGGATAAATTTAGGAAACTAGTCTTCATTAGGGATTTTGCAAAACGACTGAAAACAGATAGGCCCTTTGTAAAAAAATCTTCTTTTGTTATAAACGCCGGCGTTTTATAATATGCCTAGTCTTTTTGCAAAACACCGAGTTATTCGATATGCCTGCGACATATACATATATCTTAAAAATGATATTCACAAAAAAAATGCGTATGCTGTGTTTCGCCTTGGGACAGCCGAATTACTCTATGTCTGAGCTTGATTTTTAACACCCCACCACTATTACCCTCGGCCAAATAGTTGCCGAGTCTATTCTTCTTTCTCAGCCTGGTTCCATCCAGTGTTGGATATAGGCCTCTTCTAGGTTTTTCCATGCTTCGCGATCTCTAGCCAATCCTATCCATTGTCTTCCCGCCACTGCACTGACGCCATCGACCCATCTCTTTTTTGGTCGGCCCACACTTCTTGTTGTTCCCCTAGGTCTCCATAGGATGACTTTTTGCCTTTGCCACATGTCCTATCCATTGCCACTTCAGACTTGCCAATCTTTTAACAACATCTATTAATTTTGTTTTTTGACGTATGTAGGTGTTTCGTATTTTTTCCCTAATGGTGACTCCCAACATGATTCTTTCCATGGCTCTTTGTGCTACTCGTAGTTGTTCTGCTGTTTTTCGGCTAATTGCCATAGTCTCTAAGCCATACGTAAGCACAGGTAGAATGCAGCTGTCATAAGCCTTTTTCTTTAGGTTGATGGGCACCTTTTTATTTTTGAAAATATCGCTCATATTTCCAAGTGCTACCCATGCCAAATGGATCCTGCGTTTGACCTCCGTATTTTGGTTCTCCTTACTCAGCTTGATTTTATGACCTAAATATATATAATGGTCTACATTTTTAATAATAACGTTGTCTACGGTAATGTTATGGATATTGTTGCTCATTATCTTGGTCTTTTTCAAGTTCATTTTAAGGCCAGAGAATTCGGTACATTAGAATATTAGGTATTCGGCAAATCCGGTATTCGGTGTATCTCTATTACAGATAAGGCTACCAAAGCTTATGAAAAATATAATTATTCTGTTGCCAGAGAACATAATAAAAGTTAATTTTAATGCTAAACCACGCCGATTCCAAACAAACTAAGTAAATAAAAATGTTTATGACGTCCGTTTTCCATTTCGTACATTTGTGGGTCAGGCTCTGTGGTGCGAATATGGGCATAATTACATATGTCGGTGTAATTAATGCTAAATAGAACGCTATTACGAGTATTTCATACACTTTACGTTAAAATATTGAGCATAATATAACTTAGAACATAAAAGACTGACCCGCATTGACATTTAAAATGTTAGTTTTTTTAAATTAATATTACAGCAAATTAACATTTCCTTGAAAGTAGTAATTGTGAAATAATAGCTATATCTTTGGGGCGCTTATGAGCTCAAAGGTATCGTCGAAACTCGTCTGGGACTGCCTAGGTGAACTGGGAGCTCTGGCAAATGTATGTTGCCCGTAATGCCCTAAATTTCTGGATCAGCGAAAAGTAGAATATCCACTGGAGAAACAGACAAGGACACAGGCAAAACAAGGCCTTTATCCAAGGACCTAGGTCTAAAACCGCAAAAGAACTGTTAATGCTTAGCAGGAATAAAGTGCGGATTACACCAGGCCTTTTGACAGAAAACATGGCTGTCAAGTGTTACCTGAACAAGCTCAATCTGTATCAAGGAAGTCTTTGCTGCAGACCCTGTGATAAAGATCTTAAAACAGCGGACCACATAATATGTCACTGCGAGGCTTTGGATCGCAAGTGACACTTTTTATTTGGGAAAGCTAAGCTAGAACCGGAAGAACTATGCTCCCATCCTATCAAGTACCTGCATAAGTTAGTGCAGGGAACAGAGATAGGAAAATGGGTGCAGATATAGAAAGGGGACAAACACAATAGGCCTCTCAGGTCGCGGACGGCCCCTTGTTATTGAAAAAAATAGATATATCTTTATGAACTTCTCTGGGCATTGTCTTTAATTTTTTTAACAAATATTACCTGATGACAGTTGGAGCATTGTACCAGGAGAAGCACTGTCCTGGCTGCGTCAAGGCGGAGTCATACTGTGCTGGGTGCCAGGCCACAGCAATGTGGTGGGGAACCAAGGAAAAAGATATATAGAGATAGTATTTATTAACTAACTATAATTCTGCTTCAGTGATTTTATTCCCGCGCCATACAAAAATCCTAAAGACTACAAGCAAATACTTCTGCAAAAACAAATTGAAAAATTCAAATAAATATGTAAATTAGCTAAGTCATTTAACCCCGTTGTAGCAGTATAGCACGTTTTCAACTAAACAATTCATGAGTCATCGAAAGAATTGAAACAATTGATCAGAAACCTTCGGTACATAATTCTAGACACGACTTTTTCACAAATCGCGAATAAACACTACACAACGCGCGCTTAAAAATCAAGAAAACTAGAAAACGTTGAATTAAAACAAAACAGTAGAGATGGGTTCTTGGTCATGAAACCTAGATCCTTATTCAAAACTTCAATCGTTGAAATCGGCATGAGAGTCGATTTCAACGACTGAATCGCAACGAACTTGTTGTGAAGTATCATTACTTCAACTCCTTAAAAGCTTAGAAAAGTGAATTCTTGAAGTTATAAATTAAGCATTAATTAATAACGGAGCTACATATGTAGCAATAAAACACCAATGTCCATACCAATATCATCATCATCATTCAATCATTTCCAATTATGGTGTAGCCTCCCTCACATATTTAGGTACTCTCTTTCTAGTTGGTCCCATTGTTGGCTATACGGATCCAAGTTATCCTTGCTAATTTCCTAAAATCATTCCCACCAAGCAAACAACCTCACATTACATTTGCAACATTGCAATCAATCCCCAAACAGTTTGCTATGTAATGTTAATTTCTAATAGTTGTGTCGTGACTGATGAAACCTTACTACAGAAACATTGTTTTTGAATGGTGATTAAAACGTTTTTTCTGCAACATTGCAACAAAGATTTAAATGAAAGATCCGCGCAAATTGACTTGGAAATGAATATCGATGACATTCCCCATATAATTTTAGATATAAAATGACAGCGATTTTCTTTTCATAGCCATCGCTGACGCATTTTTTTTATCATACGGTATAAGTTAGAAGTTAGGTTAGGTCAGGTTAGGTTAACGCACTTGTTTTTTTACGTTTTTGGTATCACGTTTTATGCTTTTCGAATGAGATTTTAATGAATGTAAATGTAAGTATAATTTTATTTTCATGTGTGTTTTAATAATGCTTAGCCATGAATAAATATAACAAATTTTGTTTAGTTTGTTTATAAGCTAAATTTTGTCTTAGGTTAGCTTTTAGCCAACTGAAAATTGAAGTAGATAAAACCAGGATACGAGTATATCAATCTAATGATAAAATCACAAATAATATTCAGTATTAATTATTCTCAATAATATTTTTTTATTGATGTTTTAATCATTTGAGATTTTTAAAATAAGGACATAAAGGGGCCTCAAAGATTACTGTCACAAGAGGTAAGTTACTCATTGTTTTATTTATTACAACTGATCGTTTTTATTTTTACTACTTTAGAAATGATTGGATATAGATTTCAAAACTTTACCGAAGAGGAATTTGTAACCATGAATAAGAGAATTCAACATGCGAAGACAAAATATGAAAGATCCAAAAAATCAATTAAAATATAAGTTTGCCTTTCCTTGTACATATATTTAATGTTATACTTTCCTTTTGTATTTTTGAATAAGAAATATATAATAATGTTTATACTGTACCTATATATTTTGTATTATTTCAGACATCCAACTTTAAGATTTTTTTTAGAAATTCGACTCGGAGATCAGAGTTGTGTAATTCCTTATTTAATGAGCAGCCGAAAAGATCAGTAAGTTCTCAGTACTTATTTCTTATATTTTTGAAACAAGTAAGTGATAACTTTCTAATTTTTATTTGTTTTTTTTTTTAATTTGTTTGACAAATTCGACTTTCTTGGTAGGGATATATTTATACCGATCATTTTTAATTTTTCAAAGTCAATGGATATAGAGATATGCATATTTTTATCAATATTGTTTGTTCGTCAATACAATATTAGTAAACGTATATTATACCTATCTGAAAGTTTACAATTTAATACCCATTAATGTTTCTGTTGATTATAACCTATTACTGATGTATTATTGTTAACATAAAATTGCTAATGTTCGTAAAAAAACTTTTTCATTAATTGATAAGTAAATATTAAAAAATAATTTCTATGTATACTCTCCGATGAATGAAATGGTTTTTTATTGCGAACATTATCTATTTTTTGCTATATTATTTTGGCAATAAGTCAGTTAATAAGCTATAACAAAATAGAAAGTTTAATGGACAATAAGTTTTGAAACATAGGTACAATATAATTTTACCGATGTTGTATTGACGTAAAATTAACAATATTGCTAATAAATCTCAAATTAGTACTTTCTTGAATGTTACATTAACAACGTTTCAATAATATTGTGAAATCTTCTCACGAGGTTGTGACAAGGTTTCAATAAACTGGCATCAACATTTTTTTCAACCTTGCACTGCAATGTTATTTGGCGGTCTGCTAACCTGCCACCTTGCAAAAACCTCCCTACAATGAAAAAAGCAATGTTACACCTTGCTTTACAAAGCAAGGTGTAGCTTTGCGCAGTTTTGGCAATGTTCCAGCAATAAATTTTGCTTGTTGGGATGGTCCCATCTCAGATTTAGTCTTCTTTTAGACCTCTTAATTGCTCGTGGGTACCATGCTGTAATTTTTGTAGTCCAACTGTTGTCCGTCCTTCATGCAAGATGTCCTGCCCATTGCCACTGGGATTTGATTCTGTGGATGACATCTATTACCTGGGTCTTTTGTCGTATCCACTCTATTCTTTGACGATCTTTCTTGGTTATTCCCAGCATATTTTATTTCGTTCCATTGAGCGTTGTGCGACCTGCAGTTTCCTTATAATGTCCGTTTTAAGTGTCCAGGTTTCGCATGCATAGGTTATGACTGGTAATACACATTGGTCGAATGTTTTCTTCTCTAGATAAAGTGGCATTCTAGATTTTAATATGACTGAGTTCCTTCCATTAGTACTCCATGCTAACTTAATAATTTCAATATATTGTTATGTATGTCTGTACTCAGACTGATCATTAAAATTTACTGAAACAAACCAAGTGTGTTTTTTATTTGATTTTGTAACCTCCGATTAGCCCATCTCTACGAACCAGTCTAAATTCAAGGTCGAGAATCATCTTCATTCTTTGCAAATGAGGCGTTCCGTAGCCCCAGGTACTTTTCACCTTGAATCTTCGTTCCGTTTCAGAGGCAAAAAAGAAGATTTTGAGTGTTGTGCGTAGTTAAAATTTGAAGAATTTATCAAATGAAGGAAAAATAATGATGTTCGCAATCATTTGCCTTCAATTGTCAAAGATCTTTTAATTTTTATCTAATTAGTTATCAAGGCATTTAATTTTAATTATTAAGTTATCTATATGTGATTATCAAACACCTAGTTTTTATTCTTGGATGAGCACCAGTAAGTGGTTAACCTAGGTTATAATATTATCTTTCAACAGTTAGTATATTTTATAAAGAATTAAAAAGTATTATCGATTCTTTAATTAAAAGGAATATTATCATTATCTGAGATAATTATTCAATTATAAAAAAAGAACTTGAACCTTGAACTTGAAATATTATAGCATTTACAAAAAATTATGACAGACTCACTGTTTTCATAAAAATGATTTTAATCCTGATTTCATATAAACAGATATCCTATTGGGTTGGCTAAATAGTTTTTTAATCTTAATAAATGAAGACTTTATAGATGCATTTTGCCCATTTTTTCGAAATTTGGCAAAGAAAAACTGCTACGCTTTTTGCAAAAAACTTACCGAACAAATAGTACACCTACATGTGAAAAATCTAGTTTTGATGACATCTGAAAAAATTGAAAAAAAAACTGTTGACTCCTTTAGACGTTAAATTTCTCTCTTTTTTTCTTCTACCACTACCGATAAAATTTTAGAACGTCGTTACTGACATAATATTGTAACTTTGTGTATGTAGTTTGCAATGCAACATTGATTGGGTTGAAAATCTTTAAAAAATGGACAAAATGCATTTAGTAAGTCTGCTCCTTAAATTTTTTACAAACGCTGTCCATTTCTTATTCGCCTGAATTTTGATATATTGTTTTTAGGCTAGTGACAATTAAGAGAAACTTAATAACAAGCTTTTTATATTTATTTATTTTTTCACTCTTAATGATCTGCTGATGATGCTAACATGGTTAGCGAAACGCGCACCCAGTTCTAAAGTAAAGTATTATGGTGTCTTATGGTGAATTAGTGTTTTATTCTGCTGTTGTAACACAAAAAGTTCCAACCCCTCAACTATAATATTTTTCGCTACAGTGAGTTAATACTACCAACCATGACTAGCTCTGAAACTTAGACAATAGACATTGGTCAGCCGTAACAGGAGCAGATGAAAGGAGAATAAGCCACGGGAATAAAAATATAAACAAATAATCATAAAATATAAGTTCAAATGTAGGAGATCTCCTAACAGTGATAAAATTATGCCTAGGGTACCATACTAACGTAAACAATTTCGAGGACACAACAAAGAACATAGATCATTTTCCGTTACAACATTTTCAACGTAACAAATCTTTTTCTCCACGCTGTACAATCTATCACCAACCTCCAACCGCATTTTTAACCTTTCAAGACCACTCGGAACCATAGAGAAGAAAAAAACAACACGATTTTTAGATCTACATCTGTGCTTTGTGTAAATATACACATACCAAATCGGTGTGTGTATTTTGAAGAACAACTTCTTCAGCGTTGGATGGACTTTAGGGCATAGATATTAATCACTGCCCACCATTATGTATTTATTTTCAAGTTAATTGTGATAACGCATCCCTTGCATATCCCTCAGTTATTCGAGATCAGGAGTTTAGTCCTTTTGTCTTCTAATTAGTCTATGTGTGCCTCTAGAGTCACTGTAATTTTAGTGACCCATCTTTTCCCATTAGCATTGGACTGATTTATTTCTATATAACCTCTGTTTACCTAGGTCTTCTCTCTTATTTTAAGTCTATATCTACTCTTAGGCACCTAAAAATTTATGTTTTTTAGGCACCTTAAAATTATGATGTACTTTTTAAGTTAAATATATTTTGTTTTATTGGGCCGATTTTTTTTAATTTTTTAAGCAATTTGTAGCTAAATTATATAAATTTTAGTACCTTTTTCTAAATTAAAAAAGATCCAGTTCATTTTCCAAAGTTTCCATCTGTCAATTATATCAGGAAAAACAAAATGTTGATATTTTGATGAAAGAAAAAAAGTTTGAAACACCCTGTGGAATATGTTAACAAAACAAGGAATTTAAAAATAATTTTATCATCTAGGGTCTTTTCTCGATAGTTTGTTTTTTGATTCATCTCAATAGCTTTATTTTTATTGGAGATATTTGTTTTGAATAAGACAGTAACGATTTTAACGCAATTTTAGCATTGATTTTAGGTCCTCATCAACACACTTATAAAATACAGAAAAGTCATATTATCAGGGGTGGATGGGCCATATGGGAAAACGGGAAAACTCCCGTTGGGCCGGTGGAAAGATGGGCCGGTGGGCCGGTCCAGATCAGAGCTCAAAAAAGGTTGGATTAGCAAAGATTAAATGCTTCATCTTCTAACTAAAGTGACGTAAGATCCTTAGTGACTCCATAACTAACTAATCAATTTGCATCAGTATAATCGTCAGTTGCTTTTAAACATAAACACCAATTTGTAAAATAACTATTGTAAAATGTCTTTCTCTGAGACACTTATAATTCTAATAATCATCTGTTCGGTTTGCAAATTTTATTTACTAATTTTTATTTTTGAAATTTTTTTATTATACAAGGTGAGTCTATATAAGTAAGTGCAAATATTTTCAGGGCTGGTAGATCTCAATAAAATAAACATAATATTGTTACGTTTTTCGTCGGTTCCGTGTGGATAGAAAGTCACAATTTATTTAAACACTATTTATTTAACACTAATGAACAAAAATAATAACGATAAAAGGCTTATAGAACTATTTACAAACGATTTATAACTAAGAATTTATTTTGAATTTTAGCGCGTCAACTGTATATTTATAACTGCCCCCTGTAGGCCACGGCCGCCGGCTTTTATACCGGCAGGTAAAGAACTCTAGAATTGTCCATAGATCGTTAGGTGCGTAGAGAAGGTTTTCGAATGTTCTCGTATGTACTCGTCCATTCCAGTGGGACTCGATTCTTCTCGAACGAATGAATCATTGCGGTGTCTATGCGATGTTAAGGTCATCCGAGGGCGGGCCATATTGTGAGGTTAGGTCGAGTCCACACCGGCCCGCAACACTGCCCCCTTCTTAGGTACATGCTCGTCCCGAGATGTATACGGTGAATGAAGGTATTTGCAAAGCTGGCCCCTGGTACATTGCGAAGTCTGGTAGAAATAGCAGTCTACAGTTTTCTCTCCCGATCTCAGCTTTGGGTTGTAGCAGCAAACGAGGATCTCGATTCCCGTAAATCTGAACAAGACTTCAATCATGTTCCGGATTGTACGCCAACTCAAACCATCGAGTCCACACGCCAGCTTCGGAATGGCTAATCGTGCAATGTTGTTGTTTAGCAGGGCTTCTCTCAGTTCAATCAGGGTCTTCCATAGATTGAGATAAGTCGGCTTACTCGGGGACCATTCCTTGGTGACCA
Source organism: Sitophilus oryzae (assembly GCF_002938485.1). NCBI lineage: Eukaryota > Metazoa > Arthropoda > Insecta > Coleoptera > Curculionidae > Sitophilus > Sitophilus oryzae. The sequence goes on from NW_022145945.1 coordinate 3,841,889, forward strand.
GGTAGAAGATGTGCCTTGCTTGACCATGTGCATTGTCGGTTAGCCTCAAGACGCTTCCAACCTCTGGATCCTGTCGGCGTAGTTCTCCGACACGCCCAAACTTCTCATTGAACGTCGCAGCGATTCCTCTGGACATCCGCAAATCTCGAGCCACACAATGAGCGAGCGAATAATCAGGAGGCACGGAAAAGAGGTCTCGTTGATCTTCTTTGGTTACACCATAGCGAGCCTTCTCACTGCTGTTGTATCGGGCCATGAAATCGTCAAAGGACATCTCCGAATCAGGGGGATCAAAGCTGCAGGTTCTCACGGTCCCAGCACGATCTTCTATTTCGCCTTGGTAGGGGCTCAAACGGTTGAAATGGACTACCCTCGGTTTTCCTTTTGGCAATTTTCTGATACGGTATACGACGTCATTAATTCTATCCATGACTTCGTATGGCCCTTCCCACGAGGATTGTAGCTTCGGAGATAACCCACGACGTCTCTGCGGGTTATATAGCCACACCAACTTCCCTGGTTGGTATCCTCCATGCTCAGCTTGAATGTCGTAGTGTTCCTTCATTCGGTCACTAGCACTTTGAATATTTAGGCGGACTCTCTGATGAATGTCGTCCATCCTTTGACGTAGTGTGTGGACATAATCTTCTCCGGCGACTTCTTCTCCCGGTCGGCAACCAAATTTCAGATCACAGGGTAGGCGCACTTCCCGTCCCATAACGATGCTGGCTGGAGTTTGCCCTGTAGATTCTTGGACGGATGAACGGTAGGCCAACAGGAACAGGTGAAGAAATTTGTCCCAGTCTCTTTGGTGGTCAGAGACTACTTTGGCCAGATAACGGTTGATAGTTCTGTTCATGCGTTCAACCATCCCATCGGATTGTGGATGTAGAGCAGTCGTCCTGGTCTTGCGGATGTTCAGGACTTCACAGACGCCTTGGAACAGATTGGACTCAAAGTTTCTTCCCTGATCTGAATGAAGCTCCATGGGAACACCAAACCTGCAGATCCATTCTTTAACAAGGGCATCAGCAATCGTGGACGCTTCTTGATTTGGCAACGCGTAGGCCTCGACCCATTTGCTGAAGTAATCCATTACTACCACAATGTATTTGTTGCCATCGTTCGTCTCCGGGAAAGGACCAGCCACGTCGATCGCTATTCGTTCGAAGGGACTACCAACATTGTACTGGCGCATAGGGGCTTTACCACGCTTTTGTGGCCCATTAATGGCTGCGCAAATGTCACATTTCTTACACCAGGCCCTCACATCTTCTTTGCAGTTTACCCAGTAGAACCGTTCACGCAGCTTGCCAAGTGTCTTGGTAACATCAAGATGTCCTCCGCTGGTTCCATTGTGAACTTCCTCCAAGACTTCTGGGACCCTCTTCTTTGGAATGACGATCTGTCTTCTCTCTTCTTGTCCCTCCGGTCTCTCGATCACACGGCGAAGTAGTCCGTTATCTATTACCAAGGAATTCCACTGGGCCCAGTACGACTTCACGTTCGGCGAATATCTGCAAACTTCCCCCCACGTTGGTCTCTGGTCCGCGTTTTTCCAGTTAATCACCAAGCCCAACTCTGGATCGCTGATTTGGTCATTTGCAAGATCTTCGGTTTGCCAAGTATCACCAACCACGGTCGTCCTTAAGACTTTCACTTCTTTCTCTTCTTTGCAACGATTTCCCATCTGTCCGCAATTCCAACAGCGAATCGGTCCCCCCTTCTTGCTCATATACTGATCCAGTACTTTCCGCACAATCCTTTCCACTTTGGAATCGTCGGAACACTCCTCAACAGCCCGTACAAATCCTAGAGACCTAGAGCATTCTTTCGCGGCCTCAAATTCCAGGGCACGTGCTAGGGCATCTCCCAAATGCGTTGGATGAGCTAAAAGAAGTGTTTGCCTTGTCTCGTTGTCACGTAAACCATCAATAAAAGCCTGTACTTTTAAGCGCTCCATAACATTTTCGGGCATAGCAGGGTACGCAAGGCGAACGAGGCGGGCTACGTCGGCTTCAAACTCCTGCAGAACTCATTTGACTTTTGAATGCGATTTTTAGCTGGGAATGATAGACATGTTCCAAATGAGCCTGGCCGTACCTCATTTCTAAATGTCGTACCAATTGCTGATAATCTCCCTGTTCCGATGGTGACAATGTCTGCAAGATATCAGTCGCATCTCCTCGCAGTGCGACAGTCAAAGCGGTAGCCTTTTCAGCGATTGTCCATCCGTTCGCTCTCGCAGCGGCCTCAAACTGGCAAAAATAATTGGCCCAAGCGGTTTTTCCGTCAAACTGTGGAGGCTTAATAACTGACTTTGAGATATACTTATTTTCGACTAGTTTCGGTGCCTCCGATGTTTCTTGACATTTTGGTGAATTGGCGTTTTCTATTTCTTGTTTTAAAATTTCGATTTTTTTATTTACATCGTCCTCAATTTGTGTTATTTTATTGTTAAAACTTTCTTCCAAAATTACTATTTTATTATTAAAGCTGGCCTGTATATCTTTAGAATTTTCGATGATCTTATCTTCTAATGTATTGATTAAATCCTGGGAATTTTCCATAATTTTATCACTGATTTTCTCTTCTAAATTAAATTCCAAGTCAATTATTTTACTATTCAAATTGTTCAAGTTGTCGTCTAATTTTTTGTAGGCACGAGTCAAGGTCACCTTCAACTCAAAGCAAAATGTGTCAGGATCCTCACCTTCCTCCACCAAAACGTCTCTTAGTCTAGCTTGCAAAATGCTTTTCTTTCCATCTGTTTCGCATTCCTCTCTTCCAGAACGCTTTTTAATTCCGACACTTTCAAGTCTTTCAACAATTTTTTCGGAGCCATTGTCTGTCTTTTTATTTTACTAGTCTATCACACACGCCACACTTGACACCACATTGTTACGTTTTTCGTCGGTTCCGTGTGGATAGAAAGTCACAATTTATTTAAACACTATTTATTTAACACTAATGAACAAAAATAATAACGATAAAAGGCTTATAGAACTATTTACAAACGATTTATAACTAAGAATTTATTTTGAATTTTAGCGCGTCAACTGTATATTTATAACTGCCCCCTGTAGGCCACGGCCGCCGGCTTTTATACCGGCAGGTAAAGAACTCTAGAATTGTCCATAGATCGTTAGGTGCGTAGAGAAGGTTTTCGAATGTTCTCGTATGTACTCGTCCATTCCAGTGGGACTCGATTCTTCTCGAACGAATGAATCATTGCGGTGTCTATGCGATGTTAAGGTCATCCGAGGGCGGGCCATATTGTGAGGTTAGGTCGAGTCCACACCGGCCCGCAACAATATATTCACTTTATCGAGTTTCAAATAAGTCCAATCGAGTTATTAAAGTTTGGAAATTAAATAAAAGATTTATTTTTAAAAAAATGTGAGCCACCTCAATTTTTCGGTATTTGCATCTCTTTTAGTACCGTAATATCAGACATTAAGAAACTATACCGTGGGATAATGTGCTTATTTAAGACTCACCCTGTATAGTTTTACCCACTATTCTTTTAGTAATAACTAATAAATATGACTGA